>NC_137089.1:47637644-48837644 GCF_951640355.1 Cnephaeus nilssonii
GAAGCAAGCAACCTATCAGACATAGAGTTCAGAGTAATGGTTATAAAGATACTCAAGGAATGGTGTGCAAATTACAAGGAACTCAGTGGGAACTATAACAGCATGAAAAAGTAATAGAAACCATAAACAAGAAACAGTCAAAAATGAAGAATAACATATTAGACATCAAGAATACACTGGAAAGCCAAAACCGGTTTGGCTCAGTGGATAGAGCATCGGCCTGCGGACTCAGGGGTCCCGGGTTCGATTCCGGTCAAGGGCATGTACATTGGTTGCGGGCACATCCCCAGTAGGGGGTGTGCAGGAGGCAGCTGATCGATGTTTCTCTCTCATCGATGTTTCTGACTCTCTATCCCTCTCTCTTCCTCTCTGTGAGAAATCAATAAAATATATTTTAAAAAAAAAGAATACACTGGAAGGAATTAAAAGTAGATAGGATGAAGTGGGGGATCAAATGAGCGATTTGGAAGACAATGTATAAATAAATACCCAATCAGAGCAGCAAATAGAAAAAATAAATAAATAAAAGGCAGGAGGATAAATTAGGGGAGTTCTGGGACAACATGAAATGTAAAAAACACCCGCATCATATGAATACCAGAAGGGGAAGAATGTGAGCAAGGAATAGAGAACCTATTTCAAGAAATAATGACAGAAACTTTCCTAACCTCATGAATGAAAAAGTCACACAAGTTCAGGGGGAACAGAGAGTCCCAATCAAGATGAACCCAAGGAGGCCCACACCTAGACACATCATAATCAAAGTGGCAAACATAAAAGACAAAGAAAGCATCTTAAAGGCAGCAAGAAAGTGATAGAAAATTACCAACACTGGAGTTCTGATTAGAATGTTAGCTGATTTCTCAATAGACACCATTCATGCCAGAAGGCAGTAGCATGAAGTATTCAAAATAATAAAAACTCTCATAAAATGGGAATAGAGGGATCATACCTCAACATAATAGAGGCCATATATGACAAACTTACAGGCAACATCATACTCAAAAAGCAAAAACTAAAAGTATTTCTCTTAAGATCAGGAACAAGACAAGGAAGTCAGCTCATATCACTCTTATTCAACATAGTACTGGAAGTCCTGGCCACAGTGATCAGACAAGAAGAAAGCATAAAAGGCATAAGAAGTAGTAAAATTATCATTATTCATAGATGACATGATATTGTACATAGTAAACACCAAAGACTCCCCCGAGAAACTACTAGGTTTAATAAATGAATTAGGCACCATAGCAGGATACAAAATCAATATCCAGAAATCAATGGCATTTTAATACACCAATAATGAGCTCTCAGAAAGAGAAACTTTAAAAACAAATCCTATTTACCATTGCAACACAAAAAAAAAAAAATAAGATACCTAGGAATAAACTTAATCAAGAAGGTAAAAGACCTGTACTTAGAAAACTATAAACCATTGAAAAAAAGAAACAGAGGAAGATACAAACAAATGAAAGTGTATAACATATTCATGGATTGGAAGAATTAACATTGTTAAAATGTCTGTACTTACCCAAAGCAATCTATAGATTCAACACAATCCCTATTAAAATACCAACAACATACTTCACAGAACTAGAACAAATACTCCAAACAATTTATATGGAACCAAAAATAAAAACCCCAAATAGTTACAGCAATCTTGAGAAAGAAAACAAAGTCAGAGGAATCACAATACAGATATCAAACTATAGCCTCAATTTCATTTTAATCAAAGCAGCCTAGTACTGGCACAAGAACAAGCATATAGAACAATGGGCCAGAACAGAGACCCCAGAAACTGACCCACACCATTTTGGTTAATTAATATTTGACAAAGGAAACAATCCTACATAATAAAATGGTAATATGTAAATTACCATCACTCCGCTATGCCCACGATTGGGCCAGCAGGAGGCGCAGGGGGCAGGACTCAGGGTGGCTGGGGTAGCTGATTGGGCCAGCAGGACGCTGAGCTCGCGGTGCCAGTGGCGCCGCGAGCTCAGCGTCTGTGTCATGGCTGCGCAGGAGGCTTTCGGAAGGCCTGGTGCACCGGCGGACAGCCGGCCAGCTCCCCCGCGATCAAAAGCCAAAGCGGGGGAGCTGGCCGGCTGTCTGCTCTGGCACAAGGCCTTTCGAAAGCCTCTGCCGCGCCGGAGGCTTTCGGAAGGCCTGGTGCATGATTAAATCATGCACTGGGCCTCTAGTAACATATAATTAAGTAAAGACAGTCTCTTCAACAAATGGTGTTGGAAAAATTGGAAAGACACATTCAAAAAGATGAAAGTTACACCATACACAAGAATAAACTCAAAATGGATAAAAAACTTAAATGTAAGTCATGAAACCATAAAAATATTAGAATAAAACAAAGGCAGTAAAATAGACATCTCACATAGTAGAATCTTCACCAATACATCTCTCAGGGCAAGAGAAACAATGGAAAAAATAAACAAATGGGACTATATCAAAATAAAAAGCTTCTGCACAGCAAAAGAAACCATCATCAAAATGAGAAGGGATAACATACTATATTTGCTAGTGATTCATCTGATAAAGGTTTAACCTCCAAAATATATAAAGTACTCAAACAACTCAACAGAAGATAAACAATCCAATTTAAAAATGGGCACAGGACCTAAACAGATACTTCTAAGAGGACATACAGATGGTCAATAGATACATGAAAAAATCCTTAGTCACTAATCATCAGAAAAATGCAAATTAAAACCACAATGACATATCACCTCACACCTGTCAGAATGGCTATCATCAATAAGTCAACAATGACAAGTGCTGGCGAGGATATGGAAAAAAGGAAACACTAGTTCACTGAGAGTGGGAATGCAGACTGGGGCAGCCACAATGGAAAACAGTATGGAGTTTCCTCAAAAAAATTAAAATGTAACTGCTCTTTGATCCAGTGATCCCACTTCTGGGAATATATCCTAAAAACCTCAGAACACCAATCAGAAAACATATGCACCCCTATGTTCATAGAAGCATTATTTACAATAGCTAAGATTTGAGAACAGCCCAAGTGCTTGTCAGTAGATGAATGGATGAAAAATCTGTGGTACATTTACCCAATGGGATACTATGCAACTTTAAAAAAGAAGGACTCTTTCCACTTGAGACAGCATAGATAGATCTGCAGAAAATTATGCTAAGTGAAATAAGCCAATCAAAGAAAGACAAATACCACATGATCTCACTTATTTGTGTAATCTAATGAACAAAATTAATTGACCAACAAAAGACCTGAGGCATGGAGGCATGGAACAGATTGACATATGTTGAGGTCCGAGGGGGACAAGAAGAGATAAACCAAAAAACTTACGTACTTATATGCATAACTAGTGGACGCAGACAATAGTGTGGTGAAGGCCTGGGGCGTAGAGTCTGAGAAGAGGGTGGTAAAGGGGGGAGGGGAGAAGTGGAGGACATCTGTAATACTGTCAACAATAAAAATATATATTAAAAAATAAAATTCTACACACAGAACAAATGCAGTAATGTCCAATGAGCTATTTACCTTGAATCTAAAACTGTACTCACACATCATTTCATAGGCAGACTTTTCAACAACAAGCTTCAACTGTTTGTTATTTATTTAAAATCCAATATTCAGGGCTAGGCATTTAGCAAAGCCAATAAGTTTTCATAATCACTTTATTCTGATCTATATAATGAAGCCTCAACAAAACCTCCCTAAATATAGTAACCAACTCCATTTTTAAGGTTCATGGCCCATAAGCATCCTTTCAACCAGCTCATGCTATAGAACCCTCCTTAACTAGAACATGACTAGTGGACACAGAAGGGTGATAGACTATCATATTTATGTGAAGAATTCTAGAACCTATAGAAGACCTAGGACCAATGAGTGGATGTGGGATGGATGGAAGGATGGATGGATGGAGCATTTAAATTGTAATTTTAAAAAAAAAGGGGGGGGGAGAATATGTGACTATTAATGAGACTCATAGTAACAGTATAGAATTTTGACGCTGGCACAAAAAAAAATGAAGACAAATAGAACAAGAAAATTCTAAACTGTACTAAGCTGAAATACACAAAGTAAAGTGTTGGGGGTTTTTTGCCACAATAGAAAAGACAAGTGAAAACAATTCCCATGTTCAGAGATTATCTACCTAAAAAGTAAATAACTGATTTTCTAATTTCACCTCAGTCTTCATTTCCCAAACCAGAAGAATATGTATGAATATTTAGTGCTCGCTTCGGCAGCACATATACTAAAAAATTTGGAACGATACAGAGAAGATTAGCATGGGCCCTGCGCAAGGATGACATGCAAATTCGTGAAGCGTTCCAAAAAAAAAGAAAGAAAATGTATGAATATTTCAATGTCCCTTTTTTTGCAGAGGTTCAAATGTTTGGTGAAACCATGAGAATATAGCCTCCATTACTTACTGATGCAACCTTATTTTTTTTTAATATTTTTTAAATTTTCAATTACAATTGATGTACAATATTGTATTTCTTTAGGTGTACAACCCAATAATTAAGACATTTATATAACATATAAAGTGATCACCTGATAAATCTAGTACCCATCTGACACCATACACAGTTTTTACAATATTATTGACTATCTTCCCTATGCTCTACTCTATATCCCCATGACTATTTCATAACTCCCAATTTGTAACTCAATCTCTTCACCTTTTTTAACCATCCCCCAAAGCTTCTTCCTTTCTGGCAATGGTCCAAAATGTTCTCTGTAACTATGAGTCTGTTTCTGCTCTACTTGCTTGTTTATTTTGTTTTATAGATTCCATATACAAGTGAAATTATATGGCATTGGTCTTTCTCTGTCTGCACATCATAATACCCTCTAGCTCCATCCATGCTATGCAGATGGCATTATTTCAATAATTTTATGGCTGAGTCATATTCCATTGTATACATGCACCATTACTCCTTTATCCATTAATCTACTGATGGACACTTAGGTTGCTTCCATATCTTGGCTATTGTAAATAGCATTGCCATGAATGTATGAAATTCATCTTTATTTTTAAGGTTCTACTGCAGGTACATAGGGGCACTCACTGCACACAACGTGTTAACATTTTTGAAAATTAAATATGCTGAGCATATTCTCCAGGATATATGACACATTGGAATGCTTGGGAGCATGAAAATAAAGGATATGCCCCATGTATTTCATTGTGATTGTATAAATATGTCAGAGACAACATCTTATAGGGTTAGCAACATCAACAGAGAAAAGAAGAACACCATACAGCAGTAGTCTTACTCATCTCTATAACCCACTGCTGAGTCCTGAAAAGTATGTGCTCAAGAAACAGTGATACAGAGAATCCAAGATGGCAATGGCATAGGTTGAAGCTATACTTATGTCCTCCCAAAACCAAACAGGAAATAAATACAACTAATTTATAGAAAAATCATAATAACCAAAAATTTAAATAACCAACTGAAGATAGGCAAAAGAGAAATAAAAAACATCCTAGAAACAAATGAAAATGAACAATCCATAATTTATGGGACACAGTGAAAGCAGACCTGAAAAGGAAGTTCATAGCACTAGAGATCTACCTCAAAACACAAGAAAAACTGGTAAATCTAATACTGTAATTTAAAGAATTAGAAAGAGAACAACAAAGTCCCACAATAAGTAGAAGGAAAGAGTAAAGATAAGAGGAAATAAATGACATAGAGACAAAAAAAAAAGATAAATAAAATCAAAAGCTGGTTCTTTGAAAGGATAAAAAGATTGATGAACCTCTACCAGTGATGGCGAACCTATGACACACGTGTCAGCACTGACACGTGTAGCCATTTCTGATGACACGCGGCCGCATGCCGAGGATGAAACATTTGCTGCTCCTGAGGATGAAACATTTGCGACTAGAGTCTTGGAGTTAGTTTTTTCCTCAAAGTGACACACTACCCGAGTTATGCTCAGTTTTTTGGCGAAGTTTGACACACCAAGCTCAAAAGGTTGCCCATCACTGCTCTAGCCAGATTCACCAGGAAACAAGAGAAAGGACCCAAATAAAAAAAAAAATGAAAGGGTGATCCTGTAAAATGGGTGCTTGCTCTTGAGAGTGTTATTAAAAGACTCCTTAGAGTATAGGAAGATGGCTGCTGATGGGAAGGGAGACTGCAAGATAGTGTGTGAGAAAACAAAGGGAGAGTGTGTGGTCGCACAGGGAGTGTTTGTTGGTGAGTTGAGGGACAGCTATACTCCAGGAGACTGTGGGGGACTGCTGGACGGGGCTCCCCTGACCGGGCAGCCCCCACTGCTGCTGGGTTCCCTCCCGGAGTGACCCGCTGGGACATGGAGACGACGCCATCTTGAAGGGGAAAGTGGATGTTATCAGGAGCCTGAAAAACCCAGGGAATCTACAACTATGGCACCCACAGAACAGCTGCGAACCCGAGAACACCACACCGGTCCCCAAGTGGCTCAAGCACGGGGATTCAGAGGAGCTCTACACTCGCTCACAGAAAGGTCAGATTTCGCCTGGGTGAGGTCTGTGGTCCCGGCAGGAGAGAGAAACACACGCAAGGTGGGAGCTGGAAGACCCAGGAAAGTCTGCGCCTAGAGAAATCAGTGGCTGTTGGGGCTGGCGTGATCCGTGAATGTGGAAGGGGGTCCTCAGAGCTGCTAACAGAAGGGATCTCTAAAAAGCAACTCATTTTGATCTGGGCACAAAAGGACAGCCTAAAATTTTTAAAAGTGGGCCAGCTGCTTAGACCCAAGGGGAAAAAAGACTGCACATCCCCGGAGTTCACACACTTACTCTGACTCTTTTTTTTTTTCCTCTTTAAATCCTTGCTTCTGATTACTAAGCCCAATACATAGGATCAACCAATTGGGGACACTGTAAGAGACTGCATGGGAAAGTTGTTTTTCTAGAACCTGGGGATCAGAGTGGGGAATAACCATCAGAGAACCAGCTCTGGGGCAACCCACTCCCCCAAACCAGTATTAAGTGCCACAGGGAAAACAAAACCTAAACACTAGCTAGAGAGGACCTATAGACCTGGAGGTCAATCCAGAAACACTGCCACCCAGGTGTTGAATCACAAATTGACTCTTGTGTAAACACAAATAAAGGAGTAGAAAAAATAAGGACTTACTGCCTGCTTAAAAATCAGGACTGGCTTACAACACTGAGGAGCAGTGAAACGCAGGGAACTTCAATACTGTCTTGACTGGGAAAAAGGCGTGCCAAATAAAACAGTAGAGGAAGTAAATGACCTTCACTACTGCACATTTTTATTTTTATTTTTTTCATCTTTTACTTAAGAAACTAATTTTTCTTTCTTTTTTCCTCACTTGATTTTACCTTTTTAATTATTACATTTTTATTTTCAATCAGTATTATTATTACTACTATTTTAACTTTTTTTAAAGTGTCATTTTATTTTCTCTTTATTTTATTTTGGGATTAGTGTTCTACATTCTATTTTCATCTTTCCTTTAGCATCGTTTTACTCTATCTCAACTTTACCTTTATGCCATCACTCTCTTCCTCACTTTTCCCCTTTTGTTGTCCTGTTTCTCTTACCCTATTCCTACTTTAGATTTTCCCTATTCCTTCTTTTTACCCCCTGTTAAAATTTCACCCTACTTATATATCTAATTTCCAATCCCCAAGTCCATACACACCTCTCTCTTCTCTTTCTTCACTATCCAAAATTCTTTTTTCTCTCTGTCCTTTTCTTGTTGATTGCTTGATTGTTGATTATATTGATTTTTATGCTTGTTTGTGAGATTGTTTTGCTTTTTCTTTTTGTTTTTTGTTTTGTTTTTGTTTGTTTTTTGCTTTTGTTTTCCCTCGCCTCACTTAATATTAGTTGTTGTTTGTAGTTTGCATTCATCTCCAGGTACTTGTTGCTGGCATGTGTTGGGATTAGTGGCTGTTCTATTGGAGTTTTCTCCCCATATATATAGTTTTTTCCCCTCTTCTTTCTTATTCTCTCTCTTTTCTCTCTTATTTTTTTTCCTTTACCAATTACATTTCTGCACTCCTTTTTTTTTCTCTTCTCCTTTCTCTTTATTCTCTAATTCGGCTTTCTCTGGTGGTCACCTTTATTTGGTGTTATTAATATCATGAATACATTTGTGTTTAGTGCCTTGTGCATTGTACCTGATTATGTTGTATTTTGTGCCTTTAAATCAACACAGGAGAGAGAGAACTACATAAACAGACACCCAGAGAAGATAGATCATGGGGAGACAAAGAAATAGCCCGCATATGAAAGAAAAGCAGGCATCACCAGAAAAGGAAGTAAACAAAATGGAGGCAAGCAACCTATCAGAGAAAGAATTCAGAGAAATGGTCATAAGGTGGATGAAAAGAATGGAAGACAAATTCGATAATATGTGTAAGAACCAAGAGGAAATGAAGAAGAACCAAGAAGAAATGAAAAGTGACATTGCTGCTATAAAGAACTCAATAGAAAGCATCAAGAGTAGACTAGAAGAAGCAGAGGACTGCATCAGTGAGCTAGAAGACAAGGTAGGGAAAAATACCCAAGTAGAGCAGCTTCTAGAGAAAAAAAAATTAAAAAGCAGGAGGAGAGCCTAAGGGAACTTTGGGAAAACATGAAACAAAACAACATCCACATAATAGGGCTTCCAGAAGGAGAGGGAACTGAGCAAGGAATAGAAAACCTGTTTGAAGAAATAATGACAGAAAACTTCCCTGATATAGGGGGGAAAACCCACACAAATCCAAGAAGCTCACAGAGTCCCAGGCAAAATAAACCCCAAAAGACTGACGCCAAGGCACATTATAATTAAATTGGCAAACACCAACAACAAAGGAAGAGTCTTAAAAGCTGCCAGAGAGAGACAGAAAGTTACCTACAAAGGATCCCCCATCACACTAGTGACTGATTTCTCAACAGAAACACATCAGGCCAGAAGGGAATGGAATGAAATATACAAAGTCATGCAAAGAAAGGGTCTCAATCCAAGAATACTGTACCCAGCAAGGCTATCAATCAAAACTGAAGGTGAAATCAGGAGCTTAACAGACAAAAAAGGACTAAGGTAGTTTATTACCACCAAACCAGCAATGCAAGAAATGCTAAAGGGTCTGCTGTAAAAAAGAAAGAAGGAAGGAAGGAAGGAAGGAAGGAAGGAAGGAAGGAAGGAAGGAAGGAAGGAAGGAAGGAAGGAAGGAAAAAGAAAGAAAGAAAGAAAGAAAGAAAGAAAGAAAGAAAGAAAGAAAGAAAGAAAGAAAGAAAGAGATGGGATTCCAAGATGGCAGCGGATTAAGTGGAAGCTACACTGACACTCTCCCAGGACCAAACTGGAATTACAACTAAAATACAGAAAAACTTCCTGAAAAATCAATTGAAGACTAGTTGGAGAGAACCCTGATAACCAAGGACATAAGTGGAGACCACATAGAGACAGCATTGACAGGGGCTGGGTTCCCTCCCGTAGCTGCGGGCTCACCGGGCGCCTCGCCATCTTGCAAGGAAAGGAGGATTTTATTGGAAACCTGCCTTTCCGCGACAACTGCAAACACTGAACAGCTGCGAGCACCAGAACACCGGTCCCCTATCGGCGCAAACATTCGGATTCAAAGGAACCCTTCACTGAACCACGGAAAAGTCAGATTTCGCCTGAAATAAGGTGTGGTTTCTAATCCCCGAGGTGGGAAAGAAGCGCGCGAGCCGCGGGACCGGCGGGAACCGGGAGGTCTGTGCCTAGAAAAACCGGCGGCAGTTGGAGCTGCCATGATCCCTGAATGTGGAAGGGGGTCCTCTGAGTTGCTAACTGAAGTGACCTCTTAAAATCAACTCATTTTAATCTGACGAGGAGGATCAGACTAAGAATTTTCAAAGGAGTGCGGGCTCCTTAGTCTGGCGCACAGACCCACTGTCCGCACACTTGGACTCTTTCCGACTCTGCTTACTAAGCCCAACGCATAGGAAAGCCCAGGTGGAAAAACCCTGAAAGACTGCAGGGGAAGTTGTTTTTTCGGAACCTGGGAACAGAGCTAGGTGTGACCAGCGGAGAGGCAGCTGTGAGGCACACACATCCACAAACCGGTAGTGAGTGCCATAGAGGGGAAAAAAAAAAAAAAAGCTAGAGAGGCCCAGAAGTCAATTCAGAAACACTGCCACCCAGGGGCTGAAACGCTAATTGTCTCTGGTGTAATCAAAAATAAATACGAGAAATTAAGACACGGCCGGCTTAAAAAGCAGGATTGGCTTACAACACGGAGGAGCAGAGGAACGAAGCTGAACTGAAATACCGCCCAGACTGGGAAACAGGCATACCAAACAGAATAAAAGAGGAAGTGAATGACAGCCGCTAGTGCACATTTTAGTCTTCCTATTTTTTAATTTTTAATTCTTTTTTCAATTTTTTTTTCAATTTTTTATTCTAATTTTTTTATTTTCATTTTTTGCATCTTTTACTTAAGAAAAAAAATTTTTTTTCTTTTTCCTCGATTTTCACCTTTTTAATTATTACATTTTTATTTTCAATCAGCATTATTATTGCTATTATTTTCCTTTTTTTTTTTAATGTCATTAGATTTTCTCTTTCTTTTATTTTGGGATTAGTGTCCTACATTCTATTTGCATCTTTCCCTTACCCTATCTCAACACTAACATTTTGCCATCACTCTCCTCCTAACCTTTCCCCTTAAAAAAATTGTTTTTCTCTCTGGCCTTTTGTTGTTGTTTGCTTGAATGTTGATTAGATTGAATTTTTATGCTTTTTTTATGAGATTGTTTTGATTATACTTTTTGTTTGTTTGGTTGGTTCTATTGTTTGCTTTGTTTTTGTTTTTTTTATTACTTTTGTTTTCCCTTGCCTCACTTGATATTAGTTGCTGTTGCAGTTTGTATTAATCTCCAGGCTCGTGTTGCTGGAATTTGCTGGGATTAGTGGTTGTTCTAGTGGAGTCTACTCCCCATATATATAGTTTGTTCCCCTTTTCTCTCTTAGTATTGTTCTTGCCTCTCTTACTCATTTTTCTTTTCTTTTTTCTTTCTGCTCTTCTCCCAAGTTCAGATTCACACTCTTTTTTTTTTCTTTCTTTTTACTCTCCCTCTTCCACTCCTATTCCCTAATTTGTCTTTCTCTGGTGGTTACCTTTATTGGAGGTTATTAATATCGTGAATACAATTCTGTTTAGTGCCTTGTGTGTTATGCCTGGTTGTGTTGTATTTTGTACCTTTAAATCAACGCCGGAGAGAGAGAACTATATAACCAGACATCCGGAGAAGAGAGACCATGGGGAAACAAAGAATTAGCCCCCCCAGGAAAGAGAAGCAGGCATCACCAGAAAAGGAAGTAAACGAACTAGAGGCAAACAACCTATCAGAGAAAGAATTCAGAGAAATGGTCATAAGGTGGCTGAAAAGGATGGAAGACAAATTCGACAATATGAGTAAGAACCAAGAGGAAATGAAGAAGAACCAAGAAGAAATGAAAAATGAGATCGCTGCTGTAAAGAACTCAATAGAAAGCATCAAGAGTAGACTAGAAGAAGCAGAGGACCGCATAAGTGAGCTAGAAGACAAGATGGGAAAAAATACCCAATTACAACAGCTTCTAGAAACAAAAATTAGAAAGCATGAGGAGAGCCTAAGGGAACTTCGGGACAACACAAAACAAAACAACATAAGGATAATAGCGGTACCAGAAGGAAAGGAAACGGAGCAAGGAATAGAAAACCTGTTAGAAGAAATAATAACAGAAAACTTCCTTGATATAGGGAAGAAAAAACCCACACAAATCCAAGAAGCTCACAGAGTTCCAAGCAAAATGAACCCCAAAAGACCGACGCCAAGGCACATTATAATTAAGTTGGCAAACACCAACGACAAAGTAAGAATCTTAAAAGTGGCCAGAGAGAGACAGACAGTTACATACAAAGGAACCCCCATCAGACTAGCAACTGATTTCTCAACAGAAACTCATCAAGCCAGAAGGGAATGGAATGAAATATACAAAGTCATGCAAAGGAAGGGTCTCAATCCAAGAATACTGTACCCAGCAAGGCTATCAATCAAAATTGAAGGTGAAATCAGGAGCTTCACAGACAAAAAAGGGCTAAGGGAGTTCATCACCACCAAACCAGCAATGAAAGAAATGCTAAAGGGTCTGCTGTAAAAAAAAAAAGAAAGAAAGAAAGAAAGAAATAGGAAGCAAAGAAGGAACACAGGGGTATAGAATAAAAATGGTGACAAATAAGTGCCTATCAATAATAACTTTAAATGTAAATGGATTGAATGCCCCAATCAAAAGACACAGGGTAACAGATTGGATAAGAAAACAAAAACCATATATCTGTTGTCTACAGGAAACCCACCTCAAAAAAAAAGGACGCATACAGACTGAGAGTAAAGGGATGGAAAAAGGTTTTCCAGGCGAATGGAAATTAAAAAAAAGCTGGGGTAGCAATACTTATATCTGACAAATTAGATCTCAAAGTGAAGGACATAACAAGAGATAATGAAGGCCACTTCATAATACTAAAAGGAGAAATCCAACAAGAAGAAATAACTCTGGTAAACATATATGCACCCAACACAGGAGCACCAAGATACATTAAAAAACTCCTGGAAGATATCAAAGGAGAGATTGACAGCAATACAATTATAGTAGGAGACTTCAATACCCCACTATCACCATTGGACAAATCCTCTAAACAAAAAATCAGCAAAGAAACATCAATCCTAAATGTCTCACTAGACCAGATGGAATTAATCGACATCTTCAGAACATTTCACCCCAAAGCCACAGAATATACATTCTTCTCAAGTGCACATGGGACATTTTCAAAGATAGACCATATGTTAGGACATAGGCAAAGTCTCTCCAAATTCAAGAAGATAGGAATTATATCAAGCTTCTTCTCAGATCACAGTGGCATAAAACTGGAAATCAACTACAATAAAAACAACCCAAAGAAATCAAACACATGGAGACTAAACAGCATGCTATTAAACCATGACTGGGTTACCAAAGACATCAAGGAAGAAATAAAAAACATCATGGCAACAAATGACAATGAAAACACAACAATCCAAAATCTATGGGACACAGCGAAAGCAGTCCTGAGAGGGAAGTTCATAGCTCTACAAGCCTACTGCAAAAAACAAGAAACAATGGTAATAAATTACCTAACCAAACAACTCAAAGAGTTAGAGAGAGAGCAACAAGAAAAGCCCAGTGTAAGCAGAAGGAAAGAAATAATAAAGATCAGAGCGGAGATAAACGACATAGAGACCAAAGAAACAATACAAAAGATCAACAAAACCAAGAGCTGGTTCTTTGAAAAGATAAACAAGATTGATGGACCTCTAGCCAGGCTCACCAAGAAGCAAAGAGAGAGGACCCAAATAAACAAAATCAGAAATGAAAGAGGTGAAATAACAACAGACCTTGACGAAATACAAAGGATTGTTACAAAACACTACAAACAACTCTATTCCAACAAACTGGACAACCTGGAGGAAATGGACATATTCCTAGACAAATACAACCTTCCAAAACTCAATCAGGAAGAATCTAAACAGCTCAACAGGCCAATAACTATGGAAGAAATTGAAGCAGTCATCAAAAAGCTTCGAGCAAACAAAAGCCCGTGGCCAGATGGCTTCACAGGGGAGTTTTATCAAACATTCAAGGAAGAACTAAAACCTATCCTCCTATTCCAAAAAATTCAAGAGGAAGGAACACTTCCCAGCTCCTTCTATGAAGCCAGCATCACCCTAATACCAAAACCAGATAAAGACAACACAATGAAAGAGAATTACAGGCCAATATCCATCATGAACATAGATGCCAAAATCCTCAACAAAATTCTAGCAAATCGGATCCAGCAGTACATCAAAAAGATCATACACCATGACCAAGTAGGATTTATCCCAGGGATGCAAGGATGGTACAATATCCGCAAATCAATAAACGTGATACACCACATAAACAAATTGAGAGATAAAAATCACATATTCATATCAATTGATGCAAAAAAGCATTTGACAAAATCCAACACCCTTTCTTGATAAAACTCTCAGCAAGATGGGAATAGAAGGATCATACCTCAACATAATAAAAGCTATATATGAAAAACCCACAGCCAACATCATACTCAATGAGCAAAAACTAAAACCATTTCCCCTAAGAACAGGAACAAGACAGGGATGCCCACTCTCACCACTCCTGTTCGACATAGTACTGGAAGTATTAGCCCTTGCAATTAAACAAAAAGAAGAAATAAAAAGCATACAAATTGGAAAAAAGAAGTAAAGCTATCCTTATTTGCAGATGACATGATATTGTACGTAAAAAAACTCAAAAGACTCCATCAAAAACTATTAGACTGAATAAATGAATTCAGCAAGGTAGCAGGATACAAAATTAATGCCAAGAAGTCTATGGCATTTCTATACACCAATAGTGAACTTACAGAAAGAGAGAGTAAAAAAGAAATCCCATTTAACATCACTCCAAAAAAATTAACATACCTAGGAATAAACTTAACTAAGGAGGTAAAAGACCTATACGTGGAAAACTACAGGACACTGAAAAAAGAGATAGAGGAAGACGTAAACAGATGGAAGAACATACCGTGTTCATGGATTGGTATAATCAATATCATTAAAATGTCCATACTACCCAAAGCAATCTATAGATTCAATGCAATCCCCATTAAAATACCAACGGCATATTTCACAGACCTAGAAAGAACTCTCCAAAAATTCATCTGGAATAATAAAAGACCTCGAATAGCCACAGCAATCCTGAGAAAAAAGAACAAAGTAGGTGGGATCTCAATACCAGATTTCAAACTGTATTACAAGGCCACTGTTCTCAAAACAGCCTGGTACTGGCACAAGAACAGACATATAGACCAATGGAATAGAATAGAAAACCCAGATATTGACCCAAACCACTATGCTCAATTAATATTTGACAAAGGAGGCATGAACATACAATGGAGTCAAGACAGTCTCTTCAATAAATGGTGTTGGGAAAATTGGACAGATACCTGCAAAAAAATGAAACTAGGTCACCAACTTACACCATACACAAAAATAAACTCAAAATGGATAAAGGTCTTAAACATAAGACAGGAAACCATAAAAATACTAGAGGAATTCACAGGCAGCGAAATCTCAGACATATGCTGAAGCAATTTCTTCACCGATACCGTTCATAGGGCAATGGAAGCTAAAGAGAAAATAAACAAATGGGACGACATCAAAATAAAAAGCTTTTGCACAGCAAAAGAAACCATCAACAAAACAACAAGAAAGCCCACTCTATGGGAGAACATATTTGCAAATGCTATCACTGATAAAGGTTTAATCTCCAACATCTACAGGAAACTTATACAACTTAATAAAAGGAAGATAAATGATCCAATAAAAAAATGGGCAACAGACCGAAATAGAATCTTTTTGAAAGAAGACAGAAGGAAGGCCAAGAGACACATGAAAACATGCTCAAAGTCACTAATTATCCGAGAGATGCAAATCAAAACGACAATGAGGTACCATCTCACACCTGTCAGAATGGCAATCATCAACAAATCAACAAACAACAAGTGTTGGCGAGGATGCGGAGAAAAAGGAACCCTCGTGCACTGCTGGTGGGAATGCAGACTGGTGCAGCCACTGTGGAGAACAGTATGGAGTTTCCTCAAAAAACTGAAAATGGAACTCCCATTTGACCCAGTAATCCCACTCCTGGGAATATATCCGAAGAAACTAGAAACACCAATCAGAAAGGATATATGCACCCCTATGTTCATAGCAGCACAATTCACCATAGCTAAGATTTGGAAACAGCCTAAATGCCCATCAGCAGATGAGTGGATTAGAAAACTATGGTACATTTATACAATGGAATACTATGCTGCTATAAAAAAGAAGGAATTCTTACTGTTTGCAGCAGCATTGATGGGCCTGGAGAGCATTATGTTAAGTGAAATAAGCCAGGCAATGAAAGAAAAATACCACATGATCTCACTCATTTGTGGAAAATAAAGAATATTATAACCTGATGAACAAAAAGATAGATACAGAGGCAGTAAAGCACCGAACAGACTGTCAAATTACAGCAGGAAGGCTGGGGAGTGTTGGGGAGGGGGGGGGGGGAAGAGATCAACCAAAGGACTTGTATGCATGCGTATAAGCACAACCAATGGACACAAGACACTGGGGGGGGGGGGATGCGACAGAGGGTGGGGGAGGCTGGGGGAACGTCATGCGGCAGGGGGTGGGAAGGCTGGGGGAAGGTCAATGGGGATAAAAGGAGAGCCATGGCCTTTCATAGTGCCAGACTGTGTTGACCTTCATTGCCCAACACTTGCCCCTTCTGCAGGGCCCCCATCAATTGTGCTCTCAGCCACCTCCACCTAGGGCTAGTCAGAGATCTCTCCAGATCTCTTTTCTGATCTGTAAAATCAGAAACTGAATTAGATGCATCTCAGGTTCTTCAAATTCTAACAGCTAGTGAACACTCACTTTCCTTTGTCCTCTGTCAGTCTTCCCTCGTTGTCAGTTACCAAAGGTTGTTTCCAAATGGGAAGTCCAGGACGACGGTTGTTCTCCCATCGCACAGCCTCGGTGCTCTCTCAGTGGCTGCCCACAGCCTGGGTGCCAGGACACGGACACGCTCAGCGGGAAGCACCCAAGGGCACTCCATCTCTTTCTTTTCAGCGTTCTTTTCTTAAGCTAATGCTTCACCAGAACACAAGGCACCTGGCAAGACTTAGGAAGCGACTTCTGGGAGTTCATCTTGGGCTGCACACATTGGCTGCTATCTACAGGCTGCAAACAACCTGCTGGATTACTTGCTGTGCCGCTGAGCAGGTGAGAGCACCGTGTGGGGGCCCAGGGCTGTCTGGAACCGGCCCATCTGATGACGCACATTTTAAGGGTGACACTAGTCAAAATTCTCTCGCCAAAGACCATAGTGCTAGGCTTCCGGTTCTGTGATGCAAGTTGGGGCTCCTCTTTAGGGAAAAGAATGCATGTTTACTATTCTAAAATTACATCCAAACCTTCCCGGATGAAAAAAAAGAAATTAAGTGAGCTTTGGGGGTTCAGATCCTTTCACCTGAAAGCTCTTTTATTGACTGGAAATGCTTACATAGCGATGCTTGCTGACAGCCAGCCACCTGGCTTCCTCTCTCTGCCGAGAACACCACTCCTAGGCTCTCCCACCAACCCCAGCAAGGGAGGGCCTGCACTTTGAGGTTCCTTAGCTCCCTCATTAACTTCATGCTCTACTGCTAGGGGAGGCGGCCGCAGCGCCTCGCCTCCGCCTCCGACGTGCACTTCGACCCACTCTTTCTGGTCGTGAGGTGAACCCAGGCCTCGCTGTGCGCTCCTGCCCACTCTTCTGGTGGTGAGCTGAACTGACCCCAGGTCCTTCCCAAGCCTCCGTGTTTACAAACTCTTAATGACTTTTCAATCCATAAGAAGAACTGGGAACCAGAGCATTTAAATTTCAGGGCTGCACAGCTCCATGCAGGGTAGTTGATGTCATTCTGAAACAAACACTGAATGGAAGCACACGCATGAAAATGGAATTATGGTCTGATGCATACTTCAAGTCTGTCAACATGTGTCCCTTTCCCAACAGTGACTGTTAAAGTGTTCCCGTCTCCCTGTCCTGCCTGCCGGAGGCACCCCTGACTCATGGCCACTGGGCTCCATTTTTGGACGAGGGAAAACTCCAAATGCCATGAAAATATATATACACTCTCTTGTATACATTGTTTTCTTCTAAAGGATGTTACTGTGTGATACAGCTTTAAGTTTTCAACGCTGTCATATTTTCTAAACTATGATTTCTTCCATTTACTTTAGGGGATGTGGCATTCCCCTTTCTGGAGTGAAAGCTAAACAATGTGGTTTGGATTTAGTGTTCCCATGCATCACCATGAAAATGTTTGTTTCAGCAATCATGTCATTATTGTTACTGGTAACAGCTGTTCTGCCCTCCTCCATTTGTGAACCACAATTTATTGTCCCAGTTTGTAAGTTAGCGAGGTGGATCCATGCCCCTGGGATCAAAGACCAGCCACAGGACAAATCAGGATCTGGTGGGATCCATTCCCAAGTGACCCAGGATCAAGTAGAAGGAAAACTAGTCCTGAGCAATGAGCAGTGTGGCTCAGCAGGCAAGGAATCCCAGGGTGTACTGTGTGGAGATGGTCTTGCAACCTGCCTGTGCCTTCCTACTGAGCCTGTGACTCTGTAGGCGGTGGGAGAGGGCATGCCACATCCGAACACTCTGAGGACTCAATAAACATCAAGAAAGGGTCATTAGGGCTTTGGACTTTTTCCTGCACGAGCCCTACTTTGCAGACACCACATATTCTCACAAGAAGAGTGTTCTAGGCAGGGAAACAGTGCCCAAGGGAGCAGTAAATTACCCACTTGTGGGTTTCTGGACATGAGCAGGAGATAAACCTACCTGGTGGAGTGTGCAAATGGGTTCCAGAAATTTGATGCTCCCTCTGTACTCTCACCCTGATCTTATCAGCTTGGCTAGAAACCAAAGCATTGCACAGACACTTGCAAGATAAGAAAAGGCTCAGCATTTTGGAATCTGTGCCAGTACCTCCCATACTGAGATCCCTGGCATGTCGCCTGCCACACCCACCTAGCTTTTTATCCCTTTTCTTTTATATCCATTAACAAAAGCCTAGTTAAGTAAGTTATGGTATACATATACAAAGGAATTCCTCTCACCATTTAAAAATAATGATATAAAGTTAGTTTATTGGAATAGATAGAAATCCATGACATGTTATTTATGAAAAACTATGTAACATGGCCACATACAAAATATATCCTAGTTTACCATATGTAAAATGATAAATGTCTATTTACCTATATTTGCATATTTGTATATATACACTGGGGGATTCTAGAATAGTGTGAAACCAACATAATAACAGTGATCATTTCTAAAAAAATGAGATCTTGTCTAACTCTGATTTCCTTATATCTATCTCTCTGGATAGATTTAAAATATGTAATGCACATAAAATATGTAAACTTTGTGATGAAGAGATATCATTTTTTAAATAATGAATATTTTTCAAAAGGAGTAAAACATGTAAACACAAAGGCAGCAGGGGGGTGAGCGAGCAGCTCCGAGAAGGACTCAGGCAGGCATCTGGGCTCCCTGCTGGCCACGGAGCACCGTGGAGAAGACCCTGGCCCTGAGGGGAGGAGGGCTCCCAACACAGCAGCACGGCCCCAGGGGAAGTGATTCTGGGCAAAGCCTGAGAGCTACAGCTACACAGGGAAGGGGTCCACCTTCTTTTTGTGGCTCCTCCTCAGGGTCAACTCTGAGCAGTTCATTAATTTCATTATCTTTACAGTTTTCCCTCTCAACATATAAAGGAAACTGCTCCCGTTTTTCAATTCTGAAGGATTAAATGGAGATCAAGGACAAGAATATACTAAATTAGAATGGGAGGCAACTGAGATAGATGGGGGGCATGGGAGTGGCAGAAATGCATAGGGAGAGACTGAGTTGTGTGGCTCTAGAGCAAGATGCTTTTTCTCTCACATCCCCTGACAGGCACTACCATTTCTGTGCAGAGACCTCTTTCAACATGGCCAAAACCTCATCTGTTTTAGCCTGATGAACACAGCTGCCCTTATCCTGACAACTCCTTGATACCCCACCATATCACAAAGGTTTGCAGGACCCAGGCGGGTGATAGCTGGCTTTGGTGTACACTGAAACTTTTGCTGAATGTCCACAGACACAGCACTGGTGCCAAGTTTGAATCTATATCAACCTTGTGTGCACCATTCACTCCTACCTGGTAACTCACTGAGAATCTTCCTCATGCAATTCGTGTACTGCTAGAGGATCTTCCAGTTACTGACCCTAAAAGGCAGTCATCAGGCAAAGGCAGATCTGGGGGTGCCTTGGGCCATTTGGTGATCTTCCCCTAGGCTCTTTGTCAATGAAATCTGGTCTTGGTATGTACCTTGGACCCTCAACACACACACAGGCTCAGCAGAGGAAGTCACAAACTTTGGATCACTTGGTACCTCCAAACATGTACCCAGGGCCAGTCACAGGCAGCATTTGACATTGACCTGAACCAGAGTCTCCCTGAATAATCCTCAGAAGCTACATACTTGGTTTCAGACTTCAGACCATATTGGAACATGGCCCAATTAGCTCCACAAGCAGCGTACACAAAGGGAGATCTAGGCAGGCACCAGACCCTGCTGGGACGAATTCCTCTTGGTGGAGTCAGCCCCTGAACAACAGCATATATGCTGTGGTCAGGATCAATCCTCCAAGTCAGCCACCCTGATGATCAACCCTACAAATGTACAGGGCAACAGCAATCAAGACGCAACTAGAGCAGGAGCACTCACATCATTCACACAAAGGAGATTCCTGGAGCAGCTAGCTCAGGTGATCAGGGAGACTCTGCTACTGAACCCCACAGGACACCTACAGAATGAGGCCCTAGGGAATAGCCAAAATAGGGTGACAAAGAAACATGCCCCAAATAGAAAATGGAACAAAACTTTAGATAAAGAACTAGGTTAAATGGAGGAAAGCAATCTACCTGATATAGAGTTCAAAACAATGGTTATAAGGATGATCAAGGAACTTAGGGGATGGACTCAGTGAGAACTTAAACAAAGAGATACTAAGCATAAGAAAAGGACATAGAAAACATTAAAAAAACACTCTGAATTGAAGAATATAAAACATCAGAAATAACAAATACCTTAGATCAAAAGATTGGATGAAGCAGAGGATTAAATGATTTGGAAAACAACATCAAGCATAACATCATTCGCATTATGGGGATACCAGAAGGAGAAGAGAGAAAGCTAGGAATTGAGAACCTTTTGAAGAAATAATGACTGAAAACTTTCTTAACCTGGTGAATAAAAAAGACACTCAGGTCCAGGAAGTGCAGAGTCCCAAAGAAAATGAACTCAAAGATGCCCACAACAAAACACGTCATAATTAAAATAGCAAAGGTTAAACACAAAGAGAGAATCTTAAAAGCAGCAAGAAAAAGACAATTAGTTACCTACAAAAGAGCTAACAATAACTGTCAGCTGATTTCTCCACAGAAATATTTCAGGCCAGAAGACATTTGCACAAAATATTCAGGTGATACAAAGCAAACAACTACAGCACAGACTTCTCCACCCAGCAAGGCTATCATTTAAAATTGAAAGATATGCCGAAACCAGTTTGGCTCAGTGGATAGAGCGTCGGCCTGTGGACTCAAGGGTCGCAGGTTCGATTCCAGTCAAGGGCATGTACCTTGGTTGTGGGCGCGTCCCCAGTGGGGGGTGTGCAGGAGGCAGCTGATCGATGTTTCTCTCTCATCGATGTTTCTAACTCTCTATCCCTCTCTCTTCCTCTCTGTAAAAAATCAATAAAATATATTTTTAAAAAAATAAAATAAAATAAAATTGAAAGATAAAGAACTTCACAGACAAGAAAAAACTAAAGGACTTCATTACAACCAAAGCAGTTTCACAAGAAATGTTAAAGAGATTTCTTTAAGAAGAAAAAAGAGAAAGAAAACAGACATAATTATAAATAATATAATGACAATAAATACATCAATAATCACTTTAAATGCAAATGGATTAATTTTTTAAACAAAAGACATAGGGTAGCTGAATGAAAAAGAAAAAAACAAGATCAATATATGTACTGTCTACAGGAGACCCACCTCAGAACAAAAGACACACAGAGACTGAAAGTAAAGTCATGGAAAAATGATGTTGAGAAAGTTGGAAAGATATATTTTTAAAATATGAAACTAGACATCTGGGAGGTAGGTGGTGATGGTGAGGAACAGGCTTCTTGATCCCCAAAGTGTGCTCGCCGAGGTAACTGCCCCCGGCCTCAGCCTCCCCCCACCTCCCCGCTGCTATGTGTTGTAAACAGTCCTTTCTTGGGAGAAGAACTTGGGTGAGAAGCATGTGGAGGTGGCCTCCACCCGGAAATGGGGGAAAGGGGTACCTGGAGTTATACCTGTTCGTAGGACCCGCACTGGGGATGCCTGGCAGATCTAGATGTCATCTACGCCGTACTCATCACTGGTTTCGAGGGTGCTTAGACATTCTCCCTGGGCCGATGTAGAGCCCACCTATTCTGGCTTTCCAGGCTCGGAAAGAGAATCAAGCTGGTTGGCCCTCCAACCCCCTCTGTTTACAAATGGGACAGATCTAGAGAGGGGGATATGACCTGCCTAAGGCCATAGGACTGGTGAATTATGGGCTTGTCTCAGACAGTGTCCTTCCGTCATTTCACATTACAGATTTGTTCCCCCTCTATCTGGGAGGTTGCTCTGATTTATTTCTTACCTTGAGTTCTATGGAGATGGGTCTTATTGTTCTCCCAGGCCTTTGGGATCTGTTATCAGGTTCACTTTCTTCCCTAGGGTATACTACAAACCTTCAGATGCTGGCCTATGGGATTCAGCAGAGGATGAGTCCTCTATCCTTTCATTGGTGAGCCACTCTTCCCAACTGCTCTCCTACCATCCACCATCCTCATGTCTACCTTACTCCTCAATCTGGATTTTGGCGAACCTCCCCTAAAAAAGACTTTAGAAGGGAATGCCAAGCACCAAAAATTTGTCAAGAAGCGGCAGTTCTTAGAAAGGAGAGGCCTTCTAAATAAGAAAAAAAAACAGCCCCCTAACAATGTTCCTAAGTTGCACTCAGAACCTGAAAAGAAAGGGGTAACTCCTCAGGTGGATGGCACTTGGAAAATTTCTCCCCTTCCAAAAAAGAAGACTGCAGATTCGAGCCGTGCATCAGAGCGGTCCCTGGACAAGAAAACTTCTGTGCCTTGGCTGACCCCTGCCCCTTCACAGAAGACTGGTTCTGTTGTGGCTAAAGCAGATTTGCTGGAGGACTTCCAGAGTTCCCTTCCAGAGATTAAGAGCCCCCCAAGTCGCCCTCAGAAGAACCCCCAAAAGAACGCTATTCAGAAGAATACACCACATAACTCCACCCTGGCTCATTCAGAGAACAAATGCTCTGGAGCATCCCAGAAGACACCAAGGAAGATGGTGGCAATTGACTGTGAGATAGTGGACACAGGACCCAAGGGGCATGTGAGTTCCTTGGCTCAATGTAGCACTGTCAACTACAACGGAGATGTGCTCTATGATGAGTACATCCTTCCCCCCTGTCACATTGTGGACTACCGCACCAGATGGAGTGGTATCCGCAAGCACCACATGATGAATGCTACACTCTTCAAGATTGCTCGGGGCCAGATCTTGAAAATACTCACAGGGAAGATAGTGGTGGGACATGCCATCCACAATGACTTCAAAGCCCTTCAGTACTTTCACCCCAAGTCTCTTACCCGCGACACCTCCCATATCCCTCCTCTCAACCGGAAGGCTGACTGCCCAGAAAATGCTACCATGGCTCTGAAGCATCTCATAAATAAGCTGCTGAACCGGGACATCCAGGCTGGAAAAAGTGGGCATTCCTCTGTGGAAGACGCTCAGGCCACCACGGAGCTGTACAAGTTGGTTGAAGTTGAGTGGGAACAGTACCTGGCCCAGAATTCCCCTAAAGATTAGGAGCAGTGGGGACACCGGTGATGAAAGGAGAAACCAGACAGTGAACCAATGGACGGCTCTACCTGCTCCGCACCTTTGGAAGCTAGAGTTGTTGGGGGGAGAGAGGCTCTACCCCAGACTTAATATCCATTGAAATCTCACCTCAGGTGTTGTGTTCTGTGTCTGGTTAAGTATCCCGTGGAAGGAGGAAGTTTCCATGCCAGCACCCTGCCCTATACTGTTTACCTCTTAAATGGTGCTAACCACAGGTCCCAGAGTGCTTTGTTCTAGTCAAGCTTTTTTACTTTCAAGGGCAGGGCATCCTGGGAAATTTAGTCTCCCAAACTGCCTTATCCAAGGGCGGCCGTTGTATGCCTTTTGTTCTCAAGTGGTTAATAGCACCCCTTTTCACTCTCAGAAGTATCCTCGTTGGATGATAAATTATATGATCACATTACATATCAGAGTCTACATCTAGTTTGTGTCAGGATATTGCCTGTTTATCACACCCTGACTTCCAGAGAAGCCATCCCTGGTGAGGTTTAGTTCGTAGGATTACAAGGCAGTAGAGGTAAGAGTGTGACTTGGAAGTCAACTTTTATGATTTAGGAAAGCTGTCTCTATCCTAAAGCATGAGAGGATTTATTTAACTTAGATCCCACTTGGTAGGTTAAAAGATTTAAAATGTTTTAAATGGTCTTAGTCTTTTTTTCCTGTCTAGGGTAAAATTTTTATTTTTAAATATATTTTTTATTGTGGGTAGTATTACAGATATCTCCCATTTCTCCCCTTACCCCCGGCCTCCCAGAAGTTTTTAGTCTTTAACTTTGCTAAACCAAGCCTCTAAAAACTCAGATTATTCCCTTGATAAATTTTTTTCCTGATAAATTTTAATAATAGAAAAAAATAATAAAAATAAAAAATGAAACTAAACCATCTCAGTCTTCATATGCATTAAATAGATACATTGACACAGTATCACCTGGCAAATTGAAAGGCCATGCAAGAATATCATTTTAAATTATATAATTCATCTTCATACTGTGTTAATAAAAACCAAATTACTTTATAGCTACATTTTGTATTATTTAGAGCATCATAAATAATTCACCATTTTTAGTTTTAGATATCTACCTCCCTTTCTTAGTAGACCAGGGACATACCTCACATATATCTCTGCAAATGGTGGCAGGCCATGCACTGCTTGTTCATTATGGACAAGTCCAGAACAAGCCCTGGATTCCCAAGGTGCATTTTCTGCCCTTCCTTCCCTGGGTGGAGGTCTCACAAAGATTTTCAGTCACTAGTACTTAATAGAAGATTCTCACAGAAAAAAAAAGTGAAAATAAATATAATTGATATACTTACCTAATTATAAAAATACTAGAGGCTTGGTGCACGGATTTGTGCACGGGTGGGGTCCCTCAGCCTGGCCTGCGCCCTCTCCCAATCCGGGACCCCTCAGGATGTCCGACTACAGGGTTTCAGCCCGATCCCCAAAGGCCCGGCCTGCAGGGATCAGGTTGAAACCCAGCAGTCCGACATCCCCCCAAGGAATGTAGCAGTGCCAAAGTGGCAGGGGCCAGGCACAGCTCCGCTGTTGCTCATCCCAGCCCCACTGCGCCTGCTGCTGCCACCCGGTAGCACTGCAGCTGTGCTCGCCAGCCGTGAGCCCGGCTTCTGGCTGAGTGGCGCTTACTTCTGGCTGTGGGAGCATACTGACCACCAGGGGGCAGCTCCTGCATTGAGCGCCTGCCACCTGGTGGTCAGTGTGCATCATAGCAACCGATCATTCCAGTCGTTCCGTCATAATGGTCGCTTAGGCTTTTATATATATAGACTAGAAGCCCAATGCACGAAATTCGTGCAAGGGGCTTGGCCCTTGCAGCCCCGCCCCGGGGTCTGCCTTGGCCCTTGCAGCACTGGCTTTGTCCGGAAGGTCATCCAGACGGTCATTCCTCTGTTCAACCATCCGGTCTAATTAGCATATTACACTTTTATTATTATAGTCTAGAGGCCCGATGCATGAAATTCGTGCATGGATAGGGTCCCTAGGCCTGGCCGGTGATCAGGGCTGATCTGTGGGGCAACCAGCAAGGCGATCGGGGGGCCCTTCTGGCACCCGCCTTGGCTGGTCTGGCCCCACCAACTCGCTGTCCCCGCCCTCCATCGCCAGTCGCCTCCCTCTGTGATGGGGTTGGGGGGCAGCACCACCCCCTGCCACTGTTGCCAGTCACCTCCCTCTGTAGGGCAACCGGCAGGGCAATCAGGGCCCCCCTCTGGCACCCACTTTGGCTGGCCCGGGGCCTGAGGGCTGGGGGCAGCTCCTGCATTGAGCATCTGTCCCCTGGTGGTCAGTGCACATCATAGCGACCAGTCATTCCACCAATTGTTCCACCATTTGGTCAATTTGCGTATTAGGCTTTTATTATATAGGATAACATATTAAATTATGTAGATAGCCAACTCCTAAATTAACGTTCTCATTTAAACAAGACTATGGCATGTATCCTTGTAGACTCAATTTCAATATTCTTTCTCTCCTTTCTTAACAAATGAATGAAATTTTATTGGTAGGACAACCATGACCTGGTCAATGAGATGAAATTGAATTCTCCTCAGTGGCAAGTCTAATAAAGCTATTGTTTTCTTAATAAAGAAGAAGAGACTAATGGTAGACATCTTTGGACATTTGCTCCAATACAGAAGTAATGTCTGGATTCTAGTATCCTTGGACTCAGAAAGATTAAAAACACAAACTGATAAGGGTTGAGCAGGAAACTTGAAAGAGTAAAGGATTCTTAGCATCTACACCAGCCCAGATGCCTCTCTCTCAACACCTTGCAAAAAGAAAAGAAAAATGATGCTATTTTAGCATGATTGGTTAAATTTTTGTTGCTTCAGTCTAATGCAATTCCAACTAGCATTGGTTATTCAGAAGTGTGTTAGTTTTCATCTACTTGTGTATTTTATAGCTTTCTTCTTATTGATTTCTACCCTTATATTATTGTAATCAGAAAAGATATTTATTTTAATCTTAAATTTTCTAAGATTTGTTTTGTGTCTTAGTATATGATTTGTCAGAAAAATATTTTATGTACACTTGAGAAGAATGTATATTCTGCTATCATTGGATGGAATTTTTTATACATGTTGGTTAAATCAATTTGGTCTAAAGTATGGTTTATGTTGATTTCTGTCTAGATAATCTACCCATTGCTGAAAGTGAGATACAGAAGTCCCCTACTATGATTATATTGATGTCTATTTCTCCTATTGAATTTGTTAGTACTTGCTTAATATGTTCAGGTGTTCCAATATTCAATGTGTATGTACTTAACATCATTCACAAGTTTGTGGTGATGTTGGTGTACACAAAACTACTGTGTCACCAGTTGTATAAAAACATATCACATACAATTATTTATAGAACATAATAATTGATAATGATAAACTACTAGTTCCTGGTTTACTTGTTGACTATACTCTATATTTCATTATTATTTTATTTTTATTTTAAAGTGTATGCTTTTTACTTATAAAAAAAGGTTTTTTGTGAAGTAGTATGCTGTTATGCCAGCAACAGTCTCATACATCTTGTGTTTAACTCTTGATTTTATCATTTCTTGTGCTTAATCTAATCTTCAGTTGTCTTGTTCAGCATTTTCCCTCAGCACACAAAATCTACTGCTAATTTTGTCAGTAAGAGTCCATGTCAAAAGATTGACCTGAAAATGAAATTAAAAGTGATTAGGACTACAAAGTAGGAAAATCAGTGATGGTCATTGCTTTCCATCCAGTTATGTCCCATTCCATCATATCTATGATCTTGAACAAATGATAGCCCAGTGGTGTGGCTCAGTGGCTGAGCATCTATGAACTAGGAGGTCGCAGTTCAATTCCCAGTAAGGGCACATCCCCTGTGGGGATATGCAGAAGGCAGCTGATCAATGATTCTCTCTCATCATTGATGTTTCTATCTCCCTCTCCTTTTGTCTCTAAAATCAATTTTATATATATATTAGAAGCCTGATGCACGAAATTCATGCAAGAGTAGGTAGGCCTTCCTTCCCCCAGCTGCCGGCACTGGCTTCCCTCTGGCAGCCGGGACCCAGGCTTCCCTCACAGCCCTGGCTTCGTCCGGAAGGTCATCCAGAAGGATGTCCGGTCTAATTAGCATATTACGCTTTTATTACAGACTAGAAGCCCGGTGCATAAAATTCGTGCATGGGGGGAGGGGGTCCCTCAGCCCATCCTGCACCCTCTCCAATCCAGGACCCCTCCGGGGATTTCCGACTGCCTCTCACAATCTGGAACCACTGGCTCCTAACCACTCACCTGCCTGCCTGCCTGATCACTGCTAATTGCTCCCCTACCGGCCTGATCACCCCTAACTGCTCCCCTGCTGGCCTGATCACCCCTAACTGCCTCTGCCTCACCCTGCAACCAGGACCCAGGATTCCCTCCTCCAGTCGGTCGCATGCACCCAGGACCCAGGCTGGTTTCGCCCGGGCCAGCCACAGCCACAGGGGACCGTGGGCAGGCAGCTTCGCCAGGGCCGCAGCTGCAGGTGCTGGCGCCTGGGACCGCGGGGCAGGCAGCTTGTCCCTCTCCCGGGCTGCAGGCGCAGGCACAGCCGCTGGCACCTGGGACCATGGGGCAGGAGGCTTGTTCCTCTCCTGGGCCACAGCCTGGCTGGTCCCCATTCCTCTCTAGCGAGCTCATTTGTGCCTGGCTGGTCCCCATTCCTCTCTCCCCAGTGTTGTGTGTCTGAGCTGTTACTGTGTGATGGCGTGAGGGCGTGACGACCATTTGCATATTAGCTCTTTATTATATAGGATATATATAAAAAATAATAGAAGCTGTTAAAGGACCTGCTTTGTTGAAGGTGATAAGACTAACAAAAAGGAAGAAAAAATGGCGGTTGAATAGGCAGACTTGTAGTGTAAACAATTTAGTTGTATTTCTGGGGCCAGACTGGAAATACAACTAAATTGGAGAACATCCACCCAGAATTAACAACTTAGGCACAGCTGAGGAGGCATCTATATATATAAAAGCCTAAACAACCTTTACAACCGGTCGACTGAACGACCGGTCGACTGATCACTATGACATGCACTGACCACCAGGGGGCAGACGCTCAATGCAGGAGCTTCCCCCTCGTGGTCAGTGCACTCCCACAGACAACCTCCCGCGGCCGGCCAACCTCCCGCAGTCCCTCCCCCCGGCTGGCTGGCCCTCATCAGCCCCAATCAGGACTGGGCGAGATGGCCCAGATTGGCTCCAATCGCCAGCCAGGCTGAGGGACCCCACCTCTAGTCTTACAATAAGAAAAGGCAGAAAATGCCTGGAGACCAGTAGGAAGGGTGACAGGGCTCCAGAGGGGTGGCAGGCTCGAGAGGGGGAGGGAGAGGGAGAGGGAGAGGGAGAGGGAGAGGGAGAGGGAGAGGGAGAGGGAGAGGGAGAGGGAGAGGGACCAGACTGATAAAAACTCCAGGGTCCCAGCTATCCCTTTGGTCTCCATACAAGGGCCTCTATCCAACAAAGGGCAGAATAATATTTTGGGCCACTCAAGGAGGAGTAGCTCTGGGTCAGAAAAAAACACCCATCTTATTCCCTGAAAGCGAAACAGCACTAACCCCACCTAAAGCCCTGTCAGAAACAGACGCTTAAGTGATTAAGATTGACAGCTGGCAGACAGGCAAAGAGGGCAGATTGGCGCCGCTCACTTCCAGCCAAGGCCTGGGGGACAGACACAAGCAGAGGACCAGGTGGATTGCTTGGAGCTTTAAACAGTGTGCTAAAAGCCAAAAGACAGTGCCTGACAGTGGTTAGCACTTAAGTACCTAACAGGAAACCCAGAATTGACAGACAGAACAGAAGAATGGGGTCCTAAATCAGCTCCCATGGGGCATTAAAACTTGGCTGAAGCGACTGGCACTTCACTTTTTTATTTTTCATTTTTTTATTTTTATTTCTTTTTATTTTTTTTCTTCTTTTTTTTCAGTTTTTGCACCTTTTTCTTCCTCTCTTCTCTTTTTTTCCTCCCATTTTTCTTCTCTTTTCTCCATTTTAGTTTTTCTCTTTCCGTTTTTGTTTTTTTTTTGCCCCTTTTTTTTAAATTGATCTTCTTTATCTGCTTTATTGGTGGTTACTATTCTAGTCTCTGTTGGTTTATTCACATATCTAACTTGCTCTTCCCTGCTCCTACTCCATTTCTTCTCCTAATATTTGGAAACAGCCTAAGTATCCATCAGTAGATGAGTGGATTAAAAAACTGTAGTATATCTACACAATGGAATACTATGCTGCTGTAAAAAAGAAAGATCTTTTACCATTCGCAACAGCATGGATGGACCTGGAGAGCATTATGCTAGGCTAAATAAGCCAGTTGGAGAAAGATAAATATCACATGATCTCACTCATTTGTGGAATATAATGAACAACATAAACTGATGAACAAAAGTAGATCCAGAGACATAGAATCAGCAAACAGATCTTCAAACCTCAGAGGGAAGGAAGGATAGGGTGGGAGTGGGAGGTAAATGATCAACCAAAGGACTTGTATGCCTGCATATAAGCATAACCAATGGACACAGACACTTGGGGGATGAGGGCATGTGCCGGGGAGTGGGCGAGGCTGAGGGGAGGTCAATGGGTGTGGGGGGGGAAGGGGACACATGTACTACTATTTGTAATACTTTAAATAATTTTAAAAAAATAAATAATGACTATATATATGCTGTCTACAAGAGACCCATGTTAGAACAAAGGACTGACACAGACTGATAGTGAAGGGATGAAAAACAATTTTTCAGGCAAATGGAAATAAAAAAGAAGCTGGGGAAGCAATACTTATATCTGACAAAATAGATCTCAAAGTGAAGGTCATAACAAGAGATAAGGAAGACCACTTCATAATACTAAAGGGATCCATACAATAAGAGGCTATAATTCTGGTAAACATTTATGCACCCAATACAGGAGCATCTAAATATATATTAAAAAAAAAACTTCTGGAGGATCTCAAGGGAGAGATCAACAGCAATACAATAGTAGGGGACTTTAGTACCCCATGACATCATTGGATAAATTTTCTAGACAAAAAATCAACAAGGAACCCCAGTCAGTTTGGCTCAGTGGATAAAGCGTCAGCCTGCAGACTGCCAGGTCCCAGGTTCCATTCCAGTCAAGGGCACATGCCTGGATTGTGGGCTTGATCCCCAGTAGGGGGCATGCAGGAGGCAGCCAATCAATGATTCTCTCTCATCATTGATGTTTCTATCTCTCCTTCTCCCTTCCTCTCTGAAATCAATTTTTTAAAAAATTTTTTTAATCAACAAGGAAACAGCAATCCTAAATGACACTCTATGCCATGACCTTCGCAGAAGGGTTCAGGGTCTGAAGGAGGGGCTGACACACAAATGAATATACTATACAAGAAATATGAATTTAGAAGGCATTGGAAGCCAGGGGGAGCCTTTCTTGAAGAGACACCCCAACCTCTGGCCTGGTCCACCTTTTATTTACTTGAATACACATTTTCCCTTTAGCAATGCATACAGGCATATCAAAGGTAAAGTTTGGTAAACAGTAAAAGGATTATCAGGTTAGGGAATTGCCTTGAGCCACCACTATCTTAACAATCGGGTGCTTAGCATCAGCCCTTCCAACGTCCAAGGTCCATGGGCCTTCCGCATTCCATGGTGCACTCTCATGATAGTATCAGCAGTGGGTGGCTTCCCGCAATTCTAGAACAGATAGAACTAATTGTCATCTTCAGAATATCCCACCCCAAAGCTGTGGAATATACATTCTTCTCAAGTGCACATGGTACATTCTGAAAGATAGACCACATGTTAGGACACAGGCTAAGTCTTTACAAATTCAAGAATATTGAAATCATATCAAGCATCTGCTCAGACCACAAAGGCATGAAATTAGAAATCAGTTACAATAAAAATACTCAAACACAATCAAATACATGGAGGCTAAAAGCATGCTATTAAAGAATGAATGGGTTACCAAAGAGATCAAAGAAAAAATAAAAAACATCTTGGGAACAAATTAAAATGAACACACAAAATTCCAAAATCTATGGGACACAATGCAAGAGATCCCGAGTGATAGCGCTACCAGCCTACCTCAAAAAACAAGAACAACTGGTAATAAGTTATCTAACACTACAACTTAAAGAATTAGAAAGAGAACAAGAAAAGTCCAAAACAAGTAGAAGGAAGGTAATAATAAAGAGCAGAGTGGAAATAAATGGCATAAAGACAAAAATAAAAAACATACTAAAGATCAATAATACCAAGAGCTGGTTCTTCAAAAGGATAAACAAGATTGATGAATCCTTAGCTAGGTTCACCAGGAAACAAAAAGAGAGGACCCAAATAAATAAAATCAGAAATGAAAGAGGTGAAGTAACAACTAACCACATAGAAATACAAAGAATTGTAATAAAATACTATAAATGACTTTATTCCAACAAATGGGAAACCCTGGACAAAATGGACATATTCCTAGAAAAGTATAATCTTCTAAAACTCAATCAGGAAAAATCAGAAAACCTGAATAGGTTGATAACTACTGATGAAATTGAAACAGTAATTTTAAAAAAATGCCCAGCAAACAAAATCCCTGGTCTATACAGATTCTTGGAAGTTTTACCAAATATTCAAAGAAGAGCAAACACCTATTCTCCTTGAACTATTCAAAAAAATTCAAGAGGAAGGAACACTTCCAAACTCTGTGAGGCTAGAATTACCCTAATTCCAAAACCAGTTAAAACACAACAAAAAAAGAGAACTTCAGGCCAATATCTTTGATGAACATAGATGCTAAAATCCTCAACAAAATTTTAGCCAACCAGATCCAGCAGTATATTAAAAAGATAACACTTCATGAAATTTATTCTGGGGGTACAAGGCTGATACAATATTCACAAATGAATAAATGTGATACAACACATAATCAGATTGCCAGACAAAAATCTCATGCTCATATCAATAGATGCAGAAAAAGCATTCGACAAAATCCAACACCCTTTTTTGATAAAAACTCTCAGCAAAGTGGGAATCGAGTGAACATACCTCAACATAATAAAGGCCATATATGACAAACCTACAGCCAACATCATACTCAATGGACAAAAACAAAAATCATTTTCCCTAAGAACAGAAACAAGACAAGGATGCCCTCTTTCACCACTCTTGTTCAATATGGTACTGGAAGTCCAAGCCACAGCGATCAGACAAGAATAAATAAAAGGCATCCAAATTAGAAAGGAAGAAGTAAAACTCTTACTATTTGAGGTTGACATGATACTGCGCATATAAAACCCTAAAGACTCCATCAAAAAACTACTAGATTTAATAAATTAATTCAGCAATGTAGCAGGATACAAAATTAACACCCAAAAATCGATAGCATTTTTATACACCAATAGTGAACTCTCAGAAAGAGAAACTAAAAAACAATCCATTTACCACTGTAACAAAAAAAAAATTAAGATACTTAGGAATGAAGTCAACCAAGGAGGTAAAAGACCTGTACTCTGAAAAGTACAGGACGTTGAAAAAAGAGAGAGAGGGAGATATACACAAGTGGAAGAATATACCATGTTCATGGATTGGTAGGATCAACATCATTAAAATGCCCATACTATCCAAAGCAATCTATAGATTCAATGCAATCGCTATTAAAATACCAACAACATATTACACAAACCTAGAACAAATACTCCAAACATTTATATGGAACCAAAAAAGACCCCAAATAGGTGCAGCAATCTTGAGAAAGAAGAACAACATTGGAGGAATCACAATACCAGATTTCAAGTTGTACTACAAAGCCATTGAACTCAAAACAGCATGGTACTAGCACAGGAACAGGCATATAGATCAATGGAACAGAGCAGAGAACCCAGAAATCAACCAAGGCCACTATGCTCAATTAATATTTGATAAAGCAGGCAAGAGCATACATTGGAACAGAAACAGTCTCTGGTGCTGCAAAAAAAATGAAACTAGACCACCAACTTATACCATACCACCATACCAGACACAAGAATAAACTCAAAATGGATAAAAGACTTAAATGTAAGACATGAAACCATAAAAGTCCTAGAAGAAACCACAGGCAGCAAAATCTCAGATATCTCTCATAGGATTATGTTTACTGATACATCTCCTTGGACAATGGAAAATAAGGAGAAAATAAACAAATGGGACTACATGAAAATAAAATGCTTCTGCACAGCAAAAGAATCCATCATCAAAATAACAAGAGAGCCCACTACTTGGGAGAACATATTTGCCAATGATACATCTGATAAGGGATTAATATCCAAAATATATAGGGAACTCATACAACTTAACAAAAGGGAGACAAACAATCCAATTAAAAAATGGGCAAAGGACTTAAATAGACACTTCTCCAAAGAGGACATACAGAAAGCCAAGAGACATATGAAAAAAATGCTCAAAGTCACTAATCATCCAAGAGATGCAGATCAAAACAACAATGATATATCAACTCACACCTGTCAGAATGTCTATCAACAAATCAACTAATGACAAGTGTTGGCAAGATTATAAAGAAAAGGGAACCCTAATAGGCTGCTGGTGGCAATGCAGACTGGTACAGCCACTGTGGAAAACAGTATGGTGTTTCCTCAAAAAATTAAAAATGGAACTCCCATTTGACCCAATCATCCACTTCTAGGAATATATCCTAAGAAACCTGAAATACTCATTAGAAAGAATATATGCACCCCTATGTTCATAGCAGAGCAATTTACAATAGCTTAGACATGGAAACAGCCTAAGTGCCCATCAACAGATGAGTGTATATAAAAAAAACTGTGGTACATTTAAACAATAGAATGCTACATGGCAATAAAAAAGAAATAACTCTTATCATTTGCAACAGCATCAATGGACCTGGAGAATATTATGCTGAGCAAAATAAATCAGTCATAGAAAGGTAAGTATTACATGATCTCACTCATATGTGAAATCTAATGAACCAAATAAACTGATTATCAAAAATACACCCAGAGTCATAGAAGCATGAACAAACTATTGAACCTCAGAGGGAAGGCAGGGGAGGGTGGGTGGGAAGAGATCAACCAATGAACTTGTATGCATATATGAATAACCTATGGACACAGACAGTGGGTGGTGAGGACCTGGGGGGCGTGGGGGGAGGACAGGAGCAGGCTGGATTGGATTAATGGGGAGAAAAGGAGAATCCATGTAATACTTTCAACAATAAAAAAATTTTTAAAAGACTAACAAATATTTTAGTAGGGCCTATGTCAGATATAGAGAAACATCTAATGATCTGGATTATAGACCAGGCATAGAAACATATTTCTCTCAGAACCATGAAGATCATTGCCAAAAACAAAATAATTATTTGCAATGTTGCGGGGGTGGGGGGAGCTAAAACCAACTATGATGCTAAATTTACTGCTACTTCTTACTGGTTTAAAAAAAATTAAGAATTATAATTCATTAATGTGAAAGTGAACAGTGAGTCTTTGAGTGCTGATGTGAAGGCAGCTAAAAATTTTTGGAATGTTCTGCATAAGCTGATTGTAAAGAAAAAAAAATACTTGCCAGAGAAAATATTCAATATGTACAAAACCTCTCTATTCTAGAAACAGATGCCTGAAAGAACCTTTACCTATAAGAAGGCCAAGTCATCGCCAGGTTTCAAGGCTTTTAAGGACAAAATAACAGTCTTGTTTGAGAGCAATGTTGCAGGCTACAAATTGAAACCCTTTGTGAAATGGCACAATTGAGGAACCCAAGGCCTTTAAAAATGAGCAAAGGACCTACGTAGACACTTTTCCAATAAGAAGACATAAATGAACAAACTCTTTCAAGATGCCCTCCTAAATTGCTGTGCCAGCAAAACTGAGAAGTACTGTTTGGAGAATAACATATCTTTCAAGACTTTGATTATTATTGATAATGCCAGGACATCCTCCTTTTATTGGTGATCTCTATCCTAATATCAAAATGATGTTTCTCCCTCTAAAAAAAACTTTTCCCAGACTATTGCTGCAACTGAAGACTCTAATGCAATTCTGGGAGAATTGAAACATCTGTGACTGCATCAAGAACCTTTCTTAGACTTTGGGTGATGTCACCAAAAAGTATACAAATGGCATCTGGAAAGAGACACTCAAGAGGTTCATCCAAACATCAAAAGATTTGCCAAGGATGAGGTAGGTTGCAAAAATCAACAAGGCTGTGGTTGAGATGACAAACAACTTTAACATGGGTGTGTATGAGAATAACATTAAGAGGTGGTTCCCGAGGAATTGACTAATAAGGAGTTGTTGGAACTGGAACAGGAACACATGACAGAAAAAGAGGCAAGAGAAAATGAAACTGCAGGGGTAGAAAAAATAAGAACCCCTTTCCAAGGAAATTCACAGTGAAGGATTTAGCAGAAGCTTTTGAAAACCTCAACAAGCTCCTTAAATGTTTTGAAAATATGGATTCCAGCACTAAAAGTTTTTAATTACTGGAAAAGAATGTTCATGGTGCATTATCTGTTTACAAGAAAACCTATCATTTTTTTAAAGAAGCAAACCACCAGGGACATATTTCTGAAAACATTGACAGCTCCTTAAGAGCCTCAAGCAAGTCATTCAGGAGGTATTCCAAAAGAAGGCATGATTACCATAGGAGATCACTGTTCCAACTGTGTTACTGCCCTTGAAGGCCTTCTAGTGGGACAAGTTATGGAGTTGAAAGACAGTGATATTGATGATTCTAACCTTACATGGGATCATCAATATGTTTGTGTTAGTTTTTAACAAAAAAAAAACTAAGTAAAAATATTTTTAAATTTTTAAACAGAAAAAAAGCTTATAGAATAAGGATATAAGGAAAGAAAATGTTTTTGTACATGTATGTGTTTGTGTTTTACGCTAAATGTTTTTACACAGGAGTCAATAGTTTGAAGAATATTGTTTATAGAGTGACGTCAGAGGAATGGTGGTGTGAGAGCACACCTTGTCCTCATGCCCTGAAATATCAACAAGTTAACCAACTATAATTCAACAAAGAAATCCCTGCTATCACAGATGCATGCCTGAGAGACCCACACATTGAAACATCCAAAGGTGGGCAACCAGAATAAATGGGGAGACAAAAAGGGAGGAAAGCACATACGTAGCCCAGGAGGAACAGAGTGTCTGAGCCAGCAGACCCCTTGACAGAGCATGGGGTTCTCCCTTGTGGCCAGTATGGTGGTGTTTCCAAAAAACTTAATCACAGCTCCCAAAACTCGCCTCCCATTACCCTTAGAGTTGGGGCCAGGAGCATGTTATTTCTAAACCAAGAGCTGTTGCAGTAGACTGCTATTTCCCTCGGTTACTGATACCCAAAGAGGGGTGCTTGAGGCAGAACCACATGGAGGTCAGGGGTCACCATTATGGTGAGGGCAAAACAAACCCCACCCCCCAAGCAATGCAGCTGTATTGTCTTACAGAAGCCATGGAGGTTCAAGACTGGGAGATCACAGAGCTAAAAAAATCTTGCGATTCAGTGCCATCTACTGGAAAATGATAGAAATACCTCTTCAGATTAAAACTTCTATCACTACTTATAGGGAGATAAATGAGTAGGCGAAGGAAAACAGCAAATACCATAAATAACCATAGTAATGAGGGTGACCAAAAAGAAAATGAAAAATCCCCAAAAAGCAAGCTGGAACACATGGAAATATATGGTATACATGACAGAGTTTTCAAGATTGCAGTTCTGAAAATACTCAACAAGATGTGAGAAAATGTATACCAGCAATTCAATGCACTCAGAAAACAAATCAAAGAACAAAGAGATTGAAATTTTTAAAAGAACCAATCAGAAATCCTGGAAATGAAGAATGCAATTAAGGAGATTAAGGGTGAGCTACTGAGCATAGAAAACAGAATCAACCCGATGGAAAAAGGAATTAGTGATATTGAAGATAGGAATCAAGAAACAATGCAGAGGGAAGACGAGAGAGAACTAGTTGTAAAGAAAAGTAAAAGAGCCCTATGAGAACTATCTGACTTCATCAGTAAAAACAATGTTAGAAATACAAGCATTCCAAAGGAGGAGGAGAGGGAGCATGGAACGGAGAGTCTATTCACACAAATAGTGGATGAGAACTTCCCAAACCTATGGAAAGAACTAGATCCTTGAATCCAAGAAGCAAACAGAACACCTGGTTACCTCAGCCCACAGAGGCCCACTCCAAGGCACTTGGTATTAAAACTGTCAAAAATTAATGACAAAGAAAAAATTCTCAAAGCAGCCATGGAAAAGAAGGAAGTGATCTACAAAGGAAAACCTATCATAATTTCTTCCAACTTCTCAGCAGAAACTCAACAAGCTAGAAGAGAGTAGAACCAAATATACAAACGTCGGAAAGAGAGAAATTACCAGCCATGAATAATACTAGTATATCCAGCAAAATTATCCTTAAATATGAAGGAAAAATAAAGATGTTGTCAGACATACAGAGGCTCAGGGACATAGCACCAGAAAACCTCCATTTCAGGAAATACTCATGGGAGCTTTTCTACCTGAAACAAAGAACAAAAGGTCACAACACTAAGAGTAAGATAAACCAAAAACTTACCGCATACACAGGGATAATTTATGACAACAAAAACATAAAAGGTTAAAGGTCTGAACTGGCAAAGGAGGATGAAGATCAGATGCACTAAAAAAAAACCAACTACTATATATATGCAATTTGATTTTTTAATAAATCTAATGGTAACCACACACAAAAATCCCAAAACCAGGACACATCGCGTTAAAAAAAGAGGAATCAGAGGGAAGATGTATAAAATACCACCAAACAAAAACAACAGACAAAAACACAAAAGAAAAAAATCTATTGAGGCACACATTTCCAGAAAACAAAGGATAAAATGGCTATAGGAAATCCTCATACATCAATAATTATCTAAATGTAAATGGCCTGAATTCACCAATAAAGAGGCACAGAGTAGCAAAGTGGATCAAAATACAAAACCCAACCATAGGCTGCCTACAAGAGACACATCTAAGCTGCAAAGACAAAGGTAGACTCAAAATGAAGGGTGGAAAATGATTCTCCAAGCAAATAACATCCACAGAAAAGCAGGTGTATCTATTTTACATTTCATAAAATAGATCTCAAGATAACAGGAGACAAATATGAACACTTTATAATGATAAAAGGGACACTACATCAAGAAAACATAACACTTCTTAGTATATACGCACCAAACCAGGAAGCAACAACATATATAATATACAAAACTACTCACAGAACTAAAGGAAGAAACAAACCAAAACACAGTCATAGCTGAGGACCTTAATACTCTATTAACAGCTCTAGACAGATCAACCAAACAGAAAATCAATAAAGAAATATCAGCCTTAAATGAAACACTAGACCAAATGGACATAATTGACAATCACAGTACTTCTCATCCAAGAACATCAGGTTATACATTCTTCTCCAGCGCACATGGAACATTCTCAAGGATTGACCATATGTTGGTTCACAAAACTAGCCTCAACAAATTCAAAAAGATTGACATTATACCAAGTATATTATCTGAACACGATGCTTTGAAATGAGAATAAACTGCAAAAAGGATATAAAGAAACTCACAAATATGTGGAGATTAAACAACATACTACTAAAAAATGACTGGGTCAAAGAAGGAATAAAAGATATAGAGACAAATGAGAATGACAACTCAACATATCAAAACTTCTGGGATGCAGGAAAAGCTGTAATAAGAGGGAGGTTTATATCATTACAGGCCTATATTAAGAAACAAGAAAAATCCCAGGTAAACAACCTAACATCAATCTTAAAGAATTAGAAAAAGAACAAAAGCAACCCAAAGTCAGCAGAAGAAAGAGAATAATAGAAATTAGAGCAGAATTGAATGAAATAGAGAGCAAATAGACTACACAAAAAAATAATGGAACAGCCGAAACCGGTTTGGCTCAGTGGATAGAGCGTCGGCCTGCGGACTGAAGGGTCCCAGGTTCGATTCCGGTCAGGGGCATGTACCTTGGTTGCGGGCACATCCCCCAGTAGGGGTTGTGCAAGAGGCAGCTGATCGATGTCTCTCTATCATCGATGTTTCTAACTCTCTATCCCTCTCTCTTCCTCTCTGTAAAAAAATCAATAAAATATATTTTTTTAAAAAATAATAATGGAACAAAGAGCTGGTTCCTTCAAAAGATTAATAAATTTGACAAACCACTGGCTATAATCACTAAGGAAAAAAGGGAAAAGACCCATATAGACCAAATCAGAGAGGAAAAGTCATCACAGATATTCAAAGAATCATACTAGAATATTATGAAAGACTATTTGCCACCAACTTCAATAGCCTAGAAGAAATGGGTAAGTTCCTAGAAATGTATTCCCTTCCTAGACTGAATCATGAAGAATTTGGAAAATCTAAATAGACCAATCAGCAGTGAGGAAATTGAAACAATCATCAAAAACCTCCCAAAAAAATAAAAGTCCAAGACCAGATGCCTTCACCAGTGAATTATAACAAATGTTAAAATAAGATTTAAAACTTATTCTAAAACTCTTCCAAAAATTGAAGAAGTAATACTTCCTAACACATTCTATGAGGCCAATATAACCAAAGCCTGGCAAGGACAACACAAATAAAGAACACTGCAGACCAATATCTCTGATGAATACAGATGCAAAAAATCCCAAACAAAAGACTAGCAAATCGAATACAATAGTAAATCAAAAACTAATACATCATGATCAAGTGGGCTTCCTTCCAGGGGCACAGGGATGGTTCAACATACACCAACAATGTAGTACACCACATTCACAAAAGAAAGGATAAAAATCATGTGATCTTATCAATATGCAGAAAAATCATTTTATAAGTTGCAATATCCACTTATGATTAAAACACTCAATAAAATAGGAATAAAAGGAAAGTAATTCAACATACTAAAGGCCATATATGATAAACCCTCAGCTAATATCATACTCAGTGATGAAAAACTGAAAGCTTTTCCTCTAAGATCAGGAACAAGACAAGGATGTCCACTTTCACCACTTTTATTCAACATAGTGCTGCAAGTCCTGGCCAGAGCAACAAGGCAAGAGAAAGAAATAAAAGACATTCAAATAGGGAAGGAAGAAGTCAAACTGTCACTTTTTGCAGATGACATGATTCTGTATATAGAAACCCTAAAGACGCCACCAAAAACGTTTAGAAACAATAAATAAACACAGTCAAGTTGCAGGATACAAAATCAATGTAAAAAAATCCATTGCCTTCTTGTATACTAACAGCAAAACTTCAGAAAAAGAAATGATAAAACAATTCCTTTTGCAATTGAAACCAAAAGAATAAAATACCTAGAAATGAATTTAACAAAGAAAGTGAAAGACCTATATACTGAAAAGTGCAAATCATTATTAAAAGAGATTGAAAAAGACACAACAAAACGGAAAAATATCGCATGCTCATGGATTGGAAGAATCAACATAGTTAAAAGGGCCATATTACCCAAAGCAACCTACAGATTTAATACAGTCCCCATCAAAATCCCAATGTCATTTTAAAGAAATAGAATGAGAAATCATCAGATTTGTATGGAACCACAAAAGACCCTGAATATCCAAAGCAATCCTGAGAAAAAAGAACCAAGCTGGAGGTATCACATTGCCTGACTTCAAATTATACTACAGAGCTACAATAATCAAAACAGCATGGTAATGGCAGAGAAGCAGACACTCAGATCAATGGAACAGAATAGAGAGCCCAACTATAAAACCACAGGTATATGGAGAGATAATTTTCAACCAAGGAGCCAGAAGCACACAATGGAATAAAGATAGCCTCCTCAATAAATGGTGCTGGGAAAACTGGAAATCCACATGCAAGTAAATATCACTGGATTACAGTTTGTCCCCATGTACAGAAATTAATTCAAAATGGATCAAAGAGCCCTAGCTGGTTTGGCTCAGTGGATAGATCGTCGGCCTGCGGTCTGAAGGGTCCCAGGTTCTATTCCGGTCAAGGGCACATGCCCCGGTTGTGGGCTCAATCCCCAGTAGGGGGCATGCAGGAGGCAGCCGATCAATGATTCTCTCTCATCATTGATGTTTCTATCTCTCTCTTCTCTCCCTTCCTCTCTAAAATCAATAAAAATATATTTTTTTAAAAATGGATCAAAGACCTAAATATAAGACCCGAAACAATAAGCTACATAGAAGAAAATATAAGTACGGAACTTATGGACCTTGTTTGTAGAGAACATTTTATGAACTTGATCTAAAAGGCAAGGGAAGTAAAGGCAAAAGTAAATGAATGGGACTATATCAAACTTAAAAGCTTCCACACAGCAAAAGAAACTGACAATAAAACAAAGAGGCTGCCAACCAGATGGGAGATGATATTTGCAAACAATAGCTCAAGAAAGATTTAATTTCCAAAAGAAGATTTAACTTCCAAAATATATAAAGAACTAAAATTCAACACCAAACAAACAATCCCATCAAAAAGTTGGCAAAGGACCTGAAAATGCACCTTTCCCAAGAAGACATATGAAAGGCCAATAGATATATGAAAAGATATTCAACCTCACTGGCAATTAGGGAAATGCAAATCAAAACTGCAATGAGATGACCACCTCATGCCTGTTAGAGTGGCCATTATCAACACAACAAACAATAACAAGTGTTAGAGAGGTTGTGGGGAAAGGGAACTCTCATTTACTGCTGGTGGGAATGTAGATTGGCACAACCACTATGGAAAGCAGTCTCGCGATTCCTCCAAAAATACAACCCAACAATCTCACTCCTGGGTATATACCCAAAAAATTCAAAATCATGTATTTGCATAGATATAGGCGCCCCTATGCTCATTGCAGCATTATTCACGGTGGCCAAGACATGGAAACAACCAAAGTGTCCTGTGATAGAGGACTGGATAAGGAAGATGTGGTACATACACACAATGGAATATTACTCAGCCATAAGAAAGGATGAAATACTGCCATTTGCAGCTGGGTCCCGTTTAGCATTCAGGTTAATTAAAGTCCTTTACTTCATTGGGTGGGTCCCATGTGGCCGTAGGCCACATGGGCACAGGGGAGTGCGCCCCTGCAACTGAAGTCCCAAGAGGGCCAGAGGACAAAAGGCCAATAAAGTGTGCTCCTTTGTTCAGAAGTTTAAATATTCAGGTTTCACACAGCTGGCATGGCTCAGTGATTGTTGAGCATCAACCTATGCACAGGGCACAGGCCCAGGCTGCAGACTCAATCCCCAGTGTGGGGCATGCAGAAGGCAGCCGATCAATGATTATCTCTCATCGTTGATGTTTCTATCTCTCTCTCCTTCTCCCTTCCTCTCTGAAATCAATAACAATATATTTAAAGAAAAAAATATAGAATAAATTTCATTTTTTTAAAAATATTCAGGTTTCATGCATTTGCAGTGGCCACGCCTATTCTGGTCAATTACCTGTTCCCAGGTGTGGTTGACAGACAAGCACCTTCCCACGTCACTCAGACCTTACTGAGCAGGCGTCTAGTGTCCAGTCCCTTCCCTCATCCATCTGCATGGGGAACAGACTAGGAAAATATTAATTGTACAGCTTCCCGGCAAAGCTGTATAAATGGCATGCCTATATTATCTAGTCTTCCATTTACTCCTTTCCTATTAAATAATAACCAAATTATCACAATGGTGTCAATGTGACACTTAAATTTGAATTCATATTCACTTAATTTTAACAACATACAAAAACTCTTTCTATATAGCTCCATATTATTTTCAGAAATTACATCTTTATGCACTGTGTCCAATAACATAGATTTTTAATTGTTTTATGTGTTTGTGTTTTAAATCCTGTAGAAAATAAAAAATGGAGTTGCAAACCAAAGTTGCAATAAAACTAGCAATCATATTTGCCATGAATTTACCTGTACCAGAGGTCTTTATATCTTCATATAACTATTTATTGTCAAGTATCCTCTCATTTCAGCTTAGAAATTCCCACTAGCATCAATTACAGGGCAAGAATAGTGGTCATTAATTTCTTCAGCTCTTGTTTATCTGAGAATGTTTTCATTTCTCCCTTATTTTTGAAGGATAGTTTTACTGGACAAACAATTCTTGGTTCTCAGTTTATATTTTAAGTACTTTAAAGATATAGTCCCATGGAGGGATGAGGAGAAATATGTGATACCTTAATCAATGAAGAAACTTAAAAAAATAATTAAAAAATTAAAATAAACAAATAAATAAATAAATAAATAAAATAAAGATATAGTCCCACATCCTTCTGACCTCAAAGTTTCTGCTGAGGAATAGGCAAGTAATCTTGCTATGTCGTACATACCATTTTTTCTTGCCTTTTGAAGGGTCTCTGGTGCAGGACAATGTCAGATGCTGTTGGTGGCTGGCCCTGAGTTCCCTGTTTGGAGCTATCAGCAACCCACGGCTTGTGGCTCCCCGGGTTGGGGCTGAGTGCCTTGGGAAGGACCAGGATGTGCACCAAAAGCAGATCAGGCAAGACTCAAAGCATCCAAAGATTCACCTCTGCCTGCAGGCCCAGTTTGGGGATTGGACCCCAGAGTTCTCAGTGGGAACCCCCACAGCTGAGATATCCTCCCGAACTGCAGCTGCTGTCTGTGGGAGCCCGGTCCCCGCTTCGCACCTCCGCCCTTCCTACCAGTCTCTATGCGGTCTCCACTTTGCATCTTTGGATATCAGGGTCCTCTCCAGCTAGTCTTAGTTGATTATTCAGGATGGTTTTTCTGTATCTTAGTTGTAATTCCAGTTTGGTCCTGGGAGAGTGTCAGTGTAGCTCCACTTAACCTGCCGCCATTTGGGAGCTCGTCTTTGCCTTTGACAGACTGATTATGATGTACCGGGTGGGTCTCTTTGAGTTTACCTTACTTCATACTACAGTTTATTTTATCTGTGGAGTCATGTATATCAACAAATTTGGGGGGGCAGGGGGAGTAGCTACTATTTTATTGCATAATTTCTCTGTCTCTTTCTCATTCTCTTCTTCTGGAACTCCCATAATGCAATTATTGGTCTGCTTGTGGCATCCCACAAATTCCTTAAGCCAGTGGTCGGCAAACTGCGGCTCGCGAGCCACATGCGGCTCTTTGGCCCCTTGCGTGTGGCTCTTCCACAAAATACCACGGCCTGGACGAGTCTATTTTGAAGAAGTGGCATTAAAAGAAGTTTAAGTTTAAAAAATTTGGCTCTCAAAAGAAATTTCAATCGTTGTACTGTTGATATTTGGCTCTGTTGACTAATGAGTTTGCCGACCACTGCCTTAGGCCATGTTCACTTTTTAAAATTGAATTTATTGAGGTGACACTAGTTAATATGATTATGTAGGTTTCAGGTGTGCCATTCTATAATGCATTATCTGTATATTTACCACCCCAAGTCAAGTCTCCTTCCGTCACTATTTATCCTTTCTATAACCACTTCTACGTCCCCACCACCACCTTCCCTTCTGGCAAAGACCAGGCTGTTGTATACATTTACGACTTTTGTTTTGTTTGTTTTTTGCTTAATTCCTTCACCTTTTTCACCCAGCCTGGCAGTCCCCCTCCCCTCTGACAGCTGTCAGTCTGTTTTCCATATATGAATCCATATCTATTTTGTTTGTTAGTTTATTTAGTTTATTAGATTCCACAGATGAGTGAAGTCGTACAGTACTTGGCTTTCTCTAACTGTATTTTATTTAGCAAAATGCTCTCCAGGTCCATCCATGCTGTCCAAAAGGTAAGATTTCCTTGCCCTAATCACTTTCCTTTATTTTTTCTTTTTGTCCCTCCAATTCAATAATTTCAATTGTCCTATTTTTAAGTTCAATGATTCTTTGTCCGCTCTGTTTGAATCTTCTGTGAAATTTTTGTAGTGGAATTTTTGTTTTTATTGATTTTTTTTTTTTACAGAGAGGAATAGAGAGTTAGAAACATCGATGAGAGAGAAACACCAATCAGCTGCCTCCTGCACACCTCCCACCGGGGATGTGCTGGCAACCAAGGTACATGCCCTTGACTGGAATCGAACCTGGGACCTTTCAGTCCGCAGGCCGACGCTCTATCCACTGAGCCAAACCGGTCAGGGCGAATTTTTGTTTTAATAACTATGTTTCACCTCCAGGATTTTTTTGCTCCCTTTTATAACTTCTATCTCTTTATTGATATTCTCATTTTGTTCATACATGTCAATGTAAGAAACACCCAAACTGATAAGAATTTTTATGAGTTTATTTGAGCCACACTTACAATTTCCCAGAAGCAAAACCTCAACAAATTGAGATAATGCTCTTGAAAATGGCAGTTTTCACCCTAACTTATACATTACAATCCAAAGAGGAGGCATAAGTGGGTTACATGAAATCCGCTGATGACAGATGAGGGAAGCAGGAGAAACCAAATCAGGGAAATTCTGGAATAGGATAAAAAGTAAAATGATAGACGCATATCTTTTTTACATAGGTTGGTACAGGATAGTTAACAGTCAACAACACAATAACAGTAACAATGAGGGGATTTTATTTTTTTCTTCACTCATGAATTTTATTTTATTTTATTTTACTTTATTTTAAATAATTCATTATTGTTTAAAGTATTACATATGTTCCCTTATTTCCCCCATTGACCCCCTCCAGCCCACTCCTACCCACCAGCCCACGCCTTCAAGACCCTATAGTCTATGTCATGCATATATGCATACAAGGTCTTTGGTTAACCTCCCACCCATCCATCTTCCCCCACCTTCCCTCCGAGATTTCCACACTCTGTTCCATGCTTCCACGTCTTTGGATATACTCGATTCATCAGTTTATTGTGTTACTGAGATTCGACATATGAGTGAGATCATGTGATACTTGTCTTCCTCTGACTGACTTATTTCACTTAGCATGATACTCTCCAGGTCCCTCCATGCAGTTTCAAAGGGGAAGAGATTCTTCTATTTTACTGCTGCATTGTATTCCATTGTATAAATGTACCACAGCTTTTTTATCCACTCATCTACTGGTAGGCACGTGGGCTGCTTCCGTATCTTGGCTATTGTAAATTGTGCTGCTATGAACATAGGGGTGCATACATTCTTTCTGACTTGTGTTTTGGGTTTCTTAGGATATATTCCTAGAAGTGCGACGACTGGGTCAAATGGCAGTTCCATATTTAATTTTTTGAGGAAACTCCATACTGTTCTCCACAGTGGCTGCACCAGTCTGCATTCCCACTAGCAGTGCACTAGGGTTCCCTTTTCTCTACATCCGCACCACACTTGTCAGTTGTTGATTTGTTGATGGTAGCCATTCTGACAGGTGTGAGGTGATACTTAATTGTCATTTTAATTTGCATCTCGCTGATGATCAGTCACTTTGACCATTTTTTCATATGTCTCTTGGCCATCTGTATGTCCACTTTGGAGAAGTGTCTATTTAGGTCCTTTGCCCATTTTTTAATTGGATTGTTTGTCTTCCTTCTGTTAAGTTGTATGAGTTCCTTAAATATTTTGCATATTAACCCTTTATCAGATGTATCATTGCCAAATATGTTCTCCCATACCGTGGGCTACATTTTTTTGTTGATGGTTTCTTTTGCTATGAGTAGTATTAGTTGTTTATAGTACTTTCTTATAATTCTTTGTATTTCTGTGGTGTCAGTGGTTACTTCTCCACTTTCATTACTGATTTTATTTATTTGGGTCCTCTTTCTGTGTTTCTTGATGAGTCTGGCTAACGATTCATCAACTTTGTTTATCCTTTCAAAGAACCAGCTCTTGGTTTCATTGATTTTTTTGTTGTTTTTGTTTGTTTGTTTGTTTGTTTTAGTCTCTATGTCATTTATTTCTGCTCTAATCTTTATTATTTCCTTCCTTCTACCTATTCTGGGCTTTCCTTGTTTTTCTCTTTCTAGTTCTTTAAGTTGTAGGGTTAAATAGCTTATTGTTGATTTTTCTTGTTTTTACAGGTAGGCTTGTAGTGATATGAACTTCCCTCTCAGGATTGCTTTTGCCATGTCCTAGACATTTGGGGTTGTTGTTTCTTCATTTTCATTTGTTTCCAGGAAGTTTTTTATTTCTTTCTTGATCTCATTTGTAACCCATTCATTGTTTAATAACATGCTATTTAGCCTCCATGTGTTTGAATATTTTTAGATGTTTTTACTGTAGTTGATTTCTAATTTCATTCCACTATGATCTGAGAATATGCTTGATATGATTTCAATCTTCTTAAACTTGTAGAAACTTGTTTTGTGTCCTAATAGGTGGTCTATCTCTGTTAATGATCCATGTGCACTTGAGAAGTGCCGGGGTTCTTATTCCAGCATTAAGAAGGGTTCAGCAATCTGGAGAAAGGCTGTGCATAGATTAAGTAGGAGTCCAAGGACAAAAGATAATTTTGAAAGGCATTGGGGGTCAGAGGAGCCTGGCTGAAGAAACCAGGTTCTCCTTGTCTCATGACCCCTTGCTTTTTATTAACACAAATTGTCCTAAGGCAAGGTGGAGACATACACTTCAAAGGGTAGGGCAGTGATGGCGAACCTATGACATTTCTGATGACATGCGGCCGCTGAGGCGGCCACATGCCGAGGATGAAACATTTGCTGCTCCTGAGGATGAAACATTGGCGAAATAATGTTTTTTCCTCAAAGTAACACACTACCCGAGTTATGCTCAGTTTTTTGGTGAAGTTTGACACACCAAGCTCAGAAGGTTGCCCATCACTGGGGTAGGGTTTCGTACAGAAGCATTATCAGATTGGGGAATAGCCTACGGCTGTTCAGGTGTTTGGCCAGTAGGAGGCAATAACATGTAGATTAAGATGCCCTGAGCTGTCTGGCAGCAAACAATCATCCTATTCAGGTTTGGGAGAAATGCCTTTAGCCATTCCAACAGGTGGTAACATATATGACTCATTCCTTGTTGAGTCCCCAAGTTCCATCAACCTTTTGATGAAACTCTTGCAATTATGACATGCTGGAACTGGCTTCCGGCAGAGAAGAATGTATATTCTGCAGGCTTTGGGTGAAATGTGAATTAAATCCATCTGATCCAGTGTTTCCTTTAGAGTCACTGTTTCCTTGTTAATTTTTTGTCTGGAGGATCTATCCAGTGAAGTTAGCTGGGTGTTAAAGTCCCCTAATATGACTGTATTGTTGTAGATCTCTCCCTTAAGGTCCTCTAGAAGTTTTTTTTTATATATTTAGGTGTATATATGTTTACCAGGGTTTTATCCTCTTGTTGGATCAATCCCTTTAGTATTATGCAGTGACCTTTGTTGTCTCTTGTGATGGCCTTTGTTTTGAAGTCTATTTTGTCAGATACGAGTATTGCTACTCCAGCTTTTTTTCCTTTTCCATTTGCATAGAAAATTTTTTCCATCCCTTCACTCTCATCTTGTGTGTGTCTTTTATTCTGAGGTTGGTTTCTTGTAGATAGCATATAGTTGGGTCATGTTTTTGTATCCATTCAGCTTTCCTATATCTTTTGATTGGAGCATTTAGTCCATTTGCATTTAAGTTTATTATAGATATGTATTTATTTATTGCCATTTTAATTCTGTATGCCTAGATTTTCTTCCTACTTCTTCTTCTCATTAGAGCAGTTTCTTTAGCATTTCTTGTAATGTTGGCATGGCAGTGATGTACTCCTTTAGCCTTTCTTTGCCTATTTGACGGTCTATTTTATTTGACCGTCTATTTTAAATGGTCACCTTTCTGGATATAGTAATCTTGGTTTCAGATCCTTGCTTTCCATTACCTTGAGTACTTCATGCCATTCTCTTCTGGCCTATAGAGTTTCTGATGAGAAATCAGATGACAGCCTTATGGGAGCTCCTTTGTAGGTAACAGTTTGATTTTTTTCTTGCTGCCTTTAAGGTTCTCTCTTTGTCTTTAATTTTTGGCATTTTAATTATGATGTGTCTGGGTGTGGGCCTATTTGGGTTCTTCTTGTTTGGGACTCTATGCCTCCTGAACTTGTGTGAGTTTTTCCTTTATCAGGTTAGGGAAGTTTACTGCCATTATTTCTTCAACCACCTTCTCTACCCCTTTCTCCCTTTTTGCCTCTTCTGGCAGACTTGATATTCGAATATTGTTATGGTTCATGTTGTCCCACAGCTCCCTTAGGCTGTCCTGTATTTTAATTGTGTTTTCTTTTCGGTTCTCTGATTGAGTGATTTTTTTCAACCCTGTCTTCTAATTCACTGATTCGATCCTCAGCTTCCCCTAATCTGCTGTGTATTCCTTTCAATGTGTTCTTTATTTGTGATATGTCATTCTTATTTCTGTCTTCAGAGTTACTATATCTTTTCTCATGCTGTTGAGCATCTTTATCATCATTTATCTGAACTCTATATCAGATAAATTTCTAATCTCCATTTTATTTAGCTCTTCTTCTGGAGAATTCTCATTCTTTCATTTGGGGGTTCTTTCTTTGTCTCCTCATTTTTGGCTGCCTGTTTGGGTCTTTGACTATGTATTAGATCTGCTATGCCTCTCAATCTCTAATGCAGGACAGTGTCAAACACTGTTTCTAACTAATTAGATCAGGCAAAGAGTCAAATCCTCCAGAGGTCACCTCTGCCTACAAACTGACAGGATTCAGTCTTGAATAGCTCTCAGGTAGTTGTCCACAGGTGTGGTGAGAGTTTTTTTCAACAGGGTCAGGCAATAGCTTCTGGCTGAAGGCTAGTTGTTATTCTCTGCTCTTAATGGGCCTCAGCAACTCCACACCATGGGGCAAGGTGTTTTACAATAGGGGGGCGCAACTGTCTTCCCCCCAGGCAAAGCTGCCAGTATAGCAAATGTTTGCATGAGAAAGATGACCTCCCCAGCACGAGGGAATGACTCAGCACAGGAAACCAGGGTGTCTGCCCTCTGAACTCTAACCCCAGAGCCCCTGATCCTGGCTTCTGCTCACACAGCTCCAGTCCATTCTGCCCTCCCTCTACTGGAGCACAAGGTCAGTGGCTCCACAGGGAATTTTGTGCATTGGCCCTTTAAGAGAGTACCTGAATTTCCAGCCATCTCTCCCTGACAGACAGCAACCCTGCTGCTTTCACAGCCAGATGTTATGTGGGCACCCTTCTCAGTTCTGGTGCTCTCTGCTTGGGGGCCCAGTTGGGGATTAGACCCCAGAGTTCTCAGTGGCACCCCCCACAGCTGAGATATCTCTCCGGAACTTCAGTTGCTGTCTGTGAGAGCCCAGCCAGCCCTTTTGAGCCTGAGCCTCTCCTACCAGTCTCTATGTGGTCTCCACTTTCTATCCTCAGTTATCAGGGTTCTCTCCAGTGAGTCTTCCAGTGATTATTCAGGAAGTTTTCAGTGTTTTAGTTGTCATGCCAGTTTGGTCCTAGGAGGGTGTCTGTGCAGCATCCACTTACAGCCATTTTTTTATCTTTCCTAGCTACAAGAGGATTTTTGGTCTCTACTCTGATGTAGTGATTGAGCTTTGAGAGGTCTAGAAAAAAGGAAATTACTTTGTTATTGCAAAGGCATTGTTTAGCAGGTATGTTGTACTAGATGTACTGTACAAAAAGACTGACAGACTCAATTAAGGTGAAGATGGATCTTTGTTAGGGAAAAATACTGCCCTAGGACATGACTACCCACAATGAACTGCTTTTAGTTAGAAAATGTTAATTTCAAACCATTCTATGTGGTTACTTTTGGTCTCTTAATTTGTAAGGCCACCATGCAGGCCTCCCCTGAGCTTGTCAGGTTTACTTTGGGGCCCCTTTCATCCACATGTATCATTTTCCTGATTTTGTTAGTGCTTTGTCCATTTTTCTTTTGGTTCTGGGGCAAATTTAGGACAACTGTTTTTAAAGTCTTTATATAATAAATCTAATGTTTGAGCTTCCTTGGGATAGTTTGTGTGATTTTTTTCCTTTAAATATGTCACATTTTTGTTTCTTCGTGTGTCCTGTTTTTTATTTCGTGAAAATTGGGCCTTTAAATGTCACAATGTGATATCTCTTAAAACCAGAATCCTCCTTCTCCAGGAGTTGTTTGTTTTCTGTTTTGATTGTTAAAGACTGTAGTAGTCCATTAGTTTTGAGACATTTCCAAACAATTTTTGCAAATACTAGTCCTTCTGTGTGTTCACTAAAGTCACTGTTCTTTTAGGTATGTGTAGCTAATGTTTTGTGACAGATATTTCCTTGAATTTCAAGAGCTCTCCAGTCTTTACCACTTGGCTCTGTGCTATGGAAATTTTAACACTTAGTTAGGCTTTCTTTGAGCCTAGGAATGAGCTCAATGTGACAGTTTAAAGTCTTCTTGTGATTTTTCTGGGCATGTGTCTTTCCCATGCTTGCATTTGGCTTTCTAATGTTTCCTGTATACAGCTGCTTATGAATGTCCTAATTTCCTAAGTGTTGTAATCCAAACTTCTGCCCCAACCTTTAGATTGTCTATTTTATGTCTCACCACCACCCCCACAATCTCTTACCCTAGGCATCTGTGAGTGACCTTATAGCTGTTATAAGCACTGCCCATAGATTTTCCTCTTAAATTCTGATTAAACAAAGTAGAGATGAACACCTTGCATTAGTCTTTATCACCCCAAATAATTCAGAACAAAAATATACAATAATTTTCCAATAAAGTATGCTCTATCCCTTCCAGTTAAAGGGAGAAGACTGGAAACTGGGCTCTTGCTGCTGCTGCTTCAAGACCAAGACAGCCACTATGCCAGGAAAGAGGTTGGGTAAGAGTGAGTAAAAATACCACAAAACTTTCTGACCATTCTGAATATGGTCTTTTCTTAATTGGGTGTAAGCTTGGGGGCTATGAAATTGCTTGTTGTTTAGAGCTCTGACAAAGTTGGTTGAGACAGTTTCTGTTTTTTGTTGGTGGTGATGGAGCTATCATCTTCCATGTTTCTATAAGGGAACTAGAGCTTGGAGCTTCCTTAGGCCACCATTTTGCTAAAATAAATCCCTCTCTCAATTCTTTTTTTAATCTTTAGAAATTTGCCAATTTTAAAATATTATTTCAGCCTATTGATTTTCATGACTCTAGTTTTCAGATTATCTCACACAGCATGTTCTATATCTCTACCAGCTTCTTGTCATCTACAAGCCAATAAGCAAACCCTTTACTGTTGTCCAGTTCTCTCTTTAAAGTTTCAAAGAATAGCATGATCAATGCAGTGTTCTCCAAGTCTTTTGTTCTTCTTAATGCCCTCACCAACATCTATGCAATAATCAGAACAGTGTGATGCCATTGAAATAAACCTAGTTATGAAAGGAGCAAAGGGAAGCCCAAAAAGTCTAGGCATGCCATTTGTGTAGCTTTGTCAGGAAGCTGCAATTGAACCCTCCCCAGGGAGCCATCGGTCTGTTCCCCATGGATCTCTGGGAGAGGGAACGGACAGGTGGAGAATAGACGCATGACCAATAAAATCTGGGTGAAAGAGGGAAGGTATTTGTCTATCAGTGACACCTGGGAACAGGTCACTGGCCAGTGTAGGCATGGTCATTGCAAGCGTGGGAAGATTTGAAGTATTTCGTCTCCTAAACAAAGGAGCTGGGGCTCGTGGGCTCTTGTGCTCCTGGTTTCTCAGAGGCTCTCACGCTCCTACATCTGCCCACACGGCTCACAGCCAAGTGGACCCCACACCATGGACTAATGAACTGCCACCAGCCTACTACTAAGCCGGACCCAGCTCCACCGTGGAAAGGAAACTTGGAACACTGGTCTGCTTCCAGCTCTCCTGAATCCCCAGCTGCACCTCTTCCAGGACTGGATTAAAGAAAACGGGATTTCTGTAAACCAACGGATGTAATTCCATGAAAATAAAGCTTTCTACCACATCTCATTCTCCCATGGGGGCCTCTAGAAATGCTTATTCCAGTGGTACCCCAAGAACCCCATTCCCACTAGCAACAAAGAGAGACCATCCATGCATTTCTCTGATAACAAGTTTCTTATAATTATTTTGGTTATAAATGATTTCTAAAATAAGGTTTCCAAGCCATGAAATCTCCCCAGCAAACAGTCAATAGATATCTAGCAGTCCTGCCGATTTCAAAAGCACTAAATGTCAAAGGAGTTAATTATTGATGGCTTTTAAATGACATAGATTCTTTCATTCCCCCAAATTCCATTACAAAAAAAAATTTTATTTCACATTTAAATTTTTAAATGGAATTTTACTTGTAGCAATAAAAACTAGCAGTTAGTTATCAGAAAAAGTAAAAGCTTTAAAATCAAATAGGCCAGTATTCAAATATTGATGTTGGAACTTACTAATTAAGCAAATTACTCAACTTCTAAAAAACTATTTCATTTGGGGGAATAAAATGGAAAAAACAACTCCTTGCAGGGATACCATAAAAATTAAATAAAATAGCACATATAAAGTTTTAACACTAAATAAAAAGTCCTAGTCTCTAAAACATAATAACATAATCTAGACCTTTTCCCTAAAACTATTAATTCTGACTAATTTTATTAAAGAGGTATTATGTGGAGGCCAAAGTGTTGTTTTATATGCTTTCTAATTTCCGTATCCTATAACATGATTTAATATGATGTAACATATCAGATAGGACATTTATGACTGACAAATGGGGGAGCCCATTAGGAAGATATTTACATGAGGGGTAAAAATTTTCTTAATATAAACTTACTTATAAGACAATGGTAAGATATGTACACATATAATACCTTAATAAAAAAATTGAAAAAAAACAACTTACTTATAAGAGAGAGTAAAGATCTGTGCATGTTGCCCAATCAAATTAGTGCAAGTCAAAGAGTAAGCTTTTCCATAACCAATGGACACAAAACTCTGGGGGGTGAGGGCATGTATGGGTGTGGGGTGGGGGGGACAATGGTAAGATATGTACACATATAATACCTAAATTTAAAAAAGTGAAAAAAAATAAATAAATAAATAAATAAATAAATAAATAAAAAGGGAGTGGAAAAACAAAAAAAAACAAAGAGTAAGGTTTTCTTTGAATGTACCACAATGATGTGTGCTACTCAGACTGTCCTCCATCCAGTTCCCTTTGCTCATGCCTGACTCTTAGAGAGAGAGGAATACAATGAACAGCAAGTAGACATAAAATACTTTTCACTTGACTTCCTCAGAGCATAAAGGGACACAGATCCATGCTTTCTTATACTTGAGATAACATAATGAAACACAAGTCAAAGAGAGAAACTCTCACCCACTTTGGAACAATGTAAGACCCACAGTTTAGGAGCTAAACTAGGGAGCAGGGGCACATACTAGGTGCTGCTCATCACAAACACAACAGACTGACATACTGCTACACCCAAAGGCATGGCTTTCACCTACACCTGGTGCCATGCTGGCAAAGGATGATTCCCCTCCAGATTTGGCACCACCCTGCCCAGGCACCACTTCTCTTCCTCTCTTACCCAATGTTCACAACACAAAAGGTGTGCAAATGCTATGCAAGTCTGTGAGCTGCATCACCACGCACAGGTGGTGTGCATGCAGGGAGGAATTAATGAGGAGAATGCTGAGGTATGAGAAAGGACATATAATTGGCACACATCATTTAAAAAGTTGATTTACCTTTACAGTTCTTCCTTCGTCTGAATACAACACATTCTTTTTTTTTTTAATATATTTTATTGATTTTTTACAGAGAGGAAGAGAGAGGGATAGAGAGTCAGAAACATCGATCAGCTGCCTCCTGCACACCCCCCACTGGGGACGTGCCCACAACCAAGGTACATGCCCTTGACCAGAATCAAACCCGGGAACTTTGAGTCCGCAGGCCCACGCTCTATCCACTGAGCCAAACCGGTTTCGGCTGAATACAACACATTCTTGCATAACAAAATATTGATTTGCAGTAGCACCCCATATTACTGAGAGTCCATTTTCCTGCTTCCTTGCTGTGCCTGTTTATGGTTTCGGTAGGAGCCACATATCAGCACAGTATTCACCACAATTGCTGAGAAACTGTTACAGGTGAAAATGAGTTGTTTTGTGGTGTTGTGAGAAAAGAATTTTAAAGGCACACATGGAGAAGTTTAAATGTGACTGCAAGATTTTATTTCGATTTAAGGGAATTAATACAACCTCAGGGATGTAGAGGGTGGGCAGGCTCTAAAAGCACTACCATAAATAAATGAATGAATGAATGAATGAATGAATGAATGAATGAATAAATAAATAAATAAATAAATAAATAAAAGCACTGCCACGAAGCTTTTGTTAATCCTCCATATATTTTCTTGGTTCACGTAAAGAATATAGCACCATTCAAACTATCCAAACCAACTCTCTGAATTGTCCTGGGCCTGAGTAAGGCCCCCCTCCCTCCACAGGGCTTCCACACCCTCTATTCATCTGATTACTTTTCCAGTTTTTCCCAGGCTTGGCTCTGCCCCTCTCTGTCCACACCCTGGCTCTCGCTGCACAAGTCCAAAAGTTCTGTTACATCATCTGGTTTCTACTGCCCAGTGCCCAGCAGAATAATTCCCCTCCTTCTTCCTCTGGGAATTCAGTACCTGCAGCATCCCTGGGGAGATTGTCCTGTCTGAGCTGAGGACTGAGCCCCCTAGAGTGTGTAAATGAGTCTGTTTATGCTATAGTTTCCCAGCAAGCTAGATGGGATGCTGCCCTGCTACCTGCCTCGGCTTCCCAGTTTAAGTTTATTATTTAGTTCCCATTTGCATTCTTCCTTACATTAATAACTAGCTACCCACACTAACAAAACCACATGATTACCGAGAAATATTTTGCAACATTAAACAACTTATTCTAGACATAACATGAATAAAGCATAATACCAATTCTGTACATTGACAACTAGATGGACATTGAATGATAGAACTACAAATCATTTTATGTTTATAAAAATATAAATATACACCTTAGCCAGTTTGGCTAAGTGGATAGAGCATCAGCCTGCAAACTGAAGGGTTCCAGGTTCAATTCTGGTCAAGGGAACATACCTGGGTTGCAGACTCGATCCCCAGAGTGGGGTGTGCAGGAGGCAGCCGATCAATGATTCTCTCTCGTCATTGATGTTTCTGTCTCTCTCTCCCTCTCCCTTCCTCTCTGAAATCAATAAAGGTATATTTTTCAAAAGAAAAAATATATACAAATATAATAAAAATTTTATGAGATACAAGATATTTTTTAAATTAAATTTAAAATTTCAGTTTTATTTCAATAATTTAAATTTTTTTATTTATTTTATGAAATGTGTGTTTTGTATTTTAATTTTAATATTTCAGGAGAAAAATATGTTTTCAAAATCATAAAGTGTTAAAAATAACTTTTTAAGAATTTTAAATGCTTTCATGTATATTTTATAAAAATAGGTCTATTTTAATAATTTAGATCATTACTGTCAATTGAATATAAATTATATAAAAATCTTTATTACTTTTATATAATGACTGATTTCCCAGAAATTAATGCAAGTTATAATAAATTTTGTAATAAAAGTATATTTATTATGTATATTTTATTGCATTATTCCTTCAAACATCTATCAAACTCCCAGATATGTAGAATGCTTAAGTTCATCTTTGATATTTTACTTTCAGTTATACAAAAATTGTAGCTTTATATATATTTTTATTTTGTGTTTATGAAGACATTTATCAAGATACAATAATAGAATGTGTATATTTGTTAAGTGTTTATTAGTTTAATTTATTATTTAACTACTAGAGGCCCGGTGCATGAAAATTCATGCACTGGAGGGGGGTCCCTCAGCCCAGCCTGCCCCCTCCCACAGTCCGGGAGCCCTCAGGGGCGGGAGGCAACCCGGCAATCAGGGGAAGGTGATGCCCCATCACACCTCTGCTGCTGCCACTGCCAGCAGTGCAAGCCTCGGCCAGCCCTGGTTACATGAGCCTCGAGCGGCCCTGGGCAGCTGGGCAGCCGCCATCCAAGGCTTGCCTGTGCCTCGAGCGGCCCTGGGCAGCTGGGCAACTGGGGGGCTGAGGGGACTGGGGGACTCCAGAGGCAGGCGCGCAGAGTGGCCGGGCCTGCCTGGGGGCAGGCCCTGCCACTCCACATACCTGCCACCCCGGTGGGGCTGAGGGGACTGGGCACCACCATCTTGTGGCTGTGGGTGCCGCCATCTTTGAGGGTGGGGCAGTCAATTAGCATATTCCCTCCTTATTGGCTGTGGGTGTTGCCATCTTTGAGGGTGGAGCAGTCAATTAGCATATTCCCTCCTTATTGGCTGTGGGCGCTACCATCTTTGCGATGGCTTGGGGGTCAATTAGCATATTCCCTCTTTATTAGGTAGGATTTACACATGTAAGCCACACTTGTTCGGGGCAGTCTGGGTGGGGGGATTCAGAGACTCTTAAGCAAGAAGACATCAGGCCTCAAACTGTAGCCGGAGGATTCAATTGGTGGGATTCCTCCATTGCTAGTGAGCGTGGGGTTCTTACGATATCTTTAGTAAATGAATTTTCTAAGACTCACATGGGAGAGTGAATGGTTTTTATTGGCGTGGAATTATACGTCTCAGGTTGCAAAGTCCCACTGTCCTTAAACCAGTCCTGGAAAATACATAGCTGGGACTCCAGCAGAGCAAAAAGCAGGGCCAGCTCAAAAGTGTCTGCCCCGTGGCTGAGCCGGGTCCAATGCAGCCTCAGGCTAGATTCAGTTCCGTGTGTGGATCCCACTGGCTGTGGCCCCCAGGAGTCTGTGGGGAGCAGATTTGGAGAATGTTGACTGCAGCTTTCTGGCCAAGCTGTGTAAATGGCATGCCTATATTATCTAGCCTCCCCTTTATTCCTTCCCTGTTTAATAACCAGGTTATTACAACAGTATCAAAACTTCTCTGGCCTCTATGGGAGAAGTCCTCCCTAAAGCCAGAGTAGGAAATTGGAAAATGGCAGACATAAAGAAGCGTCAGAGAATCATTACCCCAGTGCATGGGAGGCGACCTTTAGAGACTCCCAAAACCAGGTTGGGGAAATTTAAGGTTAAACTAAAGGTCCAAGAAAGTGTGGAGAAATATATACAAAAACATATACACAAAGAATACTCTTGAGCTTCTCTGTTTGTGACTATTTCCATCCCAACATCATGTAGCCTGAAAAATCTTGAATTACATAAAGAAACAGAAAAGTTCTAATAACCCAAATTTCCAGAATAATATGCTTAGCGAACATTTAAGCATATTTTAATTTTGCTGTAATAGGCAACTCACTATTCAAATAACCACAAAGAGAAAGCCATAAAAAAAAACAAAACAATTTAGCTGAGCTATACAAACTACAAGAAAGGAAGCTATAAGCATAAGCCACGAAAGGGCAAGAGATCACTGATGTTTTAGGGGTCTGGCCGCATATGCAACTGAATTACCTGTATAAACACATTATCTCCATCTAGGGTGAGCAGTCATTACAAACACAAACCAAATCCAACATAAACTCTCAAGAATTATTTATGTAAAACACAGGGCTGCTGGAGATAATGAAACAGTCACTTACAGGAAGCCCAAATAACATCAGATAGCTTCCAAAGCAAATACCCTGTGGGCAGTGGATTGACCAACATTCTTACCACAGTAAGGAATCTGATGGTTTCATGGCTGCTTAACAAGACAAAAGCAAACCTAAAAATGAAGAAAAGCAAAGGGCCCTCTATGCTTCCGAAGCTTGCTTTTTGGTTGTTGTGTGTGTGTTTTTTGCGGGAGGATGGGGTGGGGAGTCAACAGCATCTTAGCCCTGGCTAAATAGCTCAGTTAGTGTGTCATCTCAATACATCAAGGTTGAGGGTTCTATTCCCAGTCACAGCACATACAAGAAGCAACCAATGAATGCATAAGTAGTGGTACTTATTGATATATCTCTCTCCCTTCATCTCTCTCTATCTCTAAAATCAATAATTTTTTAAAAAGTCAACAGCATTTCAAGGCCATGCAGTCATTCCATATTATTCATTACATGAAAATTTAGTCCTCAGTTGTCCGTCAGCTTTTTTTACTACGCACATACTTATTTGACTTAACTTGCTTGGAGTAAAGCGCTTCAGGTGACCTAGACTGACCATGAAATATTGTAAGTACAAAATGTTCTCTAGGAATCAAGTTTTCATTAACATGGCCTAACTGGACTGAAAGTGCACTAGAATTGTCAACACACAAAACTGATCAGCCGAAACCGGTTTGGCTCAGTGGATAGAGCGTCGGCCTGCGGACTGAAGGGTCCCGGATTCGATTCCGGTTAAGGGCATATACCTTGGTTGTGGGCACATACCCAGTGGGGAGTGTGCAGGAGGCAGCTGATTGGTGTTTCTCTCTCATCGATGTTTCTAACTCTCTATCCCTCTTCCTTCCTCTCTGTGAAAAATCAATAAAATATATTTTTTTTAAAAACTGATCATAGCGCACATCCTGGCGTTCTCACTTATTTGATTCCTACAGAGATTAAAAGCTCTCAAATCTTCCAGACTGGCCTTCACTATTCAAATGTTTTCCTTCTTTCTAGAGTCTGAGAAACATGTGCAATGGCAAATAATTAGGTAATTGCAATTTTATGGAAAACTATTTTTATCAACATTTGGATCTTTAGTGCTCCTAATAAATTCAGAGCATTGCTTCTTTGTGACATCTCAGATTACAGAGCTGGGAGTAATTTCTAAACAATATACTTGAAGCTAAGCAACCATAGAAACCATTCATGGAACATTTCCGTAGAATAGTAGATCAAATCTTAAGCTTAAAATTATGCTAAATTCACATGGAGAAGTATATAACAAAAAAGAATGGGTAAGGAAGGAAGGAAGAAGAAGGATTTTTAATGTATAATCTGGGATAAGAAAATATTTTGCAGCAATAAAAATTCTATTAAATCGATATTTAAAGTTACAGGTGACAGAATATGGGAGTTGGGTTTTTTTTTTAACTATTTGAAATAATCAAGAGACTTGAAAAGGATGGAGACACAGAAGGAACAAACAGTGGAGTAAAATAAATTCAAAATAATTTTATAAACATAATTGTGGATACCAGCAATTTGTCAGGTGTGTTGTGTAAAGAGCCACTATAAAAGCTGTATGGCTTATGAGTCACTTGGTCTCTGCTGCAACTGCTCACCTCTGCCATTGTATCATGGGAGTTGATGATACACGAATGAATGAGTATGACTGTGTTCCGGTACAACATTGGCTTATAGATACTGAAAGTGTAACTATGTAATTTTCATTTGTCACCAAGTGATATACAATCATCAAAATGTGGCCTCAATCCTTAGACTGCAGGCCATACAAAAACAAGAGGTGCTGCCAAATTTGGCCCATGGGTGGTAGGACCAAGGTCACTAACCGTACACCACGTGGGAAAGAGGCAGGTGGGATCTCAGCGAGGGCATTAACTAGCTTTGCCCCCCAAAGCGAGAGTTGCAGCATGATTGGAGGGTTTGTTGTGGGAAATTCGGCTCTAGCCAGGCCAGTTTCAGCAACCGAAGATCATCTCTGCTGACTAGATGTCATCGGATCTCCTTACAGTGGCAACGCTTCTAGTGGAACAGGTGGTAACAAGAAAGGTCATCAGTTTGAAATGGGAGCTTTGAGAAAAAAGGGCTGAGACCTATGGCGACATGGTAGGAGCAGGCAGCGGGGAGCATGCAGCCCAATGGGCTGGGCATCATAGAAGATTCAAGACTTTGGGGGAGAGGGAAAGAGACCATTAAGTAACCAGAGAAGCAACTCTGTCATTAGGCATGCTTAGAGGTGTGCCTCACCAAGTGCCCCATCCTAGTGGCCTGAACAGAGCTTCAGGCATCAAGACAAACACTGTCCCCACCTTGTGGCAGGTGTGGAGCTCCTTATACGCTGCAGGCATTTTCAGGGCAACTCAAAAATTAAGTGAGACCGAGCATGCAATTGAGTAGGTCCATGAGAGGCATAGACTGGAGGAGATCTAAGATGGCAGCAGTGAAAAAGGATGCTGACCTTGTCCCTTCCATGAGCAAACGCAGATATACGTATAGAGAGAGAAACTGTTCCTGTGAGAATAATGAGGCTACATGAACAACTTCTGAATAACAAGCAAGAGAAAAGGACTGAATAGGTGGAAAACTGCAGGAGCTGCGGGAATTCTCTGTGCCCATTGGTGCCACTGTTGATGTTCCCTCCATTTCAACTCAGGAGTTCTACTCAGGTGCTTTGGCCTACCTGTCAGATCACCACGGGGCCTTCCCAACTGCATCACCAGGAGTTTTTTGCCTCCAGACAAAGGAAGCAAGCAAGAACAACAGGGTGTCACCACAGCACCTGGTCTCCCTGCTGGGAGCCACTCCAGCCTGGCAAGTTATGTTAATAACTAGCTACTACACTAACAAAACCACATGATTACCAGCTTCCCAAAACTAACCAACACATAACGACTACACAGAGGTTGCTTCCGCACAAGACCACTTTCCGTACAACAAACTAGCGAGAGACAGTACTGAGAAGGTCAGGGAGACGTGAGAACTCTCCGGGACTGCAGAAATTCTCTGGGGTCAAGCGATGCTGGTGAGCACCATTGTTTATACTCCCTCCCATCTTCATAAGGCGGGGAAAGGGCTCAGTCCAAGTGCTCTGCCTGCCTGTCAAGGTCGCTGTAGCAAGTCCCTGGACACATTGCCTGCGTCTATTTTTGCCCCAAACAAAGGGAGCAAACGGGATTAACAAGGCACCATTACAAAGCACTGGCCTTCCCTCCTGGAACCACTCTGCCTCAGCGGGCCAGCGCCCCAGATGCCTTAGCCACTCACCCCGCTCCTACTAGCCTGCCAGACTACCCTACACAGTCCATGCAGAGATTGCTTCTACAAAAGGCCATTCTGTTTCAAGGTTGGAAGAGAGGGTTGTTTTGTTTAATTCACATAAACAAAAATAGAAAGTCAAACAAAATAAAAAAGAATATTTCAAAAAACCATAGAGAAAGGGGAGAAAATGGCAGCCGAATAGGCAGACCTGTCATGCACCTCGTCCCAGGGCCAGATTGGAAATACAACCAAATTGGAGAACATTCATTCCCCTGGAGTTACCAACTGGGGTCCAGCTGAGGAGGAGACGTATCCAGGAAGGACAGAGAACGCCTGGAGACCGGAGGAAGGGCGATGTCAAGAGAGGACCTGGCCCAGCTCCCAGGGCAGCAGGCTGGCCGGCCCAGAGTGAGGAGGGAGCTCTCTGCTGTGGGAGGTCTGTCCCCTCAGAATATTGAGGTGCAGAACCCGGGCTGGGCTCCACAGCTAGAGCGCCAGAGCCACGACCAGCGGCCCACGGAACATCCAGTCCTGAAAGGCAGCAGGGCTGCTGGCCCCGGGGAGCCTGGAGCTGGTAGACCAGTCCCGGTCAGAGAGAAAGCCGCAGTTTTGTTTTTGGGGGTTTCTTTTGGTTTTTGTGTGTTTTTTAAAAACCCAAAGCACAGGAGTTTTCATTTGCATCTTCTCACCCAAGGCTTTGGTGCAGGGAGGGAGGTGCAGACTCGAGGTGCCTCGGGAGAGGCTGGGGTGGGACGCATTGCAGGGAGACGTGGAACAGCAGCAGCCAGGAGCATTGGGTCTTGAGCCCCCAAATCCAAACAGCCATTTCTCCTGAGAGGAGCTGGCCACTCCCAGGAGGCGCAGGGCAGGAAAAGAAACAGAAAAAAGAAAAAACCCACCCTGGGTGATACAGCCTGTCCCACACTCAGGAGCTGTGCATGCCACACCCTGCATTTTGACCTTTTCAGAGGAAACCAGAGCAGAAGCTAAGCCTCCAGGTTTAAAGGTCTCAGGAGCGTCAGGGACTGGACTGGGGGAGGGCCATCTGCCCCACTATCCTGGGAACCAGACCGGTACTTTCCCTGCGTGGGCAGCTGATAGAAACCCCAGGTTTGCAGCTGACCCCCTGGCCTCCTAGAAGGATCTCTGTCCAGCCGAGGGCAGAATAATATTTTGGGCCAATCTCAGAGGGGAGCTCTGGTGCAGGGAAGCACACCCGCCACATTCCCTAGGAGCCAAACAGCACCTCCCGCACCTGAAGTCCTTTCAGAAACACTTTCCAGGGATTAAGATTGACAGCTGGCCACCAGACCAAGGCAGGCAGAGGTGGAGCCCGGGGAACCAGAGGGAGTTTGCTGACCCAGCGATGGCCCCATGTGCTAACAAACCCAGGTTAGAGGGCAGATGGGCCCCTCCTGCTTGCAGCCAAGGCCTGTAGAGACAGACACAGACGGTGGGTAGTTGGATTGCTCGGAGCTTCAAGCCGGTTGTTAAAAGCCAAAGGAGGGCAGTTCCTGGCAGTGGTTAGCACCTGAGCACCTCACAGGAAGCCCGGAATGGCAGACAGAACAGAAGAGTAGGACCCAAAGGGGAATCCCGCGCTAACCTGCTGAAATGAGCGCCACTTCACTTTTTTCCCCTCACTTTTTCTTTTCTATTTTTCTTCCTTTGTTCTTCTTTTCTTTTTTAATTTTTTCTCTTTTCTGTCTTTCTTCCGTTTTTAAATTGTGGTTTTTATCTATCTGGTTTATTGATTTATTATTATTCTAGTCTCTGTTGTTTCGTTTATATATATAATTTTCCTCTTCCCTTTTCCTATTTAATTTTTTCTTTTTTTCACTACTGAATTTTTTTTTTATTTCTCTGTTTTCTTTTTCTCCTGCTTTCTCATCTTTTTTCCTTTTCTTATTTTAGGTCGATCTGACTTCTCTATTTTCCTTTTCAAAATTTTTTGCTTCCTTTTCTTTTCTGTGCTTTTTTTTCCTTTCTTTTTGTTCTTCTTTATTTTCAACTGTTTTCCTTCCCTTATTCCACTAATTCTTTATTCTTATTTTCTTTATTTTGGCTCTGCATCTACATATTCCTTTCCACCACTTTTTTGTTGTTTTTTGTTTGTGCTTTTTTAAATTTGTTTTGTTTTGTTTTCTATTTTTATTTCTTTATTTTTCTATAATCTTTGTTCTCTATTCTCTCTCTCCTAATTCTCTTTTCTCTGGTGCTTGCTTTGGTTGGTGCTGTGGGGGTATTGTGTATGTTTTTGCTTTGTTCCTTTTGTTTCATGTTTTGTTGTGTTGTATTTTGTTCTGTTCAGTCAGCACCTCCACAACAGCTTGGACAACATAGGTGGGGTGAGCAACATAGTCAGCCAGCCTGAGAGGAGACTCCATCCACAAAGGGAACAATAACATTCAAAAACCAACTACAACAGGAGAACCCACATAACTCAAATAAGGGGCTTTCCTAGAACACCCAGATCAGAATATGTAAAAGACTGCACCACTGGGTCCCACAAAACACCTTCTACATAAGACCGTCACACAAAGTCTGGGTGCTATAGCAGCTTGATCTAATACACAGAAACAAAGGCATAGCAAAAAAGGGGGAGACAAAGAAACAACCCTGAATAAAAGAAAAATAGGCAACACCAGAAAAGGAACTAAATGAAATAGGGGCAAGCAATTTGTCAGATAAAGAATTCAGAGTAACGGTAATAAGGGTACTAAAACAATTCAGTGAGAACTACAAGCAACTTAATGAGAATTATAAGAGACTAAATGAGAGCTACCAACTTGAAAAGAGAGGTTGAAATACTGAAAAAGAATCAATTGGAAAAAATTTAAATACATGCAAATAATGAAACTGGACCACTTTCTTAGACCATATATAAAAATAACTCACAATGAACTAGGACTTGGGAGTGACTGAATATAAAAGGTGAAGGAAATAAAGAATATATATGCATTTACCATGGACACAGACAATAATTTGGTAAAGGCCAAGGAAGGTGTAGGCAGGGGAGGGTGGAGGTAGGCAAAGTGGGTTTGGGACTCCTGCAATAATGTCAACATTAAAATATATTTTAATAAAAAAAAATTTTTAATATATTTTATTGATTTTTTTACAGAGAGGAAGGGAGAGGGATAGAGAGTCAGAAACATCGACGAGAGGGAAACATCATCAGCTGCCTCCTGCACACACCCTACTGGGGATGTGCCCGCAACCAAGGTACATGCCCTTGACCGGAATCGAACCTGGGACCCTTCAGTCTGCAAGCCAACACTCTATCCACTGAGCCAAACCAGTTAGGGCTAAAAAAATTTTTTAATGAACTAAAGACTTCAATGTAAGACCAGAAACCATAAAACTCCTAGAAAAAAAACATAAGTAATAAACTCTAAGACATTGTTCTCAGTAATATTTTTTCCAATATTTCTCTTGGGTAGGGGAAATAAAAGAAAAAATAAACAAAGGAGATTAATTCAAACTAAATAGTTTTTACACACTTTAAAAAAAAATTCAACAAAAACGAAAAAGAACCTACTAAATGGTAGGAAATATTTTCCAATGTTACATCCAATAAGGGGTTAATAACTAAAATTTATTAAAAACTTACAACTTAACAACAAAAAAACACACCAAATAATCCAATTAAAAGGTGAGCAGAGAACCTAGAAAGACATTTCTCCAAAGAGGGCAGACTGATCGCCAATCTTCTCTAATAAAATGGTAATATGCAAATTAACCATCACTCCGCTACATAAGCCACACCCACCAGCCAAGCCACGCCCACCAGCCAATCAGGGCGAGTATGCAAATTAACCCAAACCAAGATGACTACAGCCACAGAGAGCAAGGTTTCCCAGGTAACAGAGCAAGCCAAGCTTTCCATGGCCGTTGCAGGCCTAAGCCTCCACTCAAGCTACAAAGTTTCAATTATAGAAGGTAAACAAATTCAAACAAATGGCAACAGAATGGAGCTTGAGAGAGCAGGCCAGGGTTGCCGGCGGCAACAGGGGAAGCAAAGCTTTAAAGCACACCCTGGCCGGGCCTACCCGCTTAAGGCAACAAAGTTTCAACTGTAGAAGGTGAATTAACTGCCACAGAGATGGCTGCCGCCCCGGAGGGAACAGCAGGCTTGGCTCTGCTCCAGGCTACAAAGTTTCAATTGTAGAAGGAAAATAAATCCCAGATACCAGGGCCTCCGCTTAGGTTGCCAGGGGGCGTGGCCGGCCTGCAAACCACCACAGGCCCCTCGCTCAGGCCACCCCACGCCCCAAGAGAACCCCCACCCTGATCCGGGACACCCTTCAGGGCAAACCAGCTGGCCCCCACCCGTGCACCAGGCCTCTATCTTATCTAATAAAAGAGTAATATACAGATTGATCATCACTGCAACACACAATATAGCTGCCCCCATGTGGTCAAAGATCCTGCCCCCATGTGGACACAAGATGGCCACTACAAGATGGCCAGCAGGGGAGGGCAGTTGGGAGGCACCCGGCCTGCAAGGGAGGGCAGTTGAGAGGGACCAGGCTTGCAAGGGAGGGCAATTGGAGGTGATCAACCCTGCAGGAGAGGGCAGTTAGGGGTGACCAGGCTGGCAGAGGAGGGAAGTTGGGGGCAAACAGGCTGGCAGGGGAGCAGTTAAGCATCAACCAGGCTGGCAGCGGAGTGGTTAGGGGGTGATCAGGCTGGCAGGCAGAAGCGGTTAGGGGCAATCAGGAAGGCAGGTAGGCAAGCAGTTGGGAGCCAGCAGACCTGGATTGCGAGAGTCCCAGATTGGAGAGGGTACAGGCTGGGTTGAGGGACAACCCCCCGCCATGCACGAATTTCATGCACCGGGCTTCTAGTAGAACTATAAAAAGGTGTTCAATGTCAATAATCAGAGACATGCAAATTAAAACCATAATAATATATCACCTCAACCTGTCGGAAAGGCTATCATCAATAAATCAACAAGTGTCGGTGAGAATGTGGAGAAAAGGAAACACTTGTGAATTATTGGTGGGATTGCAAATTGGTGCAGCCATGATGGAAAACAGTATGAAGGTTCCTCAAAAAATAGAACTTATTTACAGTGGCCATGATATGGAAGCAACCTACAATCAATATATAATTGGATATAAAAGATGTGGTACATTTATACAAGGGAATATTACTCAGCCATAAAATAATGAAATTATACCATTTGTGACAACATAGATGGATCTAGAAAGTATTATGCTAAGTGCAATAGGTCAGAGAAAGACAAAAGAAAAAATATGATTTCACTTACATGTGAAATGTAAAAAACAACCCACCCGCCCTCCCCTGCCCAGATCTCCTCTGCTCACAAGCATGCTTCATCATCCCATGGAAATAAAACAAAATGGAAATAAACTTATAGAACCAGAGAACATTGCCAGGAAGGAGCTGGTTTGGCGGGCTGTGTGGGAAAGGTGATGGGATTAAAAAGGACAAATTGGCAGTTACAAAATAACCATGGGGATGTAAAGTGCAGCATAGGAAATACAGTCAATAACATTGCAATAACTGTATGGTGCCTGGTGGGTACTAGACTTACTGGGGTGACTCTGTAAATTACAAATGTCTAACTAAACTACTGTGTTGTATAGCCGAAACTAGTATAATATTGACTGTCAATTGCAATTGAAAATAAAAGTAAAGAAAAATAAATACTAAATTTTCAACTTAAAAATAGTAATAATAATAATAGTACCTACCTAATACATCCATTATGGAGATAATTTTTTAAAGTATGTAAAACACTTAGTAAAATACCTGGCATAGAATAAACATTCATTAAATGCCATATTTTGCTTTTATTATCCAAAGTGTGGCATAGCCCTTAATGTTTGTTATTCCAGAGATAACATAAACCATACATTTCTTTCTTTTGTAGAGTTTTTTTTTAATATTTATTGTTGAAAGTATTACATATGTCTGCTTTTTCCCTCATTGACCTCTCCCAGCCCACCCTCACCCCCACCCCAGGCCTTCACCACCCTACCGTCTGTGTCCATGGGTTATGCATATATGCACACAAGTTCATTGGTTGATCTCTTCCCACCCACCCACCCTCCCCTGCCTTCCCTCTGAGGTATGACATATGTTTTAAAATGTTCAGCCCATGGTTCCAACTGCCAACTGCTTTGCTGCTGGCTCCCAGATCTAGATATTTTGTCCTAAAATCCAGACCAAATTCAAAACCAACATGTCCACAAACAAAATTTAAATGCTACATCTTCCCTTCCCCAACCCTGTCTATTCAGGGTCAGCTACACAATTTGCAGCACCCAGAAAAGAATGAGAGGGCAGAGGAAACTGATTATGGAACTAAAATATACAGCTTTCCCCTTCCTCCAGGATCTCTCTCTTTCTCAGCTTGTCACGGTGTTTATTGGCTATTTAAAGTTGTTCTGGGTAAACAAAAAAATACAATTTTAATTGTAAGGGTGAATTTTATGGTTCATTCTCATTTTATGGAATACCAGTTTTAAATATAAACACAGGAGCATTAAACTCATATGTGGACTCACAGAAATTGCACAATTCCCATTTTACAGTTCATCCATGCACATGTATTTTGTTCTCACCAAAACGGTGGAAATACAACACAAAACAAGCAGGACTGTTTTTAATTTTGCTTCTTGACATGTGTACATCTATCTAGCCATCCTGTCTTTAGCTTACTGATGAACAGGAAGAACTCGCCCTTTCCTTCAATGTCATCATTTTCAGCAAATACAGGAAAGAACATGAGCAAAAAGGATATACTAGAGTTTGTTTTTCGTGTTTCCTAGCACGCCTTCGCCTTCTTCCTGAGTTCTCAGCCAGTTCTGGTTTGACGGGAAAGGGTGGCCTCTCGGAGCTGTCACAGTTAGAACCACTTCCCTGGTCCTCACTTTGAATGTACCCACTGAAATTCTATACTTCTGTCAACGGGACTGCAAGAAATATACGCATACAAGTTCACTGGTTGATCTCTTCCCACCCACCCGCCCTCCCCTGCCCAGATCTCCTCTGCTCACAAGCATGCTTCATCATCCCATGGAACTTCACTGAGAATACTCAAGTTCAGAGACAAAATTATTAACAATTTCAAGACAGTGACAATTAGAAAGCATGGTTTTTTTCTGAGAGAGGGGCCCTGTATCTACCCTGAGTTCTGTGGCTCAGTGTGGAAAATCACAGAGCCTTGGAGGTCCAAACCACCAAGCTGAAGGCCAGCGCAGCCTCCTCTGTCTCACCAAACACAAGACCCAAGCAAAGCATGCCGCAAGTGCCCGTCTCTTCCTGCCTTCCTATTGCTTCTGCATTTGGAGTCCTGTAACTTTCAGGTTCTTCAACGCTAACCCTGCTCCCTGCCCGTTTATCATCTCAGTAGGGGCCAGGGATGCTCCTAAAATGGACATCTGACCCTCACAAATACATGCACACTAATTAAAACCCTCCATCTTCTTTTAAGATTCAATCCATATTCCTCACCATGGCTCAGGCCTTACTCCCTCCTGGCCTCTCTAGCCTAATCTCTCATCATTTGCTCAGGGGCCCCACATAGCACCCTGCCCAGCTTCTCCTGGTACACACATGGTTCTCTCAGCTCTGCCTCCGTACTCCTCCCTCTCCTGCCAAGCTCCACCTGGCCCCACCCCTTCTTTACCCCCTCAACCTTCTAGATGCGGTGGAGGGCTATTGGCTGCTGACAACCCTGAATACATACCCCTGGGCTAAGTGGCTGTCAGTCACAGTTTATGAGGTTATGTATAAATGGTTTCTTCCCTAAGCTGCCTTCCCCAGGAAGCAATAAGCAAGGTTCGGACGAGGACAGTGATTTTCATCCTTCGTCTCCAGCACAGGTTTAAGGGCCTTGCACAGAGCAATCCTCGTAAAAGATCTCCACAAGGACAGTGCCCCGATGACGTCAGACCCTGGGCAGCAGCCTGCAGAAGCACACCCGCAAAACCTCTCATTTTCACATTGAAATCTTCTTTACATCCGAAAGGCAATCATAAAAACTGATCATCACACATTCCAATTCATTCTTTCATGAGGAGTTACCCAAAAGACTTGCACTGCAGTGTGGTGACATGGAAAAAAGCGCTCCTCGGCACGTCGGGACAAGGGGTCTGTTTCTCAGGGCTGCCAGCTGAATGCTGTGTGCTGGCAGGCAAATTACCTAGCTTCTCCAAGGCTCTGGTGTGTTTACCTCTCAAATGAAGTTATTATATTGGATGATGGTCAATATATATGCACTTACCAAAGTCATCTGCTACATCCAGGCACGTTTCAATAAATTATCTCGTTTTTCCCCAAACAATCCCCTTTTACTAGGACTTGGAGTTTAAATATTTGCATCCTCTGGAACTGGGAAAGCCGTGGTTATTAGGAACATGGTCCCACGGTGCTGTACCTCATGCCTCTTTTCTGAACATCCATCATACTCCATTTCAAAACTGTCACTTTCCCGGTCCTTCCGAGAGGTAAGAGAAGGCGGAGTCCAGGTGTCTTCCGCTGGTACACACTGTGCGAACTGCCCTCGGCCCCCAGGTCAGCCTCATCTCGCTACTTTGGCTCCTTCCACTCTGCAGCTCTGTCCAGAAGTGCCTGGCAGCTGTGAAATGCTGTGGTTCTTATACAACCTCTGAACAACTCTGACCAGCCCTTTGCCGCCCTGTTTTCCCTTCTACCTCAAATCCCAGGTGCAAAGGTGCTGCGTTATGGTATAGCAAACGCCAATTCCCTGGAAACAGCATATGTGCAAAAATAGCCTGAGCCCAGTGTGCACCCTAACTTTCCCCGGTGCCCCCCAAACAGAAGAATGGCTCACCCCGAGGAAGAGCAGATAGCGGGGAGAGCCAGACCACTGGGCAAACTCTAAAATCTGGAATGCATTTTAGACTCCAGCGGTGATGCTGAGGAGGCAGGAGGCTTTCAGGGGGACAGGACACATGTTTGAACGAGCCCCTTGCACCCTCACAGACTGTGGTGTTGTTCCCACACCAGCCCCGAGGCAAGGAGGCAGAGGCCGCAGCCAGGGAAGTGGAGCATCTTGGCAGCCCCTGCAGCTGGTTTCTCAGAACTGCTTGTGTCTTCTTCCAGACAAACCTCTGGAGAACCACAATTTTAAAACTTACTTCAGGTCACAGTTATTTTGGCAGGTCTCTGGAAGGGGGGAGAGAGGACTAATACTCCCTTCCCAGCTCCCTCCCCATGACAAAAAGAGAAGTTACAACACAGGCATGTTGGAGCCAGTTACAGAAACACATTTGGAGATGGGCAGTGTTGCAAAATGTGCAAACATGGAGAAGTAATTTTGCGTCTAAGTAAATGTCTGGAGACTTCATTTAAATGGCCCTTTGTCTTCGCCTGGCCAAACTGGCACTTGAGGATCACAGAAAAGGCCTTTGTTTCCTCGGTGACATTGGGAAACTCTGGGCGCAGAAAGCAAGCTTCAGGGGATCTTAGGAGAGCAGAGCCTGAGGATGCACCTCTGCTTCCTGCAGGGTCAGAGTGGCATTAAACACTTGGCTTCAGTGAAATATTACACTTAACATAATTTTTAATATATTTTTATTGATTTCAGAGGGGAAGGGAGAGGGAAAAAGAGATAGAAATATCAATGATGAGAGACAATTGTTGATCGGCTGCCTCCTGCACGTCCCCTACTGGGGATTGAGCCCACAACCAGGCATGTGCCCTTGACCGGAATCGAACCCAGGCTGTGTCGCCACCCAGTCGCTCAGGCCAGAACTCTGGAAGAGTTTTTTATTCTTCTCTTTCCTCACCCCACTGTCCCCGCAACAGCAAGTCCTATAGAGTCCACCTCAAAAATATCCTAAGTAGAACTCCTCTCCACATCAGTTGCTTCCATACTAACCCGTGTCTTCCTCTTTTCTCTAGACTATTGTACCATCTTCCAATGCCAAACCTAAAGTGTCTTCCTGCCCACTCTCACCCCTAGCCAGCCTCCATACAGCAGTGAGAGTATTGAACTATCTGTTCAAACTTCCAAATGCTTCCATCTGCAGTTACCAACATTTATGGTCCCGTGGGAACCATGCCTCATCTACACCCTGACCACATTTCCTACCATGAGTATTGTGGTCGTCAGCAAAACAGCCAGCTCACACAGGTACTGGTGTGTGCCAGTTTCCCTTCCTGATGGCTCAGCAGGACCATGTAAACAATCTACACTAACAATCCACACTAATAATAGACAAATATGTAAATTGACTGTACCTCTGCGATGCCCCACAGCCAATCAGGAGGGAATATGCAAATTAGTGGGACAAAGATGGCAGCTGGAGCCAGCTGGAGCGGGCAGGAGGCTTGTGTCGCCTCCAGCGATGGAGGAAGCCAAGCTTCCTGCCCGCCTGGGCCGGCTGCCAAAAGAGGGGCCTGTGGGTGGCAGCCAAGGAGCAGGCCAGAGCAAGCAGGAGGCTTGGGTCACCCGGGCTGGCTGCCAAGGGAGGGGCCTGCACCACCATTGGGATGAGGGCCCCTGCTGGGGGGCGTGGCCAGCCTGAAAATGGCCCTCAGCCCCTTACCCAGGCTGGCCACGCCTCCATGGGGTGAGGGTCCCCACTGGGGGGCGTGGCCAGCCTGCAAAAAGCCATCAGCCCCTCACCCAGGCTGGCCAGGCACCCCAGCAGGGACCCCCACCCTGAAGGGGGCGTGGCTGGCCTGCAAACTGCCCCAGCCCCTCACACAGGCTGACACCATCCCCAGTGGGGACCCCCACCCCAATGAGGGCATGGCCGGCCTGCAAACCACCACAGGCCCTTTACCCAGGCTGCCCTGCCCCCCAAGGAAACCCCACCCTAATCCAGGACACCCTTCAGGGCAAACCAGCTGGCCCCCACCCATGCACCAGGCCTCTATCTATACTAATAAAAGGGTAATATGTTAATTAGACTTGGAGACCTTCCAGGAGACCTTCCAGATGTTCTTCTGGACAAAGCCATGGTGGCGGGGCCAAGGTAGAGGCGGTTAGAGGCCAAGAGGGGAGGGCAGTTGTGGGTGATCAGGCCGGTGGGCGGCGGGGGAAGGTGGGGGGGTGATCAGGCCAGCAGGGGGGACAGATGGGGGTGAGCAGGCCAGCAGGGGGGCCAGTTGGGGGTGAGCAGGCCATCAGTGAGGGTTAGTTGGGGGCAATCAGGCCGGCAGGGGGGAGCAGTTGGGGGCAAGCAGGCAGGTGGGGGCAAGCCAGCCAGCAGGGGGGGGCAGTTGGGGGCAAGAATGCTGGCAGGGGGGAGCAGTTGAGGGTGATCAGGCTGGCGGGGGGGCAGTTGGGGGCAAGCAGGCCAGCAGGCAGAGTGGTTAGGGGCAATCAGGCAGGCAGGCAGGTAAGCGGTTAGAAGCCAGCAGTCCCAGATTGCAAGAGGACTATGGTGCAGATAACATAACATAATGATGTTAATTCTAAATAATGTTTTTAATTTTTAGTCCAGTAGTCATCAATCCAGTTGTCATAATAACTGCTTTCTTTTTTAAAATATATTTTTATTGATATCAGAGAGGAAGGGAGACTGCCTGATTGCCCCTAACCACTCTACCTGCTGGCCTGCTCGCCCCCAACTGCCCCCCCGCCAGCCTGATCACCCGCAACTGCTCCCCCCTGCCAGCATTCTTGCCCCCAACTGCCCCCCGCCCCCGCTGCTGGCTGGCTTGCCCCCACCTGCCTGACAGTCGGACATCCCCTGAGGGGTCCCAGATTGGAGAAGGTGCAGGCCAGGCTGAGGGACACCCTCCCCCCTGCACGAATTTCATGCACTGGGCCACTAGTAATATAAATAAAGCCACTTTAAAATGGAGCTGGAGCTGCCAAAGATACTGCCTTGCACATCTTATGTCTCAAATCTTTGAATGATAAAACGGCAAAATAACCTCTGGACTGTGCTTAAGCAACCTTGTTTCCCAAGAACTGCAAAGATAACAAGAAAGCAGTTATGCCCTAGCCAGTTTGGCTGAGTTAGAGCGTCAGCCTGCGGACTGAAGGGTCCCTGGTTCGATTCCAGTTAAGGGCACATGCCCAGGTTGCAGGCTCGATCCTCAGTAGGGGGCGTGCAGGAGGCAGCCAATCAATGATTCTCTCTCATCATTGATGTTTCTATCTCTTTCTCCCTCTCCCTTCCTCTCTGATATCAATAAAAATATATTTAAAAAAAGAAAGCAGTTATTATGACAACTGGATTGATGACTACTGGACTGAAAATTAAAAACATTATTTAGAATCAACATCACTATGTTATGTTATCTGCACCAATAGAAATGCCTCCCTTCTATTGATAAAATTGTTCCCCTTCTGCCCTAACCGGTTTGGCTCAGTGGATAGATAGAGCGTCGGCCTGTGGACTGAAAGGTCCCAGGTTCAATTCCAGTCAAGGGCATGTACCTTGGTTGCAGGCACATCCCCAGTGGGAGGTGTACAGGAGGCAGCTGATCGATGTTTCTCTCTCATCGATGTTTCTGACTCTCTATCCCTCTCCCTTCCTCTCTGAAAAAAATCAAAAAAATATATTTTTTTTAATTGTTCCCCTTCCCCTTCTAATAAATACCCATTGCCTTTGTGTCCTAATCGAACACTATTTGACATTACGCCTGAATCAGTGCATCCCAAATAGCTACTATTATTGATCTCAAATAAATGCTTGCTGGCTCTCACTTTGAAAGGCTTTTATTTTAAGGTTAATGAGAACACAGTCTGTTAGGTCTGCAATAACAAAATACCACAGCTGAGTGCCCTATAAGTAAAATAAATTTATTGATCACAGTTCTAGAGCTGGAAGTCTGAGATATGGATGTCAGCACGGTCAGGCGAGGAGCCCCTTCCAGGTCACAGACTTACTGTATCCTCACGTGGCATAAGGGCTCGCTGTGATAAGAGCACTAATCCGATTCATGAGGGCAGAGCCTGCCAAAGGGCCCACCTCCTAGCAGCATCGTACGGGGCATTAGGATTTCAACATATAAATCTGTTCAGCACAATATTTAGACCCTAGCATATAGGAAGTGAGACTTACGGGAGAGTCTACAGGGATTTTTGAGAAAGAGTTTCCACAGGAGAGGTATCCTAAAAAAAGAGAAATTCTCTCTTTTACCTCTGGATATTGTCGTGCCTCGAGTTGACCCCTGGGAGTTGTGCTTGCTGTTCAACTTGTTTCTTGTCTCATAACAAAGCCATCACCAAAGACATCAACACAACGCAGAAAGATGAAGAGGTTCTGGATCCTTGATGATGTGTCCCTCAATCATACGACTTCAGAGTCTACCTCTTTTAAGACTTCCTAAAGTAGTAGATCACAAATTTTCTTATGGTGTGAATCAATCTGAGTTTGGGAATCTGTCACATGTGTCCAAAAGCAATGTGAGGTTACACCTTCCTTCATCACACTCAGTGCTGCTCCTTCCTACTTAGAGTGCTCTGTTCCAAAATCTTACCTACACTGGGCTTAGTTCAAGTGCCACCTAGTCAACGGAATCTCCCTGACCTCCTGGCTGCAGTGGCATCTTCCTCCTTACTCGACATTTTTGTTGTTGTTGTATTGCCCTCTTCTTTTCTCATGACATTTGTCATTATATAATAGTCAAGAAATGTGACCCAATGTGATTTTGACAACACAGAATAGACCGGGTTCTTGAGCTATTACTCATGAAGAATTGGCAGGACTTCATCTCCCACTAGGTATAGAGTTCAAATAAGCAATTCATATTAAAATACTAAGCATATTTCACAGATCTAGAACAAATACTCCAAAAATTTATATGGAACCAAAAAGACCCTGAGTAGCCACAGCAATCTTGAGAAAGAAGAACAAGGTTGGAAGAATAACAATACTAGATTTCAAGTTATTCTATAAAGCCACCGTAATCAAAACAGCCTGGTACTAGCACAAAAACAGGCATATAGATTAATGGAACAGAACAGAGACCCCAGAAATCAAACCAAGCCATTACATTCAATTAATATTTGACAAAGAAGGCAAGAGCATACAATGGAGTCAAGACAGTCTCTTCAATAAGTGGTGTTGGGAAAATTGGACAGATACATGCAAAAAAATGAAACTAGACCACCAACTTACACCATACACAAGAATGAACTCAAAATGGATAAAAGATTTAAATGTAAGACTGAAACCATAAAAGTCTTAGAAGAAACCATAGGCCAGCAAAATCTCAGACATCTCTCGTAGCATTATGTTTACCAATACATCTCCTAGGACATTGGAAACTAAGGAGAAAATAAACAAATGTGATTACATCAGCACAGCAAAAGAAACCATCATCAAAATGAAAAGGGAGCCCACTGTATGGGAGAACATATTTGGCAATGATACATCTGTTAAAGGGCTAATATCCAAAATATATAAGAAACTCATACAACTTAACAGAAGGAAGACAAACAACCCAATTAAAAAATGGGCACAGGACCTAAATAGACACTTCTCTAAAGAGGACATACAGATGACCAAGAGATATATGAAAAAATTCTCAAAGTCATTGATCATCAGCGAGATGCAAATTAAAATGACAATGAGTTATCACCTCACACCTCAGAATGGCTACCATCAATAAATTAACAAATGACAAGTGCTAGCAAGGATATGGAGAAATACACTGCTGGTGGGAATGCAGATTGGTGCAGCCATTATGGAAAACAGTATGGAGTTTCCTCAAAAACTTAAATATGGAACTGCCATTTGACCCAGTGATCCCACTTCTAGGAATATATCCTAAGAAACCTGATATACCAATCAGAAAGAATGTATGCACCCCTATGTTCATAGCAGCACAATTTACAATAGCTAGAATCTGGAAACAGCCCAAGTGCCCATCAGAAGATGAGTGAATATAAAAGTTGTGGTACATTTACACCATGGAATACTATGCAATAAAAAAGAAGAATCTCCTACCCTTTGAGATAGCATGGAGGGACCTGAAGAGTATCATGCTAAGTGAAATAAGTCAGTCAGAGGAAGACAAGTATCACATGATCTCACTCATATGTGGTGAATGGTGTGGATCCAGAGATGCGGAAGCTTGGAGCAGAATGCAGAATCTCAGAGGGAAGGCAGGGGATGGTGGGTGGGTGGGAGGTAATCAACCAATGACTTTGTATGCATCTATGCACGGCCTATGGACACAGACAACAGGGCAGTGAGGGCCTGTGGTGGGTGCACGGTGGGCTGGAGGAGGTTAATGGGGAAAGAAAAAGGATATATGTAATACTTTCAACAATAAAGAATTATTTTTAAAAAGAAAGAAACACATCAGGCCAGAAGGGAATGGCATGACGTATACAAAGTGATGAAAAGCAAGGGACTAAATCCAAGAATACTCTATCTAACAAGGCTATCATTCAAAATTAAACGTGAAATCAGGAGATTCAGAGACAAAAAAGGCTAAGAGAGTTCATTGCCATCAAACTGGCAATGCAAAAAATGCTAAAGGGACTGTTGTAAAAAGAAGAAATAGAAAGGGACACAGACATAAAGAATAAAAAAGGCAACAAACAAGTACCTATGTATCCTATGTAATAAAAGGCTAATATGGCCCTAACTGGTTTGGCTCAGTGGATAGAGCATCTGCCTGCCGACTGAAGGGTCCCAGGTTCGATTCCAGTCAAGGGCATGTACCTTGATTGTGGGCACATCCCCAGTAGGAGGTGTGCAGGAGGCAGCTGATCAATGTTTCTTTCTCATCGATGTTTCTAACTCTCTATCTCTTTCCCTTTCTCTCTGTAAAAAATCAATTAAAAAATATTTTTAAAAAAGGCTAATATGCTAAGTGTCTGGTCATCCAGTCGGCCATTCAACCAATCAAAGCGTAATATGCTAATGATATGCTAAGGTCGCTCAACCACTCGCTATGATGTGCACTGACCACCAGGGGGCAGACGCTCTGACTGGTAGGTTAGCTTGCTGCTTGGGGTCTGGCCGATCAGGACTGAGTGATACAGGCCGGACATGCCCTGGAACCCTCCCGCGGTCCCTCCCCAGCTGGTCAACCTCCCGCGTCCCTCCCTGGCCCCGATCATGCACTGGAGGGGTCCCTTGGCCTGACCAGCACCCTCTCGCAATCCGGGACCCCTCAGGGGATATCGGAGAGCCAGTTTTGGCCCAATCCCGCAGGCCAGGCCAAGGGACCCCACTGGTGCACCAGGCCTCTAGTCTATATATGAAAGCCCAGCAACAGTTACAGCAGAACGACCAGAATGACAGGTTGTTATGACATAAACTGACCACCAGGGATCAGACGCTCAACACAGGAGCTGCCCCCTGGTGGTCAGTATGCTCCCACAGCGGGTGCACCTCTTAGCCAGAAGCCAGACTCACGGCTGGCAAGCACAGCGGCAGGCGGGTGGTAAGGAGTGAGCAGGTGGGCGGTTAGGAGCAAGAGGTCCTGGATTGTGAGAGGGCACAGCCCAGGCTGAGAGACCCCACCCCAACCCCCATGCACAAATTTCGTGCATCCAGCCTATCCTATCTCATAAAAGAGTAATATGCAGATTGACCATCACTCCAACACACAAGATCAAGATAGCTGCCCCCATGTGGTCAAAGATCCTGCCCCCATGTGGACACAAGATGACCACCACAGATGGCCTGCAGGGGAGGGCAGTTGGGGGCGATCAACCCTGCAAGGGAGGGCAGTTGGAGGCGATCAACCCTGCAGGGGAGGGCAGTTAGGGGTGACCAGGCCGGCAGAGGAGGGAAGTTGGGGGCAAACAGGCTGGCAGGGGAGCAGTTAAACATCAATTAGGCTGGCATAGGAGTGGTTAGAGGGAGATCAGGCTGGCAGGCAGAAGCGGTTAGGGGCAATCAGGAAGGCAGGCAGGCGAGCAGTTGGGAGCCAGCAGTCCTGGATTGTGAGAGGGATGTCCCAGATTGGAGAGGGGTGCAGGCTGGGCTGAGGGACACCCCCCCACACCCGTGCACGAATTTTGTGCACAGGGCCTCTAGTAGTCAAGAATAACCTTAAACGTAAATCAATTAAATGTTCCAATCAAAAGACATAGGGTAGCTGAATGGATAAGGAAACATGACCCATTCATGCTGTCTATAAGAGATCCACCTCAGAACAAAGTACTCACACGGACTGAAAGGGAAGGGATGGAAAAAGTTTTTATCAGGCAAATGGAAATGAAAAACAGGTGGGGTAGTAATTCTTATATCTCACAAAATAGACCTCAAAATGAAGGCCATCAAAAGAAATAATGAAGCCTTCTTCGTAATATTAAAGAGATCGAAACAACAAGAGGCTATAACTCTGGTAAACATACATGCACCCAATATGGGAGCATCCAAATACATTAAAAAAAACTTCTGGAGGATATCAAGGGAGAGATAGACAGCGATACAATCATAGTAGGGGACTTTAATATCCCATTGATAAAAAAATCAACCAGGAAACAGCAATCCTAAATGACTCACGAGATCAGATGGAATTGACATCTTCAGAACATTACAACCCACAGCTACGGAATATACATTCTTCTCAAGTGCACATGGGACATTTTCAAAGACAGACCACAGGTAAGGACACAGGCTAAGTCTCTACAAATTCAAGAAGATTGAAATCATATCAAGCATCTTCTCAGACCACAATGGCATATAAAATTTCCCTGCCACGAAAGCCAGAAATTACCCAAAATAAAAGCAAGCCCTTGAAAGCATATTTCAGGTTATTTGAAAGGCCTGAAACAAAAAGATGACTCAGATATATGTCCTTCTTGTACTTTCTTTTTTATAGATGCCATATTTATAAACTTATTAATCTAGATCTCTACTCAGTTTATCAAGTGAATGAAGGTATCCCAGCAATTAGATTTACTGCAATTCTCTAATAATTTTGTCATCTTGATTAAGCAATTTTTATATATATATTTTTAAAATTCTGTACATTTTCCGGGGCTCCCCACACCTTCCCGGGCCCCTCACGCGGGCGCGTGTGAGGAGGGGTGACCGGGCGCGGGGTCCCCACCCTCCGCTGACCCCTGGCGGAGCGGCTGAGGCTGTTCCTCTGGGGACCCTGCCTCAGGCCGCAGGGGCCCGAAGGAGGCCAGACTGAGAAGAGCGATCACATTAACTTGAAGGTGGGGGGCAGGATGGGCCTGCGGGGCAGCTGAAGGTTCAGAGGCACACACCCCTTAGTAAACTAGTGAAAGCCTGTCGTGAACGACACGGTTTGTCTAGGAGGCAGATCAGATTCCGATGGGCCGGGCAGCCCAGCAGTGAAGCAGGCACACCTGCACAGGTGGACATGGAGGATGGAGATACACGTGATGTGTTCCAGCCGCAGACAGGGGGCGTCTGCTAAAAAGGGAACCTCCTACTTCCCTCCAGAACTCTGTTCCGACCTTCTCAAGGAGAAAACCGCAGTTTGGTTTCAACACCTCTGACTACTCCAGTAGTGTTCTCTATTCTTTCATGTTCCCCTTCCCCATCCCTTTATTGTACATAAAGTATCTCATGTATGTGCACACGCACTTGTGTGGGGGTTTTTAAGCCAATGGTATGTTTTGATCGACATCAAATGGAGATGAGATGGGAGAAAAATGCTGGTTCTGTAAAAACACCGCCTCTCTCCAATAGTGGCATGCTCATTCAGCTCTGATCTTTATATTCCTGTAAGTTATTTTGCTCTCACTGTTTAACAACAACAACAACAACACACATAAAAATTCTTGCATACCTTGTTTGATTGGAGAATTTTAAAGTTTTTCATTTATCATTGTAAAACCAAGGACAATTTTATAACTTTCTTGTACGTAGCTGTTACATGTAGGGCAATCCGTCTTTAAGTAGGGATAAATTACTCTTAAAAAAATGAAACCTAGATAGTTTTCCCTCCAAGTCAAGTGTCGTGTTGTTTAAATAAACTTCTTGTTTAAAAAAAAAAAAAATCCTGTACATTGGACCATAGCCAAGTCTATATTAAAACATAACCAAATAATGTGCCAGCACCTATAAAGTAATAATTTGGGGCCTTAAAGAAAAATATTGGTTCAAATTCAATACTAGAAATACTAGAAATTCAATCAGAAAGTAGATAAGAGCTCCGCTAGCATTTAGTTTTCTTAACCAATCTCCGGATAGTACCCAACAGTTTTTATTTCCCTTCATAACTATTTGGCACATTCTTTGTTTGCTCATAAAAAAAGATCAGTGTCTATTTATAACAGGTTTTATTTTTAAAACTGCCAGGATCAACTGAGGAAACACTATTTATGGTTTCCTAGAGCACAGTCGCCACATACATTAGTAGCATTTCAATAAAAGGAGGAGTAGAAATGTTCCCCTTCAATTGCTGAGCACCCCTTTCTCTAACTCCCACAGCCAGGCTGAACCCATAACCTCAAATCACCAGCAAACTCAGAAGGAGAGGGAAGTGAGTCATATCCGAGGTAAGCGATGTTGCTGAGCCAGAGAGGAAAAGAGGGCTTCAGAACCCTGTAGGTTTTACTTATGTGCTTACAGCATGACATAAAAAGGAAATCCCTCAGAAGAGTCCAAAAAGAAAAGCATCTAAATGCTCTGAGGACGTGAGTTTGGCTTCTAATTCGTTTCTTTTCAGGAAGCTTTGCTTCCTTGTGCACACATTTGCTTCACCCAATCTAGACGTCCTTCACTGGATGCAGCGCCGAACACTGTGGGCTGCCCTGACATATATTGTATTATATAATGACAGATAATTGCATTAAAACACACCCACACAGGTTTACAACTACAAAGTTCCTGATATGAACAACTCTAGTCTTTGCAAAATGTCAGCTTTTATGTAGCTAAACCAATGTAAAACTAGTAAACAAATGCCCTATTTCTCTGAAGGAAGCACCTGCTAGCAAAACATGCGTTTTTGCTCCCAGGGGGGCCAAGACAATACATATGCCTGTAAATCGCAGAGAAAGCTTCCTGGAAAGTAATCCGTGAAAAAGGGGTCATGTCAAGCTCCTTTCTCTCTGTCAGTCTTGCATCAATCCTGGTGAATTTCCCCAGATGGCTGTCTTACTGCGCCTGCTTATCTTCAAGTCAGACTGGTCATTTTCTGCTATTACATTCACCAACAGGACAGAAAAAACAGAAAGGATTTTCAGAATAATCCTTTATCCTGAGCACTGTCAAGTTATACCATATTTCATTCCGATTAACACTGTTTCGATTGGAACTGCCCAGACATTAACCATCCTATATAATAAAAGGCTAATATGCAAATCAACCGAACGGCAGAACGACCGGTTGCTATGACCGGCACTAACCACCAGGGGGCATATGCTCAATGCAGGAGCTGCCCCCTGGTGGCCAGTGCACTCCCACAGGTGGAGTGCCACTCAGCCAGAAGCTGGGCTCACAGCTGGTGAGTGCAGGGGCAGTGGCAGGAGCTTCTCCTGCCTCCGCAGCAGCACTAAGGATGAGGAGCGGACCTAAGCCGTCAGTCAGACATCCTCCGAGGGCTCCTGGACTGCAAGAGTGTGCAGGCCGGGCTGACGGACACCACCCACACACAACTGCACGAATTTCGTGCACCTGGCTTCTAGTAATGATAGAATATATTCAGACTTTCTACCTTATTCAGGTTTCTTCATTTAGCTCAACTTTCGATGTCTCTGCTACTTCCCAATTCTAAACAGATCAAATTCTAGAAATAACCTCATACTCTTTCTCTGCATCCTGCCAACCAAGAAGGTCAGTTCTTACATGGGATTCCTGACTTGGGCCAGTTAATGATATAAAATTGAGACAGTGTGGAGGACCTCTGACCCCTGGCCATTGCCTCAGATTGTGCACATGTGACTGGCTCACTGCACACGAATTGCCAGGATGGCCACGGACGCAGCTCTGCTCCACTCTGCGACTTAGAAAGCTCACCCCACTCATCTAAAAATTAAAACACACAAAGTGATGTCAGCAACATGGCAGGACGAGAAGCCATCCAGTCGCTCCCCTTGAAATTACAACAAATCGGACAAAAGATTTCCTGCTCAACGGACAAGCATGCCTGAGACATCACGCACTGAAACATCGTAAGGTGGGCTGATCTGAGCGAGCGGTGGAAAAAAGACAAAGATGGAGAAGTGCAGAGACAGAAACCAAGCACACCACAACACACCCTTTAAACACAACAGCAGTGAAAGGCTTGGATACAGCACCCACTGGGCAGTCCAGACAAGAGGGCAGAGACAGCAATTGAGCTTAAATGGCTGGCACACGTTGAAACTGGACCCAGGGCCAGGAGCAGAAACATAATCTAAAAAATTTACAGCACTCCAAAGCCCAACAGCACCACACAAATGATTCCACAGATGCAGGAATCTGCCTACCTCACCCCCTGAGGCCCAATAGGCAGCAAAATCCTCACTCAGCAGATCACAAAAGGGCTGAAAAAAAAACCACACTTCTAACCTAAGTGGTCTGTACTCATGGTGGCTAAACCCACGAGGAAGGGCAAAACTGTAGACTCATGAACCCACATTCCCCCGCCCACCCATTCCCAATCATCATGGCACAGCCTGGTAGAGGCAGCTGGGACAATTCTGCCACAAGCTTCAGGCTATAGAAAGATGGTAACACAAACACAACTTCATTAGCTATAATCATTAGCTATAAGGAAAATGCAAATCAAAACCACATTGAGATACCACCTCAAACCTGTTAGAATGCTATTATCAATAAGAAATAACAAGTGTTGGAGAGGAAGTGTAGAAACTGGAAACCTCATTCACTGTTGGTGGAAATGTAAACTGGTACAGCCACTATGGAAAAAAATATGGAGGTTCCTCAAAAACTTAAGAATAATCACCCTGGCCAATTAGCTCAATTGGTTAGAGCCGTGGTCGGCAAACTGTGGCTCACGAGCCACATGCGGCTCTTTGACCCCTTGAGTGTGGCTCTTCCACAAAATACCACGGCCTGGGCGAGTCTATTTTGAAGATGTGGCATTAGAAGAAGTTTAAGTTTAAAAAATTTGGCTCTCAAAAGAAATTTCAATCATTGTACTGTTGATATTTGGCTCTGTTGACTAATGAGTTTGCCAACCACTGGAGAGTATCATCCTGATATACCAAGGTTGTAGGTTCAAACCCCAATCAGGGCACATACAAAAATCAACTAATGAATGTATAATAAGCAAAACAACAAACTGAAGTCTCTCTCTCTCTCTCTCTCTCTCTCTCTCTCTCTCTCTCTCCCTCCCTCCCTCCCTCCCTCCCTCCCTCCCTTCCCTCTCACTCTCTCCCTTGCTCTCTCTATAAAATTAATTTTAAAAAAATAAAGAATAGAGTTTCACACATGACCCAGCAACCCCTCTTCTGGGTATCTACCAACAAAAAAGAAAGAAAACATTTATTTGCAAAGATATATGTACTCCTATGTTCTTTGCAGCATTAATTACGGTAGCCAAGACATGGAAAAAACCCAAGTGTCCTTTGATGGATGATTGGATAAAGAAGATATGGTACATAAATACAAGGAATACTACTCAGCCACAAGATGAAATACTGTCATTTGCAACAACATGGAAGATCGTGCAAGTATCATGCTAAGTGAAATAAGTCAGATGGAAAAAGACAAGAACCATATGATTTCACTCACATGTGGGAAGTAAAACAGAAAGCAAGAAATGAACAAACAGAACAAAATAATTTATTCACACAGAAAACAGTACAGTGATAATCAGAAGGGAAGGGGGTAGAGGGAGGTTGAAGAGAGTAAACTGGGACAAACATATGGAGATAAAAAGAGACTAAACTTTGGGTGATGAGCACAATACAATAAACAGATGATGTATTATAGAATCTTGAAACTTACACAATCTTATTAACCAGTGACACAAATAAATTTAATTAAAAATACCAAAAAGATCATATGTCTTTATCCCTATTAAATTTGCCTGCAAATTTCCAGCCCATCCCAGACATCAACCTCACGGATATTACAAAGATTCACCAAAATGCTTCCTTAAATTAAAGTTATTGGGGTGGTTTTTTTAAAATATATTTTATTGATTTTTTACAGAGAGGAAGGGAGAGGGATAGAGAGTTAGAAACATCGATGAGAGAGAAACGTCGATTAGCTGCCTCCTGCACACCCTCTACTGGGAATGTGCCCGCAACCAAGGTACATGCCCTTGACCGGAACCAAACCCGGGACCCTTCAGTCCGCAGGCCGACGCTCTATCCACTGAGCCAAACGGGTTAGGGCAAGTTATTGGTTTTATTAAAGAGAAAATAAACAATGGGACTACATCAAAATAAAAAGCTTTTGCACAGCAAAAAAAAAAAAAAAAAACCATCAACAAAACAACAAGAAAGCCCACTGCATGGGAGAACATATTTGCCAATGTTATCACCGATAAGGGTTTAATCTCCAACATTTACAGGGAACTCATACAACTTAACAAAAGGAAGATAAACAACCCAATCAGAAAACGGGCAACGGACCTAAATAGATACTTTTCAAAAGAAGACAGAAGGAAGGCCAAGAGACATATGAAAACGTGCTCAAAGTCACTAATTATCCCAGAGATGCAAATCAAAACAACAATGCGGTACCATGTCACACCTGTCAGAATGACAAGTGCTGGCAAATCAACAAATGATAAGTGCTGGCGAGGATGTGGAGAAAAAGGAACCCTCTTGCACTGCTGGTGGGAATGCAGACTGGTGCAGCCACTGTGAAGAACAGTATGGAGTTTCCTCAAAAAACTGAAAATGGAACTCCCATTTGACCCAGTGATCCCACTCCTAGGAATATATCCCAAGAAACTAGAAACACCAATCAGAAAGGATATATGCACCCCCATGTTCATAGCAGCACAATTCACCATAGCTAAGATTTGGAAACAGCCTAAATGCCCATCAGCAGATGAGTGGATTAAAAAACTGTGATACATCTACACAATGGGATACTATGCTGCTGTAAAAATGAAGGTGTTCTTACCATTTGCAACAGCATGAATGGATCTGGAGAGCATTATGCTAAGTGAAATAAGCCAGTGAGAGAAAGATAAATATCACATGATCTCACTCATTTATGGAATATATTGAACATCATAAACTAATGAACAAAAACAGATCCAGAGACAGAGAAGCATCAACCAGAGAGTCAAACCTCAGAGGGAAGGTAGGAGAGGGCGGAGGTAAGGGGGAGAGATCAACCAAAGGACTTGTATGCATGCATATAAGCCTAACCAATGGACACAGACAACAGGGGAGTGAGGGCATGAGTGGGGGGTGGGGGGGTAATGGGAGGATAAGGACACATATGTAATACCTTAATCAATAAAGAAATTTTTTAAAAAATTAAAAAATAAAGTTACTGGTTTTAGTTTTTATACCTTGCTACAATTAAAACTTGATTTTTATCTCCAATTTTAAAAAAAATGTTAGGGCATTTTTATGTTAAAAAAAAAAGAAACAAAAAACAGAACAAAACACCATATACTCCCTCTGCCCCCTGCACATGGTTTCCCCAATAACTTCTTGCTTTGGTGTGGTACATTTGTTTGTTGATGAACCAACATTAACACATTATTATTAAAACCTTCAGTTTTCATTTGGGTTCATTCTGTGTTGTACATTCTATGGGTATTGCAAATGCATAAGGGCACGTATCTTTCATGATAATACCACACTGTCCTAAAAATCCCCTGTGCTCCACCTCCTCTACCTCCCCCACCTTTCCCCAAACCCCTGACAACCACTAATCCTTTTACTGTTTGATTTTTCCAAAATTTCATGTAGTTGGGATATGATATGTAGCCTTTAAGGATGACTTCTTTTGAAGCATCCAACTTATATAAAAACATCCATCTTATATGCTATATATAAGCATCAACTTATATATAGTTGTTTGAACTCTTAACCCTGCTATTTTGGCTTCTGTAAATGCTTGCTTGCTTAAATAATAAGGAAAATAAGACTACTCCCATTCCAGAGAGGCCATAAACCTTCCCCTGACGAAGTTATCAGTGCTGGCGCCAGGCCAAGCCTTTGGTTGAGGTCTCAAAGCCCCAGCACATAGGGCTCTTTAAGAACTTGCAAAGGGGACCAGAAACACCCCATATTTGGGAGACAAAGAAGGTAAAAACATATAAATAGGGAAAGTTCCTCCATGTTGGGGCCGGAATTTGAAATAGTTTATCTAGGCCCCGAGAGGAATAATAAAGTGTAACTCCATCTCTCTAAGCGTTGCTTGGTTCTTCTCAGGTCTTCTGTAACACTTTCTCCTGGCAACATGCATTTAAGGTTCTTCCATGACTTTGTAGCTTGATAACTCACTTCTTTTTTTAAAAAAAATAAATCTTTATTGTTCAGATTATTACAATTGTTTCTCCTTCCCCCCCCCCATATCACCCCTCCTCCCAGTTCCCACCCTTCCCTCTGCCCTTACCTCCCCCCCTCGCTATCCTTATCCATAGGTGTATGATATTGTCCAGTCTCTTCCCGTACCCCCCACACAGACACCCCCTTCCCCTGAGAATTATCAATCCACTCCCATTCTATGCCCCTGATTCTATTATGTTCATCAGTCTATTCTGTTCTTCAGATTTTTAATTCACTTGACTTTTAGATTCACTTGTTGACAGGTATGTATTTGTTGTTCATAATTTTTATCTTTACTTTTTTCTTCTTTTTCCTCCTTTTAAATAATACCTTTCAGCATTTCATGTAATACTGGTTTGGTGGTGATGAACTCCTTTAGCTTTTTCTTATCTGTGAAGCTCTTTATCTGCTCTTCAATTCTGAATGATAACTTTGCTGGGTAGAGTAGTCTTGGTTGTAGGTTCTTGCTATTCATCACTTTGAATATTTCTTGCCATTCCCGTCTGGCCTGCATAGTTTCTGTTGAGAAATCAGCTGATAATCGTACGGGTGTTCCCTTGTAAGTAACTAACTGTTTTTCTCTTGCTGCTTGTAAGATTCTCTCTTTGTCTTTTGCCCTTGGCATTTTAATTATGATGTGTCTTGGGGTGGTCCTCTTTGGATTCCTTTTGTTTGGGGTTCTGTGCGCTTCCTGGACTTGTAAGTCTATTTCTTTTACCAGGTGGGGGAAGTTTTCGGTCATTATTTCTTCAAATAGGTTTTCAGCGTCTTGCTCTCTCTCTTCTTCTGGCACCCCAAAAATTCGGATGCTGGTACGCTTGAAGTTGTCCCAGAGGCTTCTTACACTATCTTCTACTTTCTGAATTCTCTTCTCTTCTTGCTTTTCTGGAGGCTTGTCCTTTGCCTCTTTGTATTCCAAATCATTGACTTGATTCTTACGCTCCTCTAGTCTGCTGCTGGGTCTCTGTATAATATTTTTTATTTCAGTCAGTGTATGTTTCATTTCTAGTTGGACCTTTTTCTTATCCTCGAGGGTCTCATTAAATTTATTGGCTTTTTCCATGAAATTCTTGAAAAACCTTATAACCGTGGTTTTGAACTCTATGTCCAGTCGTTTGTTCTCCTCCATTTCTTTTGTTTGGGATCTGTTTCCTTGCCTCCTCATTTTCATTTTTGCTGCTTCCCTGAATTGGTAGGGTAGCTTTGTGTCCTATTGTGTCCTATTGGTTCAACGGGTCAGCCTCCCAGTTACCTGAGGTGGACGCTCTTGGTGCACCCCTTTGTGGACTGTGTGTACAGCCTTGTTGTAGTTAAGTCTTGATTGTTGTTGGTGTCACTGGGAGGAATTGACCTCCAGGCCAATTGGCTGTGAGGACCCGCTGTGTCTATAAAGGAAGAATTGCTGTGCTGGAGACACGTTTATGGGCTGGGACTTGTTGCAGTAGGGCTTTGGCACTCACTGAGTCTGCCTCTTGAATGTGTCCCTTATTGGAGTGGTTGAAATCTGGTGTCGTCTCACACCGACCACTAGATGCCCTTGTTTCTGGATCTCCAATGGGGTGCAGGTCAGCTACTGTCTGAGGCCACTCAGCAAGAGTTACAGCAAAAACTGCAGTTTTCTCCTCTTTGCTTGAGTGGTTTTGGAGCAGTCTGACTGGAGCTGCAGTTTATTTGGTTAAGCTTCCACAGGGCAGGCCATTTATATGCAAAAGCTGCTGTTGGGAGCCTGGGCAGGTTTGTAGAATGCTTGGGGCGGGTCTCAGGGCGAGGCGGGGTCTCAGGGCGTCACTAGGCGAGGGCGTGGCAAACAGCAATGGCTGCTAGTCTACCTTTTCTGCCTTTCCCGTTTCCAAGTCCCTGCACCCCGCGCTCCAGCGCAGTAAACACTGATTGCTGGGCGCACTTCAGCAAGAAAGTCACTCTCACTTTCCGACACGATGGCCGAGAGTCCAGCTTCTCCCCGTAGGTGTCTGGGTCCCCCTGGCGTCCCCAGAAACTGGATTTCAGAATGATCGGGAGCTTATCTCCCTTCGGGTTGGAAAAAAAGCCGCGCGTCCCGTCGCCCGCCACCAGCCCGATTCACTCGCCTCCGTACCTCAGCTCTTCCGTGTTTGTTCTTCCTTTTTCCTTCTTAGTTGTAAATCTACCATTCAGCCAGCTTTCCTGTGGTTCTGGGTGATAGACGCTTTGTCTTTCAGTTGTATTTTTGAAATTGTTGTGCGCGGCAGCAGTTTAGTTGTTTAACTTTGCCGCCATCTTGGTTCCACAGCAACACACTTCTTCTTAGTACTGAATAACATCCCACTTGAGGAGGCTTCTCTCTTCTTGCTCTTCGTCTTCCATCACCGTCACCATCACCATTGTAGCTATGTGCCAAGAATTATTCCCAGTGCTTCATGCATACTGATTTATTTAATCCTTATAACATCTTTATAAGGTAGGCACATTTTACGTGAAACAGAGGAAACATTGTACTGAAATGGTTTACGGAAGGTCACAAAGCTAATAAATGGAACGGGATGTGATCGCAGGTAGCCTGGCCCAGAACTCATGCCCTTAACACATGAGCTTGGAGGAAAAACGTCGGAAATCACTGTCACCGCCGCGAGGTTGGTAAACGCGAGGTCGGTAAACAGTGACGCTGCCTCCGCGGCCCCAAGCCGGGCGCCAAGGAGGAGCCGGCCATCCCCGAGGCGGAGGCCGGGGCCCGGCCCACGGGGGGAGAGGAGGGGACCACGCGGGAGGCGAGGCCGGGGAGCCCAGCTCGCCCAGGGCTGCGGAGGGGGAAGCGGCGACCGCCGCCTCCTCGACGTCTTCCGCCCCCCCCCAAAAAAAGCGCCTTTTCTTCTAGAAGTCTTTCCAGTTGGACGGCTTCTCCTTCAAGAACAAGGAGGAGGCGTGAGAGGCGGCGGCCGAGGGCGCAGCTGGGGCCTCCGACGGCGGCGAGGACGGGGCGGGGGGGCGCGGGCGGCGACGCGCAGGAGGCCAAGCCCAAGGCCGCCGTGGCGCCCGAGAAGCCGCCCGCCAGCAAGGAGGCCTAAGGCCGCAAGGGAGCCGTCACGGCCGAAGAGAGAAGGCCGAGGCCGGGCCAGCGCTGCCGCCTGCGAGGCGCCCTTCGCCGCTGGTCCTGCGTGTCCTGGGAGCAGGAGGCGGCCCCAGGGGGAGCAGGAGGCGGCGGCGGCCCCGGGGGGAGCAGAGGGGGGTGGCGGCCCCGGGGGGAGCAGTTGGGGGTGGCGGACCCGGGGGGGAGCAGTTGGGGGTGGCGGACCCGGGGGGAGCAGGAGGCGGCGGCCCCGGGGGGAGCAGTTGGGGGCGGCGGCCCCGGGGGGAGCAGGAGGCGGCGGCCCCGGGGGGAGCAGTTGGGGGCGGCGGCCCCGGGGGGAGCAGGAGGCGGCGGCCCCGGGGGGAGCAGTTGGGGGCGGCGGCCCCGGGGGGGGGGAGCAGTTGGGGGTGGCGGACCCGGGGGGGAGCAGGAGGCGGCGGCCCCGAGAGGGGGAGCAGGAGGCGGCGGCCCCGAGAGGGGGAGCAGGAGGCGGCGGCCCCGGGAGGGGGAGCAGGAGGCGGCGGCCCCGGGAGGGGGAGCAGGAGGCGGCGGCCCCGGGAGGGGGAGCAGGAGGCGGCGGCCCCGAGGGGGGGAGCAGGAGGCGGCGGCCCCGGGGGGAGCAGAGGGGGGCGCCGGCCCCAGGGGGAGCAGAGGGGGGCGGCGGCCCCGGGGGGGTGCAGGGGGCGGCGGCCCCGGGGGGGGTAGCAGGGGGGGCGGCGGCCCCAGGGGGAGCAGAGGGGGGCGGCGGCCCCGGGGGGGAGCAGGAGGCGGCGGTGGCCCCGGGGGGGGGGGGGAGCAGGGGCGGCGGCAGCCCCGGGGGGGGGGGAGGAGGCAGCGGCGGTGGCGGCCCTGGGGAAGGAGGTGGCGGCCCCCGGGGGAGCAGGCGGCGGCGGCCTCACCTTCGTCGGCCCTCGAACCCCTCCCGGAGGCCCCTCCCGGGTGCAGCCCTGAAGCCCCCGGTGGAGGCGGCAGAGGAAAGGGGCAGGATTCCCTGAGATGATGGAAGACCTTTGCTCCCGGTTTGCGTGTCGGAGTGGTGCTAGGGGCTGGTTTTGGAGAACTTGTCTACAACCAGGGGTTGATTTATAGAGATCTTTTTTTTCCTTCCTTTTTTTAAGCAGCAAATTTTGTTTTTCTCCCCTCCCCACAGACCCATCTCAAATCATTGTTACCACCCTTCCGACAGGCCCAGGAAACCTTCAACACCTTCCTCTACCTTGTTTCTTTTATTTTTATTTTTTTGCATCAGTATTAATGTATTTTGCATACTTTGCATCTTTATTCGAACATGCAAACTTTGTCACCAATCTGTGGACATGCCCACATAGGAAGGAGACGGGTGGGTCACAAAGAGATAGAAGTCCGATGAAATGGTCGGGGCCCATAGGGAAATGTAAGGTGCCTGGCATTGCCAAGGTACGGGGCCACAAACGATGGTGGGAGGCTTGGTCTGTTTGTTTTTGTTTTTAGAGAAAAGTTGTTAGGATGTATTTTGTGAGGCAGGTTTACAACACTACAAGTCTTGACTAAGGAAAGAGAAAACACCAATACCCAGATTTTTAAGAAGATTATAGTCTTAGTTCGCTTACACCATAGGGACTTTTCACTTAATCTCATGTTAGGTGCACCAGTCAGTGATTAAGATGAACTAGAAGTTGTATAGACTTATTGTTTATTGCTGGTTTATGACCTTAATGGAGTGTAATTATGTATTACCAGCAGGGTGTTTTTAACTGTGACTATTGTATAAAAACAAATCTTTATTTTTTTAATCCTCACCGGAGGAATATTTTTCCATTGATTTTTAGAGAGTGGAAGAGAGAGGGAGAGACAGAAATATCAATGTGAGAGAAACACAACCATTGGTTGCCTCCTACAGGAGCCTGCAACCGAGTCACCTGCCCTTGACCGGAATCGAACCCAGGACCCTTCTGTCGACAGGCCAAGGCTCTATCCCCTGAGCAAACTGGCTAGGGCTAATAACAAATCTTAATATCCAGAAGCACATGAAGTTTGCAACTTTCGAACCTGCTCATTTTTGTAAAACTTCAGTCATCTTGGACCTTTTAAACACAAATTTTAACTCAACCAAGCTGTGATCAGTGGAACCGTTACTGTTTATATTGTATGTTTTTTATTACAGCAGACAATGCTTTCTTTTCCAGTTGTCTGTGAGAATAAAGGAAAAAATCTTCAGATGCAATCATTTTATGTAGCATCTTCTTCTGACATGTTTTGGAGAAGCCTTGACCAATTTGACTTAGAGATGGAATGTAACTTTGCTTAAAAAATTGCTATTAAACTCCTGCATACAGTGTTCTAATTTTCTGTGAGCACGCTAAAAGTGAAAAATAAATGTGAATGTAAAAAATAATTTTCAATGCTTATTCAGTGCTATACTGCATATATAATTACACACACACTATAACTTCACTCTTTAGTATTTCTCAGAAATAGTAACTCATCTGTCTACATATTATTTTCCTTTATTTGCATAAATATTTAATGAGTGTATCTTTTCTCAAATTCAGTAATATGCATAGATGTAATTGATAACATCAATGACTGGACTCAACCATCGAATCTTCAATTCATGTTAAATTCCCCTTACTATATGGTATCTCCATAACAACTTCAGACAATTTAGTCAAAGTTACACTTTCCAACATCACTTGTAAAAACTGAACGTTAATTTTAAAAGATTATGAAGATGTCATACTAAAGAACACTGGGCCTGCTTACATGCCTGCTGCTGTGAGAGGCCCGTGGACAGCTAGTGCTTCAATTTCAACACTGCCTCTTTTGGGCAAAGCCATAACCGGGTAAGCAGCTTTAGCTGGAAAACTACTCTTGAAATACTGTTTATAGATTTTACTGACAGTATCGAAGTCATTTATGTTGGCCGATAACAGTTGTTTGTATTACGTTAGTGAAGTCATGGCATGCAGCGCTCAGAATCTCACCCATGTGGATAAAGACTGACTTAGCTTCTTCCGCCATCCCTCCTGGAACAAGTTCCCCTTGAAGGGTCCATACCTAGCTGTCCTAAAATGTCCGTCAGGGGTGGGGAATGTTCAGCCCACGGGCCTTATTTGGTCTGGCCCTGCCAAGGCATTAGGGGTGAGTTTATTAAATGTTAAGAATCCTACATAATAAAAGGGTAATATGTAAATTACCATCACTCCGCTACACCCACAATTGGGCCAGCGGGAGGCGCAGGGGGTGGGACTCGGGGGTGGCCGGGGTGGTGATTGGGCCGGCAGGACGCTGAGCTCGCTTCGCCAGCGGCGGCGCGAGCTCAGCATCTGCGCCATGGCTGTGCTGCAGCACAGAAGGGGCCTATGGGGCAGCGTGCCGGGCGTCTGGAGGCCCCGGCTGACGAGGCGGCACGGGCGGGCGGGCGGGCGGCGCAGCTCCCGGGGGAGGAGTCTGGCAGCGGTTGGGCCGAAGGAGCGCGCGCGGCAGTATCCGCAGAGGACACGGGTTTCCGCGCAGCCCGGGCCGGCCGAGGGAGGGCTCATGAGGGAGCCGGAAGGCAGAGGAGGCGGTGGCGGCCCCAGCCTTCCTGGGCGGGAGGTGAAGGCAAGACCTCAGCCTGGGCTCCGGCCGCCGGAGGACCACGCCCCCACCCCGCCTCGCCCTAGGGGCCCAGGGACTTCGGAGCTGCCGGCCACACCGGGTCTGACCAGTGGACAGCCAGCCTACACGTGCATGATTTAATCATGCACTGGGCCTCTAGTGATGTTATAAATATCCAAATGGCCTTTGGCAGATAAAAGGTTCCCCGCCCGATGTAAACGGTTCAGCAGACTCACAGAGCACGGCTGCAGGACCAATGACACCTGAGGTTTTCAAAGTGCTGATCACCTTCCTCATCAAGGACATGATAATATTTTTCTCCTGTGACAGGGCCCCTGGAAGAACAAGCCCCCCACCTCCCTCCATAAACCCTCGCCAGCCTTAAGGCTCCAAGATTCAGACTTTAATATGTAAATTTACCATGGGGTTTCAAAAAATAACACTAGGCCAGATCACTAAGAGCTTAATGTTTAAGTCCTATATATTGATATTAATGTATATTTAATAAGGACCAGAATGAAAGTAGGGAAATATTACATCCATGAATGACTATTCCCTCACTCCATTACCCTAGAACCATGGTCGGCAAACTGCGGCTCTCAAGCCACATGCGGCTCTTTGGCCCCTTGAGTGTGGCTCTTCCACAAAATACTACAGCCTGGGTGCATCTATTTTGAAGAAGTGGCGTTAGAAGAAGTTTAAGTTTAAAAAATTTGGCTCTCAAAAGAAATTTCAATCATTGTACTGTTGATATTTGGCTCTGTTGACTAATGAGTTTGCCGACCACTGCCCTAGAATAATATGTTAATTTTCAGTGACTTGATTTCTCACTGGATTTGGGATCCTGAGAAGATCATCGGAAGAATTTGTGAGTAAAGACAATTAAGAAATATAGTCTGATCCTCAAATTACTACTATGGAAGAGATGGGTGATCTCTTTGAACTCCTAGAACAATTTGATCTCCAGAGTTTGTCATTTACTCCAAGTACATAGAAAGTTGGTATACAGTGCCCAGAAGTATAATGAGGAATTGAAGGGACAAAAATCACTTAGACCGCCCAACCAGCATGGCTCATTGGTTGAGTGTCAACCTATGAACCAGGAGGTCAAGGTTTGATTCCCAGTAGGGGCATGTGTCCAGGTTGTGGGCTCCATCTCCAGTGTGGAGCATGCAGGAGGCAGCTGATCAATGATTCTCTCTCATCATTGATGTTTCTGTCTCTCACTCTACCTTCCTCTCTGAAATCAATAAATACATACATATATATTTATTTATTTTATTTCATTTTTTTAACAATCACTTAGACCCGTGGTCGGCAAACTGCGGCTCGCAAGCCACATGCGGCTCTTTGGCCCCTTGAGTGTGGCTCTTCCACAAAATACCACGACCTGGGCGAGTCTATTTTGAAGAAGTGGCGTTAGAAGAAGTTTAAGTTTAAAATATTTGGCTCTCAAAAGAAATTTCAATTGTTGTACTGTTGATATTTGGCTCTGTTGACTAATGAGTTTGCCGACCACTGACTTAGACCAATCTTAGATAATAGAACAATTCAAGAATATACTTCTTAAACAGATTGACAGCTGTCAGAGGGGAAGGGAGAGGGAAGGATTGGATGAAAGAAGGTGGATTAGCCAAAGAATAGACAACAGTATGGTGATAGCTAGAGGGAAGGGGAGAGTGGGGGTTGGGTGGAGGTGGGCAAAGAGAGGGGAAATGGGAACATCTGTAATATTGCCAACAATAAAAATAAAGTAAAACAAAATAGTGAACAGCCAAAAAAGAAAAAGAAAGAATATACTCCCTAGGATAGTTAAGAATGAAAACAACTGTCAATATTTTATCCTAATAAATGTTATTGCTAAAAGTAATTGATATAAAACCTGTCCATGGTAGAACTTAGATCTGCAAAAACAATTTTTATTTAAAAATTATCTAGGAAAATTGGACTCAGAAAATATTGTAACTGTAAAAGATAACGTGAGCATCAAGGTGGAGTGAGAAGACCCTTTTGTATCTCCCCTTAAAGATACAACTTGGACAACTAGAATTCAACAAAGGATCCTCAGCTCAACACACAAACACGTACGACAGATCCATCCATACACTGGTACACCTGAAGGTGGGTGTATTGGAATGAACAGGGGAGGTGTGATGGTTGCCAGAGATGCAGTTGTTTGGCAACCACCACGACCCCAGCTGACAAGGTAGCAGTGGAGGTGTCATGCTGGGGGCCTTACATTATGGCCCAGAGGGTAGGAGGAGACGAAGCAACATCCCTGCTTAAAAAGCAGGCTCCCACTGCAGCCAAGCCCAGTGGCAGCGGTCTGGCAGCCACTGTCACAAGGTGACCTTTACTAGCAAGGAGGCAAAGCTTCACTCTTGGTGAACATTACTGATAGAGAGAAAGCTCTGGACTCGAGGCAACCATTACTGACAAAGAGGCAAAGCCACAGGTTCATGAACCTGCCTCCCCTTGCCCACCATGGCAGTGGAACTTGGTAGAGGCAGCAAGATGCCTGGGATAGCACAGCATGGATGGCATTTATTGGTAACTAAGAGGCAACACCAGGGGTTCGCCTGCCCAAAGCCCTATTCCCCACCACATTCAACCATGGGGGTGGGTCTCCTGAAACAGGTTACCCAGACAAAGGAGGCTCACCACCCCAGGAAATACAGAGCGTTTTCCATGAAGCAACATAGCCCCACCAATATCCCAGAGGGTCCAGCAGAGCAAGGGAAATAAACAAACAAACTTGTGCTATAGCACCATCTACTGGAAAACAAGGAAAGAGCAAATGGTACCTACAAAAATTAAAAGTTTACTATCTTAATTGTGCAGACAGAGAAACAATCTGTCAAATACCATAAATAACCAAGGTAGCAAGATGAAATCAAAGTCTCCAGAAACCAAACTCAAAAGACACGAAAGATGGACACAGACACTGGGGTGGTGGTGGCTTGCCTGGGGTGGGAATGACCGGGGGAGGCGGGAGAGGGGGTGTCAATAGGGGGAAAAGGAGACATATGTAAAACTGTACACACACACACAAAAAAAAAGCCATGAAAGATGTGACTTAAATGACAAAGGATCAGTGCCTTGGCCCTTGAGGCTCAGTTGGTTGGGCATCATCATCCCATGCACTGAAAGGTTGCCAGTTTGATTCTGATCAGGGCATATGTCTGGGTAGGAGGCAGCTGACTGATGTTTCACTCTCGCATGGATGTTTCTCTCTCTCCCCCTCCCTTCCTCTCTCTCTAAATATCAATAAATTAAATTAAAATAAATGACAAAGAATTCAGGATTACAGTTGTGGAAAAAAATCAACGAAATATAAGAAGCTTCAAAGTCACTTATATGAGCTCAGGAGTAAAATTAACAAACAAAACGACTACTTTACCAAAGAGATTGAGATGATAAAAAAGAACCAAACAGAAATTCTGGAGCTGAAGAACTCAAAAAACCAGAGGAAGAATGCATTAGGGATCATTAGAAATAGAGCAGAGCAGATGGAAGAAATGAGCAAGCTCAAAGATAGAGACCTAAAATAACTCAGGTAGAGAAAGAGAAAACTAAGAGTTTAAAAAAAGAAAATAGCTCAAAACAACTATCTGACTCCATCAGAAAAAGCAACATAAAGATAATGGGTATCCCAGAAAGAGGAGAGAATAGAAAGCCTACTCAAAGAAATAATCCATGAGAACTTTCCCAACCTATAGAAAGAACTGGACATTCAAATACAAGGAGCTAACAGAACAACTAATTATTTCTGTGCAAAAAAGGTGTTTTCCAAGACACATTATATTAAAACTGTCAAAAGTGAATCACAAAGAAAGAATTCTCAGAGCAACTGAGGAGAGAACCTACAAAGAAAATCCCATTCGATTATTTTTTTCAGTAGAAATCTTAAAAGCCAGGAGACAGTGGGATAAAATATTCAAAATATTGAGAGAAACCAACAGCCAATAATAATATATACAGCAACATTATCTTATTTTTTTAATATATTTTTATTGATTTCAGAGAAGAAGGGAGAGGGGGACAGAAACATCAATGATGAGACAGAATCATTGATCGGCTGCTTCCTGCACGCTCCACACTGGGGACTGAGCCCGCAACCCGGGCATATGCTCTGACCAGGAATCGAACCGGTGACCTCTTGGTTCCTGTTTCAATGCTCACTCCTTGAGCCACACCCAGCTGGGCAACGTTATCTTTTATACATGAAGAAAAAATAAAAGTTTTTTGAGACAAATGCTAATGAAATTTACTACCACAAGAACTACATTATAAGAAATGTTGGAAAAAACTCTTCTAACTGAAACAAAAAGACAAAAGTATATAATTTTAAATAAGATGACAGCCCTGGCTGGTGTTTCTCGGTGGTTAGAGCATCAGCATGCGCACTAAAGGGTCATGGGTTTGATTCCTGATCAAGGGCACATACCTGGGTTGCAGATTCAATCCCCCACCCTAGTCAGGGTGCATGCGGGAAGCAACCAATCAATGTCTCTCTCTCATATCGATGTTCCTCTCTCTCTTTTCTCTCTTTCTGTCTCTCCCTCCCTCCCTCCTTTCCACTCTCGCTGAAAATCAATGGAAAAAAATACCCTTGGGTGAGGATTAACAAAAATAAATAAATAGATGACAGAAGCAGAAAATATAACTATACTTCAAATAGGGTATTTAACACTTAATATAAAGATTAAAGGAGATAAAGCATTTAAAGTAACGATAACTTCTCCAATATGCTATGAATTAAAAATATAAAAAGGGTAATTTAGGACAACAAAAACATAAAAGGAGTGGAGGTAAAGGACTGAACTAAAGGTGAATAAAGATAAGATACAATCAAAAGAAAATGGACTATTGTAGGTACGAGACATTTTACATTAACCAAATGGTAACCACAAAACAAAAAATCATAGCAGAGACACACAAAAAAGGAGTTAACAGGGGGAAAAAAAAACACAAAAGAAAACCACCAAACTAAAATGGCAGACAGAAACACAATGGAAAAGAAACAATGGACATACAAAGTTACTGGAAAACAAGACAAAACAAGACAGTAGTAACTCCTCATATATCAATAATCAACCTACAAAAAACTAAAAATGGAACTCCCATTTGACCCAGTGATCCCACTTCTAGGAATATATCCCAAGAAACTAGAAACACCAATCAGAAAGGATATATGCACCCCTATGTTCATAGCAGCACAATTCACCATAGCTAAGATTTGGAAACAGCCTAAGTGCCCATCAGCAGATGAGTGGATTCAAAAACTGTGGTACACCTACACAATGGGATACTACGCTGCGGTAAAAAAAAGAAGGAATTCTTACCATTTGCTACAGCATGGAATGAACTGGAGAGCATTAAGCTAAGTGAAATAAGCAAGTCAGAGAAAGATAAATGTCACATGACCCCACTCATTTGTGAAATATAATGAACAACATAAACTGATGAACAAAAACAGATCCAGAAACAGAGAAGCCAGGCGTCCTCAAACTACAGCCCGCGGGCCACAGGCGGGTGTTTTTGCCATTTTTTTTTACTTCAAAATAAGATATGTGCAGTGTGCATAGGAATTTGTTCATAGTTTTTTTAAACTATAGTCCGGCCCTCCAACGGTCTGAGGAACAGTGAACTGGCCCCCTGTTTAAAAAGTTTGAGGACCCCTGGATCAGACCGTCAAACCTCAGATGGAAGGTAGGGGAAGGTGGGAGTAAGGTGAAGAGATCAACCAAAGGACTTGTATGCATGCATATCAGCATAACCTATGGACCAGGGGTCCTCAAACTTTTTAAACAGGGGGCCAGTTCACTGTCCCTCAGACCGTTGGAGGGCCGGACTATAGTTTAAAAAAAACTATGAACAAATTCCTATGCACACTGCACATATCTTATTTTGAAGTAAAAAAACAAAACGGCAAAAACACCCGCATGTGGCCCGCGGGCTGTAGTTTGAGGACGCCTGCTATGGACACAGACAACAGGGGGGTGAGGGCCTGAGTGGGGGGGGGGGGGTAGGGAGGCAATGGGGCGATAAGGACACATATGTAATACCTTAATCAATAAAGAAAATAAAGAAAAAAATAATCGACCTAAATGTAAATGGACTGAACTCAGCAATTAAAAGGCACAGGATAGGAGGATGGATTCAAAAATAAGATCCAACTATATGTTACCTTCAGGAGACCCATCTCAGCTCCAAAGACAAATATAGGCTCAAAGTGAAGGAGTGGAAGATGATACTCCAAGCAAACGGCATTGAGAGAAAAGTGAGTGCAGGCCCATACTTTCATCAGACAAAACAGATTTCAAGACAAAAAAGGTACCAAGAGACAAAGATGGACATTTTATAATGACAAAGTGAACAACTCATCAAGAAGACATATTGCTTATTAATATAAATGTACTCAACCTGGTAGCACAAAAATATATAAAACAATTACTAACAGACTTAAAGGGAGAAAAAGACAATTATAGTCAGAGATTTGAGTACTGCTGTTACAATGGACAGATTATCCAGGCAATGTCAATAAGGAAATAGCCTTAATTGACACTTTAGACCAAATGAACTTCGTTGACATTTATAGAACTTTCCATCCAAAACTACAGAATGCACATTTTTCAAAAGTGCACATGAAACATTCACAAAAATAGACCATCTGCTGGGTCACAAAACTACTCTCGATAAATTTAAGAGTGAAATCAAAGCATATTTTTCTTCCTTCCACAATGGCATGAAAGTGGAAACCAACTACAGGAAAGCTGGAAAAACCACAAATATGTGGAGATTAAACAATGTTACTAAAAATATATTACATTAAAGAAAGAATGTAAAGAATTTAAAAGATACACAGAGACAAAAATACAGCATATCAAAATTTGGGGGATACAGTAAAAATAATAAGAGGGAAGTTTATGACATAGGCTTACCTCAAAAAACCATGAAAATGTCGAGGGATTCCAAAATGGTGGCAGAATAGGTAGAAGCTACACTCACCTCCTCCCAGGACCAAACTGGAATTATAACTAAAACATAAAGCAACCAACCTGAATAACCAACTGAAGACTAGCTAAAGAGAAGTTTTCTATATGCAAACGGTTACAGAGCAGCCACACTGAGACAGGTAGGGAGTGTGGACATTCGAAAAGGGCTGGCCCTGCCTTACAGGCCGTTGCTGAGTCCAAAGGGCCATCTCAGCTGTGAGGGACAGCACCTGAGAAGCATGGGCTTTCACCCCCACAGCAGCCTCCCCAGCCCAAAGCACCAGAGCTAAGAAGAAACACCCACATAATTGCTGCTGCGAAAACCAGCGGGATTTTGTTCACCATGGGAGAGACAGAATCTGCTAGGGACACAGGTACCCTATTAAAAGGCCAACAAACAAAATCTTATTCACAGCCACTCAGCTTGGATGCTGGTGGAGAGAGCACAGAGCAGACTAGAATCATGCAAGAGAGTCTGCAGTCTGTTTTGTGGCTCTGGGGAGGGAGCTGAGGGGACAGCCGCTGGGACCCCCTATGTTGAGTCACTCTCCTGTACCACAAATGTCGTCTTTCTTGGGTGGGGCTCACACCGTCCTATGACATCAGCCTGGGGGAAAGCAATAGCGCCACCCTCTGGACTCCCTGTCACCCTACCTTACAGAGCTCATGAACTGCAGAAGAGTCCAGCGGCTAGACCAATGCAGAGGTCTGGGCAGACACAGGAGCGTCAGTACTTTGGAGGTGGAGCCATCCCTCCACTTTCCTATTAACCTGACTGGTGCCTCCATCTGAGAGATCCATTAGCCCCACCCTGGGGGCTCCATGGCCCCACCCGCCCTACGCTTGGTGACTCCACCCTGTCGAGGACTGGGCATAATCTGGGGCAGACTGGGTTGTATGGCTACAGAGAGAGGGACACACACCCCACCTTCCTGCAAACCTTGACCTCCTGAGCTCTGACTCCTGGAAGACTTTGGGACAGACTTGAGTTGTACAGTTCTAGAACGGGAGAAATTTTCCCCTCGCACACCCAACTGGTACAGAGCCTTACCTGCACACAGCCAAATCTCAATCTCTTAGGACCTGATAAACTCTGCTGGCCTTACTCTGAAGACTCCATAAGACCCTGCCCCACAACAAAGGTACCAGTATGTGAGCACCTAGCGGGTAGAAGACAGACCTCGTAAACCCTGGAACATTTGCTGGGTGGTCTTAGGCCCAGCACTGGCACCAACTTTGAACCTGTATCAACCTGGTGACCACCACTTCTCCCTACCTACTGACCCGCTGAGAACCCATCTCATGCAGCTCAAGTACTACCAGAGGCTGCTTCAGTGATTGAGCCTATCAGGCAGTCAGAAGGCGGAGGCAGGCAGAGGTAGAGCTCAGAGTTCCTTGGGACTTTTGCTGACCTGCCCCAGGGCCTGGTGTTGGTAAAAGCCAGCCTTGATGTGCAGTTGGATCCTTGCCAAACACACCCAGCTACAGCAGAGGCTGCCACACAAAAAAGCATGAAATGAATATAGGAAATCCTCATACATCAATAATTACCCTCAATATAAAAGGACTGAATTCAGCAATAAAGAGCCACAGATTAGCACATTGGATCAAAAAACAAAACCGAACCATATGCTGCCTTCAAGAGACACATCTTAGGTCCAAAGACAAAGGTAGATTCAAAGTAAAAGGGTGAGCCCAGGCAGGTGTGGCTCAGTGATTAGAGCTTCAGCCGGCCCAATGAAGGGTCACAGGATCAAATCCTGGTCAAGGACACATACCTCGGTTGCAGGTTCACTCCTGCACCGAGTCAGAGCATGTGATCTCTATCTCTATCTCTCTATCTCCCACCCTTCCACTCTCTCTGAAAAGCAATGGAAAAAAATCCTCAGGTGATTAAAATATATATACATTAAAAAAAGGGAAAGGGTAAAAAATGAAAATGACTCTCCAAGCAAATAACATCCACATAAAAGCAGGTGAAGTCATACATGTATCTGACAAAATAAATTTCAAGATAACAAAGGTAACAAGAGACAAAGATGGACATTTTATAATGATAAAGGGGACACTATATCAAGAAGACATAACATTTCTTAATATATATGCACCCAATCAGGGAGTACTGAAATGTATAAAGCAACTAGTCACAAAACTAAAGGGAGAAACAGATCAAAACACAATCACAGTTGGGGACCTTAATACTCCACTGGCAGCTCTAGCTAGATCATCCAAACAGAAAAATCAACAAAGAAATTTCAGCCTTAATGGCACACTAGACAAAACTGACATTTACAGACCCTTTAATCCCAGAACATCAAATTATACATTCTTCTCCAGTGCACATGGAACATTCTCAAAGACTGACCATATGATAGGTCACAAAAGTAACATCAACAATCAAGATTAAAATTGTACCAACCATATTCTCTGATCACAATGCCTTGAAATTAGAAATCAAATGCAAAAAGGGAATAAACCCACAAGTACGTGATTAAACAACATACTACTACAACATGACTGGGTTAAAGGAGAAATAAAAGGTGAGATCAAAAGATATACAGACAAATGAGAATGATAATACGACATTTCAAAACTTCTGGGATGCAGTGAAAGCAGTAATAAGAGGGCACTTTATATCATTACAGGCTTATCTCCGGAAACAAGAGTAATCCCAAATAAACAACCTCACATTACATTTTAAAGCACTAGAAAAAGGAGAACAAAACCAACCCAAAGTCAGCAGAAGAAAGGAAGTAATAGAAGTTAGAGAATTGAATGAAATAGAGAAAAGACTATACAAAAAATTAATACAACCAAAAGTTCTTTGTAAAAAAAAAAATAAAATTTACAAACCCATGGTTAGACTCACTAAGGAAAAAATCCATATAATCAAAAGCCGAAATGAAAGAGAAGTCACCACAGACATCACAGATATACAAAGGGTCATACTATGAAGGACTATATATATGCCACCAAATACAATAACCTGGAAGAAAGGGATAGGTTCCTAGAAATATATAACCTTCCTAGACTAAATTATGAATAACTAGAAAATCTAAATAAACCAATCAGCGGTAAGGAAATTGAAACAAACATCAAAAACCACCCCACCCCACCCCCCAGCCACGCCAACCCAGCCCTACCCAGTTTGGTTCAATGGATAGATTATCCACTTCCATAACAAAGGGTCCCAGGTTCGATTCCAGTAAAGGGCATATACTTTGGTTGCAGGCTCCTCCCCAGCCTGGGCCCCGGTCAGGGCTCCTGCAGGAGGCAACCAGTCGATGTGTTTCTCTCACACTGATGTTTCTCTCTGTCTTTACTTCTCTCTTCCACTCTCCCTAAAAATCAATGGAAAATATCCTCGGGTAAGGATTAACAACAACAAAAATTTTTAAACCACCCCCCAAAAAATGTCCAGAACCAGATGGCTTCACCAGTTAATTCTACCAACCATTCAAAGAATATTTAAAATCTATCCTTCTGAAACTCTTGCAAAAAAATTGAAGAAGAGGCAACACTAATAGAGCATGACCCTGATAACAAAATCTGGCAGGGATAAAACACACACACAGAAAAATTACAGACCAATATCTCTGATGAATATAGATGCAAAAATCCTAGACAAAATATAGGCAAATTGAATACAACAGTACATTAAAAAAATAATACATCATGATAAATGGGATTCATTCCAGGGGCACATGGATGGCTCAACATATACAAATCAATCAATGTAATATGCCATGTTAACAAAACAAAGAATAAAAACCATATAATCTACAATGGGGGGAAGGACATATGTAATACTTTCAACAATATTTTTTTAAATCAAATAATTTTATCAATAGCTGCAGAAAAAAAATTTGCTAAGACACAGTATCCATTTATAATTAAGACGCTCAATAACACAGTAATAGAAGGAATGTACCTAAACATAATAAAGGCCATATATGACAAACCCTCAGTCAATATAATACTCAATGATGAAAAACTGAAAGCTTTTCCTCTAAAATCAGGAACAAGGATGCTCACTTTCATCACTCTTATTCAACACTAGAAGCCCAGCTCGAGAAATCCCACGGCCCCGCCCACCCGCACTGGTCTTTGGTTGTTACCGCATTAGGGCCACTGGGTTTTTATAATATAGATAGTTCTAAAGTGCAAGCCAGAACAATGAGGAGAGAGAAAGAAATAAGACATCCAATCAGGAAGAAGTGTCACTTTTTGCAGAAGACATGATTCTGTACCTACATAGAAAACCTAAAAACTCCATAAAAAAACTTATTAGAAACAAATAAATTTACAACAGAAAATCAATAAATAAAAATCCACTGCCTTCCTGTATAACAAAACTTCAGAGAAAGAAATGAAAAAAAAACTAGATTACAGTATGTCCCAATATACAAAAATTCATTCAAGATTTTTTTGGATTCAACATGGCAGCCGGCAGGATGGGAGGGAGGGAGAGTGTGAGTGAGGGAGTGAGAGGGGTGTATGTGGACGTGTGTGATGTGTGTGGGGGAGGTAGGAACAGTTAGATCTTGCAGAGTCTTGGGGATCAGGCTCCCCTGGACAAAGAGCCCCTGCTACCTCTCTGGCACGGAAACCACACCATCTTGAAGCAGGGAGCAACAGCGCCTAGAAGCACAGCCATTCCGCCATCCAACTAGCCTTGGATACCGCCCCATACAGAACCAGTGAGCCACATGCCAGCGGTACCACACTAGGGACCAATGCAGAAAGCTGCATACAACCCCCCACCATGGGCTCAGGGACCACACGGTGAGTCGCACACTAGAGGGACCTCACAGGTTATCCTCACCACAGGTGCCGGGACCCCACGGTGAGTCACATACTAGCAGAATCCATGACCTCACAGGGAGTTGCACGCCAGAGGGACTCTGCCCAGGCCCCTGCAGACCCTGAGCATCTGCAGCTGAAACCTGCTGGACCAGATTCATGGGGGAAGGTACTACAACTCAGAACAGAGACAATCAAGGCGTGAGGCCCAAGGCAGACCCAGCCTCTGGGCTGAGGAGTCCCTGACCACTGGACAGCTGGCATGACGACATTGGGGTTGACCTCACTGGCAGCAAGTCAGAGGGGAGATCCCCCCACAAGTGCAATATCAACAATTAAGACCCAATAATAACAGGAGAGCCCAAACCACATACACAAGGGGCATTTCTAGAGCATCCAGCTCAGGTGAACAAAAAGACTACACCAATGGACCCCTCAAGACACTTTCTACATAAGGCCATCCCACAAAGACTGGGAGGCATAGCAGTTCTATCTAATACATGGAAGCAAATCCAGAGACAGCTAAAATGGGGAGACAAAGAAACAACTCCCAAATGAGAGAAAAGAAGAAAACTCCAGAAAAATAACTAAATGAGATGAAGTCAAGCAATCTATCAGACAGTTCAAAGCAATGGTTATAAAAATGCTTAAAGAACTTAGTGCAAATTACAACAGCATGAAAAGGAAAATAGAGGACATTAACAAAAATCAAGACAGAAATGAAGAATGATATATCTGACATGAAGTACACACTGGAAGGGAATGAAAGTAGACTGGATGAAGCAGAGGACGGAATCAGCGATTTGGAAGACAAGGTAGAAATAAATACCCAATTAGAGCAGACAATAGAAAAAAGAATTAAAAAGCAGGAAGATAGCTTAAGGGAGCTCTGGGACAACATGAAACGTTACAACATCTGCATTACAGGAATACCAGATGGGGCAGAGGATGAGCAAGGAACAGAGAACCTATTTTTTTAAATAATGACAGAAAACTTCCCCAAGCTGGTGAAGAAAAATGTCACACAAGTTCAGAAGGCACAGAGAGTCCCAATCAAGATGAACCCAAAGAGACCCACCCACACCTAGACACATCATAATTAACCTTTTGCACTCAGATGTCGAGTGTGACTCGACACGGTTAGCATCGGTAGCAGCTCTTTTTATACTCTTTGAATGTATCAATAATTTGAAATATAAAAAAATCCAAATAAATAAGTTTGTATGAAAAGAAACTCCAGTTTTTTGTTCTACTGCCACGCTTTGTAAAATCTGGGGTATTTAAGAAATTAAATCCCGAGTGGAATAAAGGAATCGAGAAAAAAGCAAGCGAGTGCAAAGGGTTAAAATGGAAAATGTTAAAGATAAAAAAAAGAATCGTAAAGGCTACGAGAGAGAAAATTACATATAAAGGAGTTCCCATTAGAATGTCAACTGACTTGTCAAGAGAAACACTTCAGGCCAAAAGGGAGTGGCATGAAGTACTCAAAGTAATGAAAACAAAGGCGTAAATCCAAGACTCCTGTATCCAGTGAGGCTATCATTTTAAATTGAAGGTGAAATAAAAAGATTTCCAGACAAAAAAAGACTAAAGGAGTACATTATGACCAAACCAGCAATGCAAGAAATGTTAAAGGGATTGCTCTGAGAAGAAGAAAAGGAGAGAAGATCATAGCCATAAATATAAAAATGGCAATAAGTATATACCTATCAGTAACAACCTTAAATGTAAATGGATTAAATGCTCCAGTCAAAAGACATAGGGTAGCTAAATGTATAAGAAAACATGACCCATATATATGCTGTCTACAAGAGACCCACCTCAGAACAAAAGATATACACAGACTGAGAGTGAAGGGATGGAAAAATATATTCCATGCAAATGGAAAGGGGAGAAAAAAAAACTGAAGTAGCAATACTCAAATTGGACAAAATAGACTTCAAAACAAAGGCCATAACAAAAGACAAAGAAGGCCACATCACAATACTAAAGGGAATGCTTCAACAAGGAAATATAACCCTTGTAAACATATATGCATCCAATATAGGAGCACCCAAATATATTTAAAAATTCTTGATGGACTTTAAAGGAGAGAACAACAGAAATACAGTTATAGTAGGTATACTACAAAGCCACATACACAAAACAGCCTGGTACTGGCATAAGAATAGGCATATAGATCAATGGAACAGAACATAGAACACAGAAATCAACCCAAGTAATTATGATAAATTAATATTTAACAAAGGAGGCAAGAGCATACAATGGAATCAAGACAGTCTCTTCAATAAATGATGTTGGGAAAATTGGACAGATACATGCAAAAAAATGAAACTGGACCACCAACTTACACCATACACAAGAATAAACTCAAAATGGATGAAAACCTTAAACGTAAGTTGTAAAACCATAAAAATCCTAGTAGAAACCATAGGCAGCAAAATCTCAGACATCTCTCATAGCAATATGTTTACAGATACATCTCCTAGGCAAAGGAAACAAAGGAAAAAATAAACAAATGGGACTACATCAAAATAAAAAGCTTCTGCACTGCAAAAGAAACCATCAACAAAAGAGAACCCATTGTGTGGGAGAACATATCTGGCAATGATACATCTGATAAAGGGTTAATCTCCAAAATATATAAGGAACTCATACAACTTAACAGAAGTAAGACAAACCATCCAATTAAAAAGTGGGCAAAGGACCTAAATAGATACTTCTCCAAAGTGGACATACAGATGGCCAAGAGATATGAAAAAATGCTCAAAGTCACTGATCATCAGAGATACAAATTAAGACAACAATGAGGTATCACCTCACACCTGTCAGAATGGCTACCATCAGCAAATGAACAAATGACAAGTGCTGGCAAGGATGAGGAGAAAAGAGAACCTTAGTACACTGCTGGTGAGAATGCAGACTGGTGCAGTCATTATGGAAAACAGTACGGAGTTTCCTCAAAAAATTAAAAATGAAACTCCCATTTGACCCAGTGAACCCACTTCTAGGAATGTATCATGAGAAATCAGAAACACCAATCAGAAAGAATATATACACCCCTATGTTCATAGCAGCACAATTTACAATAGCTAAGATCTGGAAACATCCCAAATGCCCAACAGTAGATGAGTAGATAAAAAAGCTGTGGTACATTTATACCATGAAATACTATGAAACAGGGATGGAAAAATATATTCCATGCAAATGGAAAGAGCAAAAAAAGCTTAAGTAGCAATACTCAAATCAGACAAAATAGACTTCAAAACAAAGGCCATAACAAAAGACAAAGAAGGCCACATCACAATATTAAAGGGAATGATTCAACAAGAAAATATAACCCTTGTAAACATCTAAGAAGAATCTCTTACTCTTTGAGACAGCATGGAGGGACCTGGAGAGTATCATGCTAAGTGAAATAAGTCAGTCAGAGAAAGACAAGTATCACATGATCTCACTCATATGTAGAATCTAAGTTAACCCAATAAACTGATGAACAGAGTGAATCCAGAGACTTGGAAGCATGGAATAGAGTGCGGAATCTCAGAGGGAAGGCAGGGGAGGGTGGGTGGGTGAGAGGTAATCAACCAAAGACCTTGTATGCATATATGCATAACCCATGGACAAAGACAATAGGGTGGCAAAGGCCTGGGGCAGGGGGCTGGAGGGGGTCAATGCAGGAGATAAAGGAGGACATAGATAATACTTTCAACAATAAAGAATTATTTTTAAAATAAACAGTGCTTCCTTATACTTTGTTTTGTAATATATTTTTATTGATTTCAGAGACGAAGGGAGAAATAGAAACATCGATGAGAGAGAATCATTGATTGGCTGCCTCCTGCACACCCCACACTGGGGATCCAGCCACACGTGCCCCGGCCAGAAATTGAACTGTGACCTCCTGGTTCACAGGTCAACACTCAACCACTGAGCGCCATGCCAGCTAGGCCCTTATTGTCTTTGAGTAATATAATTTTTAGTCAACTACTGCACTGAACAAGTAACTAAAAGTTCTCCCTCTCAATCAGTTCTATGATTTGCTGTTTTACTAACCACAGGTTTCTCATTACTGTTGGTTTCTTAGTGCCAACTATTAGTCCTCCTTTTGAGATAGACTATTTACTTTCATATAATCTTTCGACAGCCAAAATTTCTAGATAAATTTAAAGTAGCTGCTCATTGAACACGAACAACATACAAGAACTCACACAGGTCTACACTTGGCAGCAAAAGGACCACTGCACAATCCTTACAAAGTATTTGGTCAGTTATTCATTTGAGAAAGGATAATTCCTGGAACCTTTCTAACTTAAGAAAGTGAAATCTATCTGGCTTTTATCATTAATTTCATAAATGAAGTTGCCAAAAAAATTTTTGATCTTATGGACTACATCTAAAAATGAAATGGAGCCAACACTTAGGAATTTTTCTGAGTGAGAATATCTTACTACAAATTTAAATAACATGGCAATCTTTTCATATCCAATTGTTGTTGTTTTTTATCATGAATTCACTTCACTCCTTGAGTTCCCCAACTCCTTTACTGACAAAATGATGGTTTTGACTTGTCATTTATTTTCAGTATCAAATGCCTTCATTAATTTTCTCTTCAGAAAATGCTGTTTTACTTTCAATGCTCCACAATACTTTTTAAATAGCCAACATTTTCAGTATGAACCATAAGATTTCCATCTATTCTTTGTAACTTCTGTAAGGCATATTAATTTTAGCATAAAAGATATTCTATTCCCCTGCATGTCCTGCTTTTTAATAAACACAATACTGGATGGGAATTTAATGCTAATGCTCTAATCCATTCTGTTGCTCAGTACAGCCATTCCCTTTTTTAATGTTTCCATTACATAAACAAAATATATATACTTACCAAAATATTGGAATCTTTTTGTGAAAATAACCAAAAATCAATCAAATTGGCACTGGAAAATTATATTGGCATTTATCAAAAAAGTAAAACCAGTGCCTAATGATACAATGATTCTACACATATATGTCAAAAAATACACTTAAAAGGAAATCTGGGGGAAAAATTCCTTAAATACCTCTGAAAATCCAATTATTCGTGATACAATTTCTCATTAGTACTTATACTCTTTAAAATGTATGTAAGAACACAGTTATGTGCTTATTAAGAACCAACATAGTTTTGCCCAGGCTGGGTAGCTCAGCTGGTTAGAGCATTGTCCAGATATGCCAGATAAGGTTGCGAGTTCAATCCCTGGTCAGGGCACATACCAGAGTCAACCAGTGAATGCATAAATAAGTGGAACAACAAATAGATGTCTCTCTCTCAAGTCAATAATTTAATTTCATATGTCTACCAGTACCACCCAAAGCCATGCACACCAAATCTATTAAAGAAAATGCATTATTTTCCAGCTGTGTCCTCTAAATTTTCAAAAAAATATATGAATTTTGTACATATATATCAATAGCAATATATATTTAGTGGGAAATACTTAAATCAATAAATTTTTACTAAGCAATCTAGACTAATAATATTAAATGATATTCAAACTAAGTCACTCTACATTTATTTACCCAAATCTGAAGTATGAAAAATTCTTTTAAAAGGATAATTTAAAATTATAAATTTGGGCATTTTACACATAAAAGACTTAAATACCATTGACTATCCTTATAAATGTTTGTTTCAAAATTCTAAAAACTCCTCTTAACAACAACTGCCATTACTTTAAAATACTAAAAAAATTCTGAAAATTAGAAAGTAATTAAAGCATAACACTGACCTAACAGGACAAGAATTTTATTTTTGTAATCTTTATTAATATAAGATCATCCCCTAGGGCTCATCTGCTAGTTTTTTAAACAAATTTCAAAGGCAATTTTACAGTTCATTTAATACCACACACTCCTATAACCTTATCCCCTTTACAAAACAGACAAAGGAAGAATAGCTTCAAAACTGTTGTCTTAGAAATGTTACTACAATTAAGAGTGGTTCAGTATTAACTTCTATAATCAACTCGTGTGTCTTAGATTGCCACGTACATCTTGATTGTGACATGCAAAATGGATCTTGCTTTTGCATGCAGATTTCAGCAGAGATCCACAGTCCCAAAACAAAAAGGGGAAATAAACATTACAGGGCCAACTCAAACATATAGTGGAGAGGAGAAAATCAACAAAAAAACCTTCACAATTAGTGGATATGGGGAAAGAAAAGAGGACAAAAGATCAAGGTACCCAGAGTCTCAGCCCACCAATATATGAATAATTTAACAGCATTCAGCACCCATGTATGATAAGACACATTTTCGAAGTGGAAAAGAAGTTCTTAAAGGGACTGACTTAGACCATCAGACTCCTGTGTATGACATCAGTGTAATTCAACTTAATCTCTCTTACCAATTTAAAAGTTTTCAGAATGTATTCCAAGGTAATAGTTCATTTCAAACCTATTTTAATAAATTACACATGCACTAATTTGTATCTATATATTCTCTATGTATATGTCATTTTAAACATCTTTGATGATTAAAATAGAATAGCCATGTTGAAATTATAAGTTCAGACAAACTATTATTAATGACTAAGAAAAGTAGCTCAAAGCTTTAGATATGAATGAACCTGACAAAAACATGTCAGGGCCTGTTTAAGAAATCTGTCCTTGTTACCAGACCACCTTTCTATTTTGTGCCATGAACCCATAAGAAAAAAGAGTATTTTCAACAAAGTACTATACCTACTGCTTTGAAATGAAAAACAATTACTTAAAATTTCTCACTTTGGTAAAAGCAGAACATCAGTTCAGAATTACATAGATCCCAAAGTGAAAGACAAGTGGAATGGATAAATTAATCCCAGTCAATAATAAAAGCATTGGGAGAAAAAAATGTCATCCAAAAAAAAATTTTATGAATCAAAAATAGAATGTATATTTGGATAATTACAATCTATAATTCTATAAAACTTGCTAAAATTCAAACATCTTTTTAATATATTTCTGGTGAAATCAAAGTCAAAATATAATACTTGGCATTCCTCCTTCTGCAAAGAAGAAATTAAATTAATCGAGTAATTTGTTCTCTAAAATACTCTGCAAATTCCAATTTACAAGAAGCATACAAAACATGATAAAACAATAAAAAAATTTTATATGGATGAAAACCTACAATTTCAATCTTTGCTACCTCAGCAAGGTACTTTCCATATACCACATCAATATAATAGAAATGGCACAGTTTCTGAGAACACGATCCACATTTTATTTACATTTTAAGACTAACTTTAATCTCAAAAATCACATATCCATTCACCTATTTCCTTTTCGCTGATTTCACTTCAACTTAAATGCATGGTTTGTCAAACAAAGACTGTAAACAAATATTTACCATGTCTTTTACATGTAACACACAGAAAAGCTTTTAACAGAAATTCATTGACCTTCCCCGTGACTTTTTTTATTATAAATACAGATATGAAAACAATCCTGAACATATTTTTTATACTACTGGTAGTCAGCACCCACACCACTTCAAAAATTAAAACAATTTGAGACAATATGCATTGTACCTGCTACTTTAGACAATTTAAATTGAAGCTCTTTCACTAAGCAAGATGATAAAGCATGCCATTTCTCTTTCCTTCTTGGGATTTTTTACTTTTTAGTAAAAATCACCATACTTTCATCTTGTAAACCTGAATTCTGTTTTGAATACTCCAGGTTTATGTTTAAATGACAGTGCCTTAAAAAAATTGTGCTGCATTTTTTCTCCTGTTACCTGAAAACATAATGTGTATACATATATTAAATATATTCTTACAAATGTCCAGGTTATATTTACCAGCTGGCATTCTTTTACTTAATGTGTGGGTATTCTGCATTGTGATATTTAATCAAGACATTAACATGAGTAGAAGATTGTTGATTTAAGACAAGTTTGATATCCACTAAAATTAATTGTTGTATGTTTGTCCTTCTGGTGGCTGTGGAAGCTTCATATTTTCTTTGGACATCATTAGACGTCTTAGTTCTTGAAGTACAACTTTAATGCTATATGAATTTTGCCATTTTGCTAATACTGGTATGCTCCGTGCATCTACCTGGAAAGAAGGAAAAAGAATAAAATTTATTACCAGTTTATAGTATGGCATCAATTTATTAAACTATTTAAATAAGTCCTTTTAAAAATTCATAGCCTGGCTCTATTTTCAAAAAAGTTAATATTATTTTAATGTAATATTTAGGGGAAAATATTCCTTCTTTAACACGTGTTTCCAAATAATTTATGTCTTTTATGTGTGTGAATTTGTGCTTTTCTATATTTTACAAATAAACATGTAATGAACTTTAGTCATCAGAAATTTTAAAAATGTTGTATTAAATAACTACACTGTAAATATATTTGGCAATTCCTTTTTGATGAAATAAGGTTAGAAGGTTCCTCTCCATTTCCAACACCGCTACCTGGAATCTGGGCAATTATCTCCATTGGGATTTAGGAAAGAACTGTGAACCTAATTAATCTTCCACTATGAAAGACTGACAGAATGGGGTTGGAGCTCCTTCAAAGTCTCATTCCCAAGTAACTGCCATCACTTGACAGTTCCCCTGGAAAATGCCAATCACAGACTTCTCTCTATCTGACCTCAGAACTCACCCACTGGGTACTGCCTATTCTGCCACCAACCCACTGCCACCCTTATGCCTGGCACTGAAAGCAGTGCCAATTGTTTAACATCTCTACTGCCTGGAGAGGCAGTAACAAGGCAAATAGGAAGGTGACTAAAGTGCTTCAGAGGATATCTATTGATATCCACAGGGACTTGGAAAAGTTCTAACATGCCTGTAAATCTAGAAGACCACACACGTATAAGGCTGTGCACAGGCTCATGAAAGATCTGACCTTGAGCAACATACAAAAAAAGATTATGTACCATAACCAAGTGGGATTCACCCCAGAAATGCAAGATTGGTTCAATATTTTAAAAGTCAATCAATGTAATATGCCATAATAAAATAGAAAAAAAAAAACATTATTATCTCGGTAGATACAAAAAAAGCATTTGACAAGAGTCCAATAATCTTTCATGATAAAAACACTCAAACTAAGAACAGAAGGGAACTGCCTCAACCTAATGAAGGGAATCTATAAAAATATACAGCTTGCATCATAATTTCATAATTTATGAAAGACTGAGTATTTTCCTTCTGATATCAGGAAGAAGACAAGGATTTCCAGTCTCATCACTGCTACTCAAGACTGTAAAGGAAGTTCAAAATAAGCAATCAGGCAAGAAAATTAAATAAAAGGCATCCAGATAAAAACGAAAGAAGTAAAACTATTTCTATTTGCAGCTGACATGATCTTCTATACAGAAAACACTAAGGTATACATTAAAAACACTACTAGAGCTAATAAACAAGTGCGAGGCTTTGGGATACAGGATTAGCATACAAAACCAGTTGTATGTCTGTATACCTGCAAAGAACAATCTGAAATTCAAAGAAAGAAACTAATGCCAATTACAGCAGGGATAAGAGAATAAAGTACACAAGTATAAATTAACAAAAGTGTAACATGATACAACGAAAACTATAAAACATTGTTGACAGAAAGACAAACACCATAAGATATCACTTATATGTGGAATCTAATGAACAAAATAAACTGACAAGCAAAATAGAATCAAAAGCATGGCTACATGGAACAGACTGACAGCTTGTGAGAAAGGAGAGTGGTTGGGGAACTAGATGAAAAAAGGTGCAGGGATTAGCCCCCAAAAACATATATACCTAACACACAGACAATAGTGTGGTGATAGCCAGAGGGAAAGAAGGGAGGGAGAATGGCAACAGAAAGAGACTTTGCATGGGGCAATGAACGCATGGTGCAGTGTGCAAATGATATTTAATTGAGTTGTACACATGAAACCTGTATGGTTTTGTGAACCAATATCACCCCAATAAATTCAAGTAAAAAAACTGTTGACAGAAATTTAAGACCCAAATATACGTAAAGTTCCTATACACATGCATCAGAAGACTCAATATTGATTAAGATAACAATATTCCTCAAATTGATCTACAGATTCAATACAATCCCTATCAAAATTTCAAGTGCTTTTTTTTTTTAAAGAAATGGACAAGCTTATCTTTAAATTCATATAAAAATGCAAGGAAACCAGAATAGCCAAAGGAATATGAAAAAGAACCAAGTTCTCCCAATTTCAAAAGTTAATACAAAGCTTCAGTAATCAAGAAGATAGTACTTTCATAAGGATGGACATACCTATCAACGGAATATAACTGAGAGCCCCCAAATAAACCCATGCTTTATAATTACAAACTGAACTGATTTTTGACAAGAATACACAATAAGGAAAGACTAGACTCCTCAATAGTGTTGCTGGGACATCTGGATATCCACATGCAAAGGAATGAAGTTGCACCCTTAACAAGAGACAAAGAAGGCCACATCATAATGAGACAAAGGCCACTTCTTTGTCTCTTGTTATGGCCTCTATTTTGTCTGATATAAGTATTGCTACTTCAGCTTTTTTTTTTTTTTCCTTTCCTTTTGCATGGAATATTTAAAAACTCTTGATGGACTTTTAGGAAGAGATTGACAGCAATAGAGTCATAGCGGGGGATTTAAACACCCCACTGACATCACTGAACAGATCTTCCAGACAAAAAATTAACAAGGAAACAGAGGCCTTAAAATACACACTAGATCAGATGAATCTAACTGATATTTACAGAACATTTCACCCCAAAGCAACAGAATATGCATTTTTCTCAAATGCACATGGAACATTCTCAAAGATAGAAGACATGTTAGAGCACAAAACAAGTCCATACAAGTTCAAAAAGATTGATATAACATGCTAAACATCTTCTCAGATCATAATGGCATGAAGTTAGAAATCAACTACAAAAAAAAAACACCTCAAAAACACTCAAATACATGCAGGCTAAATAGCATGTTATTAAACAATGAATGGGTTACCAATGAGACCAAGCAAGAAATTAAAAACTTCCTGAAACAAAAATGAACACACAACCAACCAAAACCTATGGGATACAGCAAAAGCAGTCCTGAGAGGGAAGTTCATAGCACTACAGTACAGGCCTTCTCAAGAAACAAGAAAAAGGACTAATAAACTATCTAACACTACAACTAAATAAACTAGAAAAACAACAGCAAGAAAAACCCAGATAAAGTAGAAGGAATAAAATAATAAAGAGCAGAAATAAATGATATAGAGAGTAAAAAATACAGTACAAAAGATCAATAAGTCCAAGAGCTGATTCTTTGAAAAGATAAACAAGACTGATGAATCCTTAGCCAGACTCACCAAGAAAAAGAGAGAGCCCTGGCTAATTTGGCTCAGTGGACAGGGCGTCAGCCTCCAGACTGACGATTCTGGTCAAGGGCACATGCCCAGGTTGCGAGCTCGATCCCCAGTAGGGGCATGCATGCCCATCAGTAAATGAGTGGATTAAAAACCTGTGGTGTATCTACACAATGAAATACTATGCTGCTGTAAAAAAGAAAGATCTCTTACCATTCCCAACAGCACGATGGACCTGGAGAGCACTATGCTAAGTGAAATAAGCCAGTTGGAGAATGATAAATATCACGATCTCACTCATTTGTGGAATATAATGACCAACATAAACTGATGAACAAAAGTAGATCCAGAGACATAAAAGCATCGAACAGACTGTCCAACCTCAGAGGGAAGGCAGGGGAGGGTGAGAGTGGGGGGTAAGTGAGCAACCAAAGCACTTGTATACATGCAGATAAGCATAACCAATGGACACAAACACTAGGGGGGGTGAGGGCATATGCTGGGGAGCAAGAGCTTACAGAGAGAGGTCAATGGGGGAAGAGGAGATATGTAATACTGTAAACAATAAAGAATTTAAATTAAAAAAATTAAAGCACTGATAAATGCTACATCAATGAACCTTGAAAATATTATGTTAAGTGAAAGAAGTTAGTCACAAAAGACAGTGTATTTTATAATTCCATTTATACACAAAGCTCAGAATAGGCAAATCTACAAAGAAAGTAATTTAGTGGTTGTTTAGTGTGGAGGAAGAGAGGTGGAAAGTGACAACTAATGGGAAAAGGATTTGCTTTGAGAACGACACAAATGTTCTAAAATTGGATTTTGGTAATAGGTCCACAACCCTGTGGACACTAAAAAACATTAAATTATACTTTCAATGACTGAATTGTATGGCATGTGAATCATATAACAATAAAACTCTTTAAAAATAGGAAAGAGCCTGGCCCGTGTGGCTCAGCAGTTGAGCGTCAACCCAGGAACCAAGAGGCTTCCGGTTCGATTCCCAGTAAGGGCACATGCCTGGGTTTCAGGCTCAATCCCAGTAGAAGCCATGCAAGAGGAAGCTGACGATGATGTTCCTCTCTCATCGATAATTCTATCTCTCTCTCCTGCCTTCCTCTCTCTTTCTAAAAATCAATAAAAACGTATTTATTAAAAAAAATAGAAAAGAAAAATAATTTTTATAATTTCTGACAAGTAATTGAAAAAATGTTAAGATATATTTAAAATGCTTCCTCTAATGCTTTAAGAGTAGCAACTCCATTAGCCTATATAAATAGACTTCATCAGTGAACTAGTTTATAAAATAAATCGAGAGAATACCAAGTTCTTTCCAAAGCAGAAACAAACACTTCCAGCTGTAAAGTTAAAAGATAGTTAAATAAACATAAGTGATTGCAAATCCTGTAAAATACCAACAGAATGCATAAAAATTTGGGGACAAAAATTAATGAAAAGGGCGGAGGGAGCAAAGGGCATGGGAAAATAAATATCATGTCAGAACAAATCTGCATCTTATCAGTCTGTAATATACAATAGCCTCCAAAATTTGAGACCTCACAGCATAAAGCACTGTAATTGATGCTTTGCAATGCCGACCACCCATAAGAAATAATTCTGACTAGTTGTGTTAAGTAAATTTAAACCCAAATGACTAAAGTAACACCCATAATTCATCTGGTATGTAAATAACCTCAAACTATATAAAATTAGCCTGGCACAATCATTAATGGTCAATGTGAAATTCCCTACTATTTACTAGTTATAAAGTAATTTAAGTTCTTAGATATCAATCAAGAGAAAAATTCATGCCCAATATTTTCACCCTACCTCAACATTCTATACACACACCTACACTCCAATAATTAGAATCAATATTTATTTTACTGTTTTCAAATCCCCATTATGAAGTATTGATGGGAATGTACATTCACAGGGTCGAGTGGGACAGACATGGACATAGCCCTGTGGAAAGCAACTTGGCAATATTCAATCAAGCTGAAGAAAAGCCCCACACCTCAGGAGACATTCTACTTCTAAGTATATGCAATGGAAAAGTGCTTCTCAAAGTATGTTCCATGGAACAGTGCCAGGCCTTGAACTGATTTTTACTAGTCCATGACAAGATAAACATAGGGATTGAGAGTAGGTGTTTAGAGAGTTCTACAGCGATATGACAGAGAATTTTTTTTTTAAATCAGAGCTTGTATTTTGTCTTTTTTATTTCACTTTTCTAGTAATTCAATTTTATTATATTTTACAAAAGTTTTTCTCTACATTAGAACCAATAAATAAATACTAGTTCCAAAGAAGTACTATACTGCCTTAAAGTACTAAAACATTTGTGCAATTTTTTCAAAGCAAACTGAAAAAAAAAACCTAAATGCCCAGCAAGTAAAAAATGGAATATTAAACAATAAAAAGAAACAATCTAATATGCATGACCCACCATGGATGAACCTAAAAAAATCATTGACATGATTCCACACAAAATCACACAATATAGAGGAACACATACACACAGGCATAGTAAAAGTACAACAATCATGTGCAGAAATTATAACAGCAAATTCAAAACAGGACTACCTCTAAGAAATGATGGAAAGGGGAAATCAGGGAGTTAACTATTTATAATGCAGTCTTTAAAAAAGATGTTACAAATAAGACAAAAATGTTAAAATCTGACAAAGATAGGTGGAGGATGTTGGTCATATCATTCTCTAAAACTGGTCTGTATGTTAGAAACAGTTATTTTAAAAACATCAAAAATTAAAATAAAAGTGACAAAAAATTTACAGTAACTGCTACAAAGGAAAATAACAACATTGTGACCATAACAGAGTAACAAGATATCTGATTAAGATTGGGAAATCAGAGGAAGCCAAGATGGCGGCGGAGGTGAACGGCTGATCTGCTGCCTCGCATGGCAGTCTCGGAAAAACAACTAAAAGATGGACTGGTGAGCGCGGCGACTCCTGCTCGCGTCTCCCCAGACCGGGCGGCGGCTCCTCTCAGCCAGCACCGCAGCCGGGGCCATGAGCTCGTGGGCTCCGCGGCAGCTGCTGTGGTGGCGGCCGCGGACTCGGCGCAGCGGCTCTCGGTGAAGGAAGAGACCATCTTTCTGCGAGACGGGCCCACCCGCGTCACCGACCTGGCCCAGCTCCCCACTGAGATCCTCGGGGCCCCGGAGACCGCCAACACCGACTTAGAGGATTCTTAAGACTTCCTGTCTTACATTCAAGTCCTCTAGCCATTTTGAGAGAGGAGGACCAAGAAGGCAGCAAAGTCAAACAAAGGAACTTCGCGCACAGCAATTTCAAAGTTAAACAAAGGAACTTCGCCACGCACAGAGCGTCTGCCACCCAGAACCACAAGAGAGCTGGCTGAATGGTGGATTTACAGCTAAGAGAGAAGAGGAAAGAGCGAACTCTGGAGAAGCTGAGGTGCGGAGGCGCGTGGGTCGGGGGAAGGGACTTGTGGCTTTTGTTCCAACCCTAGGGGAGATTAGCTCCCCAGACGCCTGCGGGAAGAGGCTGGACTCTCGGCCTTCCTGTCGGAGAGTGGGAGTGACTTCCTTGTGGAGGTGCACCCAGCAATCAGTGTTTGCTGCGCTGGAGTGCGGAATGAGGGGGCTTGGAAACGTGGAAAACAGAAAAAGCAGACTTGCAGCCAGTGCGGTTCGCCTCGCCATGGCCTGGTGGCGCCCTGAGGCCCCGCCCCGCCCTGAGACCCGCCCCGCCCTGGAACCCGCCCCTCTCGTTTTGCAGGTCCGCCCCGCACGTCTTGCAGGCACACCTGGGCTCCAAGCAACGGCTTTTGCATGTGGGTGGCCTGCCCTATGGCAGCTTGACCAGATAAACTACGGTTCTAGTCGGACTGCTCTAGGGACGCTCAGACAGGAGGAGGAAACTGCAGTTTTTGCCGTAAGTCCTGCTGAGTGGTCTCAGGTAGTAGTTGACCTACACACCATTGGAGACCCAGAAACGAGGGCATCTAGTGGTCGGTGTGAGATGACACCAGATTTCAACCACTCGCATAAAGGACACATTCCAGAGGCAGAATCAATGAGCGCCAAAGCCTTGCTGCACCAAGACCAGGCCCATAAATCTGTCTCCTACACAGCAACTCTTCCTTTATAGACACAGAGGATCTGCACGGCCAATTGGCCTGGAGGACAATTCCTCCCAGCGACACCAACAACAATCAAGACTTAACTATACAAAGGAAGACCAAGATGGAGGCATAGGGCGGAAGCCTGATTGCTGCCTATCACAACAATTTTGAGTCTACGACGGGAGAGCGGAGCAGACACCATCCAGAACCACCGGAGGGCTGACTGAGCAGATGCTCTACAACTAGAATAAAAGAGAGGGGTACTCGGGATGATGCTGATGCCGGTGACCCAAAGATCACACTTTAAGAACTACGGCTCAGACGACACAGTGGCGGCCTGGAACGTGCTCGGCGCAGTTCCCCCGGCGGTCTCCGGCTGAGGGGAAGGCCCCACTCGCTGCCGAGCACGGACAGACGAGTCCCTGGGAGACATGGGGTGGGAGACTCCGTGCTTGCTGACCTCCGAGTCCTTCAAGAATCTCAACGCCCCGGAAGCGGCCAGGTGCGCACGCTCGGTGACTGGCCACCGCTGCAGACCCAAGGGCCGACGCAGCCACCCCGGACCAGCCCGCTGCCGCGCACCGGGCACACCGGAGCTTCGCCGAGCCTGCCGCCCAACGAGTTCTGCGGCGGCTGCCCTGGATCTCTGAGAAAATGGCCAAAGGAATTACTGAGATGGAATTGACCAACAGGAAATGGGATCAAGAAGACGAAACCCCGCTGGGTCCCGGATCCGGGTGAAGCTGCGCGCCCCTGGGTCCGGGCGAGGCCGCGGGCCCCTGGACCCGGGTGAGCCTGGGCCCCGGGTCCGGGCGAGGCCGCGGGCCCCTGGACCCGGGTGAGCCTGGGCCCCGGGTCCGGGCGAGGCCGCGGGCCCCGGGACCCGGGTGAGCCTGGGCCCCGGGTCCGGGCGAGGCCGCGGGCCCCGGGACCCGGGTGAGCCTGGGCCCCGGGTCCGGGCGAGGCCGCGGGCCCCGGGACCCGGGTGAGCCTGGGTCCCGGGTCCGGGTGAGGCCGTGCCCCCCCTGGGTCCGGCCGAGACCAAACCAGAGGGAGTCGGACCTGCATTATCACCATTTGTCCACCATCCAGAGCTGAGGGGTCAGTGCCGACATGTACTCATAAGGAACTGGTGGACATTGATATTGGGTCTCAAAAGAACTGTTGGTCCAGAAAGAAACTCACTACAGACTGATTTTTTGCCTGTCAGCATAACTATTATTGCCCGTAGCACATTCAATTCTTATAAGTACATCTCTAGTGACACATGATTTCGCTCATCTAGGGGAAATGATGAACAACATGGACTGATGAACAAGAACAGAACCAGAAACAAGGAGGCACCGATCGGACTATCGGGCCTCAGAGGGAGGATAGGGGAGGGTGGGGGGAGAAGGGAGAGATCAACCAAAGGTCTTGTGTGCATGCATAAGAGCCTAACCAATGGTTAAGTTCTCTTTGGTTAAGAGATCAACCAAAGGTCTTGTGTGCATGCATAAGAGCCTAACCAATGGGGCATCCATGGGGAGGGGTGTGGGATGGGAATGGGGGGATGAGGACAAATATGTGACACCTTAATCAATAAAGAAATTAAAAAAAAAAAAAAAGATTGGGAAATCATGAAAGAAGATTTCTCTAGGAAAGTGACATTTACATTTAGAATCTATCAGGATTAGCCAGAGTGAAGGAGATGTCCTGATAGGAAGAACAAAAACTGCCAAGCTCCTAGTGCCAAATGCAAGGTGTGCAGAGCTGTGTGTACTCTGAGCTGATAAGCCAGGACAAGAAGCATGCACATTGTGGCTGAAGCCATTAAAGAATTCCAAGAACAACAGTGATGTGACACAATTGGTGCTTTAGAAAAATCCCTTCGGCAGCTTGCTTTGTAAAGACTGGAAGGGATAAATAAATAGAATCAGAGAGGTTGTTGAAGGGTCCAGACAAGAGATATTAGACAATATTCATTTGCTGGCAATGTAAATAGAAATGTAAGACCTGACTCAAGTTACATTTTCAACAAAGACTGACAGGACTTGATAGATAGGTTGAGGAAAAACAAATAAGGAGGAAGTAAAAATGTCAAAAGGTATATAAAAGTCCCTTTTAGGTCAGATAAAGGTCATTAAAAAGATCGGTAGAGATTATTTAAGGTCAGTTTGAAACTGAATCCTGAATTTACTAGTTCCCACAATATTACAGAATTAACCATTAATTACTTAATTTACAGAGTCTATAATTTGAAAACAAACCAGCAGTTTGAAAAGAAAAGCTACTCCTGGCAGAGAAACTGTTATTGTTGTTGTTATTATTCCTCACCTGGGAATATTTTTCCACTGATTTTTAGGGAGAGTGGAAGAGAGAGGGTTAGACAGAGAGAAACAGCAATGTGAGAGAAACACATCAATTGGTTGCCTCCTGCACACACACCAGGGCCGGGGTTGGGGAGGAGTCTGCAACCACGGTACAAGACTTTACCGGAATTGAACCTGGAACCCTTTGGTCCCCAGGCTGATACTTTATCCACTGAGCCAAATCGACGAGGGCCTGGAAGAGAAATTTAATTAAAGAAATCACCCTTGCCAAAGCTGGTTTGGCTCAGTGGATAGAGCGTCAGCCTGCGGACTGAAGGGTCCCAGGTTCGATTCCGGTCGAGGGCACGTACGTTGGTTGCGGGCACATCCCCAGTGGGGGGCGTGCAGGAGGCAGCTGATCGATGTTTCTAACTCTCTATCTCTCTCCCTTCCTCTCTGTAAAAAATCAATAAAATATATTTAAAAAAGAAAAAAGAAATCACCTTTGCCTGGCCAATGTGGTTCAATGGTTGAGCATCAACCTAGGAATCAGGTAGGGGTTCGATTCCCGCTCAGGGCACATGCCCAGGTTGCAGGCTCAATCCCCAGTGGGAGATGTGCAGGAGGCCGCCAATCATCTCTCATCATTGATGTTTCTATCTCTCTCTCCCTCTCCTTTCCTCTAAGAAATCAATAAAAATATATTATAAAAAATATATATATCACCCTCATAAAGGCAATGCTATGTCATAAAAGAAGTTCCCTAAACAATATCCTTCTGTAAATTGAAAATGTTTCTTAATCCTGCTTCCATCACATCTCTTAACACTACTTAACATAGAAGTATTAAGTATTCACAATGTAATTTCTAGAATAACCACTGGAATAACAGAATGAAAAAGGTTGAAAAGAACCAGTTCAAAAGTAGGCAAGATAAAAGAAACACATGGGAAAATAAAATTCACAAAATAAAATGAATTATTTAAACTTGAACACATCAATAATTATTGTACATTAAATGTAAGTGGACTAGGGGAGAAACCAAGATGGCGGCATAGGTAAACACCTGAAATTGCTGCCTCCCACAATCACTTAAAAACTACAACTAAAAGACAAAACGGACATCATCCAGAACCAAAGGAAGGCTGGCTACGTAGAAATTCTACAACTAGAAGGAAAGAGAAAAGCACATTGAGACTCAGAGGAGGTGCGGAAGTAAAGTGCAGAGGTACGGAGGCACGCGCACACAAAGGACTGGAAACTGAGTACGCGGTTGTCTTTCTCAATCGGGAGGGAGACACAAGCTCCCGACTCCTCTGAACTCCAGTTCTGGGCGAGTCTCTGGGGACCCAGACTCATACGGAGAGAAACTGGACTGTCTGGCAGTGGGCAGAACTCAAGGGCGGCTTTCTCTCAGAGGTGCTTGCAGTGATTACCACGGGACACTGAGACCCGGGGGCCTCTTAGGACAGGGCTGACAGGAAGCCACTGCTGTTTGCTCTGCCCTGTCGATTCCCTGAGACCCCGCCCCACCCAAGCTGTGTGCAGAGGCTTTTGCATATGAATGTCCTGGCCCTTTGCAACCTAAAATTACCTAACAAACTGCAGCTGAGTCAGAGAGACCCAGAACATCCAAAAGAAGGCCCAAGGCCCCACAGCAGCTTGCACTGCTTCACAGCTGGGCCTCATCTGGGCACCTCCAAAACCCAAACAAAGAAGAGGAATCTGCAGGTATCTCCATAGCTCCTGCTGGGTGGACTCAGGCACAGGCTAAATTAGCACCTCCTTGGAGATCCAAGAGCCAGTGTACCCAGTGGTCAGAGTGGGAACATCCAGATTACAACTCCTCAGATCCATAAGGGACACACTCGGGGGGCAGACTCAGTGAGCACCAAAGCCCCACTGAAGCAAGTCTTGCCTCATAAGGGTGTCTCCAGCACAGAAGTTCTCCCAGCGTAGACACAGCTGATCCTCACAGCCAATTGGCCTGGATGTCAATTCCTCCCAGTGATACCAACAACAATCAAGGCTTATCTACAACAAGACTGTGCACACAGCCCACAAAGGGGTGTACCAAGAGTGTCCACCTCAGGTAACTGGGGAGGCTGAGCCACTGGGCCCTATAGGACACCTAGCACACAAAGTCACTCTATCAACACAGGGAAGCAGCCAAAATGCGGAGACAGAGAAACAGGTCACAAATGAAAGAAATGGAGGAAAAAAAACGACTGGATATAGAGTTCAAAACCACAGTTATAAGGTTTTTCAAGAATTTTCTAGAAACCGCCGATAAATTTAGCGAGACCCTCGAGGATATGAAAAAGGATCAACTAGAAATTAAACATACACTGACTGAAAAAAAAATTATACAGAGACCCAACAGCAGACTAGAGGATGGCAAGAATCAAGTCAAAGATTTGAAATACAAAGAAGCAAAAAACAACCAACCGGAAAAGCAAAAAGAATCCAAAAATATGAAGACAGTGTAAGGAGCCTCTGGGACAACTTCAAGCGTACCAACATTCAAATTATGGGGGTGCCAGAAGAAGAGAGAGAGAGAGCAAGATACTGAAAATCTACTTGAAGAAATAATGACCGAAAACTTTCCCCCACCTAGTGAAAGAAATAGACTTACAAGTCCAGGAAGCGCACAGAACCCCGAACAAAAGGAATCCCAAAGAGGACCACACCAAGACACATCATAATTAAAATGCCAAGGGCAAAAGACAAAGAGAGAATATTAAAAGCAGCAAGAGAAAAACAGTTACCTACAAAGGATCACCCATACAACTGTCAGCTGATTTCTCAACAGAAACTATGCAGGCCAGATGGGAGTGGCAAGAAATATTCAAAGTGATGAATAGCAAGAACCTACAACCAAGATTACTCTACCCAGCAAAGCTATCATTCAGAATTGAAGGTCAGATAAAGAGCTTCACAGGTAAGAAAAAGCTAAAGGAATTCATCACCGCCAAACCAGTATTATATGAAATGCTGATAGGTATTCTTTAAGAAGAGGAAGAAGAAGAAAAAGGTAAAGATAATAACTATGAACAACAAATACATATCTATCAACAAATGAATCTAAAAATCAAGTGAATAAAAAATCTGATGAACAGAATAAACTGGTGAATATAATAGAATCAGGGGCATAGAAAGGGAGTGGACTGACAATTCTTGGGGGGAAGGGGGTGTGGGGGGTTTGGGAAGAGACTGGACAAAAATCGTATACCTATGGATGAGGACAGTTGGGCAGGGAGGTAAGGACAGAGGGTGGGGTGGGAACCAGGTAGAGGGGAGCTATAGGGGGGGAAAAGAGGAACAATTGTAAAAATCTGAACAATAAAGATTTATTTTTAAAAAATGTAAATGGACTAAATGCTCCTGGTAAATTAACAAGATTGACTCTCAGGGCCCACCTTTGAGTTGGCACATACCAGATAGGGAGGTCTGGGAGTGACTTGGCAGGTCCAGAGCTGGGATTTCTAATGACCTTTGTACCTTCTTCCTCTGTCAGGGTCAGGCTTTTGGCCAGTGCACCCAGCAGAGGGGTATGAGCCTATATGAGACCCACCACTGGACCTGCCACTAGGCTGGTGGTGGAGGGTGAAGAGCTAGCTGTGCATCCAGGGCTAAACCTGTTGCCAAAAGTGCGGTTACATACAGGAAGCACTGAGCAAATTTAAGTAAATATAAAGGTGTGGCAAAAGTAGGTTTACAAGATAAATATCACATGATCTCACTCATATGTGGCACATAATGATCAACATAATTTGATGAAAAAGAATAGATCGATCTAGCCCTAACCGGTTTGGCTCAGTGGATATAGAGCGTCGGCCTGCGGACTGAAGGGTCCCAGGTTCGATTCCGGTCAAGGGCATGTACCTTGGTTGTGGGCACATTCCCAGTACAGGGTGTGCAGGAGGCAGCTGATCAATGTTTCTCTCTCATTGATGTTTCTAACTCTCTATCCCTCTCCCTTCCTCTCTGTAAAAAATCAATAAAAAAAAAAAAAAAATATATATATATATATATATATATATATATATATGAATAGATCAATCTAGAGACAAATGGTAGGGGAGGGGGGTTAGAGAGCAACCAAAGGACTTGTATGCATGCATATTAGCATAACCAATAGGCACAGACACTGGGGCAGTGGGGGCTTGCCCGGGGTGGGAATGGCGGGGAGGGGGCGGGGTGTCAATTGAGGAAAAAGGAGACATATGTAAAACTTTAGACAATAAAAAATAATAAAATGGAATTGGACACACACAAAAAAAAGTAGGTTTACAACTGAAAATAATACAATCCTTTCCTATATAATAAAAGCCTAATATGCAAAGCGGCAGAACGACCGGTGGAACGACCAGTCACTATGACACGCACTGACCACCAGGGGGGAGATGCTCAACACAGGAGTTGCCCTCAGCCCACAGACTCCAGGCCAGCCAAGGCAAGTGTGAGTGGGGCCCTCTGATTGCCCCACTGGTCACCCCGCAGAGGGAGGCGACCAGCAGCGGGGAGGCGGGACCGGCGAGCAGGCGGCACCAGGCCGGCCAAGGCGGGTGCCAGCAGGGGCCCCGATCACTCCACCGGTCACCCCACAGATTGGCCCTGATTGCCAGCCAGGCCTAAGGACCCTACCCGTGCAAAAATTTCGTGCACCAGGCCTCTAGTAATTAACAAATAATATGAGAATAAACTCTGTGTTTTGGATACTCACAACTATAAACCTACTTTTGCCCCACCCTGTATTGAGGATAACGAAAGCCAGGTTTCTCACTGTTGGAGGAGGAAGAGGGAGAAAGAATAATGTAGTACATTATGTAAAACTATAAAGAAAAGTAAGTAAATATAAAAAAATTTTTTTCAAGATATTAATTACCATTGGTGGAGAAAGAGAACATAGGGATGGGATAAGGAGAAGCACACAGAAGTTAAGAATATTGCTAACACTCTATTTTCTAAGGTGAATGAAGTTCATTTATTATTATTGTGTTATTATGATTGCTAACATGCATTTTGCATATCAGTGTGATCTCAACATGGCACCTTAAGAGCCTAAACTTCAAAGTCTAAACCTAACAATCTACTTATATTAGAAATTCAGCTACTTTCACTAACTTTCTTGTGTGAGTCAGGTAGTGTCTCATTTTTTTTTTAATTTGCTTTAAATAAACAGTTTCAACTATGACTACTTGTTCCAATACAGACATACTTGGTTCCTCAAAGAAAAACCTCCTCTTCATAAATATTCATCATTTTAAGCTCACTAAATATACCTTAACCCTAAAGAAAAATAACATTTTTTTTTAAAATGGTCATCTTTTCACCAAATAAGAATTCAATGAACTATGACTACTGAAGCAATAGTTAAAACCCTAAGAGAAGTGTTGCTATCACATCTATATAGGCTGGTACATGAAGGTTGTAAGGATGGGTTGACTCATAAAAGAAAAACAACATAAAATAAACTTTAGACTTTTATCTAAACAAAGGTCCTTTTTTTTTTTTTAACTTTCTCCTGACTATATAAGTTATAAAAGAATAAAATGAGTACTTTAACTTACCATTCCACTGGAATTATTTATTCCATTCATATTAATTTTGGTTACAAATCTAACTGATGGAGGAGCTTCTGGGTATTTAGGTCCACATTCTACTTTCAGGCTATATATTCTGTTTTCATAATTTGTCTGGAAGGCAAAAAAATAATAAAAATAATATTCAAGTGCTAATAAAGAGGGAAAGTACTTGATATTATTATGTATGTGATTAAGAATTTACTTTTCTACATTCATTTGACCTATTGGTAGAATAAACTGCAGCAAGTATATTTAAAAGTAGAGAAAAAGCAGAGATTTTATAAAATAATTCTATACAGCCATATCAAAATGATCAGAACTCACTTTTTGTGATACAGGCAATGCCTATAATAAAATTAAAGCAAAAATCAAAACACTTAAATTCAGGTTTTACTAAAAAGTTTACATTGTGGAGGAGAGACTACCTGACTATGTCACGCACATATAAAAGTTCCCACTTGTCCAGGACAATTCTGTTTATTCCTATTGTTCCAGTATTAATATTAATAGTGCTTCTTTTCATCCTCAAAAGAATCTGGTTGGACAATAAATTATATGGTTATCCCACTTATAGAGCAATCAATAACTTCTAGCAAAAAGAAAAACACTATATTATACCATGTTACAGTGAGAAAACAGTATTTCATGCCTCATTAGTTAGAGCAAACTTTATGTTTCCACATCATTTTAAAATACAGTTTCTTAATTAAGAAATTTAACATAACCATACTATAAAAAAGCCATTTTAAAGCTACCAGACTTAATGGTTCCAGATTATTCCTGGCTGATATTTCATACCTATAATTAACTCTTCTTTATCCTTATGACTTGTTCACTTGGTTAACTTATTGGTATACAATTAAAATATAAAAGTGAAAAATAAGTGAAAGAGACAAATGTAATGCCTATTGGTTTCTACAATAAACCTTGGGGAGAGGGGAGTAGCTAACCATCCGTCTACAGATTTCACTTACCAAAACTTCCTTTCCCTTAAGTAAAAGCTACTCCCAAGAGGAGGTCAGATCTTGGATATTAAGCTACTGAAGTTTAAAATGGATGCAACATTCTTATATATGTTAAATATTTCAATATTTTACAAAAGAAACAGTTGTATAAAACTCATCACAGTTTAATGGTAAATATATTAATATAACCAGCACTTTTGATATGTATACAAAGGACTAACACCAGACAGATCTCACGGAAATCATCTAGTCTGTGGTTCTCTACTTTGGATACACATCAGCCTCTCTAAAAACTTGCATTTTTAAAATAATGATAGTAATAATAGACACCGCCCAAAATTCATAATGTTAAAGATACTCAAGAGTATGTGGAAACAACTAGAACTCTCATACTACTGGGTGTTGAAAATCATACAACCATTTTGTAAACAAGTTGGCATTTTCTTATAAAGATAAGCATACACCTACCCTATGAATTAGCAATTCCATACCTAGGCATTTTAACCAAGAGAAATGAAGACAAACATATGTTTACAAAAAGACGTGTAAAGAATGCTCATAGTAGTTTTATTTGTAATAGTCAGTAAGTAGGTAAAATCCAAATACCCATTAACAGGAGAACTGATAAACATACTATAGTATATCAATAAAGTAAAATAGTACTCAGTAATAAAAAGAAACTCTACATGGAACAACACAGATGACTCTCTGAGACAGTATGCCGAGTCAAAAGAAGCAAATTGGTAAGTGAACACACTGCATGATTTCACTTATACCAAGTTCCACAACAGTCAAAACTACTCTAGGGCGCACAAAGCAGGGTGGGGATGAGGATGGGAAGGGACACAGAGAACTTTCTGGGGTAATAGAATTGTTCTCTATCTCGATAAGCATGTGGGTAACAAAGTACATTTGTCAAAACTAACGGTATGTATTTCACTATATGTACATCACACCTCAAATTTTCTAAAATCAAAAAACTATTAATCTAATTCAGTGCTCAGAATAAACATCACACTAACTTTTGATACCCTGGGCTAATTTTTCTTTTAAATTAATTTATTTTAAATTAACAACCAAATCTTTCTATTATCTAACAAAAGAATGAAATAGAAGAGAGTAATAAAACAAATAATTATTAAGAATGCCCAGATGGCGTGGCTCAGTGACTGAGCATCCATCTATGATCCAGGAGGTCATGGTTCGATTCCCGGTCAGGGCACATGCCCAGGTTGCTGGCTCGATCCCCAGTGGTGGGGGTGCAGGAGGCAGTCAATCAATGATTCTCTCTCCTCATTGATGTTTCTCTCTCTCTCTCCCTCCCTCTCTGAAATCAATAAAAATATTTTTTTAAAAGAATGTACTATAGTCAGATACTCTCCTATTGTCTAATTATTAATTCATTTAATTCTCAAAATGTCTAAAGATGGATATAGTACCTCCATTTACACAGAAACATACATATAAGGAAAAGTAACTAAACCTCTAATGCTAAAAAGTATTGCTTCAGAAAACTGATACACAAATATATCGAAAAACAAAGTTGCTAATCATATAAATTCAGATACTGGAGTAAATAACACACACACACAAAAAAAACAGTAATCTTCAGCAGTAGCAAAAAAACAAACTAACAAACAGAAAAACAGCTAACCAAGTTACAGTATGTTGAGGTAAGAATTTTCCTATTACCCTGGCTGAATGTAGATAGCTAAAGCTGCGGACAAAATTGCTCTAAATATGGCAGCTTCTAAACAGAAAACTAAGATGAGACACCAATCTCAGCAGGTTTTATTAAATGGCAAATGAGTACTGTGACCACTCACCTTCACCCAGTCCCATGTGCCTCAGTGAGGGAGATAACTTGAAAGAGGATGCAAGGCAGAAAATCACTGTGTGCTGAATAGTCTGGCTTAGGAGGAGTACTGTACCACTGCAAGGTCCTCCCCTCCACCCTCTTCCTGGCACCAAAGAGAGAGAGGGTGCTCAAAGACTAATTGCAAGCAGAGGACTCACTGGAAGAGAGGCCTGGCCTGGCAGTCAGCAGCATTGGTCTATGTTTCCCCTGCTTGCTGAGCAGACTCTACCCTTCCCACAAGCTAGCAAAGTGTTTGCCCTCCCTCCCCGCACTGGGCACACCCTGGACATGGGAGTTTCCTGCAGTTCTGTGACACCAACTTGGAGAGTCCGCTGGCGGCCACAAGAGATCAGGCAGGAGCTGTTCCTCCACATTTGCGAACTGTGCTTTGAAAAGCCCACAAAAATTGCGGAGGAACTTACACATAAGCTCCAAAACATTCTTCAAGTTTAAAGTTCACGGGAGGTAGTGGCTCAGTGGATAGAGCGTCAGCTCACAGACTGGAGAGTCCCGGGTTCAATTCCAGTCAAGGGCACATACCTCAGCTGTAGGCTCGATCCCCAGCCCTGGTGGGGGTGCATGTGGGAGGCAACCAATCAATGTGTCTCTCTCACATCAATGTTACCCTCTCCCGGTCTCTCCCCCTCCCTTCTACTCTCTCTAAAAATCAATGGAAAAATATCCTCAGGTGAAGATAAACAGATAAAAAAATTTTTTGAAATTTATACTCCATCAAGTTCAGACCATCTCAAACTATGCATTAAGAAAGATTGCTTATAAGTTATAAGCACTTTTTTTTTTACCAGACAGACCATGGTAATAATGTTCACAGGCAGTGAAAATCAAAGTTTTCATTATAAATACCAAGTTATAAAACACATTAAAAAATTCTAATCACCAGTATTATATTTCCTTCTTCAAAAGTCTTATGGAAAAAAATCAGAGCATGGGGGGTGGGGGGCATTTGTTAGTGTAGTAGTGTATATAAATTTTGCAAAAGAATACCAGAAAAGCCGAAACCGGTTTGGCTCAGTGGACAGAGCGTCGGTCTGCGGACTGAAAAGGTCCCAGGTTCGATTCTGGTCAAGGGCATGTACATTGGTTGCGGGCACATCCCTGGTGGGGGTTGTGCAGGAGGCAGCTGATCGATGTTTCTCTCTCATCGATGTTTCTGGCTCTCTATCCCTCTCCCTTCCTCTCTGTAAAAAAATCAATAAAATATATTTAAAAAAAAAAAAAAAAGAATACCAGAAAATATAAAACATTCATTAATTAATTCTTTAAATTTAACAATGCTTATTACCTGATCCATTTTTCTTTTATAATAATCAACAGGAAATTTAAACTCTACCCAATGGGAAAATAGGTGAAATGTTCAGTTAGCAAGGTAGCAAACAGTATACAAAACCAGAGTGAGAAAAAAAAACAACCTTTAAATTTGTTTTTTCCACCAAGTCAAAATATTATACAACTAGAGGCCCAGTGCATGATTTAATCATGCACCTGGTGCACCAGCGGGCTGGCTGTCCGCCTGTGCACCAGGCCTTCCGAAAGCCTCCTGCGCGGCGGAGGCTTTCGAAAGGCCTTGTGCCGGAGCAGACAGCCGGCCAGCTCCCCCGCTTTGGCTTTTGATCGCGGGGGAGCTGGCCGGCTGTCCGCCGGTGCACCAGGCCTTCCGAAAGCCTCCGGCGCAGCCATGGCACAGACGCTGAGCTCGCGGCGCCAGTGGTGCCGCGAGCTCAGCGTCCTGCTGGCCCAATCAGCTACCCCGGCCACCCTGAGTCCCGCCCCCTGCGCCTCCTGCTGGCCCAATCGTGGGCGTAGCGGAGTGATGGTAATTTACATATTACCATTTTATTATGTAGGATACATATTTCAAAGACTCATTGCAGGGAGTGCAATTAATGGTACCTTTGAGTAAGAAATGCAGAGTAGAAAAAAAATTCCCAATCTGAAAATATTTAGAGTAAAAAGAAAAATTCACAAACTTCAGAAAGACCTAAGAATAAAGAACAATGGGCCTGTTCCCAACATCACAAGAAAATATTCAAGAATCATAGACTTTTCAATATATTTTATAAATGAAGAATCTGAGGCCTATAGCATTTACATGGCAAGTCAAATATCACAAAGCAAATAGCAATGTGCTCTCAAAAGAAACCAATTTAGAAATTATTGGTTATACATAGTGAGCTAGTAATGTATTATGTCAAAACACACTGTTTGCTCTTCCCAAATAACCCCTCCATTTCCTCACCTTTTCTCCTCTCTATCTGGAATGTTCTCCATCCCCATCACCACCTTCTGAAATCCTACTAGTCAGTTCTTTAAGGCTCATTCCAAAGGCAACTTCCTCCACTGTTCAGCCTTCCTCAATTATTCCAGCTAGAAGAAACATATTCTAAAGTCCCATAGTGATCTTTCTCTGCCATATTTAGAGTCTGTCATTTACATTTACTTTTTCTTCTCTACTAAACTGCAAACACTTTGCTGGCAATGACTATATCAATCTTTTCCCCCCAATTCTCCAGAAAATCAAGTATCATATTGTGCACAATGGTAGTACCAGTAAATGTATACAAAATAAAAAGGGAATAATTGTTTCAGTTAGAATTTATCATAATTATTTATTTTAATATATTGTAAAATAAAATGCTTATTGTAAAGTGGATATAAATATCAATAAAAATATGTAATTTATAGCACTGACCCTTGGTGGCCCAATAATCATGCCTGTCCACCTTGTAAGTGTCATATCTTCATCATCTTCAAGGCCCCAGCTAACCGTACCATCGCCTACTCCTTTTTGTCCTTCTTCAAGTTCTTCCAACAAGCGAAAATTACGAGGAACTTTAACTCCTATACAAAAGAATGTCAATGTAAATGCAAAAAGCTCACAATTATAAGAGCTACACATATTCAATTTCAGCATTTTCCAAATTAACCTTTATAAATTATTTCCCCAAAAAGCAAAATTTCCTCTGAAAAAAACATTCTGCTCCAGAAAATTTTGAATCTAATAACCTCTCAAAATGAAAACCCTACAGAAAGCACTGTACCAATATTAATAGTACAGAACATGTATATAAATTCCTAATTAGTCAATTCCATACTGACATAAATTAATCATCAAAAATCATTATAAATAATTGAGTTTTTGTTCCTAGCCAAGAACAAAATGGACATGACCAGAAAGTTCACAAAAGTTCGATTTTATTAATATATATTCTTCTCTAATGACTTTTAAAGAATAATGCCCTTCTTTTAAAATGTACTAAGAGGCACTATTTTCTAGAATATGCTAAAGCAGCCCCACCCATGGTCCTCAGTTAGTCTCTTTCCTGTTCTCATCCCTAATCAATGGAGTCCTATCTCTCCCAGCTCATTTCCTTATGGGTATAGCAATTTCCTAGGACATGCCCTTCACCTCTTTGCCCAAACCCTGGCAAGTTTTACACAATCTACAAACCTCTCATACCTCCAGTTCTCTAGCCTTTAACTCCATCACTCCTTACAAATTCTGAAATCTTAACACAAATACCTTCCTCTCTGCCTAGATTCTCCTAGCCTTTCAGTTTCCCACTCCCTCATTTTCACTAAACCTGGTCTTTGCCATTATTTTAATTTCTAATCCCTGGAATCAAACCCCGATTCTTCCAATTTATCACAAACTTTCCTAGGAGTACTGGCCTAACCTCTCCAAAAAAAAAAAAAAAAAAAGGACCCTATGGTTTTCTCTGTTCACAACAGCATCTCACATGAAACACCCTCCAGCCCCACTGCACAAGTCCTGAAAAAACCTTTTCTCTGGCTCAGGCAAGAACACAAACTCACACTCTCACTCTCTCATGCACACACATACAAGCAATTATGAAGCACAAAGAAAGAAGTGATTTGTATAACTTCTGTCTCTTGCTGAAATCAAAATATCTCTTTCACTTACTAATTCATAGTAATACTTTGACATATAATCAAAAGCTAGTAAGTACTGTAACTTAAAACAAAAACACTAGCCACTTTATGTTTTGTGCTTCATAAAAAATGCTTGAAAACCTTGGGCCACAGAGATATGGAGCTGTTATAAATCCCAAAAACAGAAGTAGTCATTATTATAACTACTGTGATTATTAATAACCATTTGTTAAGCATACATTATATTTTAAATAAAGTATCCCACTTACTATTAAAAGCATTCTTTCTACAGTTGCAGAAACTCAAGTTTAAAGAAGTTATGTGACCTGCCAGTTTCTAGACCAAAGTCACTCTTTTAGCCCTGAAGTTACATAGTACTACAAGCTACACAAGCAGCATATCATGGCACAGATCTAGGAGTCAGACAGCCCGGGCCCAGCTCCCAGTTCTACTGCCCACTTGACATGTGACCTCAGCAATTATTTCATCTGTAAAAGTGTGATAACAATAGTTCCTACCTCACAGAATCATTGTGAAAATTAAATAAGGTAATGCACTGGAAACAATAAATCATGGCCACGATAATTTTAGTGTCCATATTAGGTAGAATTATATATAACTTCTACTTAACTCCATAAAAATTGTGTGAAAATAAGAGCTTTTTGTACAATCCTGTAGGGTGACCCCTGGATAATTTTACCCTAACCTGTAAGTTTCTAATAACATAATTGAGACAACTGCTATTTTCCCATAGCTATACAGTTATGATCTTCACAACATATTGCTACTAAAATGCTTTTTAAAGTAATCTTGCACAAGCTTGATTACACTTACCATTATGTAGTCATTTCCAAAGAATAATTCTAATTTCTTTTTTTCATAGAGGACAAAATTTTATTCTAAAAATAGATCTCAGTAATAATGAAATACCAAACATGGGTCATAATAATAAAAAGAGAGGTATTTTTTTTCTGAAAAGTACATCATCTCTATCATATATTGCCAAATCTCATTTATCTGTATTTTAATTAATTTTATGGATTATCCAAGGAAATTTTTTAATCATTCACTGGATTCTGCCTAATATACATCTGGATTGCCCATACTGATCACATCAATTGGCCATAATACAGTAAGTAGAAATTATCTTTTTATATCAAAATTCTTGATATATGATATTCTCTGTAAACCAAAAACTGATCACAAAAGTTACATAATTAAATGTAACTTATTAACCTATTAATTGTAGTTGCATGTTTATCAGGATATCTTAGGGCATTTTCACACTATTAAAAATTGGTGTGATTTATTTTGAAAAATCCAAGACAGAAATTCTGTCAGGGCATCCAAGATGGTGGTGGAGTAAGTGGAAGTTACACATACCTCCTCCCAGGACCAAACTGGAATTACAACTAAATTATAAAACGGTCAACCTGAGTAACCACCTGAGGACTAGCTAAACAGGAGTCTTATACCAAGGATTTTCACAAGAAGCCACATTGAGACTAGTAGGAAGGGTGAGACAAGGGCTGGGCCTGCACCCACATGTAGCAGTTGAGAACCTGGAGGGATAGCTCAGCTAAAAAGGTCCCCTGAGAGAAGCAAGAGGTCTCAACCCCATGCTGGGCTCCCCAGCCAAGGGCACCAGAGCCAGAAAAGGAGCCCACATAATATTTGGCTGTGAACATCAGAAATTCTGTTTGTCAGGGAGAAATGGGAGTCTGCTAGAAACCCAGGCCCCCTCTTAAATGGCCAGTGCAAAAAATCTCATTCACAGCCACTCACCCTGGGCTGCGTCAAAGGATGGCTCAAAGCAGATTGGGGTTGCGAGGAGAGACTGAGTTGGGTAGCTCCAGGGAGTCCCTCACCACCAGCCCACAGATACCTTATTTCCTGGGTGGATCACTCCCTTTCATACAGCATCAGCTTGGGGGGATTCTCTGGCCCCACCCTCCTAACTGTTGCTCACTCTACCATGCTCACTACAGAGGAGTCAGCTGCCTGAAACTGTGGTGCACTTTCCTAAAGGGATCTTGACAAAGTCTGGGCATATACAGGAGGTGTCAGAGGCTGACTTACGTGGCTCTGGGGGAGGGGCTATTTTTCTCTTGCACGCCCAGAGAAAAATAGCAGAGTCCTCCAATGCACAGTCCTCCCTACTCACAGTGAAATCTTGGTCTGTTCTGGCCTGACAAACTCTACCACATCAATTGGCCATAATACAGTCATTGGTCCCACCCTAACGAATCCCTGAGATGACAGCCCACCACAAAAGTCTGCAAGCACACGGCGGGTGGTGACTGGCCCTGGTGCACAGAGACTTCTGCTGAGTGACCTCAGACCCAGCACTGGTGTAGAGTTCAAATCTGTATCAATCTGGTAAATACCACTTGTTCCTACCTGCTGACTCAATGAGAAACCTACCTCACGCAACTCATGTACCACCAGAGACTCTTTCAGGGACTGAGTCTAACAGGCAGACAGTAGGCAGAGACAAATCTCGGGTGCCTTGGGCCTTTTGCTGACTTACCCCAGGCCCAATGCTGGTGAAAGGCAGCTTGGAACCTCCTACACACACCCAGGACAAGGAGACGCAGCCACAAACTGTGGATCACTTTTTACCTCCAGATAGCCAAGGGCCAGTCACAGGCACCTCATGACATTAAAGTGCACTGGAGGCCCTCCCAAGAGGCCCCAGAACTAACACACCCTGGTGGCAGGCTTCACACAAGTCACAGCATGACCCAATAAGCTCCACAAGCAGCACACCCAAAGGGAGATCTTGAAAGGAATCAGATCTTTCTGGGGCGAACTCCACTTCCAGGGCCAGGCCCTGCACAGCAGTACATACACTGTGGTTGGGGGTCGGTCCTCACAATCAGCCAGCCTGTGGGTGAATCCCAGCAACATGCCAACAGCAGTCAAGACTGAACTACAGCCTAGTGGGCGTGGCTCAGTGGTTGAGTGTCAACCTGTGAACCAGGAGGTCACGGTTCGATTCCCAGTGGGGGCACATGCCCAGGTTGCAAGCTTGATCCCGTGTGGGGCATGGAGGAGGCAGCTGATCAATGATTCTCTCTCATCATTGATGTTTCTATTTTCCTCTCCCTTCCTCTCTGAAATCAATAAAAATATTTTAAAAAAATAAATTAAAAGACAACTACAGAGATTAAAAATGGTGGCAGAGGAAGTGGATTATTAGGCTATGTGAAATAAGTCCATCTGAAAAAGACAAATATCACATGATCTCACTTATTTGTGGAATCTAATGAACAAAAAGAATTGACCAACAAAATAAGACCCGAAGCATGGAGGCATGGAACAAACTGACATACCTCAGTGTGGGGTTGGAGGGACGAGAAGAGATAAACCAAAGAACTTATATAACTTACATGCATAGCCCATGGACACAGGCAATACCTGGAGGGTGGGGGGGGGTGGGGGGAGGGATAAGGGCTGGAAGGAGGGGGGTAAAGGAGGAGAAAATGGGAGATATCTGTAATACTATCAACAATCTATATATATAAAAGGCTAAGTGTCCATCCGTCCGACCAGTAGTTATGACACGCACCGACCACCAGAGGGCAGACACTCAACGCAGGAACTGCCATGACACACACTGGCCATTTAAAAATAAATGGCACCACGGACCTGGCACCAACAAACCAACATTCGGCTTCCCCCAAGTGGGACACCACCCCCCCCCCCCTCCCAGAGCAACACCCAACCAAATCACAGCCAATGCTGCCAAGACCCCATGGCGCAAAATGCGGCCCACAGCCCAGCCCGGAAACGGTCACTGTGGGTGCCAGGGAATGACATCACATAGCAACGCCCGGCTTCCTCTCCCTAGTGACTAGCCTCCTTGGAGTTTCCTCAGCCCAAGAACCCAACTTGCTTTATAGCCAGGTGCAAACATTTTTACAATTTAACCAAATGTTTGTGAAGCATTTTCACATGCCTCATCTCATTTGATCCTCACAGAAGTCCTGGAGTAGGTAGATAAAGAGACTCAGTAGAATCCTATTTTCTTTTCATTAGCCAGAAAACAGAGATTTAGAAAGCTTAGAAACTAAGAAATGGTGGACCTTGAAAGTGACTTCAGGTTTTCTCACTGCACAGAATATAGTCAAACACTGCTAAGTTAAATATTTTACCCTTTGTTCTCCCTGCGTGATCTACAATAATAACCTGCTTCGTGTTGATATTTATTGCTGTGTTGCTGACAATTACCTGAGAGAGAAGTTGGGGTGCTTCATTAAGCTGGAAAAAGTTTAACTAAATTAGAAAGCAGGTCTAATTAAGCAAGTTTATTCTATATCTATAAAAGGCTAAGTTGACTCGCACATGTGTGATACATATAAAGCTCCTGCTGGCGCCAATCACACGCATGTGTTTCAATCTGTCATTGTCAATCATGATTTTGGTTGACACTTCTATTATAGAGAAAAAGCAAATAGTGATATTAAAGTATCTCTTCTAATTAATTTCCTTTCATTGTGCACGGATTGGGACACTAGTAAAAAATAATGAACAACATAGACTGATGAACAAGAACAGACCCAGAAACAGGGAGGCATGGATCAGACTGTCGGGCCTCAGGGGGAGGGTAGGGAAGGGTGGGGATAAAGGGGGAGACCAACCAAGGGACTTGTGTGCAAGCATATGAGCCTAACCAGCGGTCAAGGAGAGCGGGGGGGGGGGGGGGGGGATGTGTGGGGAGGGGTGTGGGATGGGAGTGGGGGGATGAGGACAAATATGTGATACCTTAATCAATAAAGAAATTTAATAAATAAATAAATAAAATAAAAAGACTCAACTACAGCCCTAGCAAGTGGGGCTCATTTGTTTGGAGCACTGTCCTGTACACCAAGGTGTGGAGGGTTTGATTTTTGATCAGGGCACATAGCCAGGTTACAGTCCAATCCCTGGTCGGGATGCATACAGGAGGCAACTGATTGATGCTTTTCTCTCACATCAATGTTTCTTTCTCTCTCTCCTTTCTCTCTCTTAAAAAAAAAAAAATTTAAAAATCAATAAAAAATTTTAAAAATAAAATAAGACTCAATTACAACAAAAGAGATCACAAACCCACACAGGAGACATTCCTGGATCACCTAGTTCAAGTGATAAAAAAGACTGCACTCGCCGAAACCGGTTTGGCTCAGTGGATAGAGCGTCAGTCTGCAGACTGAAAGGTCCCAGGTTCGATTCCGGTCAAGGGCATGTACATTGGTTGCGGGCACATCCCTGGTAGGGGGTGTGCAGGAGGCAGCTGGTCGATGGTTCTCTCTCATCGATGTTTCTAGCTCTCTATCCCTCTCCCTTCCTCTCTGTAAAAAATCAATAAAATATAAAGACTGCACTAATGAGCCCAACAAGACAGCTACTACATAAGGCAACCATATCAAAACTGGGAGACAGATCTAAATACAGACAGGCAGTCAAAATGGGGAGACAAAGAAATGTTCCCCAAATGAAAGAACAGCAGAAATCTGCAGAAAAAGTTAAATAAAATGAAGATAAGCAACCTACCAGAGTTCAAACCAATGGTTACAAGGATGCTTAAGGAACCTAGGGGAGAATGAGTAAACTCAGTGAGAATGTACACAAACAGACAGTAAGCAAAATAAAGGACATAAAAACTGTAATAAAGAACTAGTCTGAAATGAAGAATACACTAGAAGGAATCAGCACCAGGTTAGATGAAGCTGAGATTTGAATCAGCAGTTTAGAAGACAAAGGAGCAGAAAACACGAATCAGAGCAGCAAAAAGAAAAAGATGTTCTTTAAAAAAAAAAGAGGATAGTTTAAAACAGCAGTTGCCAACCTTTTAGACCTCACAGACCACTGGTTGGCGACTGCTGCTCCAAAGGTTTCCTTAAACCAGCAGTCACCAACCTTTTGGACCTCACGGATCACCTCGGACCACTGGTTGGCGACCGCTGGTTTAGAGGACCTCTGGTAGCCTGGCTGGTGTGGCTTAGTTGGTTGGAGCATGGTCCCATACACTGCAAGGTTACAGGTTTGATTCCTACTCAGCACACATACCTAGGCAACTGATCGATGTTTCTCTCTTACATCAATGTTTCTCTCTCTCTCCATGCTCCCCATTCCTTCTCTAAGATCAGTTTTTTTTAAAAAGAACTTCTGGCCCTAGCTGGTTTGGCTCAGTGGATAGAGCATCAGCCTTCAGACTGAAGGGTCCCGGGTTCGATTCCGGTCAAGGGCACATGCCCGGGTTGAGGGCTCGATCACCAGTGGGGGGCATGTAAGGGGCAGCCGATCAATGATTCTCTCTCATCTCTGATGTTTCTATCTCTCCCTCTCTCCCTCTCCCTTCCTCTCTGAAATCAATAAAAATATTTTAAAAAAAAGAACTTCTGGGACAACATCAAGCATAACAACATCCATGTCATAGGGGTAACAGAAGAAGAGAAACAGCTAGGGATTGAGAACCTATTTGAAGAAATAATTACTGACAACTTCTCTAACCTGGCAAAGGAAAAAGGCGCACAGTTCAGAAAGCAAAGACAGTCCCAAACAAGAGGGCTACACCAAGACACATCACAATTAAAATACTAAATGTTAAAGACAAGAGAATCTTAAAAGCAGCAACAGCCTGGCCAGTATTGCTCAGTGGTTGAGCAACGACCCATGAACCAAGAAGGTCACGGTTCGAATCCCAGTCAGGGCACATGCCCAGGTTTCGGGCTCGATCCCCAGTGGGGGGAGTGTAGGAGGCAGCCGATCAATGATTCTCTCTCATAATTGACGTTTCTCTCTCTTTCCCTTTCTCTCTGAAATCAATAAAAATATTTTTTTTCATGTAGCAACAGAAAGACAGTTATCTACAAGGGGGTTCCCATAAAACTATCAGCTGATTTGTCATCAGAAACATTTCAGACCAGAAGAGTTTGGCAAGAAATATTCAAAGTGATGAAAAGCAAGGCCCTACAACAAAGACTACTCTACCTAGCAAGGCTATTATTTAAAATGGAAGAAAAACTGAATAAAAATAAATTCACAGACAAAAAGCTGAAGGAGGCCATCACCACCAAACCAGTATTAAATAAAATGTAAAAGAAACTTCTTGAAGATGAAGAATGAAAAAACGTAAATATAGCCCTGGCTATGTGGCTCCTGGTTAGAGCATCATTCCGTGGACCAAAGGGTCAGAGGTTCAAATCCGGTCAAGGGCATGTATCTCGGTTGCAGGTTCCCAGCACCAGTAGGGCTGCATTCAGGAGGCAACCAATCGATGTGTCTGTCTCACATAGGTGTTTCTCTCTCTCCCTCCTCCTGCCCCTTTCACTCTCACTAGAAATCAATGGAAAAATTATCCTCAGGTGAGGATTTAAAAAAAAAGCAGCCCTGGCTGATTTGGTTCAATGGATAGAGCATTGGCCTGTGGACTGAAGGGTCCCAGGTTTGATTCCAGTCAAGGGCACATGCCCAGGTTGCGGGTTTGATCCCCAGCAGGGGGTGTTGCAGGAAGCAGCTGATCAATGATACCTCTCTCATCATTGACGTTTCTCTCTCTCTCTCCTTCTCCCTTTCTCTCTGAAATCAATAAAAATATATTTTTATAAAAAGCAAACATAAATAATAATAAAATGGCAATAAGTATGTACCTATCAATAATCACTTTAAAAGTACATGAGTTAAGGGAGGAGGTCAGTGGAGGGAAAAAAAGAAACATATGTACTACTATTTGTAATACCTTAAACAATAAAATTTTTTTAGCCGAAACTGGTTTGGCTCAGTGGATAGAGCATCGGCCTTCGGACTCAAGGGTCCCAGGTTCAATTCCGGTCAAGGGCATGTACCTTGGTTGCAGGCACATCCCCAGTAGGGGGTGTGCAAAAGGCAGCTGATCGATGTTTCTCTCTCATCGATGTTTCTAACTCTCTATCCCTCTCTCTTCCTCTCTGTAAAAAATCAATAAAGTATATTAAAATATATATATATATATATATATATATATATATATATATATATATTAGCACTTATTTAAAAAATAAAATAAAATAAAAAATGTTTTAAAAAAAGTAAATGGGTTAAATGCTCCAATGAAAAAATAAGATATAGGGTAGCTGAATGAATAAAATAAACAAGACTAAAAACAAAAAAGTAAAAAAGGTAAATATTAAAAAACAAAGAACGGAGCCAAGCCTCCTGCTTGCTCCGTGGCCGCAGCCATTTCTGTTGGGATTTATGTATCTTCTATAATTGAAACTTTGTAGCCTTAAGCGGAGGCCTGAGCTGGCCAGGGTGTGCGGAAAGCTTGGCTTCCTCCATCACCGGGGGAAACCCTAGCCTCCTGCTCTTTCCAGCTCCGTGGCTGCCGCCATTTCTGTTTGGATTTATGTATCTTCTATCATTGAAACTTTGTAGCCTTGAGTGTAGGCCTAGGCTGTCAAGGGCAGGCGGAAAGCTTGGCTTCCTCCATTGCCAGGGAAACCCTCCCTCCTGCTCTCTGTGGCCGTAGCCATCTTGGTTGGGTTTATTTGCAAATTCGCTCCTGATTGGCTTGTGGGCGTGGCTTGTGGGTGTAGCGGAGTGATGGTTAATTTGCATATTACTCTTTTATTAGATAGAATTTGTTTTATTGATCTCAGAGAGAAAGGAAGAGGGAGAGAGAGATAGAAACATCAACGATGAGAGAGAATCATTGATTGGCTGCCTCCTGCACGCCCCCCACAGGGGATCGCGCCAGCAACCAGAGCATGTGCCCTTGACCGGAATCGAACCTGGGATCCTTCATTCTGCACGCCGACGCTCTATCCACCAAGCCAAACCGGTTAGGATGTGCTTTCACCACTCTTATTCAGCATACCACTGGAAGTCCCAGCCACAGCGATCAGATAAGAAGAAATAAAAGGAATCCAAATTGGAAAAGAGAAAGTAAAATTCTCATTATTCGCAGATGACATATTGTAAATAGAAAACCCTAGAGACTCCACCAAAAAACTACTAGATTTAATAAATGAATTTGGCAATGTAGCAGGATACAAAATCAACACCCAAAATCGATGGCTTTTTTATACACCAATAATGAATTCTCAGAAAGAGAAACTAAACAAGCAATCCCATTTACCATTGCAACAAAAATATTAAAATACTTAGGAATAAACTTAACCAAGGAGGCAAAAGACCTGTATTCAGAAAATTACAGAACACTGAAAAAAGGAGACAGAAGGAGATATAAACAAGTGGAAGAATATACTGTGTTTGTGGATTGGTAGAATCAACATCATTGAATCAACATCATTAAAATGTCCACACTACCCAAAGAAATTTACAGATTCAATGCAATCCCTATTAAAATACCAACACCATATTTCAGAGATCTAGAACAAATAATCCAAAAATTTATATGGAACCAAAAAAGACCCCAAATAGCTGCAGCAATCTTGAGAAAGAAGAACAAAGTTGGAGAAATCACAATGCCAGAGACCAAGTTATATTACACAGCCACCATAATCAAAACAGCCTGGTACTGGTGCAAGAACAGACATATAGATCAATGGAACAGAAAAGAGACCCCAGAAATCAATCCAAGCCATTATGCTCAATTAATATTTGACAAAGGAGGCAAGAGCATACAATGTAGTCAAGACAAGTCTTTTCAATAAATGGTATTGGACAGATACATGCAACTTACACCATACACAAGAATAAACTCAAAATGGATAAAAGACTTAAATTTAAGTCGAGAAACCATAAACATCCTAGAAGAAACCATAGGCAGCAAAATCTCAGACATCTCTCATAGCAATATGCTTACGGATACATCTCCTAGGGCAGTGGTCAGCAAACTCATTAGTCAACAGAGCCAAATATCAACAGTATAACGACTGAAATTTCTTTTGAGAGCCAAATTTTTTAAACTTAAACTTCTTCTAACGCCACTTCTTCAAAATAGACTCACCCAGGCCGTGGTATTTTGTGGAAGAGCCACACTCAAGGGGCCAAAGAGCCGCATGTGCCTCGCGAGCCACAGTTTGCCAACCACGGTCCTAGGGCAAAGGAAACTAAGAAGAAAATAAACAAATGGACTACATCAAAATTAAAAGCTTCTGCACAGCAAAAGAAACCATCAACAAAACAAAATTGGAGCCCACTGTATGGGAGAACATATTTGGCAATGATACATCTGATAAAGAATTAATATCTAAAATATATAAGGAACTCATACAACCTAACAGAAGGAAGACAAACAATCCAATTTAAAAAATGGGCACAGGACCTAAATAGACACTTCTCCAAAGTGGACAGATGGCCAAGAGACATATAAAAAAATTAGAGGCTCGGTGTATGAAAATTCATGCACTGGAGCAGAGGGGGGAGGGGGGGGTCCCTCAGCCCAGCCTGCCCCCTCTTGTTGGAAGCCGCCCATTGTCTTCACTAGCAGAGAGGTGTGGACAAGGAACCCGGAAGGCTGGTCAACCTTGAAGCTCTGAAAGGTCAGAGCCAACCACCCACTGTCTAGTTGAGACAGTGATAGCTAAAGCAACCTCCACCTTTTAATCTTGTGTAAATCCTTGCTTTGGCTGTTACTGGAATTGCCTGCCTAGAGCTATGGGTGGATCCCATAGTCTTAATAAAAGGGATTGCTAGGCCGGAGCAAAGTGAAGTCCTTCCCCTTGAGTCGGGCTCCCGCCTGGCCCCCAATATTTCCAAATTAATATTTTCTAGTCTTTCTTTTGCGTGCGGCCTCCTCCAGAGCCAGAACCCTGAACCTGAACCCTGAATCACGCGGGACGTGAAAGGGATTCACAGACCAGGAGCCCTCAGTGGCAGGAGGCGACCCAGCAATCAGGGGAAGGTGACAACCCCATCACACCTCTGCTGCTGCCACTGCCAGCAGCGCAAGCCTCGGCCGGACCTGGTTACCTGAGCCTCGGGAGGCCCTGGGCAGCTGGGCAGCTGCCATCCGAGGCTTGTCTGCACCTCGAGCCAGCCCTGGGCGGCTGGGGGGCTAAGGTGACTGGGGTACTCCGGAGGCAGGTGCATGGAGCGGCCAGACCTGCCTGGGGGTGGGCCCGGCCGTGCCGCGGGGCTGAGGGTACTGGGCGCCACCATCTTGTGGCTGTGCACACCTCCATCTTTGAGGGTGTGGCAGTCAATTAGCATATTCCCCCTCATTGGCTGCGGGTGCCACCATCTTTGTGAGGGTGTGACAGTCAATTAGCATATTCCCTCTTTTTTAAAAATTTATTTTTTATTGATTTTTTTTTTTTTTTTTTTTTTTTTTACAGAGAGGAAGGGAGAGGGATAGAGAGTTAGAAACATCGATCAGCTGCCTCCTGCACACCCCCTACTGGGGATGTGCCCGCAACCAAGGTACATGCCCTTGACCAGAATCAAACCTGGGACCCCTCAGTCCGCAGGCCGACGCTCTATCGACTGAGCCAACCCGGCCAGGGCAGCATATTCCCTCATTATTAGATAGGCTGCTCAAAGTCACTAATCATCTGAGATATGCAAATTAAAATGACAATGAGTCATCACCTCACATCTGTCAGAATGGCTACCATCAACAAATCCACAAATGACAAGTGTTGGCAAGGATGTGGAGAAAAGAGAACCCTCATACACTGCTGATTGGAACGCAGACTAGGGCAGCCACTGTGGAAAAGGGTATGGAATGTCCTCAAAAAAATTAAATATATGACCCAGTGATCCCACTTCTAGGAATATATCCTAAGAAACCCGAAATACCAATCACAAAGAATGTATGCATCCCCTATATTCATAGCAGCACTATTTATAATAGCTAAGATCTGGGAACAGCCCAAGTGCCCATCAGGAGATGAGCAGATAAAAAAGCTGTGGTACATTTATACCAGGGTATACTATGTAGCAGTAAAAAAGAATAATATCTTACTCTCTGAGACAACATGGAGGGACCTGGAGAGTATCATGCTAAGTGAAATAAGTCAGACAGAGAAAGACAAGTATCACATGATCCCACTCATATGTGGAATCTAAGTAACAAAATAAACTGATGAACAGAGTGGATCCAGAGACATGGAAACATGAAACAGAGTGCGGAATCTTGGAGGGTGGGTGGGTGGGTGGGTGGGAGGTAATCAACCAAGGGCCTTGTATGCATATTTGCATGGCCCATGGTCACAAACAACGGGCGGTATGGACTGGGGGCGGGGGGTAGGGAAGCAGCCTGGAGGAGGTCAATGGGGGATGTAGGGGGACATATGCAATACTTTCAACAATAAAGAATTATTTTTTTAAATGATTAATAAAAATACAGGCTCTCCAATGGCTCTCTAATAGGACTAAGTCCAGGTATGGTTACTGGATTTGACTGGAGGGAGAAGGGTGGCATACATTTTGTTTCTAAACCAAGTACTAAACTTTAAAACATAAAACACTGATGCTCTCTGAAAAGACACTTAAACTAAAATTATGCTTAAGACCTGGTTTACTCATAAAATTTTTGCCATGTGGCATTACTAATTAGGATATATCCAGCTGTGAATAGCACTGAAGTTCTCTGTGTGAACAACAAACACAATCAACATCCTGAGTGCTGTCACAAGCACCTTATTTGTATGCCCAGATGGGCATCTGGCCCTTTATTGATGTCTTCCAATTATTGGCCCTATGTAACCAATGCCACAAGAAAATAGGACAGGACTTGTCTTACTATGTATGTTCTAAAAGTGAATATAACCATTGCATTAACTATATGCTCCAAATATTTATTAAAAACCCAAACCAAATCCTTTTTACCATTAGTAATTACGAGGACTCTTATATAAAAGCCTAAGCAGACGACCAGCCAGTAGCTATGACGTGCACTGACCACCAGGGGGCAAACGCTCAAAGCAGGAACTGCCCCCTGGTGGTCAGTGTGCTCCCATTCCAACCTCCTGCCATCCCTTTCCTCCATCCCCCAGCTAGCCGCCCTGATCGGTCCAATTGGGACTGGGTGATGGCCCGGATCAGCCCCGATAGCCGGCCAGGCCAAGGGACCCCACCCATGCACGAATTCGTGCACTGGACCTCTAGTATTTATATAATATTGTATATTACCAGTATATGCATGGCCTAGTTTTACTATTTCAAATAGAAAATACTGTTTGAAACTAATAGAGTTGCATCAATCTTCTTTCCATAGGTCCTTGGATTTCCTTAAATGATGGGATCACATTCATCACAGGTTCTATACCAAATGGCTCTTCTTGAATAATACACTTGCATCCAATGTAAAAAAGAAAATTCCCAGAGTTAATGCAATACCACCAACAGAGCTGCCAACATCAAATTCTGATCCTTTATTTTCTTTAAAATTTATAGTTGCTATGATTGTTACTGATGAAGAAACAGATGTCACGGAACTATTATGGATTGCGGTCATCCTGGATGTTGATATCCTAGGATGTGTTTTGTGAAACATTTATTTTGGGTATGACTTTAAGGTGGTGGAAGTCTCATTTGTTGAGACCCCTGGTGTTGTCATTTTAGATGTTGCTATGGGTTTCAAGGTGTTGACAGGTCACATTTTTTGAGACTGGGGAAACTAGTTGTAGATGGGTTTCTTTTGGAAGATTCACTTGTAAGGCTGAAAGGCACATATGGGGTATCCTTGTTGGTTTAGTAGTGGGGCTTTGCAGAAGTGTGGAAGGATTTCTGCTTGAAGATCCCCCCTCACCCCAGCTAGAAAGGGGTGGATATATGGGCTACTTCATTCACCGCCTCTGGCAGCTTTCACCAGTGCTAGCACCAGTAGTGCCCCCACTATAAACAGGGCCCAGCCACCTTGCACAAGTCTCATTGTTCTGAGAGCAGTACACAGAGTCCCCAACCCAAGTGGCAGTGGCCCTAGCTAAAGTGGCCCTTCTGCCAAGCATGCCTACCCTACCACCATGTGTCCGCCGCCCCTCCCCCCCACAATGACCAAATAGGACACAGAATCCAGGACTGAAGTGGACCTCACCTGAAGAACCTGAAAGTGGGACAAGGGGGGCGGGGCACAATGGAATAATTCTAAATGTGTTGGGTTTTGTTGCCTCTTTTTCTTTTAAATATATTTTCATTAATTTTTTTTTACAGAGAGAAAGGGAGAGGGATAGAGAGTTAGAAACACTGATAAGAGAGAAACATCGGTCAGCTGCCTCCTGCACACCTCCTACTGGGAATGTGTCCACAACCAAGGTACATGCCCTTGATCGGAATCAAACCTGGGACCTTTCAGTCCACAGGCCAATGCTCTATCCACTGAGCCAAACCGGTTAGGGCTTGTTGCCTCATTTTTATAATGAACTCAGTCAGGTGACCTTTATGAGCATCCAAAACTACAAAGTAAACAATGTATAATTACTGCTTCTCTTTACATAAGTGCCAAAGAATAAACCTAGTTACTGTTAAGCTTTTCATCATCTTTTTATATAGCATTTTAAGAAAATAGTTCTAAGATTAATGGATAAATTATTGGCAATGTTAGCATTTAAAAGGTTATAGCAGCTAAGACTTGTTTTAAAAGTATAAGACAAAACCAAAAACAAATAGTAAACTATATTTTTAAGTTCAAGGCTAGAACACTCTGCTTTTATTTCAACCAACCACTAATGCCTGTGAAGAAGGAATAACCACAAAATAAGGATGTTACTCAACAAAAGTTGCAGTGTATACGTTAGCTGCTCTCTAGATCTCGAGGATCTGAGCCTTTTTTTATAGTCATGCTAGTCCTTTTTCTGTGTATATATGTGTTATTTTTTAATACGATTAAATATTTTAATCGTCATTAAAAGAAAGTAGCCCATATGCCCACCCCTTTCTAGCTGGAATCCTTTAATTCTATCAATTTTTAAGTTCAGAAAAATCTCAGAGATCATCCAGACACCAAACACTTTGGAAGAAAATTTTCACCAGAAGAAGTTAGGTGATAATCCCAGACACTTATCTACTAGCTAGTTGCCAAAGCCAAAATCCAAGTCTCCAGGCTTCCTACTAACCTTGTCTCCCCTTTACAATAAACCCCACTCATAAGAGATAAGATCAAAAGTAATCACTCATAAGCAAAACTGAATTCAAGCCACCTAGAAAACACGCTTGTTTTTAATCTGAAGGATATCATTTGCCTTTAATTCCATTAAACTAGAAATAAAGGCATAAAGACTGCCAAATAAATACTAAAATGAGTGTTGCCATGCTGTGTTCATTAGAAATAAGAATTTTCCAATTTTAACTTATAGTATAGTTTTGAAATGTGGATCCCAGTTAACAGTCTGGATGTACAAAACTCAAAAAATTCAGAAATAATTATGGTTAACATTTTAATGTCTTTTCAGACTATTTTCCATACAGCACAATAGTTTCTGTGTTTTTCCCAAAAGTGAAATCATGTAACTCATAATTTTGTTAATTCCTTTTTCCCCACTTATGAACATATCTCTATATCTACCATAAGTAAGTATCATTTAAAATGCTCCCTGTGACTAATATTAGCCTTGCTGGGAGACAGGGGTAGGGAGTTTCCACTGTGCACTCCTATATTCCTTAACCAGGTGAGTTCATCACCTACTCAAACATTAATGGAAAAGACCTGTAGCAGCAATGGAATAAATTTTTTCTGTCTTATTTGCTTTTCAACCCTACTTTAGCTGGTCCTCATGAACACAGAGGTCAGCTACAGGTTCCTTCCCCTCAACCAAATGCCCAAAGTGTCTGAGGAGTTCAGGAAGAGAGTGCCTGGGCACGTGTGCAGTACAATGAGATGACTGGCTCTTCCAGGTTCACACCAGGCTTATGGGGGGCTAGGTTGCTTACCTGCCCCCTGCAGAGTTCTCTCAGGCACAGGGGTTTCTGTCACTGTTCAACAAACCTGCTGGGTTATGCTGTTAAGATGGAACTCTAGAAAAATTCCATCTATGATTTTAGTTCTCTGGTTCCTGCCCCACGCTGGGAGTACTGAGTTCCAGTCAAACCCCCAACAAGCTTACTTAGTTAAAATAACATATTTACTTAACACCTCCTTTATGACAGACGTTTGCTGTGAGATTTACAAGTAAAAGTATTTCATTAAAGCTCACCTTATAACTTATTTTTATTTTATTTAAATATATTTTTATTGATTTCCGAGAGGAAGGGAGAGGGAGAGAGAGATAGAAACATCAATGATGAGAATATCGTTGATCGGCTGCCTCCTGCACGCCCCCTACTGGTGATGGAGTCCGAAACCTGGGCATGTGCCCTTGACCAGAATCAAACCCGGGACCTTGCATTCCGCACGCCGACGCTATATCCACTAAGCCAAACCAGCGAGGGCCCTTATAACTTACTAACATCACCATTTCACAAAGTAAGAAAATTAAGGCTTAAATTACCAGTTTAAATTTTAGGAATAAAACTCTGATATTCAGACATCTTTTTAACTAAGAAATAGTAATTTCATAAGGTTCAATCTAATAAGGGAGAATGAGTAGGGAGTCAGGGTTGACATTTCAGTTTCAAAGCCCAATCTGTTAGTCATTATTCTCCACTGCCTCCACATGAAACCACTTTACTTCCCTACTAGCTCCTGCTAAATCGTCTCCAATCCCTGCAAATCTGATGTGGATGAGAAATACATTCTGACCAACTGTGGGAACAACTGTGACAAAATAAACCCTGTTCTGAATACTCTTAAAAAGAACCTTTTCATATATCACATACTGGTTGTGTTCAAAGCAAAATATTCCTATCCAGGGAAATAATGTATCATTTTATATTTTTTCAAAGTACTTTCTCCTATAGCCATCCATCTGAATACAAGAAAAATCTTTTGAGGTATGATGAACAGATATATCCACATTTTACAAAGACCAAAGACATAAAGTAACTCAATCAAGATCACAGCAAACTAGTAGGTAGCCGAGTCAAAACTAAAACCAAATTTCCAAACATGGTATATAACACTCTTTCTGAACTGTATACTGTATCGCACCTTATAACTTATTTATAGGGGGAGAGAGGGATTAGGGAGAATACAAATATCTACAACTTAAAATACAGTACACATTTTTCAAGAAATATTCACTGTTGAAATTTGCTATATAAACAAAAACACTATAAAGCAAGTTTTAAAACTTAATTCCCAGAAATAGGGACTTACTTGCTGCTTTTGCAGTACTTAAACTCACGTTAATATTCTATATAATTAAAGGCTAATATGCAAATAGACCAAACGACAGAACAACCAAACAACCAGTGGCTATGACGTGTGCTGACCACCAGGGGGCACGCGTGGAACATGGTGGGCACTGGCAGCAGGCAGCAGAGCGTGGAACATGGCGGGTGTCAGCCGCGGCGGGATGGTGGAGCAGGTGAGCGGGGGCGCAAGACCAAGGCGGGGTGCCAGTCACTGTCATTAGGGCGAGCCTCTGGTGGTTACTGAAAATTCTTTGCTCCTGCGTGCCACAGTCCCGCCCGGCGCTCGCACCTGCTGCCAGTGCCAGCCCTGCTTGCACCCACAGCTGGTGCTGGAGCCACTACTCACACCCACTGCTGGCGCCTGGCACCAGTCCCAATCACTCAGCGCCGTCAGTGGATGCGAGCGCCAGCTGTCAGCCCTGATCGCCCCTTGATATGGCTTTTCCACCTCCCCCTGCTCCTAAGGGGCAATTGGGACAGCAGCTGCCACTCGCACTTGCTGCTGGCGCCGGCCCCAATCGCTCTGGCAGACAGGGCACTGGGGGCCACAGCGGGAGGAACCAGGCGGGGGTGCGGAGGATGGGCCGAGACCTACCCCTATGCCCACCGCAGCCTCGTGGCCCACAGTTCCTTTCAAGGTGCACGAATTCGTGCACTAGGCCCCTAGTAATATAAGAGTTCTCTATAGGTAATATTTTTCTAATTTTTCAGAAATTCAATACTCAAGTATTTTTGTTTTATTTGAATATTCTTATATTCTCAAATTCCTGATTATTTTCCTAAGAAAAATTACGTAAATACCACCATATAGAGGAACACATATTAAGCAGCAAAGTATAAGGAGACCTGTATTTTATCATCCATTCACTTTTACTTTCATTCATTCCTTTGCTCCACAAACATTTGACTACTATTAGATGCAATTACTACACTAGGCATTTACTACCAAGAGGACTAGAACCTTTGGTTATCTTCAAGAAGTTTACAATCTAAGAGAGGACAATTAAAGAGACTGCACAATAGAATGTGAAAAGTATTACGGGAGCACCTAGAAAGGAGAACTCACTTCAAGAGAAGGGACAATAAGGTCTCCTTGAAGAAGAAATTCTCCAGAAGCACCACAGAGAACAGAAACTACCTCGTTAAAGAGTGGGTGAAAATATGTAAGATGTCAGGGAGAACATCAAAAAGAAAATGAATAGATCAATCTAACTACAGACAAACACTGCAAAGACATTAAGTTCTCCACAATTAATGTACACATTCTTCCCATTTAAACTGAAATTCCAATAGCATATCCTAGAACTTGATTAATATTCTTATGGAAGACGTCTTCTAAGAGGCAAGAGTTTGGAGAAAATGTTAAAGAAAAAAATAGAGGGGATACTCCCTAGATATTTCATCACCAGCCAAAGAAATTAATTAAGATAATGTGAAATCAGCTCGACCAGCATAGCTCAGTGGTTGAGCCTCGACCTGTGAGCCAGGAGGTCACGGTTCAATTCCTGGTCAGGGCATATGCCCAGGTTGTGGGCTCAATCCCCAGTGTGGGCGTGCAGGAGGCAGCCGATCAATGATTCTCTCTCATCACTGATGTTTCTCTCTCTCCCTCTCTGAAATCAATAAAAATATATATATTAAAAAAAGATAATGTGAAATCAGTGCAGGAATCGAAAGACTAAAAAAAAACCACCCAAAACAGATAAATGCATATATGAAAACAGAATCCTATCTAATAAAAGGCTAATACACTAATCAACCAAACGGCTGAACAACTGGTCGCTATAACACACACTGACCACCGGGGGAGGTGAGGGGGGGGCAGACACTGAACGCAGGAGCTGCACCCTGGTGGTCAGTGTACTCCCACAGGGGGGCGCTGCTCAGCCAGAAGCTGAGCTCACGGCTGGCGAGCGCAACAGTGACAGCGCTAAGGATGTCTGACTGCTGGCTTAGACCCGCTCCCCCGAGTGCCTAAGTCTGTCATCCCCCGAGGGCTCCTGGACTGTGAGAGGGCACAGGCCAGGCTGAGAAACGCCCCCTCCGAGGGCACAAATTTCGTGCACTGGGTCTCTAGTCCTATATAATAAAAGCGTAAGATGCAAATCGATCGAACGACCAAACAACGGAACGACCATCTGGGACTACATTATGACACCCACTGGTGTCAGGCCAGCCAAGACGGATGCGATTGGTCGGGGGCCCAGCCATCGCCCCATGATCGTCCTGCAAAGGGAAGCCCAGGCCACTGGCCAGCGGGGTGATCAATCGGGGGTTCCACAATCGTCCTGCACAGGGAGGCCCAGGCCACTGACCGTCAGGCTGCAGCGGGTGGGTGGGGCCTCCCTCTGGGAGGGAAGCCCGGGTGCTGGGTGCCAGCAGTCAGAGGGAAGCCCGAGTCCGGGTTGCTGGCGGCCGGAGGGGAGTCCTGGGTCCTGGCAGCTGGAGGGAAGCCGGTGCCGGCAGCCAGGAGAAGGAAGGCCTACTCTTGCATGAATTTTGTGCTTCGGGCCTCTAGTATTTAATAAAGGCATTTAAAAGTTAGCAGATATCCAGATTAAAGGAGACTAGAAAGACAGAACAATCAAATGCAACCTTGGATCATGTATTAGAAAAAAAAATGTATTAGTATTTAGCTTTAAAGGACATCAATCAGAAAATTGGAGGAATTTGAATAGGGCCTATAGATAAAAGTCTGCATCAATGTTAATTTCCTAATTTTGATATTTATATTACTGTAATGTAAGAGAATGTCCTGGTTTTCAGTAAGTACAGTGAATTACTTAAGAGGGAAAACACATTATGTCTATTATATATTCATCTCAGTGAATATTTTAACACATTTCTAAATATTGTCTTTAATCAAATCTAAGATGACATCAACTATATGATAGACCATTATTTTAAGAAATTAAAAACTACTACTGCCTCACCAGCGTAGCTCAGTAGTTGAGCACTGACCTATGAACCAGGAGGTCACGGTTCAGTTCCTGGTCAGGGCACATGCCCAAGTTGCAGGCTCAGTGGGGGGTGTACAGGAGGCCTCCGATCAATGATTCCCTCTCATCACTGATGTTTCCATCTCTCTCCCTCTGTCCTTCCTCTCTGAAATCAATAAAAATATATTTTTTAAATACTACCAATTAAACTATATAACAAATACCCATTTCAGGTATTAAATTATCTTAGAATTGATGAAACATGGTAGGTAAAAACATATCTGAAAAAACAAAATTCAAATCAAACGCTGTACATCTGGGCCCTGGCTGGGTAGCTTAGTTGGTTAGTGTTATTCCAATTTGCCAAAGTTGTGGGTTCACACAAGAATCAAACAATGAAATTAAAAAAAAAAAAAGCCCTAGCTGGTTTGGCTCAGTGGATAGAGTGTCGGCCTGCGAACTGAAAGGTCCCAGGTTCAATTCCGGTCAAGGGCACATGCCTGGGTTGTGGGCTTGATTCCAGTGGGGGACTTGCAGGAGGCAGCTGATCCATGATTCTCTCTCATCATGGATGTTTCTATCTCTCTCTCTCTCTTCCTTCCTCTCTAAAATCAATAAAAATATATTTTAAAAAATAAAAATAAGCCCTAACCAGTTTGGCTCAGTGGATAGAGCAACGGCCTGCGGACTGAAGGGTCCCAGGTTCAATTCCGGTCAAGGGCATGTACCTTGGTTGGGGGCACATCCCCAGTAGGGAGTGTGCAGGAGGCAGCTGAATCACTGTTACTCTCATCAATATTTCTAACTCTCTATCCCTCTCCCTTCCTCTCTGTAAAAAAATCAATAAAATATATTTTTAAAAATAAATAAAAATAAAAATTTTAAAAAAGAACCAACCAATGAATGCATAAATAAGTGTAAAAACAAATTGTTTCTCTCTCCCCCGCCCCCTTCCTCTCTCTCTACAATCAACAACAATAAAAAAAATTGTACATCTGAAGCATCTGTATTACACTTCAAACATAAGTGGAAAAACCTCTGGACTAGAGGATTTGTAAAATACCTCAATTCTGTAGTAAGGGGGATGCGTTATGTTTAGGATACTATGAATCATGCTATTGGTACTCTTTTAAGTTACAACCAAAACTACTCTGCCCCCAGCTACTCCCAAAAATGTCTGCAACTATATGAATAATTCATTCAGAAGTCTATATGCTGTATACTAATTCAGCTGGTGTTTAGTCAATGAATATATCTGAACATAAAATATTTTTAGTACTGTTTCACTTGAGAAAAGGAAACTAAAAACAAAGTTTGTAAGTAAAACATTATACAAAGGGGGAAAGCTAGGTTTTACTTGAGCTATTTATTTTCTCATTATTAAGTCAGTTACATAGAAACAGTATTATAATAAAGTGATGACAATACAAGAGGCACTCAATAACATTTGGTGAATTTATGGCAGATGCTACTTTCAACTTTCAACATTTATGTTGAAAGTCCTGTAGCAGGTTTTGCTGATTTCTAACATAAAGAAATTCTTTCCCCAAGGTATTACATTCCAGGGAAGTGAATACAACAATGTAAGCAGATACATTCCAATACAATACAATAAATTGCTGCAGAAGATTTTGCTCACATACACTTATACTTCATTGATCAAGGGAGAATACAGAAGTTATTGAACATTCTCCAGAAAAGCAGCTAACAATGTTTATTTCAGAACTAAGAAGGGACAATTCCCTTCAAACAAACTAGGGAATGGACAAAAATTAGGTAAGCTACAATATACTCTGGTTCTGCTCTAATATGAATTTCTAAGTAAAATTAGGAGTGGCATACACTCGACAAAATGTGAGGTCTTCTGACAGAGTCCACTTAAATAAGTGGAACTGCTCTCCTCTAAGTCTTGGAAGTTGCAGTAAGCTTCCAAAGTTAGAAAGCCATATTAAACAAAATAAGTCAATATTTTCCCTCCAAATCACTGCTTATAAAATAAACATTTTCAGAAAATTAAAGACTTTTCAATAATTTAAGTATTTCCTCTTAGGAAATAACCACTTACATCACTACTGTTGAGCAAACCAAAACTGATTATTTGGGTAGATGACACTAGCATGAATAACAAATAAAATAATACACCAAGTTATGCATTGCTTGTACATTTCACTAGATTGAAAAATATATGGCATAATTATAGTACTTACAAAGCATAATCTTCTTGGAGTATGCCTGGTGTCTGGCTATACAACTTTTTTTTTAATGTAAGGTTAAACCTCACACCCAGGTGGAACTTAAGACTTCTACCCCTCTGTCACATGGAAATCATGTAAGATAACCATAACCAGATCATTAATTAGAACTTACATAAATGTCAACATGATGTTTTTAAAACAAAAAACCAACTAACTACATACCAGAATCAAGAGTTTGCATTCTAATAAAGTAGAAATAAATTGGACTTGGACTTTATCAAAATTTAAAACTTTTGCATTTCAAATGACACCAAGAAAATGAAAAACCACAGAATGTGGAAAATACGTACAAACCATATATGATAAGAGACTTGCATCTGAAATATAGGAAGAATTCTTACAACTCAACAATAAAAAGACAAACAACCTATTTAAAAAATTAGCTAAGGATCTGAATAGACATGTCTCCATATAAGATATACACTGAGTGGCCAGATTATGATCTCTGAACGCATAATAATCTGGTCACTCAGAGTGTGTGTGTGTGTGTGTGTGTGTGTGTGTGTGTGTGTGTGTATTAAAGGCCCGGTGCATGAATTCGTGCATGGGTGGGGTCCGGCCAGCCTGGCCAGGGGGAGGGGACATGGGCGGTTGGCCGGCCTGCCTGCTGGTCGAACTCCTGGTCGAGGGGACAATTTGCATATTAGCCTTTTATTATATAGGATATACAATGAGTGGCCAGATTATTATGCATTCAGAGATAATAATCTGGCCACTCAGTGTAGAGAAAGCCCATGAAAAGACGTTCAAAATCATTAGTCATCAGGGAAATGCAAATCAAAGCCACATGAAATACTATGTCACACCATTAGAATAGCTAGAATCAAAAAGTCAGACTGCTAGTAAATAAGAGTTGAGCATACTATCAGTGGCCAATCACTTCACATCTTTCAAAGTCTGTTGGTGATGGGTCACTGCACATTTGTCACTCAGTTCACTTTAGCAAAGCATGTAGCAGTGTTGCCTCCTTGTCTACCAGTGGTAAGTAAACCCATGTGACATTCTGTAACTATAGTCGAAAAAGAAAATTAGCCCACAAAGATGAAAGTGCAGCAAAGAAACAAAAACTAGTAACATTGGAAGTGCAATCTGAATCAAATATAAATAGTTATAGAAGAAATACCCCACCACATGAATGTTGGAGACTCTAGAGGAGCAGCCAGAACTTTGTAAAGTTGAGTTTATTTATTATTTATATAAATGAGAAAAGTGACTCTGAAGAAAGGATGACAATGTCCCAGAGGAAGTAAAAAAACTTCAGAATAAACTCTGAGAGAGATTTCCTTACACTGAAAGCTCAAAGGATATAATATTGGAAACTGATCCAAACCTAGGAACATGAGAATTCATCAAAGCATAGAAAAGATGTTTGTGCTGCATCATAAGTTATACAATCAGGAGAAAAAGGCAAGCATTGTTCAAACTGCTATTGAGAAGTTTATAAAGAAATAAAACACTAACTCTTAATGTTTAGTGTACTAAACAAGTATGTTTACTACTTTATTCAATCTCCAATACACTATAACCACAAGAAAACTTTTTAATGGTTTAGTAAACATTTCCAAATGTCACAGAATAATCATAATTTTTCTCACTTAATAAAACTGATTTGAAGTTCAGTTTTAATGGTCATTTTTATCACCCTGTACTACTGTGCAAAGGGAGGACTGTCTGTATAGTAAGGTTGTATTATCCTATTGTATATAATAAAAGGGTAATATGCAAATCGACCGAACAGCGGAACGACCGGTCGCTATGACATGCACTGACTACCAGGGGCCAGACGCTCAACGCAGGAGCTGTCCCCTGGTGGTCAGTGTGCTCCCACAGGGGGAGTGCTGCTCAGCTAGAAGCCAGGCTGAGAAGTGCAACAGCGATGGCAGGAGACTCTCTTGCCTCTGCGGCAGCACTAAGGATGTCCAACAGACGGCTTAGGCCCGCTCCCCGTGGGCTCCTGGACTGTGAAAGGGCAAAGGCCGAGCTGAGGGCCCCCCGACCCCCAAGTGCACAAATGCTGTGCACCAGGCCTCTAGTACTATAATAAAAGGCTAATATGCAAATAGACCAAACGGCGGAACAACCGAACGGGTCACTGTGACATGCGCTGCCCACCAGGGGGTGCGCGCAGAACATGGCAGGCGTAAGCAGCAGGCAGCAGAGCGCAGAACATGGCGGGTATCGGCCACGGCAGGATGGTGGAGCAGGTGAGCGGGGACGCCAGACCAAGGCGGGGCACCGGCGCTGTCATCGGGGCGAGCCTCTGGTGGTTATTGAAAACTCTTTGCTCCTGTGCACCGCAGTCCCACCTGGCGCTTGCACCTGCTGCTCATACCCGCTGCCAGCGCCCAGTGCCAGCCCCGATCACCCCTCAGGGCTTCTCCACCTCCCCCTGCTCCTGTGGGGCAGTTGGGGCAGCAGCCGCTGCTCGCACCCACTGACAGCACCAGCCCCGTTCGCACCTACTGCTGGTGCTGGCCCCGACTGCTCCACGCCATCAGCAGGTGTGACGGGGCCAGCGCCATCAGCACGTGAGAGTGGCAGCAGCGGGAGTGGGGCTGCCAGCAGACAGGGACCAGGGTGGGGGCAGGAAGAATGGGCCAAGACCCGCCCCTGTGCCCACCACAGCTTCACGGCCCACAGTTCCTTTCAAGGTGCACAAATTCGTGCACTGGGCCCCTAGTTTAATCACATTATCAACATCAAACATTTATCAAGAGCATCCAGATTCCTAACCTAGAAAAATCCAACAGGCCAGTTATTAAAGTCTCAAGCAGGAAATACACTGACCTGCTATAGTTCAGATCTTCTATTATTTAGTTCTCAGGTTCTGTTATGATTTACACATGTAAATCTCATCTATTACTACTCCCAAGTTCTGCCCATATATCCAAGTGTCTTCATCTTGAAGATGGGAAAAACATAATCATGTTGTCCAACCTTTGCCTGAAAGGGCTGGAGAAAGCAAGGCTTCAGAGATTTAGTGGTATGCCTGGCATGGCACAGTAATCTATCAGGGGCAGCAGGGGAATTAAAGCACAGTTCCTGTTCCAGTATACATGATGCCGACTTCTGAAGAGGGTAATTAAGTTTTATTTTCCACCCATTTGGCTTACACAGACCTAAGAAAAAATATTCCATTTTTTATGAGCCTCTCATTACTTAAAGACATTTAAAATCATCTGCATTCAGAATCACATTTTAACACTAGTAATAATTTTAAAACATTTTGCACTTCAATGTATCCTGGATGAGATACTGGGACAGATCGTGGACATTAGGTAAAAACTAAGGAAATCTGAATATAGTATAGGTTTTGGTTAATAATATGTCACTATGGTTCATTAATTGTGACAAATGTACCACACTAACGTAAGATAATATAAAACCAATTATGAAGTATAAGGGAATTCTGTACTATATTCACTTTTCTGTAAATCTAAAACTCTTGTAGAATAAAGTTAAAAAAAAAAAAGTATTGCACAGCCCTAGCTGGTTTGGCTCAGTGAATAGAGCGTCGGCCTGTGGACTGAAGGGTACCGGGTTCAATTCTGGTGAAGGGCATACACCTGGGTTGCAAGCTTGATCCCCAGTAGGGAACATGCAGGAGGCAGCCTATCAATGATTCTCTCTCATCATTGATGTTTCTATCTCTCCCCCCTTCTCCCTTCCTCTCTGAAATCAATAAAAATCTATTTTTAAGAAAAGTACTGTATATACCTTTTAACCTAACACTAATTTAGTACTGAGATATAATGAAATTTTTGAATCACAGGCACTAAATTCTATTCCCTAGAGTAGTGTTCCTTAAGCTATGTATGTCTTGTGGAATCTCCTAGGAAGGAAAGTGTGAAGGCCACTCTCTAGTCTAAAGGGAAGTAAGATTCATGATTTGAGGAATATTCAATAGTTCCTCATAGCAGAAAGAACACTAGACTGAGGATAAAACAAAACCTGGATTTTAATCTTGCATTATTAGTAACCAACTATGTAAAACCTTGTATTTCATTAAGCCTCTGTTTTCTCATCTGCAAAATAAGACCAACTGGTATGGAAAAGCATGTTTCAGCTTAAAGGTCTCAGTCCAATTAGAATTTCTTCCCAAAATGTTTCTTCAACTATGAGAATAGTAAAATAAATGATTTAGATAATGCACATTAAAATATAATGCTTGCCCTAGCAGGGTGGCTCAGTTGACTGGAGCATCCTCTGGCAAACCAAAAAGAGTACGGATTCAGTTCTGGTCAGGGCATATACCTAGGTTGTGGGTTCAATCCCCAGTCAGGTGCATACCAAAGGTAATAGATCAGTGTTTCTCACATGAACATTTCACAAGCTCACTCAGTGCTCGCTCGCTCTCTCTCTCTCTCTCTCTCTCTCTCTCTCCCCCTCTCGCCACACACTCTTTTCTTCCCCCTCTCTCTAAAATCAATAAAACATATGATGGGGGGGGGGGGGTTTGAAATATACATAATCCTATATAATAAAAGGCTTATATACAAATTGTTCCCTCTACAGGGTGTTTGACCAGGGGGCGGGGCCGGCCCACCAACCACCCATGGCCCCTCCCCGGGCAGGCCCAGCCCCAATCTGCCCAGATCAGGGTGGGCCGGCTGGACCCTACCTGTGCACGAATTCATGCACTGGGCCTCTAGTGCTTTAATAAAAATGAAACGATATTTGTCAAGTGTTTTTTTCTTTTGGGCCTATTATCAAACAACTATTTTTATGAAGATTATTTTTACTTAGCCGAAGCGAAACCGGTTTGGCTCAGTGGATAGAGAGTCAGCCTTCGGACTGAAAGGTCCCAGGTTCAATTCCCGTCAAGAGAATGTACCTTGGTTGCAGGCACATCCCCAGTATGGGGTGTGCAGGAGGCAGCTGATCGATGTTTCTAACTCTCTATCCCTCTCCCTTCCTCTCTGTAAAAAATCAATAAAATATATAAAAAAAAAAAAAAGATTATTTTTACTTAGGCCATGGCTGGGTAGCTCAGTTGGTCAGTGTTGTCCAGATACATCAAGGTTGTGGGTTCCATTCCCGGTTAGGGCACATACATAGAAACAACCAATGAATGCATAAGTAAGTGTAACAACAAATACATGTTTCTCTCTCTCCCTTCCTTCCTTTTTCTCTCTAAAATCAATCATTAAAAGACTATTTTGACTTAAATAAAAAAAAGGATATTACATCCATCAAAATCATCTAATTTTAAATTTCACGCTATATCACTTTTATTTCACAAATATAGAGGTACTATTTACTTCCCTTGCTACCAAAAAGCAAACAAAACAAAATATAGCTTAAAACTTAAAAATAGCTTCAAAACATAGTCCAAAGCTTTCTCTGCACTCATCTCTCTACCAATACAATAATACATTTAAGTGGTATAAAGCACAGAAAATGGATAAATGGAATAATATTAAAAACTTGACCAGGCCAAGTTGTTAGTAACACTTTCAAAACTAATTTCAGTTAAAAAAAAAAAACTCAACTACCAAAAATACCTTCTTTTTTATTATTCTAAGTTTCAAATTTCATAAATCTAAAAAGCAGAATGAAACTGCCACAATTAGACTAAATATAAACTGTAAAATGCAGGCTTCCTCTGTATAACATGCTAATAATCAGCAATTTTAGAATTTACATATATTACTTGGGGATGGGGATACCAAATTACTTTATTTGAAAGAATGGTACAAATGAAAAGACAAAAGTGGATGATTTGGTACAAATTACAGAAAAGATAAAGGTTAACATGCAGTATTGCTTTGGTGACCAGGAAGTCACCCCATGGCTATGAAAGCCAGCCTAAGGCTTAGCTCTCAAGGTCTCCCGGGGCGTGCTTGTCAAAGAGATACTCTGCCATTCCAGTTTCATTGACTTCCAAAAATTACCAACCATGATTAACAAAAAGTATCTGCTATTAGTATCATCTAATATTTGGTCTTTTCAAAATATTTTTTTCTCTTTCTCATATGAATTACATTAGACAAAAATGATGTTTAAGTAAACAGTGCAATCCATAAAATGAAAACTATCAATCAAATTAAAATGCACCATTTTATTACTAAGTTTTCAAGAACCTATAGGTACTAAGTACAACTCTAAAAAAGATATGGCTCCATTCACAAGCACACTCAAGTTCAAATATCAAATACATTAGAGTTGTAACACTAAAATGTCACTTTTTAAATAACCCTTGCTTTATTAGTTAGCTCTGACCCAAAATATACTGAAATATTTCCCCAACCCTAAAATCGTTAAAATCTTATCATCTGACACCTGTACATAATAAAGATGAGAATTAAAAGACAATTTTCCATTAAAATGTGTGTAGCATGTATCTTGAAATATTACCTTAAAAGTACCAATCACAATACACTGAGGCCTTCCATTTCAGCACATAATTTGAAAATTCGTTTTATTATGCAATGAAAGCATGAAATAGTAAATCAACACTGTCCTATAATCTGATTTCAAAAGATCATATCCAATTAACATTCTTAATAAAACTTAACATTTTTTAATTTAACACTTTTTTTAAATGGTCAAATTTGTAAAACCTTATCGTTAAAACTTCATTTCAAAGTCTGTGCTCATAGGAAACCAAACATTGTATTCAATACGACAGGAGCCGAGCAGCTTATCCAAGAAACCACTTTCTCTTCAATGAGCTTTCATCTCGTTCTGAGCTTTTATGTAGTTTGCACTGCAGTTTTCCACTTAACGAAAAAAGAGAACTCGGATTCAACGAGGTAAGAATGGTCATCTTTCTGTTATTACAAAAAAAAGCAACAGTCCTCTTCTCATTAATCCTCTCCTCCTCTCCACATGTCCAGGCGAGTCCAGGAGAACTGGACCCCCCTCCACCCGGGATGCTCCGCCACCGGACACCGCCTCGCACGCCCGCGGTGGCCACCCGCCCACCCAGAGCCTCCTCTCCTCCCGCCCACATCGCCCGGCGCTCCACACCCCGACGGGCGCCCGCGGACCCCAAGAGCGCGCCCGCGCCGGCATCACCGCGCCCCAACCCGCGAGCGTGCGGCCGCCGCACGAGCACAACCCGTCGCCCCCGACGGCCGCCCCGGGCCCTGGGCGCGGGTCCCGCCCGGACCTCCCCCGGTGCGGGCTTCGCTCCGCAAGGAGCCCGGCGTCCGAGAAGGCGCACTCCGGCTTCACCCACATGGTCGCGCCCAGCTGCCAGCAGCAGACGGAGTGGCAGAGCCGGGTTCGAAGTGCGAAAGCCTACAGCCCGGCCCGAGAACCGACCTGTGGAGACCGCCATCTTCTTCTGCACCCCGACGCAGCCGTCTGCACGCACGCACGCACGCACGCACGCACGGCGACGTCATGCGTCACTTTCGGGAACGCGCGGACCAGCCCGCCGCGCAGCGTCTCTTCTCGCGGGTCACCCTGGACTCCGCCCCCTGCGGCGGGTGCTTCGGTGACGTGCGGGGGAAGGGACTTGGGACTTCGCGGCTGCCTGGGCGGCTTTCCGAGACTCTGATTAATTCAAAGTGAAACGTGAAAGGAAGAGTTTGTTGGGAGGACTGGGAGACACAGCTGAGTCAATCACCGTAATGTAGAGCAAAAGACAGAGAAAAGATCTCCAAATGACAGGTGCAGCCGCCTAGGCCCGGAGAGCGAGCCTCGAGAAGTGCAGTAAGGAAGGACACACGCTGCTTTTCAAACCCTTAGTGGAGTTAAAATTTTATATATGAATTAAGTGCCTTATTAAGAATCTTCTCAGCCCTAGCTGGTTTGGCTCAATGGGAAAGAGCGACGGCCTGCGGACTGCAGGGTCCCAGGTTCAATTCCGGTCAAGGGCACATGCCCGGGTTGCCGGCTCCATCCCCACTAGGGGGCGTGCAGGAGGCAGCCACTCAAGGATTCTCTCTCATCATTGATGTTTGCAGCTCTCTCCCTCTCCGTTCCTCTCTGAATCAGTAAAAATATTTTTTTAAAAAATACAAAACATTAGAGAGGCTCAGTAAAGGGTAAATAATGACTTTTGTCAGGGAAGATTCTAGCCTAAGTCGTGACTGCCCACCATGACCAGCCTTTAGCTAGAAAGTCTTAATTTCAGACCAACCTGTTGTAGGCGGTGGGAACGGTACCGTGGGGTCAGACCAAACTTGGGTTCAGCAACCTTGGTATTCTGGCTAGGAAAGAATTCAGAGCCAAGAAGCAGACGGTAAGAGAACATTTATTTGGTACATCACAGAGGCAGGAAAAGTAATTCGTAGGAGAAGAAAGGAGTTATGGAGGCACAGGAAGGTCCCTGGGAGCTTGAGAGTGAGGAAGCTAATGGTAACATGCCTGGGGCAAGGACGGAGAAGGGGAAGGGAGCGGGGGAGGGTGCTCCTGGGAGGGAGAGCTCACTGAGTCCTCCATCTTAAGGGTTTTAAGGATGGAGATTTTAGGGCGGTCCCAGCAGATCTCAATAGAATATTCAGCAGCTTTCCAGGCGTGTCCTTTCCGGGTTGTGGTCGCCGCTGATTAATTAGTCAATGCCAGGGCAGGGGCTCATTATTCAACGCAGCTGGTCCTGAGGGCAACTATGGGATCACTGGTCTGGTTTTGCTGCTTTTCTGGGCCTGGAGCTGAAATACAACTGAGGTATAGATGTTAGCTCTAAGAAAGAAACGGGAGGGGCCCAAATCTAACTACCAGTGATATGCTCGGAGAGGAAAAGTCCCCCTGGGGAGATGAAAAGTCCTCTTCAATGGATTGTTACTAGTCACCTAGGGCTTTCCATCCTGATGACCTTCTGTACCCGGCCCTTCGTCCTTGCTCTGCTCATGTCTAACTGCCTGCCACAAACCTATGTGGTTACTTTAGGTCTCTGGATTTGTAAGATCCCCATGCAGGCCTTCTCTGGGCTTTTCGAATTTAGTATGTGACCCCTTTTCATCAGAAAGTACATTATTAAAATAAAAGTCATGACAAAATATGGGCATTGACCATTCTGTGTTGAAAAATGATTCAAAAGAATTGAACAAAAATTTCAAGGGGCCCTAAGAATTAAACTGACTTATTCGTATTTTTCTTTTGATAAATACATAATAGTGAAATGATTAAAATCTACATGGAGGAGAGAGAAGCCAAGATGGCGGCGGAGGTGAACGGCTGATCTGCTGCCTCGCATGGCAGTTTTGGAAAAACAACTAAAAGATGGACTGGTGAGCGCGGCGACTCCTGCTCGCGTCTCCCCAGACCGGGCGGCGGCTCCTCTCAGCCAGCACCGCAGCCGGGGCCATGAGCTCGTGGGCGCCGCGGCAGCTGCTGTGGCGGCGACCGCGGACTCGGCGCAGCGGCTCTCGGTGAAGGAAGAGACCATCTTTCTGCGAGACGGGCCCACCTGCGTCACCGACCTGGCCCAGCTCCCCACTGAGATCCTCGGGGCCCCGGAGACCGCCAACACCGACTTAGAGGATTCTTAAGACTTCCTGTCTTACACTCAAGTCCTCTAGCCATTTTGAGAGAGGAGAACTAAGAAGGCAGCGAAGTCAAACAAAGGAACTTCGCGCACAGCAATTTCAAAGTTAAACAAAGGAACTTCGCCGCGCACAGAGCGTCTGCCACCCAGAACCACAGGAGAGCTGGCTGAATGGTGGATTTACAGCTAAGAGAGAAGAGGAAAGAGCGAACTCTGGAGAAGCTGAGGTGCGGAGGCGCGTGGGTCGGGGGAAGGGACTTGTGGCTTTTGTTCCAACCCTAGGGGAGATTAGCTCCCCAGACGCCTGCGGGAAGAGGCTGGACTCTCGGCCTTCCTGTCTGAGAGTGGGAGTGACTTCCTTGTGGAGGTGCGCCCAGCAATCAGTGTTTGCTGTGCTGGAGTGCGGAATGAGGGGGCTTGGAAACGTGGAAAACAGAAAAAGCAGACTTGCAGCCAGTGCGGTTTGCCTCGCCATGGCCTGGGGGCGCCCTGAGGCCCCGCCCCGCCCTGAGACCCGCCCCGCCCTGGGACCCGCCCCGCTCGTTTTGCAGACCCGCCCCGCACGTCTTGCAGGCACACCTGGGCTCCAAGCAACGGCTTTTGCATGTGGGTGGCCTGCCCTATGGCAGCTTGACCAGATAAACTGCGGTTCTAGTCGGACTGCTCTAGGGACGCTCAGACAGGAGGAGGAAACTGCAGTTTCTGCCGTAAGTCCTGCTGAGTGGTCTCAGGTAGTAGCTGACCTACACACCATTGGAGACCCAGAAACGAGGGCATCTAGTGGTCGGTGTGAGATGACACCAGATTTCAACCACTCGCATAAAGGACACATTCCAGAGGCAGAATCAATGAGCGCCAAAGCCTTGCTGCACCAAGACCCGGCCCATAAATCTGTCTCCTACACAGCAACTCTTCCTTTATAGACACAGAGGATCTGCACGGCCAATTGGCCTGGAGGACAATTCCTCCCAGTGACACCAACAACAATCAAGACTTAACTATACAAAGGAAGACCAAGACGGAGGCATTGGGCGGAAGCCTGATTGCTGCCCACCACAACAATTTTGAGTCTACGACGGGAGAGCGGAGCAGACACCATCCAGAACCACCGGAGGGCTGACTGAGCAGACGCTCTACAACTAGAATAAAGGAGAGGGGTACTCGGGATGATGCTGATGCCGGCGACCCAAAGATCACACTTTAAGAACTACGGCTCAGACGACACAGTGGCGGCCTGGAACGTGCTCGGCGCAGTTCCCCCGGCGGTCTCCGGCTGAGGGGAAGGCCCCACTCGCTGCCGAGCACGGACAGACGAGCCCCTGGGAGTCATGGGGTGGGAGACTCCGCGCTTGCTGACCTCCGAGTCCTTCAAGAATCTCAACGCCCCGGAAGCGGCCAGGTGCGCACGCTCGGTGACTGGCCACCGCTGCAGACCCAAGGGCCGACGCAGCCACCCCGGACCAGCCCGCTGCCGCGCACCGGGCACACCGGAGCTTCGCCGAGCCCGCCGCCCAACGAGTTCTGCGGCGGCTGCCCTGGAGCTCTGAGAAAATGGCCGAAGGAATTACTGAGATGGAATTGACCAACAGGAAATGGGATCAAGAAGACGAAACCCCGCTGGGTCCTGGATCCGGGTGAAGCCGCGTGCCCCTGGGTCTGGGTGAGGCTGGGAACTGGGTCAGGGTGAGGCTGGGCCCCGGGTCCGGGTGAGGCCACGTGCCCCTGGGTCCGGGCGAGGCCATGCGCCCCTGGGTCCGGGTGAGGCTGAATCCTGGGTCTGGGCGAGGCCGTGCGCCCCTGGATCCGGGTGAGCCCTGGGCCCCGGGTCCAGGCGAGGCCGCGGGCCCCTGGAGCCGGGTGAGCCCTGGGCCCCGGGTCCGGGCGAGGCCGCGGGCCCCTGGAGCCGGGTGAGCCCTGGGCCCCGGGTCCGGGCGAGGCCGCGGGCCCCTGGAGCCGGGTGAGCCCTGGGCCCCGGGTCCGGGCGAGGCCGCGGGCCCCTGGAGCCGGGTGAGCCCTGGGCCCCTGGAGCCGGGTGAGCCCTGGGCCCCGGGTCCGGGCGAGGCCGCGGGCCCCTGGAGTCGGGTGAGCCTGGCCCTGGGTCCAGGTGAGGCCGTGGGCCCCTGGATCCGGGTGAAGCAGTGCCCCTGGGTCCAGCCGAGACCAAACCAGAGGGAGTCGGACCTGCATTACCACCATTTGTCCACCATCCAGAGCTGAGGGGTCAGTGCCGACATGTACTCATAGGGAACCAGTGGACATTGATATTGGGTCTCAAAAGAACTGTTGGTCCAGAAAGAAACTCACTACAGACTGATTCATTTGCCTGTCAGCATAACTATTATTGCTCGTCGCACATTCAATTCTTATAAGTATATCTATAGTGACGCATGATTTCGCTCATCTAGGGGAAATGATGAACAACATAGACTGATGAACAAGAACAGAACCAGAAACAAGGAGGCATCGATCGGACTATCGGGCCTCAGAGGGAGGATAGGGGAGGGTGGGGGGAGGGGGGAGAGATCAACCAAAGGTCTTGTGTGCATGCATATGAGCCTAACCAATGCTTAAGTTCAACAGAGGGTTGGGGCATCCAAGGGGAGGGGTGTGGGATGGGAATGGGGGGATGAGGACAAATATGTGACACCTTAATCAATAAAGAAATTAAAAAAAAAAAAAAGAAACGAAAAAAATAAAATAAAATAAAAAAATAAAATAAAATCTACATGGAGGTCTAAAGAGTTCTTTCAAAGAGTACAAAACAAAAATCTAAGTAATTAGGAAGAATTATGTATCCAAAAAGTAAACATTTTACTTCCTTGGTGTGGACAAGAAGTGGCCCCATGCTAACCTGACAAGCTTAAGGAGGGCCTGCGTGGCGGACATGCAAACACAGAGACCCAAAGTAACCACAAAGGATGGTCTGAAATTGCAACTTTTTAACGAAAAGCAATTCCTGGCAGAGAGTCAATCTTCCCTGACAAAAGTCAATCTTTACCTTAACTGAGTTTGTCTATTGCCTTTTGCATTTATGATGACATTCCTCAGAATGTCAGGGTAATTCCCTTCTCCAGACCTCTCAGGGCATAACCAATGCACCAGGGCAGAAAACCATAAATCCCCTCCTTGTTGTTATCATGTTAATTGTTGACTTTAACTACCCCGTACCCACCTATGTAAAAGATGTACCGGTATGTATCTATCATGTTACTTTTCATCCAAACCCAGAGGTTTCCCCGATTTGCTTTCTTCCACCTCCCTAATATGTCACCAAAGGATTTCAGGTAACCCACTTAGGTCTTCTCTTTTGATGGTAATGTATAAAATAAGGTGCAAAAATTACATTCTCTGGAGCATTATCTCAATCAATCTGTTGAGATTTTAATTCCAGGCAATTGTCAACAGTTTAGCTCAAATAAACTCACAAAAATTCTTATGTTGATGTTAGTTTTCACTCTAGCAACACAGTAGAAATGTTGTCATTGTAGATGTAAGAAACATCCAAACCTGTAGAAAATTTTTATGAGTTTACGTGAACCAAAGTGGCAATTGCTGGGAAGCAAAATCTCAAAAGATTGAAAACATGCTCCAGGAAACTGTAGTATTACAATTTATTTTATATTTCAGAATCAAAGAAGACATAGGGGGTTACATGAAATCCACTGGTGATAGATTAGGGAGGCAGGAGAAAGCAGCATGGGAAAATCTCTGAGATTGTGTTAGCAGTGGGGAGCTCTCCAGGTCCCCACCTGTTGCTGGTGGGAGTGGCATTCTTCTCTTTTCTTTCTTTTTTTTTAAAATATGTTTTTATTGATTTCAGAGAGAGGAAGGGAGAGGAAGAGATAGAAACAATAAGAATCATTGATCGGCTGCCTCCTGCCCCCTACTGGGATCGAACCTGCAACCCAGGCATGTGCCCTTGACCAGAATCAAACCTGGGACCCTTCAGTCCGCAGGCTGACGCTCTATCCACTGAGCCAAACCAGCTAGGGCAGGAGTGGTATTCTTGTAATGTCACGAGAAAAAAAAAAAATTTTTTTGAGACTTGCACAGGAGAATGAGTGACATTTATTTGCATGGAGTTAAATCCCTGCGTTTCCAAGGTCCCATTTCCCTCTGTCTCCCCCAAAAGAAGCCCAGCAGGCCTTCAGTGGGGCTAGGATTAAAGCCATTGCCCAGAGTTTCTGTTGCATGTTGGAGCACAGTCCAACCCAGCATCATGCTAGGTGAGTCTGTGTCCCAGCTGCAGGCCATCAGTCCATTGGGTGTGGGTCAGCAGGGCCATATGGCTGCGGAGGCAACCCAGGTAGGAGGAAAAGAGGAAGAAGAGAGCCAGCTCCTTTGTCTTGGGAATTATGTATTCCCAAATTTTCACAGGCTTGTAGTGGCCCTACCCACTATGGCCAATGATAGTCATGGGTTCAATTCCAGTCAAGGGCAGGTACCTTGGCTGCAGGTTAAATTCCCAGCCCACAGTCAGGGCGCATGCGGGAGGCAATCCATCGATGTCTCTCTCTCACATCAATGTTTCTCTCTGTCTCTCCCCCTCCCTTTACTCTTTCTAAAAATCAATGGAGGTTGGGGGAAGGGGGGCACAGGGCAGGCACAGTGGTCAGAGCATCTGCAGGCTGATGCTCTGACCACTGAACCACCGGCTATGGCTCAAGCACCATTATTAATATCACTTCTGCGAGTTGTGAAATTGAAAGCTATAACGTTCAGGTTTAATTGAGGCCAAGGCTGTAAGAGCCGGCCTTCATGCTGCTCTTTTGCCAGGGCTGTGGGAATGGGCTCATTGTGGAGGAGGGACAGGACTGTCACTGTTTTGCCTGCACACCTGCCCGTACCTGCACATCACTGGTAAGGTCACAGATTGGAAGGATCCAAAGCTGAAAGAAGTGGATGACTTGCTTGGTGGAGCAGCTGCCCGGGAGAACGTGGACTCCACTGCAGAGCCATGTCCCAAATGTGAGCATCCTCGTGCCTATTGCATGCAGCTTCAGACCCGCGCTGCAGACGAGCCCATGAACACCTTCTACAAGTGCTGCAATGCGCGGTGTGGACACCGCTGGAGGGACTCGAGCCAGGCTGGCCCAGCTGCGTGGCGTCTGTTTACCTTATTCCCCAGAGTGGATCCCCAGCGGGAGTGAGGACTTGTGTCCTGAGGGTCTTTGCTGGCGTTGGTGGAAACAAAATGTTTTTAGGGTTGTTGGTCAGGGTGTCAGGAAATGGAAAGCCCATCTGTTAGTCAGTGGATGAGCTCATTAATGTCAAGGGAGATTTTGTGTGGCGGGGAAGATTATCCACCATAAATTATAAGGTCCTGTTCACTCACCTTTCACATTTATTGGGCAATTGACAGCCTTTTACCATTAACCAACACTCTTAAATGTTTACATTGTTTGCATAACTAATAAAGTAAAACTTATTAATTTAGTACATTGATTTCAGAGAGAGGAAGGGAGAGGGAGAGATAGAAACAATCAGAGAGAATCATTGTTTCTAAATATTTAACTGTTAAGTGCAAACTTATTTAATCAACATTTATTCTGAATATTTAATTAAAATGAAAAGTTTAAAAAAATAAAAATCGATGGGAAAAATATCCTCGGGTGAGGATTAACCAAAAAAATAAAAATAAAAATAAAAAAAATAAAAATAAAAAAGCCTCTCTTGGCACGCCACTCTTTCAGTGCTGGCGGCCCCCAGTGGGTGGGGCCTCCTCCCAGGCTCTGACCAGGCCCAATGTGGGGTTCCTTGCACTTCCAGAACTAGGTGCACATTTCCAGCCCCGAGCCTTTCCCCTTTGCCTCACGCCACTGCAGGGTCAGGTAGACCCAGCCCCCCCACAGGGTGTGGAAAGGTGGCCTCCCTTGCTCTTGAGGTGGGCCTCCCTGTTCAGTCCCCAGCTGGCTCTTTTTGAAAGTTCCTCTAGACAGTATAGGGTCCCTTAGGATCACTGATGGGAGTAGCTGTCCGACCCCTCCACTGACCCTGAAGTCCAATGGGTGGCGCCCTCCCACAGAATCAGATCAGGGCTAACTTCCCAGCTGGGATGCTGGTGGGTTGCTCGCCATGCTCCTGCCAATGAGTCTCAGCCTTAGACTCCTGCAGCAGCACTCACCACCCCCTCTCCCCTCCGGCAATCAGTGCTGTCCTGGTCACCTCTGTCAGCTCCCAGCGCTCCCGACTCTGTGGCCTAGCCACAGTTTACTCACTTTCCATCCAATCTGCAGTCCCAGCAGGGCCCAGGGCTGGGCAGTCAACTGCCCCCTCTGTGACTAACTGCAACCCCTGGCTGCAAGGCCCTTCAGTCTGCAGGCTGATGCTCTGACCACGGAACCACCGGCTAGGGTTCAAGCACCATTATTAATCTCACTTCTGCTAGTTGTGCAATTGGAAGCTATACCCTTAAGGTTTAATTGAGGCCAAGGCTGTAAGAACACAATGGTGTAAATTACAATTACCATATAAAAATTTCCAGAGACAAGGCGTTTCCTAAGTAAATTTCCTGTGCCTCAGCAGCAGTTATAGAGGGTCATATTTTAGTAGTTACTTCAACTTTCATCTGAATTAATATATCTAGTAGTCCTTGTTGGATAGGGAGTTAAGTACATTCTCATAATTAGATTCTTGAATCCTATATAACAAAAGGGTAATATGCAAATTGACCGAACGCTGGAACGACCAGCCACTATGACACGCACTGACCACCAGGGAACGATGCTCAATGCAGGAGCTGCCCCCTGGTGATCAGTGCGCTCCCACAGGGGGAGCACTGCTCAACCAGAAGCCAGGCTGACGGCTGGCGAGTGCAGCGGCGGTGGCGGGAGCCTCTCCCACCTCTGCGGCAATTGGACATCCCCCTGAGGGCTCCCGAACTGTGAAAGGGGGGCTGAGGGACCCCCCCTCCAGTGCACAAATGTTGTATATATAGTCCTATATAATAAAAGCATAATATGCGAATTGACAGAACGGCAGAATGACAGGTTGGCAGGGGGTGGGGACGATGAGCAGGCAGCGCCAGGCCAGTGGGCAGAGGGAGGGGATGGTGATCAGGGGGTGGCGGCAACAAGCAGTGGTGGAGGGGTGATTGGGGGAGGGGAGGGGGCGGGGCGGGGCCAGCCTTTGCCGCCAGTGCCTCTCCTGATCAGCCTGCCAGTTGCCTCCCACCGGTTGCCTCCCGCAGAGGGAGGCCAGACTGGGAGCGGGCCTAAGCCTCACTCGGACATCCCCTGAGGGCTCCCAGACTGCAAGAGGGCGCAGGCCGGGCTGAGGGTCCCCCCCACTGCCTAAGTGCACGAATTTTTATGCACCAGGCCTCTAGTTTATATATAAAATTCATTTCTCACTATTTCTTTTTCACTAACCTTCTATAACTTTTATTGTTCTTAATTTGCCTCCTTTTACTAATTCAGAAATAAACAAATTATTAGAACAAATTATTTCCTTTTAACTTCTCTTAAAAACACACACATCCCTTTCCTTCCTTTTGCAATAATATTCCTTCTATATTTCAAAAGAGAAACCATAAAAGTGTATTATTGATAATGCAGAAGTTATTGTAAACACCTTTAGCAATTATTAACAGTTGTGCTATATACACAAGGTTTAAGAAAAACCCAAAGAACAAGTATAATTATTATGACTAATATTATTGGCAGACAGATAAAGAAAATTGAACAAAATTTTATTGTATTTGTGTGTTTCTGGCTCTTCTGTAAAAAACAATCTGCCCATCTACATGAGGTTTTATATCTGGGCTCTCAATTCTGTTCTATTGATTTGTGTGTCTGTTTTTCTGCTAATACCATGCTGTTTTGATTATTATACTCTGTGGTATAATTTGAAGTCAGGTAGTGTGATACTTCTGGCTTAATTCTTTTTCTCAGGATTGCTTTGACTATTTGTGGCCTTTGTGGTTTCATACAAACCTCAAGATTTTTTCTTCTATTTAAAAAAAATGACAGGGATTTTGATGGGGCTGCATTAAATCTATATATTGCTTTGGGTAATATAGCCATTTTAACCATGTTGATTCTTATAATCCATGAACATGGAATATTTTCCTACTTTGTTGTGTCTTTTTCAATCTCTTTGAATAATGCTTTGTAATTTTCAGTTACCCATCTTTGATGTTGTTTAGGGGCGATCAGGCAGGCAGGCAGGTGAGTGGTTAGGAGCCAGAGGTCCTGGATTGCGAGAGAGATGTCTAACTGCCAGTTTAGACCCGACCTCACAGGGATCGGGCCTAAACCGGCAGTCAAACATCCCATGAGGAGTCCCAGATTGGAGAGGGTGCAGGCCAGGCTGAGGGACACCCCCCACCCCATGCACGAATTTCATGCACCAGGCCACTAGTATTGAATAAAAGTGGTGAGACTAGGCATTCTTGTCTTGTTCCTGATTTTAAAGGAAAAGCTTTCAGTTTTTTTCCATTCAGGATAATATTGACAGGGTTTGTTATAAATCACCTTTATTATGTTGGGGTATTTTCCTTCTATTCCTATTTTATTCGAGTGTTTTAATCACAAATGGGTTTTGTGTCTTTTTTTTATTATTAAAACATTTTTAAAAAAATATATTTTATTTATTTTTTACAGAGAGGAAGGGAGAGGGATAGAGAGCTAGAAACATCGATGAGAGAGAAACGTCAACCAGCTGCCTCCTGCACACCCCCAATAGGGGATGTGCCCGCAACCAATGTACATGCCCTTGACTGGAACCGAACCCGGGACCCCTCAGTCTGCAGACCGACGCTCTATCCACTGAGCCAAACCAGTTTGGGCGGGTGTTGTGTCTTATCAAAAAGTTTTTTTCTGCATCTATTGATAAGATCATGTGATTTTTATCCTTTCTTTTGTTAACATGGTATATTACATTGATTGATTTGCATATGTTGAGCCATCCTTGTGCCCCTGGAATGAACCCCACTTGATTGTGATGTATCATTTTTTTAATGTACTGTTGTATTCTATTTGCTAGTGTTTTGTTTAGGACTTTTGCATCTGTATGCATCAGAGATATTGGTATGTAGTTTTCTTTTTAAAAAATGTATTTTTATTGACTTCAGAGAGGAAGGAAAAGGAAGAGAGAGCTAGAAACATCAATGATGAAAGAGAATTATTGATCAGTTGCCTCCTGCATACCCCACACTGGTGGTCCAGCCCACAACCCGGGAATGTGCCCTGACTGGGAATGGAACTGTGACCTCCTAGTTCATAGGTTGTCGCTCAACTACTGATCCACACCAGCCAGGCTGTAGTTTTCTTTTTTTTGTGTTATCCTTGCCAGATTTTGGTATCAGGGTTATGTTTGTTTTGCCTCCTCCAAACTATAAGATGTTTTTGCAAACCTATCAAGGACAGCAAAGAATGATGATTCATAAAAATGAAAGTTTGGTCAAATGAGCTCTCTCATTCCAATATTAACATTTTAATGCTGTTTAAACATTCAATTAGATATATCATTTCTATGAATAGCTTATTAATCAATTTTAGAGTGTACTTAAATAGGCCTAACTCATAAAATGACTTAAATGTTTCAGGGATTATTTATTACAGCAGTATTTCCATGTAAGATTTCAGATTATGATGGTTTTATAAGAATAATGACTGCTGGAATAAATAATTTTTGAGTAAAATTCTTATTAGTTTCTTTGAAGATTTATAAAGTACTTACCATCATAAATTTTCATGAATGCAGTATTTATACATACATATGTATTTTTTTATTTATTTCAGAGAGGGAGAGCTAGAAACATCAGTGATGAGAGAGAATCATTGATTGACTGCCTGCTGCATGCCCCACACTGGAGATCGAGCCTGCAACCGCGCATGTGTCCTGACCGGGAATCAAACTGGTTCATAGGCTGACGCTCAATCACTGAGCCACGAATGTAGTATTTATTAAAGCTTTCTTTCTTAATTAAAAATAATGCCAGATAAACAATTATTACTTAAGTCTATCATTTATTTAGGAATAAGTTTTACACATTAGGATAAAGTAGTAAAGAAGTTAACGTAGAGCCTAATGCTTTTCAATCATCCATTTTTTATATTATAGTAGCCATGAGAACTAGCCACTAGAATTACACCTGAGAGTAATATCAGGGAGAAAGGCTCTGATCTTTTATTACCTCATTCAGAATGATATGCCCTGGCTAAATCTTATCTCATACTACAAAAACCTCCTGCATATGGATGATTGCCTTTACAATGCCTAGCACCAAAACCATGACCCCGACTGCCATCTTTAAAAGTCTGACATCCTGCCATCTGAATATAAATACAGATTAAAGTCCTGGTATTAAATAAATGGCAGTTCACAAAGAAAAAGAGAAGAAATGGCAGTTCAAGAAAAAAATCTCTATTGTGAACTGGCATAGTATTTTCACTTAGTGTTAGAAAAATGAAAACACATTTCTCTACAAAAATCGGACCCAGGTTAGAAAAATTTTATGGAGCCAAATAATGACTTTAAGAGTCTATTTGCAGTAAAGGCAGCAGTGGCAGCTGATTGGCCCATATGCCACACACATATGCAAGCAAGTGCAGATAAGCAGAACACACAAGCACTGCTCACAAGTACTTCAGAGCAAACGAACAGTTTTTCCAGTTACTGTCAAGAAGTCATCATCAGCCAAGGCACGCAATGCTTCTTCAAACATATCTTTGGTAATTGCCTTTGGGAAAAAGGAGAAACAAATATTTTACACATATCAAGTACTCCTTTACCTGTTACAGAGATACAATGCTTTCAATGTTAAAGAACCACCAGTCTTTTTCTTTTTGGTGGTTATATACATTTCTCTGTCCCAACTCAGGAGTGGCAAACATTTCATGTAAAAAGCCAGATGATAAATACCACAGACTTGGCATCTGTCATTAACTACTCAACTGTGCCCCCAACTACCAATGCAGCCACAGATAATACTAAGTGAAGGGAAATTATGATAGCAGACAAAGGGCTGGTTTTGGCCATCAGAGTTCTTTTCACTAAGCAACTCAATTTTACTTATTCACAGAAGGGCACCTGAGTATTTCATCCCCAAAACAAATTTATCTGATAAATTTGATAGTTACTACTACTTAAAATAGCAAAAAACCGCAAACATCCTGAATGTGCAACAACTGATTAAGTAAATGATGAAATATGCATACAAAAGAATGATACCAACCAGTACGATTAATATTATGAAATCTATTTGCCTTCACGGATGGTGTTTATGTTAATTTGTTATTTAAAAGAAACAGCAAGTTACAAAGCAGCATAAATATAATCAACTATGTTTTTTCAAAGAAAAGACCACATGTGAATATATACACATAGGTAAGTTATAAAAGCAGCAAATAAAATTTTAATTGTGATTATTTCTTGATGAAGGGTTTATGGGTGATATTACTTTTCTCCATTATCCTTAACATTTACTACTCAATAAATGAAGAAAAAGATTAGAAAAAAACCTGAAAGCCAATAATAAGAGAAAAAACTCTATTACACATAAAATACATATGAACACTTACAATGTCAGATTGTCCTCGAATATCTTCAAAAAGTTGCTGGTATTTTAGAGCTGGCGTTTTCCCTTTAGATAAAATAAGTTTTCTCAATGCTTCAGCTAACTCTTCTTTCCGTTTACGAGAGGTGGCACTCATTCCTAATTTAAAAGAAATTAATGAAAATATTTCTTCTATAAGAAAGTGAAATGTCTCCAATTTCCATTAAGGTTAGGGATAGTGGCTGAATGCTAAAATAATATCAATTACATTTAACAGCAATTACATAATTTTCATGTGCTTTTATGTTTAATGCAAATAACAAACCTGTAGTAAGAATAGATATGTCCACAATGCCGGTGCGGGGGTCAGTGGCAGACTGCTTTAGAGCCTCGCGATGCAGGCGCTTTGCCTCTTCCACATCAATTGCTTCAACTTTGCTTGAAAACCGTACTTTAGCATGGGCTTCTGCTAAGCGAATCAAAGATTCCAGCTGTCGAGGGTATGCAGAGACCATTCCTCGGCTACTACCAATCTTCCTCATGTCTACATAAGCCTAGTGTAGACAGAAAAAAAAAAAAGCCAAAATTCCTTGTTAACAATAACCTTAGTTTTGTGGTTGAACTTCAAACATTTAGGATTCTATTAAATAAACAAAACTACTGCCAGGCTGCCATGTGCAGGTACTGAAGGGAATGAAAATTGAGATCAAGCTTTGTGCCTCAAAGCCAAGAAGGTGGTATCCGATGTGATTTTGGAGAATGGTAGTGAAAGTACGTGAGGCCCAGGACCCAAAGGACTAAGGGGCAGGCTGCAGTCAGAGCAGAAGACAATCAGGATGCCTATCTGTAAATGCTCCTCAGGCACTGACTCCAAATTGTATCCTCGCTGAGGACCCATTTAATAAGGCACACAAAAGAATACTGACATGTTACAAAGGTTAAGTTGTAGTAAACTTATATATATAGATGACATAGTTTTATTTCTTTTTGAGCAACCGTCAAGAATACAAATGGGCCCTAGCTGGTTTGGCTCAGTGGATAGAGCATCAACCTACGGACAGAAGGGTCCCAGGTTTGATTCCAGTCAAGGGCATGTACTGGTTGCGGCTTGATGCCCAGGCCTGAGGCAACCAATCGATGTGTCTCTGTCTCTCCCCCTCCTTTCCACTATCTCTAAAAATCAATGGAAAAATATCCTCTGGTGAGGATTAACAACAACAACAAACAAGAATAATACATATGGAAATTTAATATTATCTGCAACTTCTGAATAGTTTGGGAGCTTCATTAGGATGTACAGCCCATAAAAATCCTCTTCCTATGACAATGTTTGAATAACCTAATGTGTCATCATGCACTGCTGCCTATGTAAGCGATACTGAAAAGTGAATATAAAATATTTTATTTTATTTTTTAAAATATATTTTATTGATTTTTTACAGAGAGGAAGAGAGAGGAAGAAAGAGTTAGAAACATCGATGAGAGAGAAACATCGTCAGCTGCCTCTTGCACACCCCCTACTGGGGATGTGCCCGCAACCAAGGTACATGCCCTTGACCGGAATCGAACCTGGGACCCTTGAGTCTGCAGGCCGACGCTCTATCCACTGAGTCAAACCGGTTTCGGCATAAAATATTTTATTTTTTAGAAATAAGAAAATGGAAGCTCAGAGAAACTGGATTACTTGTCCAGAGTTACAAAGTCACTAAGTAGAATGACCTATACTTCAACTCCTATATTCTGATCTTAAATCCACTATACTTAGTATTTAAATGTAAGAAGTGTGTACAACCTATATAAATTAACCCTCTTTTTACATTTGAAAAAATCATTTTGCAACAAAGGAGAAAAAAATAGTTGTAGAGAGACATTTTTTTCAGGCTTTAAACATGGACATGTGTTACCTCGATGAGAGCTTGGCTGGCTTCCTGGCTTAGCCGAGGCATGACCATGCTGTGAGCGTAAGCAATGTAATCCTTTAGCACTGCCATGTCCATGAACTCCTCCTCCATTTGTTCCTCACTCTGGTAGTAAAGAGCGACAAGGTGGTGAGCCAGACGCCTGTCGTAGGCTTCATCCTGAGGGTCCAGCATGAGGAAGATCAAATCAAACCTGAGAAAATATTGTAAAAGCAATGTGTTCATAGTTGGGACACCAATATACCTGTAAGCATAATTTAAAAATTGCTCCTGGGCCACCTAGGCATGTACAGTGAACATGGCATTTACTCAGGCTTGCTGAGGATTCTCCCCAAGCCCCTTCTATCCAGGTTGCCTACCGAGCCTTCAGATCAATCCAATTCATCCTGCTCTGTTCCCATCCAAGTGACTGTTCTCCTGGCCAGAAACAGCTGATTCAAAGAATTATGGTTTCCCTGAGGGAAATGTTACTATAATTTTAAAGTCTGGAATCTATAATAATAAAAGCCTAATATGCCAATTAGACCGGATGTCCAAGCCAGGCTGCTAGGGCTGAGGCAGCGGCCGCAGCTGTGAGGGACAAGCCTCTTGCACGAATGTCATGCATCGGGCCTCTAGCAGACAAATAAAAATACATTCAACTGCTTAGGGAAAAAATAACTATTTGGTCAAAAAGTCAAAAATACAAAATAATTTTATGAATATTTGTAGTAGTGGATTAAACAAAAGTGGGGATTATATGATTATGCTTTAAAATATTTAACTTTTCAGAACCTTATCTACCACGTGTAGACAGAGTATAGTGGTTGATTCTCAATAGTGGCTTTAGGACTGAGATAATAAGAGTAGTGAGTGAAGGGCTTCTGAAATAGGTGCCAAGGTGAAATGTCCTAATTGCTTCAAAAATCAAATGAATATGGAGTGGACCAGTAGTTTTATTGCTAGCTTTACCCAGTGGCCAGATAAGCTTCTATTGAACGAGTACAAAAACCATTTTACATAAATGTTAAAGGCACGGTTTAAAATTAAATACCCATTGCATTTTGAAGTTATTTATTACATGTTCTTACAAGCTAGTATCTTTTTAAAGAATTCTCATGATTGGCCACAAGCCTTAGAACAGAAAACACGAGCATTCTCGTGATCCGTCCGCAATGTGTTAAGGTGCTGCCCATAGCTGAGTAGAAAAACAGTCCTTGCCATGAAAACCCTTCACCAACCAAATTTGAAAACTTCTGCATTCAAGAGTTTGTGATATTAACAGTTGTTGATTAGTATTTCCTTTCCTTAACCCCACTCTGAAAATTCTACAAATAAGTAAAGACCAAACATCTCTATTAAATAAAAACGTTTTCATACCTTGATAATAACGTGTGAGGTAGCTGGATATTTTCAATGGTAGTTTTTTTAGGATTCCATTGAGACTCAATAGGATTTGCTGCTGCCAGGATAGAAGTGCGTGCATTAAGCTGACAAATAATCCCAGCCTATCAGAGAAAACAGCGCAGTTAGATGTCTCACCTGAATGATGGCTGGAACTGTGCGAGACATCTTTGCCTGGCATGGCCTCTACCCTGTCTCCAATGTCACCAAGAGCCACGCCACCTTGTTGTCCCACTGGGGACAATACCCTGTCCTTGGATTCATGTCAAGGACTGAGTTTTAGATAACTGTATATGCTATAACTGCATCTCTCTCAGAAACTAAACCTCTTGCATGAGCTTTAGGACAAAATCATTAATGAGTTAGTACAGCAAAAAGAAGGAAAGAGGATCCTGTAAAAAATACTCAAGAGATTTAGCTGCAATCTAATAGTAAAAGTATTTACCAGTGTCCCAGAGTTTAGAACCAAGAACACTGCAGTTCCACAGATGCTTTATTCCAAGTGTCTACACATTTCAAATGTGTCCACATTTATGGGTGGAGAATGTGACGCACCTTTGCAATGGAAAGGGTCTGCTGTTCCATGACTTCATGCAATACTGATCTTGTACTTTCATTCATCTTGTCAAACTCATCAATACAGCAGATACCATTATCACTGAGGACAAGGGCACCAGTCTGCAGCACAAGCTGCCTCGTCTCGGGGTCTTTCATTACATACGCAGTGAGACCGACAGCACTGGAACCCTTTCCGGATGTGTACTGGCCCCTGGGGACCAGGTTGTACACATACTGCAGTAGCTGGGACTTGCTGGTCCCAGGATCACCGCACAGCAGAATGTTGATCTCAGCACGAAATTTGCCCCTTCCTGTGTGACTAAAATCCTTTCTTGTTCCACCAAAGAGCTGAAGCAAGATCCCCTAAACAAAGAAACATGTGTCAACACTCATTTACTATAGAATAACTGAGATATAGTTCAAATGTTAGAGGTACTTTTCTACTCTATGAATTATAATTAAGAAATTTAAATAAAGGTATAGAAAAATGAACGTGACACTGCTTCAAGTTATCACTAACCAATTTATACATTAGCACAACCATGTCAGAATGGTGGTCGTGTAAATCCCTCTTCTGACTGTGTGCCTTTTCTTTCTTTTTTTAAAAAAGATATTTTTATTGATTTCACAGAGAAAGGGAGAGGGAGATAGAAATATCAATGATGAGAATCATTGGTCGGCTGCCTCCTGCACGCCCCACACTGGGGATTGAGCCCGCAACCTGGGCATGTGCTCTGACTGGGAATAGAACCGTGACCTTCTAGTTCTTAGGTTGATGCTCAACCACTGAGCCACGCCAAGCTGGGCATGTGTGCCTTTTCTTAGATATGGTAACATGTAAGTTTGGTGTAGAGCAAGCATGTCAAACTCAAAGGCTAATACGGTTCAAATAAATGAGGCATGCCACCTGAGGGCTGCGAGTTTGACATGCTTGGTGTGGAGATAAAGAAATGGACGATGATGGTGTGATTCTCCTCAACCTATATCCAGGTCAGGTTGTGAGCTCCTTGCTCTGCCCAATAGGCAGTAGCTCTTATTCTTTATGGTGGGGAGGGGTGGTGGCCATGGGGGAAGAAGAGATGGATGTTTACACTAAACATGTCAAACGCGCGGCTGGCATGTTTGACATGTTTGGTTTACACTATTTGATCACAAAGAACTTTCAACCACAAATTAAAAATCCACCATCACTGCCCTGGCCGACGTGGCTCAGGTGAGCATCATCCCCATGTACCAAAAGACTGCTGGTTTGATTCCCAGTCAGGGCACATGCCTAGGTTGTGGGCTTGATCCCTGGTAGGGGGCATGAAAGAGGCAGTCAATCGCTGTTCTGCTCTCATATTATTTCTCTCTCTTTCCCTCTCATTTATCTAAGTATCAATAAAATATATATATATATATATATATATATATATATATATATATATGTATATTTTAAAACTCCATTGTTACCTTCTTTATATCTTCATGTTCATAAATGCTTGGTGCCAAGGCTGAAGCAAGTCTTTCATAAATGTCTGGTTTTCTGGAAAGTTCCTTAAGCAATTCCACACGCTTTTCTGAAAAAAGCTTCTGCTCTGCTTCTTCATCAAGGCCATGCAGACGTTTTGCATCAGTTTTTCGATAATGAATGACATCAATGTGGGTTTTGTAGACAGACTTCACATTACTCACTCTTGGATTGACTCGAATAGGCACAGCTCGATAGATGCCTGAGGGCACAACCACGAGACATACATACTTTTACCTTCCACTAATGGGCTCAGTTAAGCAGTGCAGACAACGGGCAGCACGGAGAGCTGACAGCTGGCACTGGCTTCCCAGCACACTGCCTTCATGGGCCTCCCTGGGTGTAGGTTCAGGGTTACACTGTAAAGTTCTCCGCCAAAGGGGACAGGATCAAGTTGGAAAGAACACAGGTTTCTGAAAATGGGTTTCATCTGTGACCACTTATTAGCAGTGACCTTGGGCACCTATAAGAGCATAACTACACTACATATAATCATTCTTACGTTTAAATGAAATTACTTTGTTTCTACGACAATGCTTGGCTCATGGCTGTGTTCAATAAATACCAGCAGTATTTTCATTTCCCTTAAGTGGACAATCTGCTTAGTAATTATTTGATCAGAACTAAATACTAAAATCCTGTACCAATAACTTGGAAAGGAAGCTCAAGTCTTCTAAAAATCACTTAAAAATTATTTCAAACAATAAGACAATCTACTGAGTAAAATGTGAAAAAACTATTTAGAAAAAATGACTGTATTTTGTTAACAGGACATATTTCTAGATGAATGGTTGTGCCCCAGCCTGCTTGCTAAAGAATACAAATTAAGAACATTAAAAGAACTAGATGAACAATCAACTCTTCAACCATATTAGTTCATCCATTGTCCAAGAACAAAAATTTCCCTAATCTGATGTTTATCTTTTCAAAATTTCAAACTAAAATCCTTGAACTCCAGGACAACTTACTTTCTTGCTGCTTTTTGAGGAGAAAATATCTAATCTCTCCCTCACAGCTTTCACAACAAAGATCACCTGTCCTTTGTTTATTTAACAGGTCAATGTTATTCTTTTTAAAACATACAAATCAGTTTATATGTAACAGTCTTAGAATACACACTACTTTTCACACAAAGACAGATTAGGGATGGATGACTATGTTTATTATGTTTACTAGAGGCCCAGCGCACAAAATTCGGCCTCAGCCTGGCTTGTACCCTTTCCAATCCAGGACCCCTCAGGGATGTCCAACGGCCTCTTGCAATCCGGGACCGCTGGCCCCTAACCGCTCGCCTACCTGCCTGATTGCCCCTAACTGCTCCCCTGCTGGCCTGATCACCCCTAACCTGGGATCCAGGACTCCCTCCTCCAGCCGGTTGCAGGCACCCAGGACTTGGGTTTCCCTCTCTCTGGCCGGCTGCAGCCGCAGGGAACCGTGGGCAGTTGGCTTCGCCTAGGCCACAGCTGCAGGCGCCCGGGACTGCAGGGCGGGCGGCTTGTCACTCTCCCGGGCCACAGCCCCAGATGTTGGCGCCTGGGACTGCAGGGTGTGTGGCTTGTCTCTCTCCTGGGCCGCAGCCTGGCTGGTCCCCATTCCTCTCCCCAGTGTTGAGTATCTGAGCCGTTATGGCGTGACAACCATTTGCATGTTAGCTCTTTATTATATAGGATGTTTACTATGTTTAAAGTGATTTCGTTATCTTTATTGATGCCTATAATTATTCATCTTCACAGAACAGCAATGATAATACTTATTTTACATGTCAACAGCATTTTCCACAGCCTGTTCCTCTCAAGTACTTTAACGTGTATCATCACATTAATTCCAATTTCCAATTTAAAATACTGGAGTCTAGTTGGTGTGGCTCAGTGGTTGAGCATCAACCTATGAACCAGGAGGTCATGGTTCGATTCCTGTCAGTGTACATGTCCGGGTTGTGGGCTTGCTCCCTAGAAGGGGGCGTGCAGGAGGCAGCCAATCAATGATTCTCTCTCATCACTGATGTTTCTATCTCTCTTTCCCTCTCCCTTCCTCTCTGAAATCAATAAAAATATATTAAAAACATATTGGATTACATACTTGATAAAGTAATATGCTTTTATTAACATAAAAGTATCTATTAATAAAATATAATATCAAAGGTTTCAGAGCAGTAGGGGGCAGAACTAGGATTAACTATCCTTTTCACTAAAGATGACACATTCGCCGAAACCGGTTTGGCTCAGTGGATAGAGCATCGGCCTGCGGACTCAACGGTCCCAGGTTCGATTCCGGTCAAGGGCATGTACCTTGGTTGCGGGCACATCCCCAGTAGGGGGTGTGCAAGAGGCAGCTGATCGATGTTTCTCTCTCATCGATGTTTCTAACTCTCTATCCCTCTCTCTTCCTCTCTGTAAAAAATCAATAAAATACATTAAAAAAAAAAAGATGACACATTCTTTCAATTTTTAACTTAAGTTATTAAGATTGCTAGTGGCAACTGCTAAACTTCGTACTGGAGAAGACACAGGATAAGTCCAGACTCATTGAATGGAACAGATGGACTGACTGCCCAGGATCCTTAGCTGCTCCTTGGATGCAATTTCCACACTGCTTTCACTCAAGAACTATGCCTGCCATAAACACAACTACCCCCCCACCCCCGAGAAGCCAAGTGCACACACTGCTATGAAGCATCAAAAGAAACTGACATATTCATGTGGTGCAGTGGAAAGAGTACTCTCTCGGCAATAATAGAGCATGAGTCCTAGTTCCACAAATTACTGTAGAATTTTAGCTACATTGATCAATACTTCCCTGAATCTCAGCTTCCTCATCTCTAAAAATACCATAATGTAACTCCCAGAATGGAAGCAGGGTGCTCTGATCCATTTTTTTTTAATAATAAATGTTAACCCTTAACTTTGCATTTAGGAAATAAATAGATTTAAAATTCCAGAGTTGGTGAGACCTACTTCCTGGAGCTGCTGGCATAGCTCAAATCTTGGCAGTGTCTGAAGTTGTTTTCTCAACACTATCATTCAAGATACACACAGAGCTCTGGGTTACTGCAACAGCAAGAAGCAAGTGACTGTAAGGACAATGCACTGATATGTACTGTCCTGCCAGGTTAGGAAGAAAGTGACTAAAGCAGGACAGCCCATCTCAGATCTGAATGACAGCTGGAGGCAGGACCAAGCCCCATGCCAATTCATGACCAAGTGTAAGGACTGACCAAAAAGTGTGATTATAAAAGACAGACAGCCCTGGCAGAGTGGCTTAATTGGCTGGGCGTTTTCCTGTGCACCAAAAGATTGCTGGCTTGATTCCCGGTAAAAACATATGCCCAGGTTGGAGGCTCAATCTGTGCAGGAGGCAGCCAATCGATGATATTTCTCTCCTCCCCTCCCCCTCTAAAAACAAATCAATTGAGCCCTGGCTGTTGTGGCTAAGTGATTAGAGCCATCAGTTCTTGCACCAAAGGGGTCTCGGGTTTGATTCCCAATCAATGGCCAATGGCATGTACCTGGGTAGTGGGTCAGTCCCTGCTCCCCCCTTGTTAAGGAAGAGTGCAGGAGGCAACCAATCGATGTGTCTCTCTCACACTGATGTCTTTGTTTTTCTGTCTCCCCTTTCTCTCCTTCCCTCCCACTCTCTCTCTTTCTGAAAAACAATGAAAAAATATCCTCAGGTGAGGATTAACAAAAAACAAATCAATGGAAAAAAAGAAAAAAGGCAAGAGAGGCTTATTGCATTAATACAACCTACATTCTCACCTGTAACATTCACTCTGTCCCCAGGTTGAACCTTGTCAACAAGATCATTGTGAGCAAAAAGGATGACAGTGTGAGGAGTCTGGCCTGCAGGCATATCTTCGGGAGACTCTTGAAGCTTGATCTGAAGAGAGCAGTGAAAACAGAAAGTCAGCAAATGAAGAAAGCATGAGAAAAAGAGCAAGTCTTTGTACCACTTAAGAAAGAACTACTTTTGATGTCCAGAATCTTTACTTTTTAAAAGGCGAAAGATTTATGCGATCTGAAGAGAAACCAGAGCATCAGAATCTTTACTTTTTAAAACATTGTTCTTTATTTTAATCTCTAGGTAGTTAGGTTTTTAAAAAAGCTTTTAATGCGACATGTTATTTACTTAAATTGTTGTAACACAAATCAGCGAGCTGGACAAGATGCCTTAATGAGCCAATTAGTTAGGAGTCATCTTTATTGCATGCAGGTTCAGAGCAGATTACCTCTGTCAAATTCTGAACACCCCAAGGAGGAAGCATTCTCTTTTTATATCTTTTTTAGGTACTTGTGTAAGTTATTTTTACAGACAATTTGCAACCTTGAGTACATATCATATCTAACAAACACCTGTCATATCTATACAGACAACTTGTAACTCTGAGTACATATCTATACAGGCACCTGGCATCAATATCAGCGTATCAGTTAGATGGCTAGCTTGCAAGGTTAGACAATTGAGTTTATCTTTTCTATTCAAGCAAAAAACAAAAACAAAAAAAAAAAACACAGTTATTTTACAGTTTAAAAATAACAGAGTTGACATACAGAATAAGAGACTAAGAATAACAGAGTAGTTCAAACAGCAGTTTTCCAAAGGAGGGATTACTATGCCTCAAAATATTCCCCTATTTGGGGGAATAGGAAGGCAGCAATTTAGGTGACTATTTTTTGCCATTTTAAGGTTTAGTGGGTATCCCTTTGCATAAATGTTTGTCTATATTTCTAATTATATTTTTAGAAGCTACTTCTAGTAGATTTCCTGGGTGGAAAGGCCTTTCTCAAATCAGGTGAGCTCTGGGCAGAGGTTTAAGGATATTAGGGAGGAAGTATGTGCTCTCAATGTAAAGAACAGCAAGTGCAGCCATGGCAGGTGTGGCTCAGTTCATGGAGCATCGTCCCATGCACCAAGAGGTCACCAGTTTGTATGCCCAGGTTGCAGGCTCAATCCTCAGTAGGGGGTGTGCAGGAGGCAGCTGATGGTTGTTTCTCTCTCCTTTCCTTTTTCTAAAATCAATAAAAACATGTTAAAGAAAAAAAAAAAAAAAAGAGCAGCGAGTGCAAAGGTCCTATAGCAGACTTGAGCCTGGTTGATAATCTAGGTGTAAGGAAGTAGTTGAGACACTGTCATCAATGAGGTCTGTGGGTACAAAGGTGTGTTGTGGCTGATGATGAGCCATATAGTCTTGGAGATGAGTTTAAGACATTAGGTTTTATTCTAAGTTTGTTTGGGAGTCTTTGAAGCATTCTACGAATATACACTAAAGCTCTTTGGGAGCAGGGGTTCCACCTTTGTATCTCCAGCTCTTAACACCATGCTGGTGTGAGCTGAGGTACATTTGCTCCAATAATTTGTACCAATATTAGATATAATTTACAACTTAATTTAATCTTCAATTATTTGGTTAGTAATTATTTTTCACATTTGTTAATATTTTTCTTATTGACTCCCAATAAGGGAAATTATCTTTTGTAGTATTTTGAACACATTCTCTTAACATTACAATTATTTAAACACTGCAACAAAATAAAACAAGTCCTTGTGCATACTTTTACACCATTACAATCACAGTAAACAAATAATTTTTCTGCATTTCCCCACTTATTTCTGTCATTTTAAAAACTTCATCTTAAAAATTTCATGATTAGAGAGGTAAAAGGTCAAACTTCTTATACAATAAAATCTGTGAGAACTTTTGAGAAATTTCTCAACCCATTTTTTTTTTACCAGTGGAACACTTGCAAAAATGACAGAATTTAACCAAATAATTTTTACCAATCTTAAATATTTTATATAATCTTATTTAAAACACTAAAAATTTTTTAAATTACTTTATTGATTAAGGTATCACATATTTGTCATCAATCCCCCCCCCCCATTTCCATCCCAAACCCCCCCACACGCATGCCCCCATCCCCCTGTTGTCCGTGATCACTGGTTAGGCTCATATGCAAGCACACAAGTCCTTTGGTTGATCTATCTCCCTTGTCCCCACCCTCCCCTACCTTCCCTCTGAGGTCTGACATTCTGATCAATGCTGTTCTTGTTCTTCAGTCTATATTGTTCATCTTTTCCCCTAGATGAGTGAGCTCATGTGATACTAGGAATACACTTATAGGAACCGAAAATGAGACAAGCAATAATGGTTATGCTAAAACACTAAAAATTTTTTATAATCTTAAATAGTTCCCATAGAAACATCTCGTTATATTTGATTTAATAAATCAAAGAGACTAATTTGATCTGTCGACCATTAAATTTAAGATGTGTATGGTGAAAGAATGCACTCTATCTCTTCTTATAAAGTATTTTATGCCATGAGAATGTGAAATATATAATGAACTGATGATGCTCACTGGCAATAAAGCAGGGACACTGCCATCCCAAAGTGGAAGCCTTAAACGTGCTCCAGGTATCTAGCCCACAACCCTGTAACAAATCCTACAGTGAGAGAGAAGGACTGAAGTAGCTGAACACCTTAGGAAGCAGGGTTTTAAGGCTTCACAGTGGAGAAGTGTTTTAGGCGTTTTGAGGATCCGGATCAAAGCAGAACAAAAAGGCAAAACATGCCAAAGGGAGGGCCACCCAGCGCACCCACGTACCATCTGCTTGTCGGAGAACACAGAGCGGTTGTGGATCAGGGCCATGCTGTGGGTGGTGTGGCAGCGCTCACACACACCGGGCTCGGCGATGCGGCCGCGGTCCATCTCCACCTGGGCTGTGTGGGCGCACACCTGGCACTGGAAGAAGGCCTCCTGCATCTCTGGAATTAGCTGGGATGTTCTGATTACCATGCCACTGATGGCGATGAGTTGGTCGATGTCTGCAAGAAGGAGAGAGAGGTCGGCTTGTCCATTACCCACTGCCCTCAGCTCCGTCAGATGTGGTATCTCCCTGGGCTGGATTCCTGCCAAGGCAGGTCTGGGTCTGCTGTCAAGCACAGAAGATTCCTATCTGGAGGTGCAGAGGTACCTGGTAATGGCTGGGGTAACAGGTAGGCACTGTGGCCAGGGCATGAACTTCTCACTGACTACCTTCAGGTCTGGCCTAGAATGCCCATCCTGTGTCCAGTCTGCCTTCCTCTCAACCCCAATGAACCTCTGGCTCTTTCTTCCTGAGTCCCCTATCCAATAGGCATCTGACCACCTTTTTTCTCAGCTGCCTCCTGTCTGGCTCCACTTTCGAGTTTCAGATGAGAAACTACGCTTTTGCCTATTTTGTCCCACGGCCTTCCTCTCACTCATTGTGCCACATAGTCCTGCTGCCTCAGTGTATGTACAAAGCATGGACTCGAGAGCCACCTGGCCTGGACCTTGGGGACACATATACCTCATAGAGTTGTTGAGGATTAAGAGTCAGTTTATATAATACAAGCCTAAAGAACAGTACCCGACAGAGATAAGCACTATATAACTTAGCCAATCTTCATTATATAAGGCCCTCTATAATAGTTACTTCGCACTCTACAATTTGGACCTTCCCCGACTTTTTCCTCAACCAATTCCCACTGCTGGCTCTAAACGAGTTACACTGTCATTTCTAGTCAACCAAACAGTGTAGCCAGCTATTGCTGGCCTTATAGATTGTCTTATCCCTTAAGCACTTCCAACGTCCCCACCAGAATTCCTATCAGAGATGATACGAGGTGCTGATTTCATAAAATAAAAAAATTACAATTCTTCAATAAGTAGTGAAGTCCAACACTTGCTCATGTTTATTGCTGTCTTATTTTCTTTGACTGAAAGTTATGTCTTTTATACTTTTACCTAAAGCAGTGTTCACTAATTGCCAATAACTTTTATACCTCCATCTTTATACATGGCAAATACGTTTGTCCTGTATTTTTACTCTGATGGCCACTGTCCAGCTTAGGATCCGGTTGCCCTATATTGGAGCTACTGTTCGTCTCCTAATGGAACCTCAACATACTTTGCACACTGGACCGACCGTGAACTTCTCAAGAGTGGTCAATCTTTCTCCTCAATGGCTCCCTATAGGCTTTGGAATAAAAATCTCAGTTAAGTTGGAATTCAAAGCTCTTTAGGACCTAAGCTTTCCAACCTCCATGCAAACATTGCCAGCCAAACTCCCTGCTTCCGCCATCACTTACTGTGCACATATAGCTCTTGTTTTGCTTCCTTGTGTCTGGCTATTATCTCTTCTTTCTGCTGTCTAGAGAGAATTCCTTCATGTCTGCCTCCCAAATCCTTGCTATAATCCCAATTTCTATTTCACCGTGAGTTCTTCCCACTTGGGCCCAGTGCTTTCCTTCTCTCCCCGGACTGAGACATCTCCCGCACTGTTCTTCAGTTATTCTACCTCTTCTTTCATTTACTTTCCCAACTAGATTTATTTTTTAAGCTCTAGGGCAGGGATCACATTTGTACTTATTTTCTACAGTGATTCTGAGAAAGCGTAAAATTATAGTATTTGGATAAGTTCACCTTAAGATAGAGAACAATTACATAATCTTTTATATAATTTCAGTTAAGTTAAAAAAGGCTTGGTGGGTTCATAATCATATAGGTTAGCTCAGTGGTTGGCAAACTGCGGCTCGCGAGCCACATGAAGCTCGTGAGCCACCGTTTGCCACTCTGTTGACTAATGAGTTTGCCGATCGCTGACTTAGGGAAAAACACTTAAAAAACATTTTAATAGCCCTGACCGGTTTGGCTCAGTGGATAGAGCGTCGGCCTGCGGACTGAAGGGTCCCGGGTTCGATTCCGGTCAAGGGCATGTACCTTGGTTGTGGGCACATCCCCAGTAGGAGGTGTGCAGGAGGCAGCTGATCGATGTTTCTCTCTCATCGATGTTTCTAACTCTCTATCCCTCTCCCTTCCTCTCTGTAAAAAATCAATAAAATATATTAAAAAAAAAACAAAAAAACATTTTAATAATGTACTAATGTCTTTAACCTGAAGTCAAAACTTCTGGGTAAGGGTAATGCCTTATGCAGTGGTCGGCAAACTCATTAGTCAACAGAGAGGCAAACTGCGGCTCTTTGGCCCTTTGAGTGTGGCTCTTCCACAAAATACCATGGCCTGGGTGAGTCTATTTTAAAGAAGTGGCGTTAGAAGATGTTTAAGTTTAAAAAATTTGGCTCTCAAAAGAAATTTCAATCGTTGTACTGTTGATATTTGGCTCTGCTGACTGATGAGTTTGCTGACCACTGGGTTAGAGCATTGTCCTGATACACTAAGGTTGCGGGTTCCATCTCCAGTCAGAGCATACAAAAGTCAACCAATAAACGCATAAATAACATTTTTTGCTCTCTCTCTAAAATCAATTAAAAAATTACCTTCTGGATTCAGGTTCCTCATATTCTTAGTCTTCAATGGATTGAATGGTCTTACTTGAATCTGATGTTCTAAGATTGAGTCAGGATAACGGTCAAAAAAGATCTCATTGACAGCCATATCAAAAGTTGGGATAACCTCCTATAAAAAATGAGAGGATACCAGGCTGTGTTTGTATTTCCATCTTACGGTTAAACATAAAGCACTTCATATTAGCAAAAGGTAAACACAAAAACACATGGCATAATCCAAAAGCATTATTTTAGTCACACACATACCATGTATAAATCGTGGCTTCACTCAATTATCTTACGTCTGCATGCTCTCATTGGGGTTAAATGTGGTTATATATAAATAGTGCCTTCAGTTTGTACTGGCATATTTTAGGCTCTTACTTAGTAACAAAATGAATTCAAATGTTAAAGGTGTGAAAAGGGCTTATCTTAAAGGAGATTCAACATTGCTTTCTAAAGAAAGTTCTTTTGCCTTGGAGGCATATTCTCTGTTACCACCGAGGAAATTCTGCTATTCAGAAACTCTTAAGATATTCTAGATGTTTATTGTAATTCATCAAGATCAAAGACAAATTCTTACCTGTGGGTAGCAGATGAGCTGTCTGTATAGATTTTTGTCAAATGATTTTATGTGTTCACAGTTTACATTTAAAAATGGCTCTCCAATAACATTAATCTACAAAATCAAATGAACAAGTTATAGTCTGATTATTTTGAAATGCATAATTTGAATTTGTAAGTAAGAATATATAATTACCTCCCCAAGTCGTTGCATGTACAGAGGTTCAGTAATATCTATACCAACATTTTCTTCTTCTTTAGCCAGAGGGTCAATAAAACGCTGAAGAAATCTCTTGATGTGGAGAGAAAAATATTAAGGTTAATGCACTGAGGAATAAGCAAGTATTCAAAATACAAAGTTATGAGTATGTCACTATTACAAAGCAGGAAAATATCAACAATTCTAAGCCGCATAAAAATCTAACAGTAGGGCCTGGCACCAGTGGTTCAGCATCCACCGGTGAACCAGAAGGTCATGGCTCCATCCCCAGTGAGGGTGGGGTGAGGGTGGGATGGGGTGGGGGCGGGCAGGAGGCAGCCCATCCACGATTCTCTCTCCCTCTCCCTTCTTCTCCGAAATTAATTAAAATAAAATCTACTGCTAGGTATTATGGCTACTTAAATATAGGTAATTAACATTTTCCCCCAGCATTTTCAGCCTTAAGAGTATGAATTTGAACACATATAGCTCACCTGAAAATTTTCTTTGCATGTTGCCACATTTACATCTGTTCCCCAGATCACAAGTTTCTGGCCTAGAGACTGCTCACTTGCTACTATATCTTCTGCTGCTGGCTACACAGAAAAATATGACAGAACCACGTTAATGAACCATGTTATGTTCCCAAACCAAGCTATCAGAAGACTGTACTGTGTACTCACCCCATCCGACTGCAAATCCACCTGCAGTCCCTTCCGTGCAGACCCCAGGTCAGGCCTCTGCCTCAGGGGTGTGCCCCTCACACCACTCCTGGGCGTTCCCTCCACTCGAGAGCTGGGAGTGCCATATGTCAGTGGTGAACTAACATCAAAGTCAAGGGGAATAGCTATAAAAACAACATGTGGATGTTTACAATGAAAGTCTGGTAGCATACCGGAAAATACAGCATGTTCTCTGTTGATCTAAGTCATCTAAATGCAACAGCAAACTGGCTGTTTACTGTAACCTCTCCTGGTTAAGATTCTGAGGTCTACTGAATGTTCTATAAAAAGCACCATGGTTAGCCCTGGCCGGGTTGCTCCGTGGATAGAGCGTTGGCCTGCAGAGGGAAAGGTCCCAGGTTCCATTCCGGTGGTCAAGGGCACATGCCTGGGTTGCGGGCTCGGCCCAACGTGCAGGAGGCAGCCAATCAATGATTCCCTCTCATCACTGATGTTTCTACCACTCTCTTCCTCTCCCTTCCTCTCTGAAATCAATAATAATAAAAAAGCACCACTTTCTTTCTCCGCTCACTACGCCCTGACGCGGACCGTCCCACGCGGAAGCTTCGCCCGTCCACGAGCCACAGGACAGCTCAGGTCCAAACACACCTGACGCGGGCATCGGCGGCGGGCTGGAAAACAGCGTGTCCGGGGCGGCGGGGCTCTGCAGGTCAGCTGCGGGCGAGGTGGGCAGTGGCTGCAGCTCTCCCGTGGAGGTCGAGTCCTCGCCTCTGCGTCTCTGCGAGGGCGGGGACCTGGCATCCTCACTTCGAGCTTGTGACAGACAAAACAGAAAAGGTGGCCATCAGTCCTCACGGCGGGCCTTCCCGGATGTGGGCTTCTCTCGGGAAGTCTAATTCCCAACACAGGCCAAACCGAAAGAAGGGAGTGAGGACGGGCATGTTCACCCAGTCGACATGAGAAAAACCCTGGAAAGGGTGGGCGATGGGCGTCCAGCGTTGTCTGCCTCGCGAGAAAGTCTCTGCCCACTGGGACCAGCAGGCCCCGAGCAAAACGCTCGCCGTCCGCATGGCATCCTCCCGGGACCGGAGACAGCGGCCCAGGCCCACGGCCAACGCCTCTCAGAGGTGGCGGGAAAGGGCCGGAGGCGGAGAGCGGAGAGGCGGGGGCGGAGGGGCGCGCGGCCGACCCCACTCGCGGGGGAGACTTACGCGTCTGCGCGGGCGTGGCCCTGCGGCGGCTGCCGCGGCGGCTGGGGGTCGACGCCGGGGACGACATGGCGCTCGGAGTACCTGCGCGACAGACTCGGGGTCACGCCGCGCCCGTTTCTGGTTGCTCTGCCGCCGCACAGACAACCTCGCAGCGCTCTGCGGGGTTCCCGGAAGGAGGCCGCTGCTCCCGACGCACGAGGGTCCCGGCTGCACTCGGCGGGCTGCGCTCCGAGGGCCGCGCTCCCACACCTCACGAGCCCGGCACCAGGTTTCCCGCCGGCCGCGCAGTCGTCACCGCCGTCACCGCTTTCGGCGGCGCCCCACCAATCACAGCGGCGCTTCCGCCTGGCTCCGCCTCGGAGCGGCGCCACTGCGCACCGACAGGGGGGACTGAGCTCCGCGCGCGGCGCCTCGCAGAAGGCGGACGCGGGCCTCGCGCGGTGCCCCCCCTCCTCTCAGATGGTCTGACCCAGAGCCGCGCGGCAGTTTCGCGGGAAATCCGGGAGTCCCCCCAGGCCTTGTCCACCCTGGGGCTGGTCTGCGCTCGGTCGCTGGCTAAGGAAGAGGTCCTTTATCTCTTAAGCCTTTCATTGCTAAAGACACTCCAAACGCATTTTCACTCTTTATCAGGGGATAAGCTGTAGATTTCGGCCAAAGACCCTGGCGTTGGGCGCGCCATCGGATTCCTGTTTCTCCCTAAGCTTCAGTGAGAGTGCCGCGTGCCACGCACTCCTCTGCCTGTCAGAACTCCTAAGCAGTTCCCGGCTAAGCGGGCCATTCCAACAGGGAAGGCCCCCGCCCCGCGAGCCCCGCCCCGCCCTCGCCTCGCTAGCCCCGCCCCCGATCCGCGAGCCCCGCCCCGCTTTGGGAACTCCTCCCCCACTCCGCGAGCCCCGCCCCGCGAGCCCCGCGAGCCCCGCGAGCCCCGCCCCGCTCTGGGAACTCCGCCCCCGCCCCTCGAGCCCCGCCTCCGCCCCACTAGCCCCGCCCCGCTCTGGGAACTCCGCCCCCGCCCCGCGAGCCCCGCCTCCGCCCCACTAGCCCCGCCCCTCTCTGGGAACTCCGCCCCCGCCCCGCGAGCCCCGCCCCGCGAGCCCCGCCCCGCGAGCCCCGCCCCGCGAGCCCCGCCCCGCGAGCCCCGCCCCGCGAGCCCCGCCCCGCGAGCCCCGCCCCGCGAGCCCCGCCCCGCGAGCCCCGCCCCGCGAGCCCCGCCCCGCGAGCCCCGCCCCGCTCTGGGAACTCCGCCCCGCCCCGCGAGTCCCGCTCCGCCCTGGGAACTCCGTCCCGCCCCGCCCCGTGAGCCCCGCCCCGCCCTGGGAACTCCGCCCCCGCCCCGCGAGCCTGCCTCCCTGCGCCGCTACATTTCCGGCGGGGCTGCGGGAGCGCTTTCGGCGGGTCGAGGCTGGGCGTCATGGCCGGCCCTGCAGGCGGCGTGCAGGGCTCCCTGCTGCAGCTGCAGGAGTCCTTGTCCACTGCTGACCGTTGCGGCGCCGCGTTGGCCAGTCACCAGCTGATTCGGGGCCTGGGGCAGGAGTGCGTGCTGAGCGCCGGCCCCGCCGTGCTGGGTGGGTACCGTGCGGTGCCGGGTGCCGGGTGCCGGGGCGGGGGTGATGCCGGGTTTCTGAGGGGCGGCAGGTCCCCAGTCCAGCGTTTCTCCCACGGTGTTTGGAAGTCCAGGTGTTTGGCTGTGGGTCATCATACTTTGTGTAGCTATGTATGAAAAGCGGTTAGTCATGTGCTTTTAACACCAGAGGAAGCATTTTTAAACGAAAGGTTGGTGAAAATGCCCTAAATTTGCCAACCATTGCTATCAAAGTGGGAAGAAAGAACGAGAGCCAAGTATTTTCTTTCACCATAATTTGGCCGACACTCACCAGTTTCCAAACCTGTACATTTGTTGTTCCTACTTTTGAGAACCATTACAGAAACGTAACTGAAAAGGCATGCTGTTCTTTTAACTTTTTAGCAATGCCTGGATGAGAACTTTTTCTTTGTAGTAAAAATGCTTTTTTAAAGCACTTAAAAAATACATCACTGCTTGGAAACGTCTGTGATATCCCTTTAAAAAAATGCACAACTTCTCCATAGTGTGTCCTCTTAATGAAAAGAGGTGAGATTTTCTTCCTAAGAGGTCGTTGCTAAATGTAGTGGAGAAATAATGTAAACAATACCTTAAACAAGATGCTACAATAGTATCTGTATATTGTCAAGGATATATTAATGGGGAAAAAATTAAACAACTATCAGAATTAGGTAAAAAAATATTCCAAGTTTACGCTGAATATTCAATGCATATCTTTTCACTTGAGAGATTATAGAGCAGTGTATTAGTTTTCTATCGCTGCTGTTAAATTGAGTGGTTTAAAGCAACACAGGTTTGTTAATATTACCGTTCTGTAATCAGAAGCCCACACCTGTCTCACCAAGCTAAAGCAAAGGTATCAGGAGAGCCACTTTTTTTTTTTTAATAAATCTTTATTGTTCAGATTATTACAATTGTTTCTCCTTTTCCCCCCCCATATCTCCCCACCACCCAGTTCCCACCCCCCCTTTGCTCTTACCTCCCCCCCCTGTTGTCCTTATCCATAGGTGTATGATTTTTGTCCAGTCTCTTCCTGTACCCCCCACACAGACACCCCTTTCCCCCTGAGAATTATCAATCCACTCCCATTCTATGCCTCTGATTCTATTATGTTCACCAGTTTATTCTGTTCCTCAGATTTTTAATTCACTTGATTTTTAGGATCACTTGTTGATAGATATGTATTTGTTGCTCATAATTTTTATCTTTACTTTTTTCTTCTTTTTCCTCTTTTTAAAGAATACCTTTCAGCATTTCATATAATACTGGTTTGGTGGTGATGAACTCCTTTAGCTTTTTCTTATCTGTGAAGCTCTTTATCTGCCCTTCAATTCTGAATGATAACTTTGCTGGGTAGAGTAGTCTTGGCTGTAGGTTCTTGCTATTCATCACTTTGAATATTTCTTGCCATTCCCATCTGGCCTGCATAGTTTCTGTTGAGAAATCAGCTGACAGTCGTATGGGTGCTCCCTTGTAGGTAACTAACTGTTTTTCTCTTGCTGCTTGTAAGATTCTCTCTTTGTCTTTTGCCCTTGGCATTTTAATTATGATGTGTCTTGGTGTGGTCCTCTTTGGATTCCTCTTGTTTGGGGTTCTGTGCGCTTCCTGGACTTGTAAGTCTATTTCTTTCACCAGGTGGGGGAAGTTTTCTGTCATTATTTCTTCAAATAGGTTTTCAGTATCTTGCTCTCCTTCTGGCACCCCAAAAATTTGGATATTGGTACGCTTAAAGCCATCCCGGAGGCTCCTTATGCTATCCTCACACTTTTGGATTCTTCTTTCTTTCCGCCTCTCTGGTTGGGTGTTTTTTTCTTCCTCATATTCCAGATCTTTGGTTTGACTCTTCGGGTACGGTGGTCTACAGTTGAGTGTCTGTATATTCTTTATTTCAGACAGTGTATGCATAATTTCTGACTGGTCCTTTTCCATTTTTTTGGTATTCTCATTAAGGTCCTTGAAGGTCTCTTCAAGTTTCTCAGCGGTTTTTAGAAGATTCTTGAGTAACCTTATAAATGTGGTTCTGAACACTGTGTCGTCCATTAGTTTGCTTTCCTCCATCTCTTCTATTCGTGACATACTTCGGTGTCTCCACGTTTTGGCTGCCTCCCTGTGTTGATGGAGTGGCTTTGTGTGGTCAGTGACCTATAGGGGCCGGTAGCTCAGCTTCCCCAATCACTCTAGGTGGTCGCTCTTGGTACACCCCTTTGTGGGCTGAGTGGAAAGTCTTGGTGTAGTTAAAAGCCTTGATTGCTGTTGGTACACTGGGAGGAATTGACCTCCAGGTCAATTGGCTGTGAGGACCTGCTGTGTCTATAAGGGAATAATTGCTGTGCTGGAGACACAGTAGGGCTTTGGTGCTCACTGAGTCTGCCTTTTGAATGTGTCCCTTATGAGAGTGGTTGAAATCTGGTGTCGTCCACACCAACCACTAGATACCCTAGTGTCTGGATCTCCAATGGGGTGCAGGTCTGAGGCCTCCCAGCAGGAGCTACAGGAAGAGCTACAGTTTTCTCCTCTTTGCTTGGGCGGTTTTGGAGCAGTCTGACTGGAGCTGCAGTTAATTTGGTTGAGCTGCCACAGAACAGGCCATTTATATGTAAAAGCCGCTGTGTGCAGCCTGGGCGGGTTTGTAGAATGGGCGGGGCGGGGTCTCAGGGTGTCACTAGGCTGGGGCATGGCCAACGGCCATGGCTGCCTTCAGCCGTCTCTGCCTTTCCGCGTTTCCAAGTCCCCATGTCCCTCGCTCCAGCGCAGCAAACCCTGATTGCTGGGCGCACCTCTGCAGATAAGTCACTGTCACTCTCCGACCGATGGCCAAGAGTCCAGCTTCTCCCTGTAGGTGTCTGGGTCGCCTGCGCGTCCCCAGAAACTGGTGTTCAGAGTGATTGGGAGTTTGTCTCCCTTCAGTTTGAAGAAGAGCCACGCGCCCAGTCGCCCGCAGGCAGCCCGCTTCACTCGCGCCTCCGTACCTCAGCTCTCCAGTGTTTGCGCTCCCTTCTCTTCTTAGTTGTAAATCTACCACTCAGCCAGCTTTCCCGTGGTTCTGGGTGGTAGACGTTTTGTTTTTTAGTTGTATTTTTGAAATTGTTGTGCGAGGCGGCAGTTTAGTTGTTTAACTTTGCCGCCATCTTGGTTCCTCCCACTTTACTTTTTAAAATAAATTTCTTTATTGATGAAGGTGTTACCTATGTGTCCTTATTCCCCCATTACTCCCCATCCCCCCACTCATGCCATCACCCCCCTGTTGTCTGTGTCCATTGGTTAGGCTTATATGCATGCATACAAGTCCTTTGGTTGATCTCTCCCCATTACCCCCACCTTCCCCTACCTTCCCTCTGAGGTTTGATGGTCTGATTGATGTTTCTCTGTCTCTGGATCTGTTTTTGTTCACCAGTTTTGAGCCACTTTACTTTTTGAAGGCTGTTGGGGAGAATTTTTTTTATTTTTCATTCAGGTTTTTAAGCAGAATTCAGGTCCTTGTCGGTGTAGTCCTGAGGTCCCTTTTTTCTTGTTGACATTCCTTGCTTCTGGAAGCCACCCACGTCTCTTCTGTCACTGGCCCCCTCCCTCCACCTTGACAGCCAGTAATGGGGGGTCAGGTAACTCTCACGCTAGGAATCTCTCCTGCTCATGTCTTCCTTCCCTTGTCTACTTTTCCTCCCTCCATGGGTGAGGGCTCTCTAATGTGATTACATTGGGCCCACCAGGTAATCCAGGATTATCTCCCCATTTTAAGGTCAGTTGATTAATGCCCTTAAATCTATTTGCCACCTTGATTTCCTTTCCGCCTGTAAAGTTAGTAAATTTACAGCTGTGACACATCCACCCATCCCGGTGGGATATCTAGAATTTTGTTTTCCTTGCCTACACACATCAGCCTTAGGTTAGCATATTATCACTTAAAAAGGTGAATTGAGAAACATGCAATCCCTTTAGGGTGGGTTTATGGAGTGCTCCTTGGTCTCTCTCTTACCTCTTTTTTTTTTTTTGTCCAGCATTACAGACTTCCTTAGTCTTTTCCAAAGATTTCGGTTTGCTTGTATTTGTTCGGAAATCACTTAGCATTGATGAAGTAAGTTGAACATTTTCGTTTTGCTTTTCTTGCATATTCCTTTATGTTGAAGTGACTCATAATCCTACTCAGATTTACTCCAATGTGTATTTCTTTTTTTATAGTTTCGTGATTGTCGAGAAGAAGTCCTAAAATTTTTATGTATTTTCTTAGAAAAAATTGGCCAGAAGATTACACCTTATTCTCTTGATATTAAGGTAAGGAAGAGAAAACATAGTTCATTATATACCAATATTCATTTTAATTTATGGTGTAAGTTCAACTTGGATTTTTATTTGATTTCTGTCTTTTTATTTCTGCTTGATTGTGTTTTTAGATTTAATAAGCTAAGGCCATTGTCAAGAACTATTTGATAACTTTTTTTTACATAAGATCAGTAAAGCCTTTATAAAAAGTAAAAATAAGTTGTATTTTTGAATTGTGGGGAGATCTCAGAATACTTTTTTTTAATATATATATATATATATATATTTATTGATTTCAGAGAGTAAGGGACAGGGACAGAGAGATAGAGACATCAATGATGAGAGAGAATCATTGATTGGCTGCCTCCTACACGCCCCCTACTGGGGACTGAGCCCACGACCCGGGCATGTGCCCTTGACCAGAATCGAACCTGGGATCTTTCAGTCCACAGGCTGACACTCTATCCACTGAGCCAAACCAGCCAGGGCTCTCAGAATACTTTAAAAAACAATTTTAAAGAATTCTTCCCACGGGTCTGATTCATATTTCCTATAGTTCATGTTCTCTTTGACAACAGTCTGAAAAGTTTGTCTGCTTTATGCCCCCCACTCTCTTTCAACCTGCCTTCCCTAAGGTTTCCTCATAACCAACTAAGGAACTAGTAATCATAAATTAAGTTGTTCTTTATTAGACTTATTTATGCTTTCAACAAGTGCCACGTGTTGAGGTAAGTTGTTTTTATTTGTCCCAATTTGCTTCTTGTTCTTGGATGCTCAGTGTTGATGTATTTAGTTTATGGTAACTTATAGGAAGTTATCTTATATGATAAAAGCCCAGCAACCAAACGGCATAACGACCACCGGTTGACCAGTTGCTATGACACGCACTGACCACCAGATTTCCTTAGTCTTTTCCAAAGACTCAACGCAGGAGCTGCCCCCGGTGGTCAGTGCACTCCCACAGTGGGAGCACTGCTTGGCTGACTGGGATGAGCAGCTGCTCTCCGCAGCCACTCAGAGGGCAGGTCCACAGCCACTTGGCTGACGGGGATGAGCGGTGCTCCCACAGTGGGCTGATCCCCGAAGACCACGCCCCCCCACCAGGGTTTGAATCCCGTGCACTGGGCCTCTAGTAAATTTTAAGTAGCTCTAATATAGAAAATGTTTTTAATGATTTATCAGTCTTTTTATAGCAGGTTTTGATTTTATTCTCTTTTGACTTCTAATCTTTCTCGATTGGAATCTTAATATTTAAAAACATTGTCTCATGCCGAAACTGGTTTGGCTCAGGGGATAGAGCGTTGGCCTGCGGACTCAAGGGTCCCTCACAGGTTCGATTCCGGTCAAGGGCATGTACCTTGGTTCGGGCACATCCCCAGTGGGGGGTGTGCAAGAGGCAGCTGATCGATGTTTCTCTCTCATTGATGTTTCTAACTCTCTATCCCTCTCTCTTCCTCTCTGTAAAAAATCAATAAAATATATTTAAAAAACAAAACAAAACAAAACATTGTCTCAAGGGTAGGAGTAACATTTATAGAGTACTTTATAGTTTACGAAGTTCTTTAATGTATAGTTTGCCACTTAATATTTACCAAATCTATGTTATACTTCACCTCTCTAGTTTACAAGTTAAGAAACTCACCCCAGTCTTGGAGCTAGGTTGCCTCCTTCCAAACCTGCTTCTTTCATTGCACTGTTCTGTAGAGTCCCAGCCATTCTTCTCCGAATTGCTTTAGTTATTTTTTTGTTTTTCATTGTTTCTTTCTTGATATATGGCAACAAGTGTTGTGGGAAATACAGAAAGAGGAATAACTTTAACTTTTTTATTTTTATCCTGCTGAGGTTTCCATTGGCTTTGTTATTTTGGTTATTAATATTATTACTATTGCATATTGCATCAATGTTTTCAGTAATTTTAATTCTGTATTTTTATATACTCTAATGTTATTTTTAAGGGCTGAATAATAAATTGTGTTATGGCACATATTGGTATTACTCTTCTCAGAGATGTAGTTTTATATCTTATTGATTTTTTGGTATGTCTCCTTTTAAAACCTAGAATACTTGTACCAGTGTTTATACAAAGGATAAAGCTGCTAAATGTAAGATTCCAGCCCTAGAACTTCTTATTAAGGTAATTTTATATTTCTAAGTACATGCATTCTATATTAAACATATAACTTAAGAAACTGAAAATTGGAATTGTGGGTTAGAGATATTGGAGGTAGGCTCAGATGACATTGCTGTGTGGATAAAATGCACATTTTCCAATCATCACCCAACAGTACTTTGGTATTTTTTACGCAGACTCTTCTGGGTAGCAAAAGAAGTATTTGGGGTTTAGAGGAGAATGAAGGGGGAAAATAATTAAGACATTTACTGCTCCTCCACTACTTTCATTACCCTTTCTCTTAAAATTACTAAGAATTCCAAAAATATATCTCATTGTATCTTTGAGTTTTTTCCTAGAACCCTACCATGAGAATGGGTCTGTATATTGTATTTAAGTAGTCATTGGGACTCTCTTTCACTTGTTTCTCTCTCTTAGATGGATCTCTCTTTTTGCATCTCTATTTGGGTCTTGTTGGTCCTTAAGTGCTTAGTCATATTCCTGGTTTCTTGGAAAGTAAAATTAAGTTTACACCCTATTCCCCTTTGTAACTCCCCTCTGTTCTTATATCACCGCCTTAGCCCCTACCTACCAAATAATCTGAGAGGCCAAGCATAAATCCCCTAGAGACACATGATTCTGGAACTTTGCTGTATATATACTGACTTAGGTAGTTGATGCCTTTTCATTATTTTCCTCTTGAGCCAATGCTTATTTGTATTTTTTCAGTTACTTCAGACTTTGAGAAGTTCTAGACTCATGGATGAATTTAGAGTTGGGGACTTATTTAGCAAATTCTATGGAGAACTTGCATTGAAAACAAAAATACCAGATACAGGTGAGATGCATTTAAATGTTATTTTAAAAAGTTAACATTAAAAGTTATTAGTATAAAACTTAGGTTTGTCTCTGTCAAGGTATTTATGTTTTATAGATGAATCCTTTTTTGCTGAAAATAAACCAAAATGAAAACATACAAAAACAATGTGTAAAGACTTCTACTTATAAAAATTTTAATCTTTATAAAATGATTTCTTTAAATATAAATCTCACAACACATGTCAAATGTAATTTGTTTATGACATTAGATTTGCATAAAACTTATCAGGAAATATTCTAGTACATAAAACTAGATTTTTGTATGATTTGCTTTGAACTAAACATCCTCTCATTTTCTTATTTGTAAATTTTTGTTATTTATCTAAATGTTATTTTAGATCTTTATTTACCTAAAATTTATTTTTCAGTTTTAGAAAAAATATATGAGCTCTTAGGAGTATTAGGGGAAGTTCATCCTAGTGAGATGATAAATAATTCAGAAAAACTGTTCCGGGCTTTTCTGGGTGAGCTTAAGACTCAGGTATGTAAACTTTATGATATTCTGCTTCCATAGATTTGGTTGTATTTTTCTTTTTTATTGTATCTTCTTAAAACTTTCCTTTTAGATGACATCAACAGTAAGAGAGCCCAAACTACCTGTTGTAGCAGGATGTTTGAAGGGATTGTCATCACTTATGTGCAACTTCACTAAATCCATGGAAGAAGGTATTGCTTGACTTTACTTGATTCTTTGTTTATTCAGAAATTGTAGGTCTAAAATAAATTGCCCATTTATTTTTTGAACTTTAAAACCAATTTTGGATTCACATGCAGTTGTGAAAAATAATACAGAGAGGTTATGTATGTTCTTCACCCAGTTTCGGCTAGTGATATAGTATAACTAGAGTCCTGGTGCATGAAAATTCATGCACTGAACGGGGTGTCCCTCAGCCTACCCTGCCCACTCTCACAGTCTGGGAGCCCTCAGGAGCGGGAGGCGACCATCCAAGGCTTGCCTGCGCCTTTGGCCGCCCCAGGGCGGCTGGGCAGCCGACATCTGAGGCTTGCCTGCACCTCAGGCGTCGGCTGGGCAGCTGCCATCCGAGGCTTGTCTGCGCCTCGGGCTGACCCTGGGTGGCTGGGCAGCTGCCATCTGATGCTTGCCTGTGCCTCAGGCCAGTCCTGGGCAGCTGGGGGGCTGAGGAGACTGGGGGACTCTGGATGCAGGCGCGTGGAGCGGCTGGGCCCTCCTGGGGGCAGGCCCGGCCTTGCCCTACACCTGCTGCCCCAGCAGGGCTGAGGAGACTGGGCACTGCCATCTTGTGCCTGTGGGCGCCGCCATCTTTGAGGATGTGGCAGTCAATTAGCATATTCCCTCCTTATTGGCTGTGGGTGCTGCCATCTTTGAGGGCGGGGCAGTCAATTAGCATATTCCCTCCTTATTGGCTGTGGGTGCTGCCATCTTTGCGATGGCATGTGTGTCAATTAGCATATTCCCTCTTTATTAGATAGGATAACACAACCAACATATTGACTTTGAAAAAATCTACCGACCTTATTCAGGTTTCACTAGTTTTATGTGCATACACTTTTGTATCTGGATTTAGTTCTGTGCAGTTTTATCATGTGCAGACTTGTGTATGCACTCCCACAGTCAAGATACTAAACAGTCCATCACCACAAGGATCCTTCCTGCTAACCTTTTATAGCCACATTCACCTCTCTTTCTCCCCCTTTCCTACTGTAACCACAACTTACCTATCTTCATCTTGAATTTTGTTATTTCCAGATTATATAAATGCACTCATAGTATGTAACTTTTTGTGGCTGGCTTATTTCACTTAGCATAATGTCTTTAAGGTTCATCCATGTTGTAATATGTGTCAGAATTTCCTTTTTAATGCTAATACTCAATTTTATGAGTATGTATACTACATTTTTTTTAACCCATTCATACATCAGTGGACACTGGGATTGCTACTACACTTTGACTATCCTACATAATAAAAGGTTAATATGCAAAATGACCGAACGGCGGAACAACTATTACTATGATGTGCACTGATCACCAGGGGGCAGACGCTCAATGCAGGAGCTGCCCCCTGGTGGTCAGTGTGCTCTCTCAGGGGGAGCGCTGCTAAGCCAGAAGCTGGGCTCACGGTTGGCGAGCGCAGTGGCAGTGATGGGAGCCTCTCCCGCCTCTGCGGCAGTGCTAAGGATGTCTGACTGCTGGCTTAGCTCTCAGTTGGACATCCCCGAGGGCTTCTGGACTGCGAGAGGGCGCAGGCCGGGCTGAGGGACCCTCCGAGTGCACTAATCTCGTGCACCTGGCCTCTAGTTGTGAATAAAGCTGCTGGAAAATGGGTATGCAGATATCTGTTGGAGTCCCTGCTTTCATTTTTAAAATATTTTTTTATTGATTTCAGAGAGAAAGGGAGAGGGAGGGAGAGATAGAAACATTAATGATGAGAGAGAATCATTGATAGGCTGCCTCCTGCACACCCCCCTCTGGGGATTGTGCCCAAAACCTGGGCATGTGCCCTGACCAGTGATTGAACTGTGACCTCCTGGTTCATAGGTTGATCCTCAACTAATGAGCCTCGCTGGCTGGGCATGGATATTTTTTTCATTGATCTCTATCTCCTTTTTTATCTGGTAAAGTTCTCACTGAGTTCATTGCACAATCTTATAAAAAGTATTTTGAGCCCAACCAGCATGGCTCACTGGTTGAGCATCGGTCTGAGAACCAGGAGGTCACAGTTCAATTTCCGGTCAGGGCACATGACAGTTGTATGAATGTTTCCTTGTAGGTAACTAACTGCTTTTCTCTTGCTGCTTTTAAGATTCTCTCTTTATCTTTAATCATTGGCATTTTAATTATGATCTGTCTTGGTGTGGGCCTCTTTGGGTTCCTCTTATTTGGAACTTTCTTGTAAGTCCATTTCTTTCACCAGGTAGAACAAATTTTCTCTCATAATTTCTTCAAATAGGTTTTCAGTATCTTTCTCTCTTGGCTTTTTGGCACCCCCATAATGAGAATGTTGGTATGCTTGAAGTTGTCCCAGAAGCTCCTTATACTATCTTCATATTTTTGGATTCTTTTTTCTTTTTGCTCTTCTGATTAGGTGTTTTTTACTTCCTCATATTTCAAATTGTTGATTTGATTCTCAGAATTCTCTACTCTATTGTTGAATTCCTGTAAGTTATTCTTTATTTTAGTTAGTGTATGCTTAATTTTTGACTGGTCCTTTTTCATGTCTTTGATTTTCTCACTGAGATCCTTGAATGTCTCCTAAATCCCTTGAGGATCTTTTTGAGTCCCTTAAAGCTCTCATTAAGATTCTTTTTTAATTTTAATTTTATTTTATATAGATTTTTTACAGAGAGGAAGGGAGAGGGATAGAGAGTTAGAAACATGGATGAGAGAGAAACTGAGAGAGAAACATGAATGGGCTGCCTCCTGCACACCCCCTACTGGGGATGTGCTTGCAACCAAGGTACATGCCCCTGACCGGAATCAAACCTGGGATCCTTCAGTCTGCAGGCTGACGCTCTATCCACTGAGGCAAACCGGTTAGGGCTCATTAAGATTCTTGAGCAACCTTATAAACATTGTTTTTAATTCTGTATCCAGTAATTTGCTTACTTCCATTTCATTTATTTCTCTTTCTGGAGATTGCTTCTGTTTTTTCATCTATGACATGTTTATTTGTCTCCTCATTTTGGCTGCTTCCCTATGTTTGTTCCTCTGTATTAGGTAGAGCTGCTATGTCTCCTGGCCTTGTATAATAGGTGTCCTGTAGGGCTCAGCGGCTCAGCCTCCCCAGGCCCCTGTGCTGGGCACTCTAGGTGCGCCCCTCTGTGGGTTGTGCGCACAGTCTTGTAGTTGAGCCTTGATTGCTATTGGCCTCGCTGGGAGGAGTTGACCTCCAGGCCAATTGGCTGTGAGGACCAGCTGCCACTACAGTGGAAGAGCTGCTGTGCACCTCTATGGAGCGGGACTTGCTTTAGGGGAGCTTTGGTGTTCACTGAGTCTGCCCCTTGAGTGTGGTGCTTGTGGATGTGTAGAGTTTTAATCTGTTAGGGTCTGAAGCTGTCCAGCGGGTGCACTGGCTCTAGGGCTTCCAGGGAGCTGCAAAATCAGCCACTGCCTGGGGCCACCTGGCAGGAGCTACCAAGCGATCTGCAGATGGCTGATATTTGTATTGGGCTTGGAGGTACCCAGATGAGGCTAAGCTGTGAATCAAGGCAGGCTGGTGCTAGTGCTGGGCCTTGGGCCTCTTATTGATAGGTATGGGGCATGCTGATGCTAGATGCTGCTTGTTTAAGAGATTTTAGGAAAGTCTGAGCCCTGAGCCAGGACAGGCTATACATATGGAAAAGCATCTGCAAACTGCTTGGATAGGGCTGCAAGTTGGCTGTGGTGGAGTCTCACGGAATCACCAGGGCAGAGCAAACAGTGTGGGCCAGGCTGATGGAAACTCAGATATGGCTGCCAGTCCACTCTGTGGTGGGGGAGGTCTCAGCATAGGAACAGGGACCCCTGTGAGCACCTCTGTCTGGGAGAAAGCTGTCCCCGAGTTCCTACCCTGACGCCAGACAGTCCAGTTCCTCCTCGTATGTCTTTGGTTTCCCCAATGCCCCTGCCAAGCGCTGGAGCTCAGAGGGAGCAGGACCATGCAAATTAGTTTGCCGGCCTTTTAAGAGGGACTGCCTGAATCTGGTTTTTAAGCTGGGTGGGATGGGAGAGGACCAGATTTCAGGCAGAAACCTGGAACCTATGGAACATCCAAGCTTAGATGTTTACTGTGCTGTTGCATGTGTAAAACTGGATGTTGCAGGAGAAATTAGACTTCAAGATACAAATTAGAAAGTCTTCAATGTAGAGATAATATGTAAAGCTGTGAGTGTAAGATTAGCTAAAGAGCTAGAGCAGAGAGACTAAGACAAGGATGTAAGGAGAATCTCGACGAGGGAGTGTGGTACTGCCTCACTCTGGGAGGGGTCTGAATGCAAAGAAACCAGAGTGGCAGAGTGGGTCCAGCTCAACAAGGGCAGCTTCAGTTGATGCTCGTAGAGGAAGCAGTCCATGAGAAAGGAGAGATGGGCACAGGAGAGTGGACAGGGGAAGCAAAGCCTGGGAGAAGGCATGGAGCTGAGAGGCGTTCATTCCCGCTACTGAGAGCTCAGGCCCTTGAATCCCTGGGCTCCACTATGTTCACAAAGCTCACTCATTCTAGACCAGCTGTGCACTGACTAGTGCCTGGTGCCCTGTCTGCACACTTCTGTGTACACTGTCACTTTCTATTGAATGACCTTTTCCCCAACTAGTATATCTGATCTTTTAGGTCCAACTCAGGTGCTACCTTGCCTATAAAGCCTGTCTTGAATACTCACTGCCAGAAGAAATCTTTCCTTGTTTTGTATGCCAAAGTAGCTTTTTTTTTGTATGTCTTTTATGGCATTATCCTCCATACATGCCAACGTTTCTCTCTGACCCCTTTACCATCTATCACATCTGGGCTGTGTTTTCAAATGCATCAATCCTGGCAATCAAAGCACACAATTCTTGAACCTTTGCTGTTTGCAATTCACTGTTACAGGAGCAGAGAAATCAGTGATGAATAAAGCATGATTTCTGCCCAGCTGCAGTGACTACTCTTGGGAGACAGTTATACAAATAACTGTGATGTCAATCAGGCCAGGATTAGAGCCTCAGAGTATAATTGGTTGCCTGTTTTATCTTTCCTTTTAGATAATAAAATATGATCTTTGACCTTACTATTAAGGTCAAAGATCATATTATAATTATAATTCCCATAATTAGTTGGCTTATACTATGTGTAGAATAAATGCTTGGGAATATTGGGAAAATAATAATGTGTTTGGCCTTCTTTAATTCTCCAAACATCTCTAAAAGAAAATATATAGTGACCCTTTTTACACATTAGAACACTGAGGCGCAGAGATTACCTAACAGTTTGCAAGTAAGTTGAAATATAAACTTATGTCTTTATTATTTCAGGTTTTCTTCTTACTTTACTGAAATAATAATTGTGCAGCAGTCATACTAACTTGCAGCTCTCTAGCTGAATTTAATGATAGAAGTTGTTATTCCTGAATTTACAAGAGACTGCTGGGGTTAATATAGATGTCAAGCTCTCTGAAATAAAGTTGTTACTTGTAAAGTCATTTGTGAGGTTTGTCAGATTTTAATGTTATGATTTATAACAGAGCTTCTTTTCTTTCCCCAGATCCCCAGACTTCAAGGGAGATTTTTGATTTTGCATTAAAGGCAATTCATCCTCAGGTGAGATTAATATTATTTGAATTCTTTTACAGTTCAGACTTGTGATTGTCAATCATTGATGGTAGTTTTGTTTTTTTAATAGATTGATCTGAAGAGATATGCAGTGCCCTTAGGTAAGATTCTATATTTAATGAAGTAGAATAATTTGTTACTAAATTAATGTCTTCAGTAAACTTTTACTTAAACTACAATGAAAGTAAATGTGGCTCTAGGGCTGATGCCTGGATGCTCTGAGCCTGAGGCTGACATGCCATAAGCAGTTGGTCTAAGGGAAAAGAGAGGAGAGGAGAGAAGTGGGGAGGGCAGAGAAGGAGAAGGTAAAGTAGGTTAGGAGACAAGAGGGAGGGGAAGTTTTGGGGGACTTTGTGTTTACCACAAATTTTGGTTGAGATCGTCACACCTAGATTACATGATTTAAAAAAATTACTTTAGAGCATAATTTAGGGGATACAGATGGTTTGCTCCTACTTCTGAGCTTTGGGGGTAATTGGCGAAATCATGGACCTGTTGATTAAAGTGGAGGTTAGCGGCATTTGAACTCTGATCAGGACCTTAGGGCAGTGGTCGGCAAACTCATTAGTCAACAGAGCCAAATATCAGAAGTACAACGATTGAATTTCTTTTGAGAGCCAAATTTTTTAAACTTAAACTTCTTCTAATGCCACTTCTTCAAAATAGACTTGTCCAGGCCGTGGTATTTTGTGGAAAAGCTACACTCAAGGGACCAAAGAGCCGCATGTGGCTCGTGAGCCGCAGTTTGCCGATCACGGCCTTAGGGCATTATAGTGTAATGATACCGGGTCTTCATGGATAGTTTTAATTTTGACATGTACTGAAGCCTTCTTGGTTCTTTGTTGTGCATTTTGTGGTCCTATTTTAAATACAATGATATTTGCATTTGCAGCTGGCTTATGCTTATTTACCCTGCACGCATCTCAATTTAGCACCTGCCTTCTGGACAACTACGTTTCTTTATTTGAAGTGATGTCAAAATGGTGTAGCCACACACACATAGAATTGAAAAAAGCTGCACACTCAGCTCTGGACTCTTTTCTGAAACAGGTACTAAAATTTAACTATCATTTAAACACATTTTTTTCTATGCAAAAAAATTAAATTCCAATCTTGTGTATAACACATTTGAAAAATAAGTACAAGTTGATTTATTAGCTTCTGTAGTATTTAAAGGAAAAAAGCTTGGTTATTAATCAGTCATCTGGATAACAGCAGGATTGAAAGAAAGCTAGGAAGATACCAGATGTGATCAGGGCCTCAGAGTTAAGATTCTTCAGAAGTGGTGATGAGGAGGGGAAGGAAAGAATGGCTAGGATGTCTGGCCTTCTTTGAGTCAGAGAGATCCAGGTGGGGATAAGGAAACACATTTCCCTAAAGGTGAGGGTCAGCTGTTAAATACAGTCCTTGTGTTTGTGTTACTTCAAGAACTGGGAGAGCCCATTTGCCCTTGGGTGTTTCCCGCCTATTGATTGCAGAGAGAGGGAGAGATAGAAACATCCACAAGGGAGAAATATTGATCAGCTGTCTCCTGAACGCCTCCTACCAGGGATTGAACCCACAACCCGGGCATGTGCCCTGACTGGGAATTGAACCGGCAACCTCCTGGTTGGATTGATGTTCAACCACTGAGCAACACCAGCTGGGCTGGCGTTTTCCATCTAGATAGAATGTGGTTGAGGCTGCAAGCTTAGAAACATGTCTCAGTTGGCTAAAGAGAATGTGCTTGGGATTGCGGTTTAGAGCAGCAGTCGCTAACCTTTTTTTTTTTTTTTTTTTTTAAATATATTTTATTGATTTTTCACAGAGAGGAAGGGAGAGGGATAGAGAGCTAGAAACATCGATGAGAGAGAGACATCGACCAGCTGCCTCCTGCACACCCCCCACCGGGGGATGTGCCCGCAACCAACATACATGCACTTGACTGGAATCGAACCTGGGACCTTCCAGTCCGCAGACCGACGCTCTATCCACTGAGCCAAACCAGTTTCGGCAGTCGCTAACCTTTTAACTCACGGACCACCAGTGGTCCACAGATCACCGGTTGGCGACCGCTGGTTTAGAGCATCTAAAGGTGTCTGGAAATACCTGCTGTTCAGCCTGGCTGTTACGGAATTAGATTGCTTAGGTTGGCTCTGATGGAAAAGTGAAGTGTCACAATAAAAGTTTTGTTGGGAGCAATGTTATAAGTGGTAGTTAAATTTGAATGTTATAAGTGGTAGTTAAATTCACATGAAGACCAATTTGAACTTTGGCACAGATAGTTTTCCATTGTAGGGATATATCATGGTTTGTTTATGGATATTACATGGTTTCCAGTTTGGAGCTGTTTTAAATGAAATAGCAAAGAACATTTGTGACCAAGTATTTTTGTGGACATATGTTTTCATTTCTCTTGAGTAAAAACCTAGAAGTGGAGTTGCTGTGTCACATGGTTTTTCTTATAAACTTTATAAGAAACTCCTGAACTCTTCTCCAAGCTAGTTGCACCATTTTACATTTTCACCAGCAATGCATGATCATTTCAGTCACCCCACATCCTTATAAACATCTGGTATTGTAGGTCTTTTTAATTTTAGCCCTTTTAAAAAATATTTTATTGTCCAGGGAATTTCACATGTCTTCACTTTCCCAACCATTTGCATATTAGCTCTTTATTATATAGGATTATATATGAGCCAAAATATTTTTACCTATTCTCTACTATTTGATAATTATTTCAAAGTTTTTGCTACTATAAATAAAACTTTTGGGTAAAAATGCATAAGAAGTGTGTTTGTTGAAAGTACAAAAAAATTAGAAAAAATTTAAATTCATAAACATAGTATATTCATAAAATGATAACGGGTTTTTTACCAGCATATCATGCTTTTATTTTTTATTTTTTAAATTAAATCTTTGTTGTTGGAAGTATTAAATGTGTCTCTTTTTTCCTACATTGACCTCTTCTAGCCTACCCTCTGCCCAAGGCCTTTACCACCCCAGTGTCTGTGTCCATGGGTTATGCATATATGCATACAAGTTCTTTGGATGATCTCTTCCCAGCCACCACCCCCCACCTTCCTTCTGAGATTCCGCATTCTATTTTATGCTTCTATGTCTCTGGATCTATTTTGTTCATCAGTTTATTTTGTTCATTAGATTCCACATATGAGTGAGATCTTGTGATACTTTATTTAGTTATTAAGTAAGATGGTATTATGCCCCAGCTGGTTTGGCTCAGTGGGTAGAGCGTCAAGCCTGCGGACTGAAGGGTCCCAGGTTCGATTCCTGTCAAGGGCACATTCCTGGGTTGTGGGCTCGATCCCCACTAGGAGGCGTGAAGAAGGCAGCCGATCCGTGATTCTCTCTTATCATTGATTTCTCTCTCTCTTCTGCTCCCTTCCTCTCTGAAATCAATAAAAATACATTTGAAAAACAAAAGATGGTATTTGTTTACTTTTTGAGGAACATATTCATGATATGTTTATGGAAAAAGAAATTAAGAAGCAGTATGTGTGCTATACCTTTCTTCCAAAATAAATAGGGAGTAAAGTGCCCTAAAGGACATATGCTAAGACCTGTGGGACTTTGTGTGGGATTGGGGCATGGAAATGAAAGGTGGATATCCTTTTTCTGCCTTTGATAGTTTTCTAGAGTCTTTTCATTCTTGCCTTGAAAGTCTTTGTGCTGAAATTAGAATGCTTTTTTGAACATTTATGGTCTTGCATTTAGGCTGTTGTCAGTTTGGTAGATAGTGATGTACTTGCTTCTCAAAATGCTTTTTTCCCTTGCCTGACCTAACTTATTTAAGCCTTAGTTTGTGGCTTTGAAAAAAAAAAAGTATATATATATATATATATATATATATATATATATATATATATATTTGTTAATCATCATTCAAGGATATTTTTCCATTGAGTTTTAGGGAAAGTGGAAGAGAGAGGGAAAGACAGAGGGAAACATTGATGTGAGAGAAACACGTTGATTGGTTGCCTCCTGTGCAAGATCTGACCAGGGCTAGGCCAGGGAGGAGCTTGCAACCAAGGTACGTGCCCTTGACCAGAATCGAACCTGGGACTCTTTGGTCTGCAGGCCGACGCTCTATCCACTGAACCAAACTGGCTAAGGCAAAAAATACATAGTTTTTATTGATTTCAAGATAGGAAGGGAGAGGGAGAGAGAGGTAGAAACATCAATGATGAGAATCATTACTAGTAATCGGCTGCCTCCTGCACACCCCACACTGGGGATCAAGCCCGTATCTGGCTTGTGCCCTGACTGGGAATTGAACCATGACCTCCTGGTTCATAGGTCAATGCTCAAACAATGAGCTAAGCCAGCGGGCATAAAAATATTTTTTCCCATTGATTTTTAGAGAGAGTAGAAGAGAGAGGGAAAGACAGAGAGAAATATTGGTGTGAGAGAAACACATTGATTGGTTGCCTCCTGCACAAGCTCTAACCAGGGCCCCAGGCTGGGGAGGAACCTGCAACTGAGGTACGTGCCCTTGACCGGAATCGAACCCGTGACCCTTTGGGAAGAAGGCCGATGCTTTATCCAAACCGGCTAGGGCAGTTTGTGACTTATTTTTTTGGAAAAATGAGATGCCTTGTCTTTCTGATTATTAGTTCTGAACTTTATTTTGAGTTGCTGATTTCTGAACTTGCTGGCCAATTGGGCATGCACAACTCTGTGTAGATTGTCCTGTGTTCCACAGATGAGCTCTAAACATGATTTCTGCTTCATCAGAAAGCCTTCATTCAAAACTTTTTTCTTTTGTTCATATGTCTTCCAGCATTTCTTTGGTCTCTTTCAGTTCCATTCTCTTGGAAAAATACATTACATATAATAAAGCCTTGTTTAAGGGAGTGTCTTTTCTGAACTTAATGGAGACTAAACAAATTGAATCAGTGATTCTTTATGAGTAAAAGTGGTTGTATGGGACTATAACACACTAATTATTTCTACTTAACCAATTCTAGCCAGAACATTTGTATAGATTACTTTGTTTTGCCATTTTATATTTTTAAAAAGTAAATGTTATGCAATTGCAGGTTTCTTTTCTGGTGGCAAAAGATGCAGAAATGCATAAAAGTAAGCTGCAGTACTTTATGGAACAATTCTATGGAATCATCAGGAACATGGATTCAAGCAGCAAGGATTTATCCATTGCGATTCGTGGATATGGACTTTTTGCAGGAGTATGGATCATTACTTTTCTCTTAACATTTTAGTTTTATTGGGAGTGTTTAAAGAAATATAATTTACTGCATTTTTAAAGTATGTCATACTTTAGATAATTTTGTTGTTATTTGCTTTACTGTTAACTTTTAAAAAATATTTTTATTGATTTTAGTGAGAAAGGGGGAGAGAGAGAGAGAGAGAGAGAGAGAGAGAGAGAGAGAGAGAGAGAGAGAGAAATAGAAACATCAATGATGTGAGAGAATCACACCTCCTGCACAACTGACACTAGGGTAGGGATTGAGCCCACAACCTGGGCATGTGCCCTCACTGGAATCAAACCATGACTTTCTGGTCCATAGGTCAATGCTCAACCACGGAGCCATGCAGGCCGGGCACTATTAACTTGTTTTTTCAGTGGCTACTATGTACGAAGATTCTGTATGTGTTATCTCACATCCTCATAACTCCCCTCCAAGCTTTTAGGAGTATTATTTCACTTTACAGGTGAGAAACAGTCCTAGAGAAATTGGGTAACTTACTAAAGGACATATAGTTGATAATTGACAAAACCAAAACATCAATTTAGGTGTGAAGACTAGAAACGGCATATGTTTTTTCACTGTGCTATGCTGCCTCTTATTAAGTAAAATTGTAGTTGATGGTACTCAACATTATAAAAATAGAAATTCTAATTACAGAAGGAGCTATATCTTCACTAATAAAAGAGTAACATGCAAGTTGATCATACCTTTGCGACGCCCACCAGCCAATCAGGAGTGTGTATACAAATCAACCCAACAAAGATGGCGGGTTAATTTGCATGTGCAGGTGCCGAGCCGGGGCAGGACACTTGCGTCATCGCCACGGTGACAACGCAGGCGTTCCGCACCGCCCCAGCCGCTCTGGGCCTCTGGGCAGCATGGGAAGGCGGAAAGGCGGCTCCGGCTGGAGCAAAGGCAGTGCTGGCAGCCAGGGGAAGGAAGGCCCATTCTTGAACGAATGTTCGTGCATCGGGCCTCTAGTATTAGAATAATGACAATAGCCATAGTTATTTCCCTCTTAGTGGATCTCTGTGACTTCTCTTGCTGCCTCTCTACAGATTTATCCTTCAGTGTTTACTCCCTTGTTTCAGAGAACGAGAGGTCCTTTTTCAGCCTTCCACTATCACTATTCATTTCATCCAGATATTTCCTCATTTGCTTCCATTTGTCTCTGTTAGCTCCTTTAAAATACTTAGGACAGAAGAAACAATATATAAGGAGGCTCAGAGGTAAACGAGAACATGGAATTTTGAACTGAACTTCATGGTCTAACCAACTTCAACTTGTGCAATGTAGTTAGATATGTTCACAGTGTAACTAGAGCATGATAGACAAGGAAGACAGGAGAGAGGCTCTAAAAGAGAAACCAGTGAGATCCTTAAGGAGGCTGGGCTAGATCTGAAGCCTAAAGAAGCCTTTGGAAAATCTGAAGCTGGGGAGTAGCATTATCAGATCTGTGAGTTGTAAAGATGGCCTACAGTGTTCAGTGTGGAGTGGTTGTGTATTCCAATTTGAATGTAGTTGTCAGTCTCTTCTGGGTGACTAGTCTCCTGGGGACTGGGACTGCATCTTTTTTGTCTTTGATACCTACTATCGAAACGGTGTCTAGAATATAGTTGAAAATCTAGATGCTTTGTGTATGAAAAATTATTTAGAATGTATTTACAGATTGTTTAAAACATTTTTGTAAGATATGCTGTATTTTATATCTCTGTTGTCCATTAAAAAGCTTTTTAATATTTAGTTTATAATCATGGCGTAATAACACACCTTAAATATCATTATTTTGATATTGATAAGATTGATAAAGATTTCTATTTACCTTTGCTAAAGCCTTGCAAGGTCATAAATGCAAAAGATGTTGACTTCATGTATGTAGAGCTCATTCAGCGCTGCAAGCAGCTGTTCCTCACCCAGATGGACACTATTGATGACCACATTTACCAAATGCCAAGCTTCCTCCAGTCTATTGCAAGTGTCTTGCTTTACCTGGATACAGTAAGTGGAATAATTAGTTACAGTGAGCATAACTTATTTAATCTCAGTTCTTCAATCACTTGATGGAATTGTGTGAACAGGCCCCATTATGGTTAGTGACATTTTTAATTAGTATTTGGTGTCAGTGGAATTATAGTCATGAAACTTCACTTTTTGTTACCCATAGCAGGAAAAATTATTTGTTACTCTTTCTGCCTTTCTAAAAGGTTAATTAAGATTGCTGCTTGGGATAGAATTTCATCTTAAGTATCATTCAGACAGTTTTTCTCTGATTTTTAAAAATGTAATCACAGTAATGTTAAATTTATTGGTAGATGTAGATAACAAACCACGGTTTTCATTGATCTAATAGTGTCTAATGGGTTGTAATTACTTTGAATATTTGTGTTATTCCCATATTTATTCATTTCCTTCTCTAACTTTTAGTTTGCTATCCATTTCTGATAGGTCCCTGAGGTGTATACTTCAGTTTTGGAACATCTCCTGGTGATACAGATAGACAGTTTCCCACAGTATAGTCCAAAAATGCAGTTGTTATGTTGTAAAGCCATAGTGAAAGTTTTCCTAGCCTTAGCAGAAAAAGGACCAGTTCTCTGGAATTGCATTAATACTGTGGGTAAGTTTGGAATTCACTTTTGTTTTCATGATAATGAATAATGAACACTTACCATGTTTTATGATATAGATGAAGAACATCAGGTTGCCAAATTCTTTTGTATCTTTTGACGTCTCTTAGAGAAATCCATATATTTTGGTGGACCAGAATCTCCTTTTTCTATGCTTTTTTTGAATATTTTTTTCTCTTCCTTGTGCTTCTGAATCTGAATAGTACACATTTTAAAATTAAAGATTTTAACAAACTTAGAGAAAAAAATTGAGAAGTAAAGTTATGTTAAAAAAAAGAATGACTATCATTTTTGTTGTTTGGTTGTATTTTTCATTGTTTACTTCATTTTTGTTTTCGTTTTCTTTTTTTCAGTGCATCAGAGTTTAATCAGAATATGTTCTAAAGCAGTGATCCTTCAAAAGGTAAATTCTGAATCTAATGTTTTGAAAATTAGTCCTTCGTCACTGAAAGTTAGAAATGTTGCTGGACTTCGTAGTCTGTAATATATAAAAGTGGCCCTTTTTGTTATTAGCCATGCTGTACAATTTGGAAAGTTAGGATCAATAGCTCTATATTTTTTTCAGGTGAATAAACTCCTAAGCTATGAAGTTCCTTAAACATATATTTACTGTTACATACAACTTTTTACAAAAAGGGAATGTTTTTTTTCTCTTGAAATTTTAGGACAAAATACTTAGGTGTATTATGGAACACATCTTACTTGACTTGAAGTTACAGGAAATAGGATGAGATGAGAGATAGGCCTGTATAAGAAAGTGAGGTAAATGCCTTATAACACATCCCATGGATATTGTTTTTGAAATATTAGCACATGACTATTTTAGTCCCAGTGAGAAGAATCCTGTTTTCAGCTTGCCTTTTTGTTACGCTTTCATAATGTATTATCTTCTTCAATCATACTATAGTCTCCTACTGGTAGCTGATTTAGCTTAGAAAATACTGAAAAATCAGGAAGTTCTTGCAGCAATGCTTATTTTGTGACTTCATTGGTAAATATTGGTGTGATGTCTTCCTGCCCAGGGTGCTGAGTCTGAATTGGAAGACCATCGTGCATCAGGGGAAGTTAGAACTGGCAAATGGAAAGTGCCCACATACAAAGACTATTTGGATCTTTTTAGAAATCTTCTGAACTGTGACCAGATGATGGTAAAAATGACAACTTTAGTCATAAAATACCCTTGTTCCTCTGTATTATGTGCATAGTTTATACACTTAAGAATTATTTATTTCAGAATTCTATTTTTTTCTGACTTTCAGTCGTTTATTTAAAAAGTACTACAAGTAATAAAAAATCAAAACAGTGTAAGTTAGGATAAAATGAAACTAGGGAAAGGTAAATTAAAGGGAACAAAATTATTGGTGGTCAGTGCAGTGGAAGAATATTTCAGAAAAAAAAAAGTGATCAGAAACTTTTAATCTCTCTGCAAATTAAAGGCCAAAGGAAGAAATGGGCTAGCTACCTTTGCTTCCAGGGTTGAGTAGTAAGAGGATAGAGGAAAAAACCCAATGTGACTATCCCCCCATAGTTTCTCTGGTGAGATAGGCTCTCCTTTGGAGTTTTGGGTGCCTGGTTAGCCTCCGCTGCCATTGCCACCACCACCACAGCAGGATTGCCTGGAAGTTGAAGGCGTTAGAGAATAAAAACGGGCTTTCCTCCTCTAAAAAAAAAAGGAGCTAAATTATAGAGAACTCATTTAAAATTAACTACTGAGTTCATGTTTTAGCTTTAAGTATTAGTGTAATATAGTTGATGCTGTTTTTCTTTCTAATTCAACCAAAAATATAATAGAGCTATTCTCTTCTTATTTGTTAAAGATGAAGATAAATCCAATTGACCTAGTAGGTATGAAGGTGATTGGTGCACAGCTATTATTTATATCATCTATGATTAGAGTAGTGCCTCCTGCCTAATATATTTCTAGCAGATGTTTTAAAGCCAGGCTCTGGCCACCATTTTAACATAGACTGACAAAGCATTAACAGACTAGAAAAAACAGTTTTTGGCAGTAGATGATTTCTATCCTGTGACAAATCTCAGGAGTTTTTAGTTGTTTTCTTATTGAGGTAAAATAGCAGTGTTAGTAATTTTACCTAAAACATTTTTTTCTTATATGATGTTAGATAGCCTTATATTGAGGTTAAGTTCCATAGAATATTTGACTGAGTCTTTATTGAGTAATTGGCCTATATTTTTGAAATGGTAGAATAGTTTCACTTTTAGAGAAATGATAGATGATGCTTTTAAATCCATTCTGAGGATAGATATATATTTATCTAGATACATGTATATGTGTATATACATATGGTATGTGTGTATAGTATATAAGTGTATACACACAAACACACAAATTAATTGGGAGAAATGCTTTGATAAGGATTGGCCTGAATCTTCTTATTTATTACTATGTACCTAGTATTTGCTACATGACTGTATAATAATATTATCTGACCAAAATGATATTGTCCTAATAATTTAGGAAGGTGTCTACAATTTGAGCTTGTAAACTTCCAGATAAGTCTGTTACAGTTTATACAGCATCCTATCTAATAAAACAGTAATATGCAAATTGACCGCACCTTCGCTACGCCCACCGGCCACGCCCACTGGCCACGCCCACCGGCCAACCAGGAGCAAATATACACGTTAAACCAGCAAAGATGGCGGGGGAAAGGGCAGCACCCATGTCAGTGAGATCCAAGCCATGATGGTGGACCTGGGCAGGTGGCGTGGGTTAAGGCCGGCAGCCGCCTGCCCAGGTCCGCCATCCCCGATCGCGGACCTGGGCAGGCGGCGTGGGTTCACGCCCGCTGCCGCCTGCCCAGGTCCGCCATCCCCGATCGCGGACCTGGGCAGCCGCCTGCCCAGGTCCGCCATCCCCGATCGCGGACCTGGGCAGGCGGCGTGGGTTCACGCCGGCTGCCGCCTGCCCAGGTCCGCCATCCCCGATCGCGGACCTGGGCAGGCGGCGTGGGTTCACGCCCGCTGCCGCCTGCCCAGGTCCGCCATCCCCGATCGCGGACCTGGGCAGGCGGCGTGGGTTCACGCCCGCTGCCGCCTGCCCAGGTCCGCCATCCCCGATCGCGGACCTGGGCAGGCGGCGTGGGTTCACGCCCGCTGCCGCCTGCCCAGGTCCGCCATCCCCGATCGCGGACCTGGGCAGGCGGCGTGGGTTCACGCCGGCAGCCGCCTGCCCAGGTCCGCCATCCCCGATCGCGGACCAGGGCAGGCGGCGTGGGTTAAGGCCGGCAGCCGGCTGCCCAGGTCCACGATCACAGATCACGGACCAGGACAGCTGCCTGCCCAGGTCCATCACTGATCTCAGAGCTGGGCAGGCAGCGTGGGTTAAGGCCTGCAGCCGCCTGCCCAGGTCCATGATGAGGGATCACGGACCAGGGAAGGCGGCGAGGGTTAGCGCCCGTAGCTGCCTGCCCAGGTCCGCCATCACCGATCTCGGACGAGGGCAGGCAGCTTGGGTTAGCGCCCACAGCCGCCTGACCAGGTCCTGGATAAGGGCTTCGAGTCAGCCATTGCCAGTGGCAGCTGACTTAAAGCCCCTATCAGGGATCATGGACCAGGTCAGGCAGCGTGGGTTAAAGCCCACAGCCGGCTGCCCAGGTCCGTGATCACCGATCTCAGAGCAGGGCAGGCAGCGTGGGTTAAAGCCTGCAGCAGGCTGCCCAGGTCCACGATCATGGATCACAGACCATGGCAGGCGTCATGGGTTAGCACCCGCAGAGGCCTGCCCAGGTACCGGATCACGGATCCAGGTGGCGTGGGTTAGCACCCACAGCCGCCTGACCAAGTCCCCGATAGGGACTTGGAGTCTAGCATAAGGAAAAGAATAGTCAGCAAAAGCAGGAGACAAGGTTTCATAAGTTCTCCCCCAGGTCACCACTGTTCTCTTATACATTTTAAGTATCCCAGACTTTGCATGATGGGATTTGATTTGAATTATGCCTGATAGAGATTTCATGACATGAATTGTAGGCTCATTCTTTCTTTTTGTGGTTGCCTGACTGAGAAAGGCCTTGGAATGAGAGAAGGCACTTTTATTTTCCTTTTTCATTCTTTAGAGGCTGAGGAATTACAGTTATATGAAGAAGTTAGTGAGAGAATGAAAGTCTCATGCTGTATTATTCTGTAAGTTTTATCATGTGGACTATCAAAAACTTGGTGGGATCCTTTTCAAGAGGTGTTACAAAAATTATGTTGAAATTAACATTCAAGAGTAAAAGGAGAGAAGTGAGTGGTGGGTAAAGGAAAGAACTTTGTCCTAGAAACCAAATAGAAGCCACATAAACCTTCAGATTCTTACTCATTGTGCTTTGGAGGTATCCTATCTAATGAAAGAGTAATATACAGATTGATCATCACTGCAACACACAATATAGCTGCCCCCATGTGGTCAAAGATCCTGCCCCCATGTGGACACAAGATGGCCACCACAAGATGGCCAGCAGGAGAGGGCAGTTGGGAGGCACCCAGCCTGCAAGGGAGGGCAGTTGAGAAGGACTAGGCCTGCAAGGGAGGGCAGTTGGAGGTGATCAACCCTGCAGGAGAGGGCAGTTAGGGGTGACCAGGCCGGCAGAGGAGGGAAGTTGGGGGCAAACAGGCTGGCAGCAGAGTGGTTAGGGGCAATCAGGAAGGCAGGCAGGCAAGCAGTTGGGAGCCAGCAGTCCTGGATTGTGAGAGGGATGTTCGACTGCCCGTTTAGGCCCGATCCCATCGGGCCTAAACGGGCAGTCGGACATCCCTTGAGGGGTCCCATATTGGAGAGGGTACAGGCTGGGCTGAGGGACAACCCCCCTCCGTGCACGAATTTCGTGCACCGGGCCTCTAGTTTTCCATAATACCTAAAATGCATGTACATCTTTATATATTTTAATGCATATTTAGGACTAATTTTGATACTTTTATGGACAAAATTTTGTTTATAATTTTTTTAAAGGATTCTGTTTTAGCAGATGAAACATTTTTCTTTGTGAATTCCTCCCTTCAAAGACTGAATCGCTTGCTATATGATGAATTTGTAAAATCTGTTTTGAAGATTGTTGACAAATTGGATCTTACACTAAAAAAACAGAATGTTGGAGAACAAGAGGTTAGAATTTTTGTCACTAATAATTTCACATTGTTTTTATACCAACTCTCTTTGTAGGTATAGCACATTTGTAGAGTATGTAGGAAATTGGTTTCTTCCACATTAATATATATTGTTGATACTTTTGTAATAACTTAATGTGTAGCAAATGTTACCACTAGATTTTTCAAAAGTAAGTAATTTATGTGTTTAATATGTTAAAAGAATTTTTGTGTGAAACGTTGTGTACTTGGCTTGTTTTATTATTTGTTCCTTAGCAACAGTAAAACGTCAAATCGTATTTTGTGCAGAGGTGACTTTGTAGTAGGATAAGGAAACCTGGTATTCCTCTTCTTTATAGCTAAGGAAACTCCAAATTCAGGTGCACAGTATTAAATGTGTTCTTAAGATAGTAGAATATAGACCATAGTCAGGAAGGGTCTGTTGTCTGTATCCAGTTTTCATGGCTTTAGACAGTTAGCTGGCAGTTGCTCTGCTCTTATTTGAGGAGTTTTAGCAACAAAACACTATGGTGGGCCCAGTGATTTTTTTTTTTAAGACTAGATTATGCTTCTTAGAGTTAGTGCATATGTGTGATGCTGCAAGTTATTTAAGAGATAATGGGGAGGATATGTAGAGGATAATAAAACAGAAAAAGCCATTTGTCACACTGACTTAATAGTGCTGGTAATGTTCACATTTTTATGCTGGTTGATGGGGACACCAATGTGTGTTTTATTGCTTTTTATGCTTTGTGTATGTCTGAAATAATTTCAGCCTGAATTTGATAACACAAACTCATTGTGTAACTTAATAGTAAGTTACTATTACTTAATACTGTTAATTATTCCTGTTTCTTAGTTTGAAACTTCCGAGTCCATTATTATTGATGCTTTCTATAAACTTTAAGTTTGGAAATTCTACCTCTGTCATGGCATCATTGCTAGCTCCTTTAACAAACGATACTCCTCCCTTTGTCTTTTTGTATCCGTATCAATTTTTATCACTTTATTTTATCACTTCCCATATATCCTTTTAAAAGAAAAGATGTAGTGTTTTCTGTGAGTTGTATCATTTTTCTCAAATTGTAAGCTTTAAGGACTCATCTGTACTTTTCTCACTTTTGCATTCCTTCCTTATACCATCAGACCTTGGCAGTGAGGTCAGTTATATGTTGAATGAATGTGTGATTGACTGGTATAATGTTTGTTTTGGTACAATTTTTAAGGATGAAAATGAACCCACTGGTGTTTGGGTGATCCCGACTTCAGATCCAGCAGCTAATTTGTATCCTGCTAAACCTAAAGATTTTTCAGCTTTCATTAACCTGGTGGAATTTTGCAGGTATTTTTTAAAAATTCTGATTATTTAAGAGAGAAAATTGTCAGTTATTGGCTATAATATAGGAAAAATTCTTATATCGCTATAAGAAATAAAATAGCAAAAGACTTAACAATCTAAATTGCTTCTATGAATTGTTAAAATATTCTAAATGTACTATTATTTTTATATTTAAAAGACCCTCAAGTAGGAAACAAAAAGGATTGTAGATATACCTAAAAATATTATATAACTAGAAGCCCGGTGCACGAAATTCGTGCACGGCGGGGGGTTGTCCCTCAGCCCAGCCTGTACCCTCTCCAATCTGGGACTCCTGGAGGGATGTCCGACTGCCCGTTTAACGGGCAGTCGGACATCCCTCTCACAATCCAGGACGGCTGGCTCCCAACTGCTTGCCTGCCTGCCTTCCTGATTGCCCCTAACCGCTTCTGCCTGCCAGCCTGATCACCCCCTAACCACTCCGCTGCCAGCCTGGTTGATGCTTAACTGCTCCCCTGCCAGCCTGTTTGCCCCCAACTTCCCTCCTCTGCCAGCCTGGTCACCCCTAACTGCCCTCTCCTGCAGGGTTGATCACCTCCAACAGCCCTCCCTTGCAAGCCTGGTCCCTCTCAACTGCCCTCCCTTGCAGGCCTGGTCCCTCACAACTGCCCTCCCTTGCAGGCCGGGTGCCTCCCAACTGCCCTCTCCTGCTGGCCATCTTGTAGTGGCCATCTTGTGTCCACATGGGGGCAGGATCTTTGACCACATGGGGGCAGCTATATTGTGTGTTGCAGTGATGATCAATCTGTATATTACTCTTTTATTAGATAGGATAGAGGCCTGGTGCACAGGTGGGGGCCAGCTGGTTTGCCCTGAAGGGTGTCACAGATAAGGGTGGGGGTTCCCTTGGGGTGTGGGGTGGCCTGAGCGAGGGGCTTGTGGTGGTTTGCAGGCCGACCACGCCCCCTGGCAACCCAAGTGGAGGCCCTGGTATCTGGAATTTATTTTCCTTCTACAATTGAAACTTTGTAGCCTGGGGCGGCAGCCATTTCTGTGGCAGTTAATTCACCTTCTACAATTGAAACTTTGTAGCCTTAAGCGGGTGAACCCGGCCAGGGTGTGCGGAAAGCTTTGCTTCCCCTGTTGCCGCCGGCAACCCTGGCCTGCTCTCTCAAGCTCCATTCTGCCGCCATTTGTTTCAATTTGTTTACCTTCTATAATTTAAACTTTGTAGCTTGAATGGAGGCTTAGGCCTGCAACGGCTATGGAAAGCTTGGCTTACTCTGTTACCTGGGAAACCTTGCTCTCTGTGGCTGTAGCCATCTTGGATTGGGGTTAATTTGCATACTTGCCCTTATTGGCTGGTGGGCGTGGCTTGGCTGGTGGGCGTGACCTATGTAGCGGAGTGATGGTTAATTTGCATATTACCATTTTATTAGAGAGGATGGAATTGTAAACCTTTTAATTATGTGCCTTATAATTTCAAAGCGGAATAAAAATAGTATGACAAAAATTTCTGCATTAAGGTTTTAATTTGTTTTTACAGAGAGATTCTTCCTGAGAAACATGTAGAATTTTTTGAGCCCTGGCTATACTCATTTGCATACGAATTAATATGTCAGTGTACACGGTTGCCACTCATTAGTGGTTTCTACAAATTGCTTTCTATTGCTGTGAGTAATGCTAAGAAAATAAAGTATTTTGAGGTAAGTGTTTTTGCAGGACATTGAATATGCCTGTGTTTTTAAAATTAGATTGCATGTATCTGTATAAATATTATAAAAATATGAGATTGTAGCATATTGCACTTTAAAGTCTAATTTTATTACCTGTATTTTTAGAAACTGATAATGTGAGTGGCAATTGGATGACACTTAAAAAAGTTAACTAATAGTATTTTCTGTTCTGATTTACAAGCACCTGGCTAATTGTGTTAGATTAACAGAGGTTCTTTTTATGAAGATTTTTAAATTTTATTTTAATATTTTGTGGGTGTTTTTTTTTTAGAGAGAGAAATGAAGAGAGAGAGAGAAAAATAAAACACATCGATGTGAGAGGGAAACATCAATTGGTTGTTTCCCGCATGCACCCCGACTGGGGATTGAACCCACAACCTGGGCATCTGCCCGGAAATCAACCAATCTTTTGGGAAGATGCTCAACCAATTGAGCCACACGGGCTAGGGCATAACAGGTTCTTTTTTTTTTTTAGTATATTTTTATAGATTTCAGAGAGGAAGGGAGAGGGGGAGAGAGAGAGAAACATCAATGATCAGAGAGAATCATTGATCAGCCAGCTGCCTCCTGCACACTTCCTACTAGGAATCGAGCCCAAAGTCCAGGCATGTGCCTGATCTGGAATCAAACTGTGAGCTCCTGATTCATAGGTCGACGCTCAACCTCTGAGCCACACCAGCTGGGCCATAACAGAGGCTCTTAAAGTGTGGGCCTACGCCAGCAGCCCAGTATTACTTGGGGCATCTCATGCCCTCTCCAGGCTTATGGGAAACTCTCAGGGCAGCGCTCAGCAGTTTGTGCTAACAGGCCACTCAGGTGGCCACTCAAGTGGTTAGTGAAGTTTGAGTATAATTGGATCAGTGCACCTAAGGCTGAAGTCATTCATGAGTATTCTGACTTGGTTAATTATAGGATGAGCAGGTCTCATTGCTCATAAGTGTATGTATTGGAAGATGGGGAAAGGGGAATGGACTTAGCCAAGCCTGTGGCTCTTGACCAGCCATCCACCTCCCACTCATGCCGTTTCTCACTGGCCTCTGCCCGCCCATCTGCATGAAACCTTGGCGAAGTGAATCTGAGTTCACCTCTCAGAAGAAAGGAGGGGAATTACTGGGCTTAGGACACAGAAATATCTGGTTATTTCTCACTGTACTAAGTTACTCTTTTATTCAACAGGGAGTTGGTCCTAAGAGTCAGAAACAGTCTCCTGAGAACCCAGAAAAGTATTCTTGCTTCGCTTTATTTGCAAAATTTGGTAAAGAGGTAATTTTAAAATGATTCATCCAGTGGGTTTTTAAAAAATGGGCTTTTAAAAAATGAATGTATGTTAAAAAAATGTTAGTCTTCATAAATGACCTAATTACTTAAAAATTGGTTTGTTTTATTCAGATCCAGATTAAAGGATTAAGAAACACAAACAGGGCAAACCATTATGCTTCAAAAGTCCCTTGAGTTTTTCTTAAAATAATTTGTGTGATGGAAACTCAAAATAAATAGATTCTTTAGCTTTTCCATGTAATGGGATTTAATTACTTCAAATAAACTTTTCCTAGAGATCAGTCTTTAATTTGAAAATGAACATGGCCATGTCAAATAAAGTCTGCATTATCATTTTTCATATTTGAGAATAGGTAACTTCTTCAGTTGATTTCAAAGCATAGGCTCTATTCAGGTGTACATCATTGTCTTTCTCTTCTTTTTAAAAAAATCTTTACTGTTGAAAGTATTACATAGGTTCTCCCCCACCCCCCATTAACTTCTTCCAGCCAGCTCCCACCCACCCAGCCCCCTAGGCCCATATATGCATAGCCCCATTCTCTGTGTCCATGGGTTATGCATATATGATTACAAGTTCATTGGTTACTCTCTTCCCACCCAACCTCCTCTGCCTTCCCTCTGAGGTTTTTCTCTTCTTTCTTTTTAAGGTATCAGTTAAAATGAAGCAATACAAAGATGAACTTTTGGCCTCCTGTTTGACCTTTATTCTATCCCTGCCACATGACATCATTGAACTTGATGTTAGAGCCTACGTTCCCGCATTGCAGGTAGATGCATTCATTGTCTTGAGCAAATCAATTTCATATACATATGAATTCCTAGAAAACATGGAAATATCCAGGTCTTTTCATAGCAGTCACAGTAGATGCTTGCTAATAGACACCCCTGGTTTAAGTTCTACTTCTGCTACTTAGTAGTTTTGGGACTTGGAACACTTGTCTTGTCCTCTCTGAGCTTCCCTTATAGGTGGATGTGTTGAAAGTCTGCAGCATGTCACCAACCATATAGACTAGTGGTGCTGGGTTTTCTAATAATGACCTGGGATGCACCCACTTACCTCCAGCAGGGTCTCACATTCTGGCTGTAGAAAGGCTTATTTATTAGAAACCATAATTAATTGGTGGTGTTTTTTTTCTTTAAATCTTAAATTACTGCGTCTCAGTTTACCATGTTTGTATTAACATATAGATGGCTTTTAAACTGGGCCTGAGCTACCCGCCCCTGGCAGAAGCAGGCCTGCGTGCCCTAGAAGAATGGTCGGCTTACATCAGTAAACAAGTAATTCAGCCTTATTATAAGGACATTCTCCCTAGTCTGGATGGGTATTTGAAAACTTCAGCCTTATCAGGTAAGGTTTAAAAGAATTATGTGTATCAAATAAGAGGGCAATGTAATAATTCTAATAGGACTACTATTTGTAATTTTGCAATTTCTGAAATATGAACCCAACGTATTCAAAATATATTTGATTGTTATTTTTGTAATCTCTCCAATTCTTTTCAGTATAATTGGGACGTGGGAAATATAACTGAGGCATTAGACTTATTATTCATTTTATTCACTTATATTCTGCTAAGCTTTATAACATCTTCAAGAGCAAGAACTTATCTTAAATATCTTGAACTCCTTATAGCTTTTGGTTCACTGCCTTATAAAAAATTAGAGGCCCAGTGCACAAAATTTGTGCACAGGGCGTCCCCTCAGCCCAGCCTGCACCCTCTCCAATCCGGGACCCCTTGGGTATAGGGCCTAAACCTGCAGTTGGACATCCCTCTCACAATCCTGGACTGCTGGCTCCTAATCGCTCACCTGCCTGCCTGCTGCCTGGTCGCCCCTAACTGCCCCCCCCATCAGCCTGGTCTCCCCTAGCTGCCCCCCGCTGCTGGCCAGGTCACCCCAATTGCCCCCCTCTGCTGGCCTGGTTGCCCCTAACTGTTCCCCTATGCCGGCCTGGTTGCCCCCAACTGCCCCCCGTTCTCGCTGGCCTAGTTGTCCCTCACTGCTCCCCCTGCCCGCCTAATCGCCCCCAACTGCCCCCTCTGCCAGCCTGGTCGTCCTCAACTCTCCCCCCGCACCCCCGCCGGCCTGGTTGCCTCTTACTGCCCTCCCCTGCCAGCCTGGTTGCCCCCAACTGCCCCCCCATCAGCCTGGTCACCCCCAACAGCCCCCCATGCTGGCCTGGTTGTGCCCAACTGCCCCCCCCCCCGGCCTGGTCACCCCTCACGCCCCCCCCCCCCCCCCGCCAGCCTGGTCGCCCCAAGCAGCCTGCTGTTCAGTCGTTTGGTCATCTCTCACCCCCCTGCCGGCCTGGTCGCCCCACGCAGCCTGCTTGTTCAGTCGTTTGGTCGTCCCTCACTAACCTCCCTGCCGGCCTGGTTGTAGGCAGCCATCGTGTGAGGGCATGAGGGTTAATTTGCATATCACCTCTTTATTATATAGGATGCTTGTTGAATAAGTCAAACAGGAATTAAAACTTTAAGAAATTTAATAGTAATTTCACATTTTGACCTAATCTCACTTGATTTTTATTGGTTTTTTAAATATAACTGATGAAGCCCTAATGCTAACCAGTTAAGAAGAATTGTTATAGGAGAAATAGGTTTGGGAAAAGGTTAAAAGAAAAAATTCCATGCAAAAATTTTACAGTCAAGAAGAGTAGTACTTATAGTCGAGGGGAACAGATTTACTCAAACCACGATGGAAAGGGACATTGTTATCACAGGAAGCAAAAAGATTCAGTTTGGAGAAAGACACTGAAGTGTTGCTAAGAATTTGAACTTCACTATCCTCAAAGTAGAAAATAGAGGGTTATTTTATAAAATTCCATCTATGTCAATCATTATTATTACTCAACTTGAATTTTTTTTAATTTATTGATTAAGGTATTACGTATGTGTCTTTATCCCCCCATTGCCCGCCCCCCCCCTCGACCCTGCTCATTCCCTCATCCCCCTGGTGTCTTTGTCCATTGGTTATGCTTATCAACTTAAATATTGTTGGCTTGGAAACATTAAGTGAACAGTGTGTGACAAATTTCATTCACTGTGTCTGGTTTTGTAACACCTCAATATATATGCAGAGCTCATGAAAAGTGAGTCACAAATTTGGGAGATATTTCTGTAAATGATAGTAATGACAAGTATTGCTTAGAGATAAAGAATACAAACTAGTCAATGTTTATAGCTTACTTAGGCTTTTAAAATTCACATTATATAAAGAGTGCTGCTTGTTGAGTAGCTCACTAAAAATTAATGGTCTTAGTTAAAAAATTAATACATCTAGTAGCAGATATCTCTGTGGTGGTTTTATTTGCTTTATTGAAATGAAATTATTGTGATTCTTTTAAGCAAAGGATTTATCTGTTGATAAATATGTGTAACTGTAAATAATTAGAAGATAGGGAAAAGTAGAGAGTAGTAAAATTTAATAATAAGAAAATGCAGAATCTTAAAGACAGCCACTACTTTAGTAACATTTTATTTGATCTATCAAACTTCCAGAACTGTTGTATTAATAGTAAAAAGAATTCCCAAATTCAGCAATTAAGATTTTTGTCCCATATACATTATTATTGCATGTACTTTCTCTCTGTACATATTAGGCAATAATATGAGTGTGTGTGTACATGGTTGGGCAAAAGTAGGTATACAGTTGTTTGTGTGGAAAATAATACAATGATCCTATATAATAAAACCCTAATACGCAAATCGACCAAATAGTGGAATGATTGGTGGAATGACTGGTCGCTATGACGCGCACTGAGCACCAGGGGGCAGATGCTCAATGCAGGAGCTGCCCCCTGTTGGTCAGTACGCTCCCACAGGGGGTGTGCTGCTCAGCCAGAAGCCGGGCTCACAGCTGGTGAGTGCAGCGGCGATGGCGGGAGCCTCTCTCGTCTCCGCTGCCGGTGGGCAGTAAGAAGCAAGGGGTCCTGGACTGCGAGAGGGATGTATGACTGCTGGCTTAAGCAGACCCGATCCCCCCGGCAGGTGGACATCCCCCGAGGGGTCCCAGACTGCGAGAGGGCGCGGGCTGGGCTGAGGAACCTCCCCCACCAGTGCATAAATTTCATGCACTAGGCCTCTAGTTAATAAATAATAATACAAGAATAAACTCTAGCCCTAACCGGTTTGGCTCAGTGGATAGAGCGTCAGCCTGCGGACTGAAGGGTCCCAGGTTTGATTCTAGTCAAGGGCATGTACCTTGGTTGCAGGCACATCCCCAGTAGGGGTTGTGCAGGAGGCAGCTGATAGATGTTTCTCTCTCATTTGATGTTTCTAACTCTCTCTCCCTCCCCCTTCCTCTCTGTAAAAAAATCAATAAAATATATTTTAAAAAAAAGAATAAACTGTTTCATGCACTCACAACTGTAAACCTACTTTTGCCCCACTTGGTATATGTATGTATATACCCTTTTCAAGTTGCAGGCATCATGGATATTTATGTCTAAAAACTGCAATGTATATTTCTTAAGAGCAAGGATATTTTCTTACAAAACCACAGTATCATTATTGAAATAAAGAAAAACAACATGAATATATTAATCTTTGGTTCATATGCAAATTTTTAGTTGTCCCATTAATTTCTTTTACAGCTGATTTATGGTTGTATTTTTTGTGGTCTAGATTTCAGTATAGCACCATGTGTTGCATTTATTTGTTATAACTCTTTAGCCTCTTTCAAAGTGGGATAGTCTTTCTTAGTTCTCGTGACATTGACGTTTTTTAATATTACAGGCCAGTTATTTTATAGAATGTCTTTTAATGTGGGCTTGCCTGATGTTTCCCATGATGAGGTTCAAGTTATAACTTTTGGCAGAAGCACCCAGAGCTGATGCTCTGTCCTTCTCACAGCATAATGGTAGCAATTGGTGCCATTATCAGTCATGTTCATTTTGACCATTTGATTAGCGAGTGTCTGCTCCATCTTTTCGTAGTTTCAAAGTGACTCTTTTTCCCTTTGTGTGAGTTAGTTGTTTGAGGTCCTCTCCCTCTCCACTTCTTCAAGTCCTAAGGCCTTTAAGTGGCGTAGAGGAAGGTGGGTGTTAGGGTTGCAGTGGTGCTCCCAGGGAGCATGAGGAGGGCAGCCCTGAGGGTTGGCCTGTGTCGGGTCAATGTTGGAGCAGGGTGGGGGACACGGATATGTTGGGACAGCCTTTTGGCATAAAGGGGTCCAGGCAAGGAGGGTGAGGAAGGTGATAACGTATATCTATATTCATATGTACGTGTGTGTGTGTGTGTGTGTGTGTGTGTGTGTGTGTGTATGTACACAGAGATGAATAACTAGAATTGGAGATGAAAGCATGTATATATTCTAGTTCTATCCATGGAAAGGGCCTGCTTGGGAGTAGTAATACCTTAATAGTAGTGAGCAAACCTAGTGTCAAGATCATGGCTTCTAAATACCATTTTCCATGAAAATTTTATTTTCTGAAACATCCAGAAAGCAAGGAATTAATTGTTCAGAGAATGATGGGAATATGTCACAGATAAAATTTGGGATAATTTGGGCATCAAAATAAATCATTTTAGAAAGAGATTATATTTCATTGGCTCAAATAGAAAATATTCAATTCAACAAAAAATTGAAAGTCTTATAGTGTTTTGTTTTTTTTTCTGTTGCTGTTTAGTAACCACATATTTAGCAGTTTAAAACCACACCAATCAAAAAAAAAAAAAAGTGAAAAACCACCCATCCGTTATTTCAGAGTTCTGTAAGTCAGAAGTCCAGGTGGGCTCAGCTGGTCCTCTACTTAGGCTGATCATTTCATTGAGGTGTTGGCCATGCTGGGCTCTTAACTGGAAACTCTGGGGAAAGATTTTCTTTCAGTCTTATTCAGGTTGTTTCAGGATCTGAGATTCTCATTTCCTCGCTGGCTGATTGTCAGGGCTGATCAGGTCCTGGAGGCCTCTCTCTGGTCCTTGTTCATGGCCCCCTCCATCTTCACATCCAGCAAATCTTTCTGGCTTCCTCTTCTATTAGCTGGAGAAGACTGCTTTTAAGGGACAGGTGTGATTAAATTAGGCCTACGTTGTTAATCTTTTGTTATATAAGGGAACACAATTATGGGAGTAACAGCAGGAGAAGGTCATAGGCTATCTTAAAATTCTGCCTATCACATATACTTTTAAAGTACCTTACACCAGCCTGGCTGGCATGGCTCGGTGATTGAGCATTGACCTATGAACCAGGAGGTCACGGTTTGATTTCTGGTCAGGGCACTTGCCCGGGTTGCTGGCTCAACCCCCAGTGTGGGGCATGCAGGAGGAAGTTGATCAATGATTCTCTTTCATCATTGATACTTCTATCTTTCTCTCCCTCTCCCTTCATCTAAAAATAAATAAATAAATAAATAAATAAATAAATAAATAAATAAATAAATAAAATGCCTTACCCCCAAACATATGTTTTACCCCATGGTCATGGATAAAATTATAACTTTTTAGTGGAGGCACCTTGCAGACACCTCCTTGGCCTGTTGGCTATAGTGGGACCAGTCAACAGCATATGTCCTTTGATAATGGCTTGCTGAGAAGAATGCAGAGTTGTTCTGTGCCACTTCTGCCAAAGGTGCACGATCTGAATCTTCTCTTTTAGGCCATGAAGTCAACATAAAGCTCAGAAAATTATTCTGATAAGATCCTGAATTTTTGTAGTCTTGTAAGGTTACACAGAAAGTAAAGAGTAACTTTTCATATTATAGACAAAGGAAACCAAAGAAGTACATCCTTTAAAATTGAGTGACCTTTTCCAAAATTTTATCTTATTTTATAGTTTCTTTTCACACTCACTTTCCAAGTTTTGCCCTTTATTATGCTCTTTCGTATTCTGGAACAAACTGACATAATTTTAAAATAGCAGTCCCTCTCAGGCTATTGATGGGATTAAATTGTTTATAAAATACTGCGAAAATATGCATGCTAATGTGATCTTCAAGTAAATATGAAAGTCTTTAAAAAATTACATCTACTTCCAATATGGTAGTTATTGCTAGTTCTAACCCACATAAGCAAACTCCATATCTGTGGAGTTCATAGTATGTTCCAATTGTTGAAAGAGATCCAGATACCAAAAAGCCCAAGATTCTCTTGCTTTTGAGAAAACTAATCTCTTTCCTTAAAAATGAAAAGCACACCTAAAATTGTATTTCTGTACTATTGCTTCTGTGGTTTCAACCACTCATCTATACTAATAAAATGGTACTATGCTAATTAGACCGGGAGACCTTCTGGGAGACCTTCCAGACATCCTTCCGGACAAAGCCATGGTGGCGGGGCTGAGGCAGAGGCAGTTAGGGGCGAGCAGGCTGGCGGGGGGGCAGTTGGGGATGAGAAGGCAGGCACGGGGGGCAGTTGGGGGTGATCAGGTTGGCAGGGGAGGGCAGTTGGGGGTGATCAGGCCAGTGGGGGGCAGTTGGGGGTGAGCAGGATGGCGGTGGGGGCAGTTGGGGGCGATAAGGCCAGCAGGGGGGGCAGTTCAGGGTTATTAGGCTGGCGGGGGGGGCAGTTGGGGGTGAGAAGGCTGGTGGGGGGGCAGTTGGGGGTGATCAGGCCAGCAGGGGGGCAGTTAGGGGTGATCAGGCCATAAGCGGGGCGCAGTTGCAGGCAATCAGGTTGGCAGGCAGAGTGGTTAGGGGTGATCAGGCAGGCAGGCAGGTGAGCAGTTAGGAGCCAGCGGTCCCGGATTGCGAGGTCCCTGTGGGATCGGGCCTAAACCGGCAGTCGGACTTCCTCCGAGGGGGCCCAGATTGGAGAGGGTGCAGGCTGGGCTGAGGGACACACCCCCCCCCGTGCACAAATTTTGTGCACCAGGTCACTAGTCTATATATATAAAAGCCTAAGCTATCAGTCAACCATTTGACAGGTCGCTATGATGCGCACTGACCACCAGGGGGCAGATGCTGAACGTAGGAGCTGCCCCCTTGTGGTCAGTGTGCTCCCATAGTGGGAGTGCCACTCAGCTGACCGGGATGAGTGGGGTCGGGATGAGCGGGGCCCGGGTGAGTGGGAGCGGCTCCTCCCTGGCTACCTGCCACTTCGTGCACTACTACATCCCTCGGGGGATGTTGGGTGCGGGTTTCAGCCTAATCCCCGCAGGTCACGCTGAGGGACCCCACCTGTCCATGAATCTGTGCACTGGGCTTCTAGTTAATTATAACTTATTACCAAACTTATCTCTTTCGTTGAGAAAACTTGGAGTGCATAATTGAGAATTGTCTGTCAGATTCATAGAGCTTATGAGCACGACGATACCACTGACACATTCATTTACATGATCCCAAGCTCTAGCCTTGTAATAGCCTATAAAAACGAGAAGCAGAAGCACACAAACTTAAAAGTGATGCTTAGTAATCATTTATTGTATTTTGCTTGTATACTACCTGAGTATTCAGTAATTATCCATTAATTAACTCATTCAGTCCAGTTTTCAAGTTTCCTGCAAATCTTAGAAATTATCTTCTAGCTGACATGCTGTAAAACATAATTACTGGGGAAATAAAAAATTTGTCCAAATAAAGATACAGTTTATTTGAACATAAATTTATAACACTTTTCATAAACTTAAAACTTATGTAGGACTGTTTGTGATGATGAAAAATTCTGGAGATGGATAGTGGTGAGCACAACATTGTGAATGTTGTTAATGTCATTTCTTTTTTTAAACCCAAATTATTAAACTTGTCTCAAGTACCAAAGATGTGCCTGAATTATGTGAACATGGATTCATAAAATGCTTAGTTTTTGAGCTAGTTTCTGTAAGATGAAAAAAAAAACTATGGCTCATTTAAAACATAAGCACAGTGTCCTTATTTTCAGAAAAGTTTAGGAATATTCACTTTATGTAAGTTTATTAATTTGTATAAATAAGTCAGAACAGATTTTAAATTTAAGAGACTTTATAATCTAATGTATTAATACTCTCCAAATATAGGAGAACATTATACACATAAGGAACGAAGTAAAAGCCTTTCTCAAATCAGGCTAATAGACACATAAGCAAATGGAGAGCTTATAGCTTTAATTCTGCAATTTGAATCATAGCTCAAGAGACACAAGACACCAAGAAAACACTGAGCAGTTCAAATATCAAGGAGCTATTTTTCCCAGTGTACAAAATTAACTAATTTGAGCTACAAAATAATAATAATAATAATAATAATAATAATAATAATAATAACAAAAAGACACTGAAAAACAAATGCTCTTTTTCATCTCTGGCCCAATAGAAATCTCTAGAATCTGTCCACAGAAGTTTACCAAATGGTCAGTAGACCATAAACCCAAATTCTCAGACATTACTCCCATCCGTGGGGACCAGCTAATTGGGCATAAGCAAACCAAAAGCATAAAATCATGTAAAGGCAGGAACTAGATTAGCAGAAAGCTGTGCAAGGTTCTATTGTCATTTGGGATTCATTTCTAGGAGCCAAGAAGATAGGGTGGGATTAAACCTGTGAGGTGTGTATCCTTCAGCAATGCGGTTTACCTGGCTCTGTCAGCAAATCTTCTAGGCATCTCCAGAACCAGTGAAAAGTAACTTTATAGCTATGAAAGTATGACTATGCTGATATAAATGAACACGTATCAAAGATTTTACTTAACTCAATAGTTAATTAAAGGGATTAGGATGTTACAGCTGGTTTCTATAACCTAAATCTAGTCCTGAGAAAACGTTAGACAAACTCAAATAGAGGGACAGTGTACAAAATTACTGGCATATAATTTTAAAATGTTTAAATCATGAAATGCAAGGAAAGACTGAAGAACTGTTTCAGTTTAAAAGATACTAAAGAAGCAAACAATAAAATGTAATATGGTTCTGAACATGGGATCAATGCTAGAACCTAAATGGGGTTAAGGATTAAATATGGGCAATGTCTCAAGGGCCATATCCTGAATTGGATTGTTATGTGGTTATGTAGAGAAATATTTTTTAGAACTCATAAACTTATATAAAGTTAGGATGTATAGTGTTAAAACATTTCTTTCCTGAAGCCCCACTACCTCTCATTATTACTTTAGTGTGTTTCCTGCCCAATCTCTGGAATTAACACTTCTTCAAGGAATCATATTTCTTTGTGTAGACAATGATATTTAAAACTAAGACAACCACTATTAATATACTTTTGTTTTAGAAACTTAGTAATTTTTAATCATAATTAAAATTAGGATTTTAATGTCTTGATTTGGTAATACAGTATGTTCACCCTAATATTAATCAGTCAATGAATGAATGCTATTTAAAATTCATTTTCGTTTTCTGTTGATAGGTGAGAACAAGAATAACTGGGAAGTGTCAGCACTTTCTCGGGCTGCCCAGAAAGGATTTAATAAAGTTGTGTTGAAGCATCTGAAAAACACAAAGAACATCTTATCAGTAAGAAATCCCTTGTATTTTCTTTACCTTAAATAATGCAAAGATCAAATTCTAATGCTTGTGAAAAGTAAAAAATCTTTATTTAAAATCTTAGTGTTATATATAAATTAGAATACGGTATGGAAATAATCTCCATATATTTTTAGCAATAAAAGTGTAGCTAAATTATTTAGTTTACTGTCTTGATCTTGTTTTCCTGTTTGTCTCCATCTTTAAGTATAGTTAGTGGGTAATAAAAAGTAATTAGTTCAAAATCAGTAAACAGTGGGAATACTGATATTATGAATGATTGATTTATTTACTGATTGGATCTTAACACATTGCGGACCAGTAGTTTTATTGCTAGCTTTACTCGGTGGCCAGATAAGTTTCTATTGAACGAGTACAAAAAACGTTTTATATAAATGTTAAATGCACGCTTTAAAATTAAATACCCATTGCATTTTGAAGTTATTTATTACATGTTCTTACAAGCTAATATCTTTTTAAAGAATTTTCGTGGTTGGCCACAAACCTTAGAACAGAAAACACAAGAATTCTTGTGATCTGTCCGCAATGTGTTAAGTATATAATGTTGTCAAGTTCAAGTCATGTCAGTATTTTTTTTATCATGTTAATTTTTTGACAGTATTTTTCAGATATGGCATGTAATGTAATTGGAAAAAATGATGTAAATAGAGAAAATTGGATTAGTATGTAGGTATAAAGTGAAAATTAAAATTTGAAAATATTTTAAAATTAAATTTATTGTGGTGACATGGGTTAATAAAATCATATGTGTTTCCTGTATAGAATTCTATAATACATCATCTGTATTTTGCATTGTGTGTTTACCACTCTTTTCATCACCATTTTTTGACACTCTTTATCCTTTGCTACCTTCCTTCCACCTTTTTTCCCTCCGGTAACCACCATTCTGTTGACCTGTTATCTATGAGTTTTTGTTTGTCTATTGGTCTTATTTGTTCATTTGTTGTTTTAAATTTTATATCCTTCATATGAGTGAAATCATATGGTTCTTGACTTTTTCTGTCTGACTTATTTCACTTAGCATGATATTCTCAAGGTCCATCCATATTGTTGCAAATGGCAGTATTTCATGTTTTCTATAGCTGAAGAGTATTTTATTGTATGTGCGTACCACATCTTTATTCAGTCATTTATTGAAGGATATTTTGGTTGTTTCCACATCTTGGCCACCGCGAATAATGCTGCAATGAATACAGGGGTGCATGTATCTTTATGAATGAATGTTTTCAAGAGTTTTAGGTAGACACCCAGTCGTATGGTAACTCTATACTTTTTTGAGGAACCTCTATACCAGCGGTCGCCAACCTTTTGGACCTCACGGACCACCGGTTGGCAACCGCTGCTCTATACTGTTTTCTATAGTGGCTATATCAGTTTACTAGTATATCCCCATCATCAATGTAGGGATTCCTTGTTCTCCACAATCTCTCCAACACTTGTTATTACTTGTTTTGTTGATGATAGCCATTGTAACAGGTGTGAGGTGGTATCTCATGGTAGTATTTTTTTTTAAATGTGTTTTTATTTATTTGAAAGAGAGAGGAAGGGAGAGAGATGGAGAGATAGAAACATTGATGAGAAACATTGATTGGCTGCCTCCTGCAACACCCCCTACTAGGGATCGAGCCCATAGCCCGGGCATGTGCCCTAACTGGGATATGAACAAGCGACCTCTTGGTTCATTGGTTGATGCTCAACCACTGAGCAAAACTGGCCGGGCTCTCATGGTAGTTTAGTGAAGTTGAGGATCTTTTCATATATCTGTTGGCCATTGTATGTCTTGGGAGAAGTGACTGTTCTCTGCCCATTTTTTAATTGGATTTTTTGTTTTTTATTGTTGAGTTGTATGAGTTCTTTATATATTTTAGATATTAATCCCTTACCAGAGGTTTTGTTTGCAAATATCTTATCCCATTTGGTTGGTTTCCTTTTTATTTTGTTGATGGTTTTTCTGCTTTTTAGTTTGATGTAGTCTCATTCATTTACTTTCGCCTTTATTTTCCCAGCCTTTGATGGCAAGTTCATAAAACCCTCTTTAAGACCAAGGTCCATAAGTTTACTATCTATGTTTTCTTCTATGTTGTTTATTGTTTCAGGTCTTATAATTAGATCTTTGATACATTTTGTGTTAATTTTTGTGTATGGTTATAGCAGTCTAGTTTTATTCTTTTTCACCTGACTTTTCCATTTTTCCAGCACCATTTATTGAAGAGTCTTTCTTTTCTTTATTGCATGTTTTGGCTCCTTTCCCCAAAATTATTTGTGCAGGCCCTGGCTAGATAGCTCAGTTGGTTAGAACATCGTCCCTATGCACCATAGTTGTGGGTTTGATGCTCTGTCAGGTCTGATATAGGAGTTAGCCAATGAATGCATAAATAAATGGAATAATCTATTTCTCCCCCCTCCCTCTCCCACCCTCTCTTTCTAATTTATTTATTTGAAAAACAATTATTTGCCCATATACATGTGATTTATTTCTGGGCTCTCAATTCTGTTCCATTGGTCTGTGTGTCTGTTCTTCTGTCAGTATAATGCTGTTTTGATTATTGTTGCTTTGTAGTATAAAATTTTGAAAAAATATTACTGTCTAGAATTGATAATGCATACTCCAGGGTAAACTCTTCCCACCTTATTATTATTATTATTATTTTTATATATTTTATTGATTTTTTTACAGAGAGGAAGGGAGAGAAAGAAAGAGCTAGAAACATCAATGAGAGAGAAACATTGATCAGCTGCCTCCTGCACCCCCCCCCCCCCCCCCCGCACCGGGGATGTGCCCACAACCAAGGTACATGCCCTTGATGGGAATCGAACCTGGAACCTTTCAGTCCGCAGGCCGACGCTCTATCCACTGAGCCAAACCAGTCAGGCCCACCTTATTATTTTTGATAGCTTTTGATTGAGAGACTTGAATGATCTTAGAAATGGTTGTCTAATTTTTAAAAATTATTTGATCACATATTGATAAAACAGGATAAAAGTATTTGAGCTTATCTCTAGTTTTGCAAATAAAATCTCTTTGTAGATACACAATCTCTGCTCCCTAGGACCCCAGGTGATTTCAGTGGTAGGCCACACTACTTTTACTTGTTGATGTTTTCACTGTGGTGTAATGACGGGTAACACTGTTGGTTCCTTAGCACTTTATTAGGTTTTGACCCTTGAGTACACATTTTTTAAATATTCTGTGTGATGAAACAGGGATTCTGCCTAAGCAATCTGCTGCATAGTGAAGTGTGACAGTTGACTTAAGGAAAAGCACTTGTGTGATGCTTTCTTTGAGCTTTGAATTAATGTAGCCACTTTTTTTCAAGAACACCGTATTTATTTGAAAGAACGAATGACAGACATACCAGTCAATGTGGCTCAATGGTTGAGTGTCGACCTAAGAACCAGGAGGTCATGGTTCAATTTTTGGTCAGGGCACATGCCCGGGTTGCTGTATCGATCCCCAGTGTGGGGCATGCAGGAGGCATCCAATCAATGATTCTCTCTCATCATTGGTGTTTCTATCTCGTTCTCCCTCACCCTCCCTCTCCAAAATCAAGAAAAATATATTAAAAAAAAGAAGAAAGTTAAAATTTTGGAAAACTTGTAACAATCACCATGAACTTGACATCTCTTCAATACGTAAAAGATTTTTCTCAATCCAATTGAATAATGTGTAAAGGACCTGAATAGGCATTTCTCCAAAGAGGACATACAGATGGCCAAAAGACATATGCAAAAATGCTCAATGTCACTAATCATCAGATAGATCAGCAAATTAAAACTACAATGAGATATCACCTCACACCTGCTGGAATAGCTACCATCAGTACATCAACAAACACTAAGTGCTGACAAGGATATGGAGAACAGGGAAGCCTAGTTAGTACACTGCTGGTGGGAATGCAGACTGGTGCAGCCACTGTGGAAAACAGTATGGATTTTCCTCAAAAAATTAAAAATTGGAACTGCCGTTTGACCCAGCGATCCCACTTCTGAGAATATATCCTAAGAATCCCAAGACACCAATCAGGATATATGCACCCTTATGTTCATAGCAGCGTTATTTACAATAGCTAATATTTGAAAACAGCCCAAGTGCCCATCAGTAGATGAGTAGATAAAAAAGCTGTGCTACATTTACACAATGGAATGTGACAGCATGGATGGACCTTGAGACTATTATGCTAAGTGAAATAAGCCAGTTAGAGAAAGACAAACATCACAAGATCTTGCTTATATGTGGAATCTAATGAACAAAATAAACGGATGAACAAAACAGGTCCAGAGGCATGGATGTATGGGATAGAATAACAGACCTCAGTGGGGAGGGTGATGCAGGGGACAGGAGAGATTAACCAAAGAACATTTATGCATATACACATAACCCATGGACACAGACAGTAGTGTGGGGAAGGCTTGGGAAGGGGACGGGAGGGGTTTGATGAAGGGCAAAATTGGGGGACATCTGTAATACTGGCAACGACAACTACAACAAAAGGAAGCACCCCTGGCAATGTTCTGATGACATTTGTGGTAATATTAACAAGTGATTTTTTGCATATATAATCAAATGTGTCAGCATTTGGTAGATATCAATAACCCAGTGAACCAGTAACTTCAGATGAACAATATATTATGTTACCAAATCATGCAAGGGTAAAAAATCCACTCAAAAGTGCAAGATAAACCAATGGATTTTAATGTAATAGAGTGTATAAAATTTATTGATAAAGTTTCTGATTCCTCATTTTAACTACTCTTTAAGAAACTAGCACTTGTTAGTGTTGGTGTACTATCAAAGAATAATCACAGCTATCTGAAAGGAATAACAAAATATGACTCCCTCCTTCTATAGCTTCCAACTGTAGCCCTAACAACATGTCATAAGAGCTGTCTTCTAGCAAGCCAAAACATAATTTGCACAAATGTGAAACAATGCTGCTTTCTAAGGTTTTTGTTTGTTTATTTGGAAAATACAGGATGGGGCAAAAGTAGGTTTATAGTTGTTCATATGGAAAATAATATAATAATTAATAAATAATAATACAAGAATAAACTGTGCTGCATACTCACAACTGTACACTTATTTTGCCCATCCTGTATAGTTACTTTTCCTAAAAATATGTCATTTGTTAACATGTGATGGGTTTAGTTTTTTTAAATAAAATAATTATTTAAATAATTTCTAAGTTTTAACTTCTGATATGATAAATATTGATAAATACAACCAACATTGTAGCTCTTTGGGGAATCCTTAGTAACTTTTAAGGGTGTGACAGGTTCTGCTGAAACTTTGGAATTGCTGGCCTAGGAAATGGACATGTAACTGGAATATTGGAAGAGATGTTTCTTCTTTTCATGACTTTGCAATAAAATTAACAGTAGTACTGTGTAGGATACAGTGGGCCACTGGGAAACATAAACAATAAAGAGAGTTGTAAAATTGTTTTTCTTTCCTCTCATAAAACTCTTTAATTTTTAACTCAGTTATCATCACATGTAATGCGATTGTTCCATTGCAGAATGAAGCACTGTCCTTAGAAGAAATAAGGATTAGAGTAGTACAGATGCTTGGCACTCTAGGAGGGCAAGTAAGCAAAAATCTTGTAACAGGTAAATGAACTTTTTATTAAAATAAATAAAATACGTATTTGTCCTTTAATTTAGAAGTATACAGATCATGGTATATTCTCATATTTATCCTATATGTAATTAACATATTTTCAAATAAGATTACAAAAAATAATTGCCTAATGAAGTACTTTGATTGTACCATGCCATCTGAATAATATTTTACAGTAACAGGGAAAATGTTCTAGATTGGTTATTAAACATATTTTTCATTTTGAAACAATCTAATTTGACATTCTTTTTAATATTAAATGTTGTTTCAGGAATTCAGTATTTTTTAAACATGATATTCTTAATATTTGGATATTTTTAGAGTGTTTTTAGTGAGAATTAGCATTTCGTTTAGCAAAAATTCATCTATTTTTACATTTGAAATTTCATATTAAATATACACTAGTGACTTGGTTATTTAGGAAGTAAGAGCCTATATTGGGAAAATAAGTGCTTTAAAGAGATTTTTAATAAGAATATTATTTACTTATAATTTTTTCACAGATTACCTTAAGTGTTTGCTAAAAGTGAAAATTCAACACCCCAGATTATTAGACTTATTTAAAAATAATATTACTTTAAATTAAATTCATAAATAGTATATTAGTGATTTGTAATGTTGTAGTTACATGTGTGAAGTAACAAAAAGAGAAATAATGAATAAAGTGCTTAACTTAAAAGTATAACAAAATACTCTGGTTTCACTAATGAATTGTAGAGCAGTTAGTATGAGAATGTTTTGAATGAAAAAAAACATGCTCTTCTTAATATTTTTTAACAGCTGCATCCTCAGATGAAATGATGAAGAAATATGTAGCATGGGATAGAGAAAAAAGACTCAGTTTTCCAGTACCATTTATGGATATGAAGCCTGTCATTTACCTGGATATATTTCTGCCTCGGGTTACAGAACTAGCTGTTTCAGCCAGTGACAGACAAACTAAAGTACTTTTAGTTTTCATTTCACTATTATTTAGAGTCTATTGATTTTAAGACATATATTTTTTAGGGAATAGATAATATATTTCAGCCATTTCAATATTATTAATTTTATATTTTCTGTAATATTATAATTAGAAAATGACTTAATTATCAGAAGATGTCATTGATAAATGAAAGCTAAACATAAATCATCTTAATAGATAATAACCTGGCAAAACATTAATATACTAAAAACTTTAAATATTAGAAAATATAGTACATAAGGCATTTAACAGCGATTTTTCATGTGCTCGATTATCTTCTCAAGCTAGGAGATTAGAAACATATAATCCCAAGTTTCTCTAGTAACTTGTACATTTTCAGAATGCTTCAAATATTCACTGCAGTAGTGATAATTGAAAATGTGCTAACAAATGGAGCAAAGTTCCGCAATATGGCAGCATTGAAGTATATTTCTTATGAATGTATTAGTCCCATTGCCTAAAGTTTTAAAATTTCAATTCTTAACTCTTGGTTAAAGAACAAAGTGAACAGAAAAGCATTAATTTTATACAATATTCTTCTCTTGTTAACATGAAAACTTAAACTTTTTTGAACTCCTGGCCTATTTTAGGTTGCAGCTTGTGAACTTTTACATAGCATGGTTATGTTTATGTTGGGCAAAGCCACTCAAATACCTGAAGGTGGTCAGGGTTCCCCACCTATGTACCAACTCTATAAGCGAACTTTTCCTGTGCTACTTCGACTTGCATGTGATGTAGATCAGGTAAGTGATTGCTGTCTGTATATTTGGATTGGGATAGTCTTTTTCATTGATAAAATATATTAATTAATATAGGAACATATGAAACTGAAAGTAAAACTCCGTATTGTATTTCCCACTCTTATTCCCCAGGAAAAGCCACTTTATCTTAGCAGAAAATATGCTCCCAGATCTTTGTAAAAACACATTTTACAAACATGCATAAGTATTTCATTTTATTTGTAAAATGTAGGATGATAGCATAAAAAATGCTTTCTTTTGTTTATAAAATATGATTTGGATGGATTTGGTTATCACATTAAAGGTGTCCAAAAAATTGTCTTTTCATAAAGTTTGTATAGGAAGGGAAATTTTCCTACAGGATATTGAAGACAGAAGAAATGTGCTAATGTAGTGATAATTTGACTTTACAAATGTTTAAAACTACTGAAGGCACAAAAACCACAATTTTAACGTATATATAATGTAGGAATGTTTTTGCTACATTCTACTGAAGATGTAAGATCTAAAAATAGGCAAACGGATAAAGAACAAAAATAGACAACTCAAACAAAGAAGTATCTGTGGCCAGTGAACTATTCACAAACATTAACGTTTTTAGTAAAGAAAAGGAAGTTCAAATTTAAACGTTATTGTTTGCAGCTTCTGTCAAATACTTTAGAAGTTGACGCTGGTGGCATTGCCAAGCTCGTAGGGAAAGGGCCCTGCAACTTCTGTCTGCTGCGAGGGTGGGTTCGCACAGGCTCTGCAGGCAGAGCAAAAGGCTTGGTGACCTGCAGCCCTCGTCCAGCAGTTTCATCACTACCCATGTACTGAGAGCAGTGTGGATGGGACTTTTCATTGCGACTTCTTGTTAGTCACACATTAGATATACCTGCAATTCTTTTTTTTCTTTTTTTTTTTATTTCTTTATTGATTTCAGAGAGTAAGGGAGAAGGAGAGAGAGAGAAACATCAATGATGAGAGAGAATCACCTATTGGCTGCCTTCTGCACGCCCCCTACTGGGGATCGAGCCCGCAACCCCAGGCATGTGCCCTGACCGGGAATCAAACCCAGGACCCTTCAGTCCGCAGGCCGACGCTCTATCCACTGAGCCAAGCCAGCCAGGGCAATATACTTGCAATTCTAATAACAGGATTTGGGTTACTGGATCATGGTATATCCATATGTGAGGTACGGGGCAGCTAATAAACATATTGGCATAGCTTATGTATGTATATGGAAAATATTCAAAATTAAGAGGAAAAGTGCTTATAAAAAGTATTTTTACACATGTATATGTATATACATGTATACACATATATTTAAATGTGTGTAAATAAAATATTTTGAAAGTTAACAGCAATTTTAAATGTTAACAGAGGTTGCCTTACGGAGATAGGATTGTAGGTGGATGGTTTTCTATATTTTCTATAATTTCTATAAGTGGTGTGTGTGTATATGTGTGCATGCATGTGGTTCCTGTGTGTAGACATACATATATACCTGATATACTAAGAATAAAACAGTGTAATTCTTTTGAAGAAGAAAGTGATGCTTTAAGACCAGTTCAAACTGTAAGGTATGACCTTTATTTTGATTAATCCTAAAAGTTGCTTCAAAGGAAAGATATATTTTATAGAAAAATATCCAGGTGCAAGAGGTCTCTGTGTTGTTTGTTCTGCACCCCGAGGCATGGACGGTTTTTACAGGGTTTTTGAGTGGTGGTGTTCATACCAATGTGCTTCATTCTTGAACTCAGTGTCAGTGGGAAACAAAACTCTCCAAGATTTGTCAGTGCTCCAGTAGGCGCCCTAGCCTTGTGAGGCACAGAAATGTGTAAGGTGCAAAGGTAGGGAATGCTTCCCTTCACTTTGCTACAAACATTTTACTCTTCATGTAATGAGGATTGGTTTGTAACCATTTGTCTAGGTCAGTGCTCTGATCCAGAAGGATAATTAAACTTCTCTTACCTCTCCAAGATGATCACATGGTCACACCGACGCCACTCAGTTAAGCTCCCAGGGTTTCAGAAAGGTGGGCACTGTTTCCCTGGGTATTTCCTTGTAGAGGGAGGAACCCAGGCCTGGAAGACACCCTGGATTATAAAAGCCAGAGACCCACAGGGCTGTCTGGCCCCTGGAGAGACTTTATTTACATTCTGGAAGTTAGAGTGAGAACTCGGGATCCTTAACATCTCCAAGGAGTCGAGATTTTTCTTCTTTCATTTGACAGCAATGGAGAGGCAGCTGTCTTCTCCAGTGATACAAGCTTTAAGTCCGGCTTTCTCTTTGTCATTATTTACTTGTTAGTTGAATAATGATAATGTATCTGATCCACAATACCTCAAGTGCACATTCGGATATATAAAGATGAATACTATTAAACCAATAATATTTTATCCTAAATTGCCCTCTTGATTAGAAGAACAATGAGTTTTAGTGTGTATATTAGGAAGAACTTGTTCATTATAGAATTTAACTAGAAAAGGAAACTAACAAAACCATGACAGTATTATCACTTAATTTTGCCTCTGCCATTTAAATGGACTCTTTTCCAGTATCAAGTTAATTCAACATGAAGAAAATAAACTCTCTTGGTATTTTCTCTTCAGGTGACAAGGCAACTGTATGAGCCACTAGTTATGCAACTGATTCACTGGTTCACTAACAATAAGAAATTTGAAAGCCAGGATACTGTTGCCTTACTAGAAACGATATTGGTGAGTAAGGGTTGACTTTTTTCTTCTGTTCCTATTTTTCTACTTATATTTGATGTGTATTTAGTACTTTAAGAAACGTTACCTGTCAAGATATCAAAAATATAGCATTTAGCTAGATCATATTGTCTTTTTTCTTTTGTTTTAGAGATTTGGTGACATGCCATTTTAATAATCAGGATGCCATATTTATTTTTTTAAGTGATACTTTGAAATATCTGCAAGCAAATATTCACGTTTTAATTAGTTTTCTAGTTTTGGGGAGAATGGTCATAAATTTGACAAACTTGATCTATATTAAGGCTATGATGTGGGGTGGAGGGTGGAAGGCGTGAATAAAATTGTTCTTTTATCAGAACCCTTTTAGCAGTACCTATTTTTAAAAGTATCTCTAGTGCAATAACTAAGGATTATTTTTAACTTATCCAGTTTTCTCCTGCATTCAGATTCAACAACTAAAGGGCCCTAGAACAATAGCTTAGCATTTACATAACATTATCCTGACCTTAGAGGTAGAATCATTAAGATTTGGTCACAGGTTCACTAAAGGCAGAGAAAATGAGGTCAGCTAAAGCCTTAGTGTGCTTTTGACACTTGTTTTATTATAATTTTCTGAACTTGTACAAATAACTTTACATTTGACCCATTGAATGCTATTTGGTTTGATTTTACCTGTTATTTACCTATAATTTCTGTTTTGCCATATACTGACTTTGGAATCAAAAGTCCCAATTAAACATATAGCAAGTTTGTCCAAACAAAGTCCTGTCATTGTGTCGTTTGCAAATTGATTCAGATTTGAATCTGTGTGTTGCTTCTGTTTGAAATAAGCCAGAGGAAATAGGGGATTTGACCAGGGCATCCAGACAAAGGAGAGAAAGGCTTTAGGTGCGTGGTGTGTTTGTGAAGAAGTAGCTCTGTTTTGAGTTTTGCTTGCATCGGAGCCTTGTGATGAGAAGGTGGGGCTAGGAAGGTGTGTTGGTTCTGAATAGCAGAACATTGTAGGTAGGTTGACCATACATTCCCGTTTCCCAGGACAGTCCTGGGTATGCCTGTTGTGTATGTAACTCTTAAGCGCACTCCTTTCACTCTCAGAGTGACCCTAATTGGATAGATGCCATGTTGTGGGGAGTGGAGAGTTACTGAATGTTCTTATTTGCATGGTGACATAATTATATCTACGCTTCATTTCTCTGCACTATAATAAACACATTAAATTATTTTTAAAAGTTTAACGTAGCTTTATTCATAATAAGCCCAGAACTGAAAATAACAGGGTAATGGATACATAAACTGTGTTATATTTATACTAGAAGCCCATTGCACGAAGATTCGTGCAATAGACCTTCATTCACCTGGCTGCCTGCACCAGTTTTCCGCCGGCACCGGGGACCCAGGCCTTGGCTCTGGCCACCGCCTTCTGCCTTCTTTCAGGGTCGGGGTTTGGCCCCGGGCGGCGGCAGTGATCTGGGCGCCTCCCGCCTGCCTGGGTCCGTCAGCCGCTCAGCGATCTGAGCAGCGGGAGGCCCTGCCCCTCCTGCCGGCCCGGGTCCTTCAGCCGCTCAGCGATGGGGGGCGGGGCAGCGCGTGGGGGCTGCCATCTTTACTGGGTTAATTTGCATAGCACCCTGATTGGCTGTGGGCATAGCAAATGTACGGTCAATTAGCATATTACCCTTTTATTAGGTAGGATTGTACTGCAATATTAAAAAAATGAACCAGTGACACATGTAATACCTGGATTAGTCTCAAAAACATTAAGTTGATTAAAGGAAGCCAGACATAAAAGAGTAGGTACAGAATGATTCCATTTACTTGAAGTTCAATATAGTCTATTTCGACCTAGAGATTACCACTCTGACTTTCATCATCATAGATTAGCTTTGTCTGTATTGAACTTCATGTAAGCACATTAAATTAAATTAAATTTATGGCTTGTTTGCATTCAGATCAACTTATTCTAATGTTTTTATTCTGAAGTTTTTATCTTAGCTATTTCTTTTCCCCTTTTGAACCTTGAAATCAGCTTAAATAAGAGCTTCAGAAAGCATTCGGGTCAGAGTATGAAACGTAAAAGAGAGAGTTGAAGAAAGAAAAGGTAAAGGAGGAAATGTGAAGTTGGTAGTACAGTACTCAAGTGAAAGGGCATCTGTCAGTCTTCTAATAAGAATTGCTAATTTCCTTATGTGAACACAAACACTATTTACCTCTGCTCTGAGAAGTGTTAATGACCTCTTCCATTTCCAGAGATTACTGCCTTCTTGAATTCTCATTAACACTGTAATCAAAGATTTCACAAATAGCAAAAAACTTGGGATGTTAGGCAGAAGTACAACCTTATTTCAGTGTTCAGTGTACTTTTTCAAGTTAAACTTTTTCTATATAGATCTGAGAGGAAATAATGCCTAGAGGGAGACAAAAACATTCAAATTTCCTTAGCCGTTTTTTCAGATATTTAGAGATTGTGCCTTTATGGAGACTATTACAGAAAGTTATATTTCTAGAACCACATCTCCATGTGATTTTTGTTTATGTAGCAGTACAATTTCTTTGGAACTTGCAAGGGTCTTATTCTCTTTAACCCCAATACATAAGCATCTCTGATTCTGTGATAGGGTCAAGTCAGCAACAAAAATTCCTAGCATGTGGCCATTGTGTTTCTTCAGGGAAAGACTGCTTTGTTGTAACTGGTTAAAACATTCCTTTTTTTTTTTTTTTTTAAAGGATTTTTCAGTTTCTGGATTTGTTTAAAGAAAGTATTGAGTTGGGCAAAGTATGTCAGTTGGAGTTTATTAGAGTCTAGATTCTAGACAGATTGGTATTATTGGTGGTTTTTTTTTCTTGAATAGTGCTGTAAATTAATTTTTATAACATACTCTGGTTATGCTCCGAGGAAGACAGGGTATTCAATTGTCATGTTATGCTCTGTTTTAGGATGGAATTGTGGACCCCATTGACAGTACTTTGAGAGACTTTTGTGGTCGGTGTATTCGAGAATTCCTCAGATGGTCCATTAAACAGACAACACCACAGCAGCAGGAGAAAAGTTCAGTAAACACCAAATCACTTTTCAAGCGACTGTACAGCTTTGCACTTCACCCCAGTGCTTTCAAGAGGCTAGGAGCATCACTTGCTTTTAATAATATCTACAGGGAATTCAGGTTAGTAAACCACATGACTGGGGAGAGTGTAAAACAAGTTCTTTAAATTCTCTGTAGTGATTTGGAAAAGTGACTCAGTGTTTATGTGTCCATGTATTCATATGTTAGGTATTTAATAAGTGTGTGCTGGGTGCTGTTCTAGTTTCTAGGGATTAAAAAACTGAATTGAAATGCAGTTTGTAGTCAAGAAGCTCAGGAACTGCTGAGAAATGCATGCACACATGAGACTACAGCAGTCTTACAAATGCAACAGGCGGCACTGCAGGGTCTTTTGGAGCATCAGAAGACAAGCGTCTAAGCCAGCTGAGTAGGTTAGGAAAGGCTTCCCCTCACATTTATACTTGAAATGAGACTTAAAGGATGAATGGAGATCAGCTAGGGCAATTCAGATATGAAATAGGATGGTATACAAGGAGATAAAGCTATTTTATATTTGTATTGATTGTGGAGTTTAAAGCTTAAAAGAGAGTGTTGTGAGGCCAGCCAGGAGCCTTTGTCCAGTTAAGAAACATAGGTCACCTCCGGTGAGTCCCTGGAGTAGTGGGAACACGGAGCATCACGGTTAGATTTCCTCCTAAAATGTACCTGTCAATAGCTATATGGAGTGTGAATCTGAGTGGTACAAGACTGACAGCCAATGAAAGGGCTCTTGGAAAAGTCTAAGAAAAGATAATTGGCCCTTGACCTAAAGTGATTGTTTGTTCATTCACTTAGCATTATTTATTAAAAATATCATGTGCCATGTATGATAAGCCCTCAGCTAATATTGTACTCAGTGGCAAAAACACGGAAAGCTTTTTCTCCAATATCAGGAACAGAAAAGGATGCCCACTCTCACCACTGTTATCCAACATAGTTCTGGAAGTCCTAGCCAGAGCAGTCAGGCAAGAGGAACAAAAACTGGAATCCAAATTGGGGATGAAGTAAAATAGACATTTTTGCAGATGACATCATACTCAATAAAGAAAACCTTGAAGGCCAAAAAACTCCAAACACACACACACACACACACAAAACCTAGTAGAAACAGTAAGTAAATACAGTAAAATTGAAGGATACAAAATCAATTCAATGTACAGATGATGTGTTATAGAATTATACACTTGAAACTTACATAGTGGAATTAATCAGTGTCACTACAATGAATTTAATTTAAAAATTCAAAAAGACTCTATGTGCCAGACATTGTGCCAAATACTGGTGACATAAAGATGTAGCCCTTCATGAAGTTTGCATTTAAGAGAGAGAGAGAATAATTAGTCACAGAGGTAAATGTAAAATTTATACTTGAAATTAGTGTCTTTAAGTAGTGGTACATGATTACTAAGTAATTGTATAATGAGGAACCTGACCTCATTTGGTCAGCATAGCTTTTCTCAGTGGCAGTTGGGATAGAGATGAGGGGAGATATTATAAAATAAAATAAATAGGTGATTAGGTAGATAGATAATGGATGGATAGATTGATAGAAATCTGTCTTGTGTAAAATGACTAGAGTTCAAGAAACCCACTTCATTATTTTTTCAATCTTTTAAAATTGTAACATATAGGTACAGAAGAATGTTTGCAACATATATGTAAAGCTGTCACTATTTGCAGATGACATACTATGCTATGCATAGAAAATCCTAATGACTCCACCAAAAAACTGTTGTACCTATTTACCAAATTTAATAAAGTTGCAGGATAAAAAGTATGCAACAATTTGTTGTATTTCTTATACATTAATAACAAACTATCAGAAAGAAAAATTAAGAAAACAATCTCATTTACAATTGCAGCAAAAAGAATAAAATACCTAGGAATAAATTTAACAAAGAAGGTGAAAGACCTATGCATTGAAAACTATAAGACATTAATAAAAGATATTGAAGAAGACAAAAATGAGTGGAAAGATACTCCATGGTCATGGATTGGAAAAATTAATACTGTGAAAATGTCCACACTCCACAAAGCTTTCTAACCTGGGCTGTCTGGCCACTGCTGCTTCTCCCTTCTTGATGGTTTCCTTTGCTGTGCAAAAATTTTTATTTTGACATTGTCCAATTTGTTTAGTTTTTCTTTTGTTTCTCTCGTCTGGTTAGACATATCCAAAAAGCTATTCCTAAGAGGGATGCCAAAGAGTTTACCGTCTGTTTTCTCCTAGGAGTTAGGGTTTTGGGTCTTTACATTTAATTCATTTTTAGTTTATTTTTGTATATGGTATAAGAAAGTGGTGTAGTTTCATTTTTTTGCATGTATTTGTCTAGTTTTCTCAACACCATTCATTAAAGAAATTGTCTTTACCCCATTGTCATAGATTAGTTGACCATATAGGCATGGATTTATTTCTGGGCTCTCTATTCTGTTCTATTATTCTGTGTGTCTATTTTTATGCCAGTACCATGTTGCTTTGATTACTATGCCTTGTAGTATAGTTTGATATCAGGTACTGTGATACCTCCAACTTTGTTTTTTCTCAATATTGCTTTCTCTGTTTGGTGTCTTTGGTTGCTAATAAACTATAGTGTTATTTATTCTATTTCTGTGGAAAGTAACTGTTGGTATTTTGATAGGGACTGCTTTAAATCTGTAGATTGCTTTGGATAATATGGAAAATTTAATGATGTTAATTCCTATCCATAAACACAGTATGTAATATAATATTCCATTTATTTGTATCTATTTTTTTCCTAAATTTTTTTGACTACAGATCTTTTACCTCTTTGGTTATATTTATTCTTAGGTATTTTATTCTTTTATCTTTTATCTTTTTTGTTGAAATTGGATTGTCTTTTTTTTTTTTTAATTTCTTTATTGATTAAGGTGTCACATATTTGTCCTCATCCCCCCATTCCCATCCCACACCCCTCCCCATGGATGCCCCAACCCCCTGTTGAACTTAACCATTGGTTAGGCTCTTATGCATGCACACAAGACCTTTGGTTGATCTCTCCCTTCTCCCCCCACCCTGGATTGTCTTTTTATTATCTCTGATAGTTCATAATCTACATATATAAACGGAATATGCTAATTAGCCAGGCATCACGACCGCTCAGGAGGAGCTGCCGCACAGATGGGCGGGAGGGGACTGTGTGCTGCCCCCAGCCCCAGCAGCCACGGAAAGGCTGGGGCTGGGGGCGGGCCAGAGTGGAGACACCACACAGAGAGGTTGGGGCTGGAGGCCAGTTTATTCTATTCATCAGATTTTTTATTCCCTTGGTTTTTAGATTCACTTGTTGATAGATATGTATTTGTTGCTCATAATTTTTATCTTTACCTTTTTCTTTTTCTTCTTCCTCTTCTTAAAGAATACCTTTCAGCATTCCATATAATACTGGTTTGGGGGTGATGAACTCCTGTAGCTTTTTCTTATCTGTGAAGCTCTTTATCTGACCTTCAATTCTAAATGATAGCTTTGCTGGGTAGAGTAATCTTGGCTGTAGGTTCTTGCTATTCATCACTTTGAATATTTCTTGCCACTCCTATCTGGCCTGCATAGTTTCTGTTGAGAAATCAGCTGACAATTATATGGGTACTCCTTTGTAGGTAACTAACTGTTATTCTCCTGCTGCTTTTAATATTCTCTCTTTGTCTTTTGCTCTTGGCATTTTAATTATGATGTGTCTTGGTGTGGTCCTCTTTGGATTCCTTTTGTTTGGGGTTCTCTGTGCTTCCTGGACTTGAAAGTCTATTTCTTTCATCAGGTGGGGGAAGTTTTCAGTCATTTTTTCTTCAAATAGGTTTTCAGTATCTTGCTCTCTCTCTTCGTGTGGCACCCCCATAATTCGGACGTTGTTAGGCTTGAAGTTGTCCCAGAGGCTCCTTACACTATCTTCAACTTTTTGGATTCTTTTTCCTTTTTGCTTTTCCGGTTGGGTGTTTTTGCTTCTTTGTATTTCAAATCTTTGACTTGATTCTTGCGATCCTCTAGTCTGCTGCTGGGTCTCTGTATAATATTTTTTATTTCAGTCAGTTTATGCTTATTTTCTAGTCCATCCCTTTTCATATCCTCAAGGGTCTCGCTAAATTTATCTGCCTTTTCTAGAAAATTCTTGAAAAACCTTATAACTGTGGTTTTTAACTCTATATCCACTCATTTGCTTTCCTCCATTCTTTAATTTGTGACCTGTTTCTTTGTCTCCTCATTTTGGCTGTTTCCCTGAGTTGATAGAGTGGCTTTGTGTGCTAGGTGTCCTATAGGGCCCAGTGGCTCAGCCTCCCCAGTTACCTGAGGTGGACACTCTTGGTGCACCCCTTTGTGGGCTGTGTGCATAGTCTTGTTGTAGTTAAGCCTTGATAGTTGTTGGTATCACTGGGAGGAATTGACCTCCAGGCCAATTGGCTGTGAGGATCAGCTGTGTCTACGCTGGGAGAACTTCTGTGCTGGAGACACCCTTATGAGGCAAGACTTGCAAAAGCCTCTGTGTTCAGCTTGGATGGGGCGGAGTCTCAGGATGGAGCAGACTGCAATGGCTTCCCGTTAGGCCACCTAAGAGTCCCCTGGGTCTCAGTGTCCCGCGGTAATCGCTGCAAGCACCTCTGAGAGAAAGCCGCCCTTGAGTTTTGCCCACTGCCAGACAGTCCAAATGAGTCTGGGTCCCCAGAGTCTCGCCCGGAACTGGAGTTCAGAGCCGTCGGGAGCTTTTGTCTCCCTCCCGCTTGAGAAAGCCAGTCGCATACTCAGTTGCCCGCCCTCTTCGCGCTCGAGTGCTCCTCGGTACCTCTGCCTTCTGCACCTTCTCTGAGTCTCAGTGTGCTTTTCTCTTTCCTGACAGTCCAGTCTTTCCCCTTATGAGTCTGGGTCCCCAGAGTCTCGCCCGGAACGAGTTCAGAGCCGTAAGGAGCTTTTGTCTCCCTCCCGGTTGAGAAAGCCCAGTTGAGAAAGCTTGCTACGTACTCAGTTGCCAGCACTCTCCGCGCACTTGCCTCGGTACCTCTGCCTTCCGCAGCTCCTCTGAGTCTCAGTGTGCTTTTCTCTTTCCTTCTAGTTGTAGAATTTCCACTCAGCCAGCCTTCCTGTGGTTCTGGATGATGTCCGTTTTGTCTTTTAGTTGCAGTTTTGAAATTGTTGTGTGAGGCAGCAGTTTAGGTGTTTATCTATGCCGCCATGTTGGTTTCTCTCGAAAGGTTGTTTTATATTGTAAAACATATGAGCCATTTTTAAGAATAAATTTAATTAATGTATGTATTGTTTAGTAACATTAGTTATTGTCCTCGTCATTTCTGCTTTATTGTTTCCTTATGTGAAGATCGTATTCTTTATTTTACAGGGAAGAAGAGTCCCTGGTAGAACAGTTCGTGTTTGAATCCTTGGTTACATATATGGAAAGTCTGGCCTTAGCACATACGGATGAGAAATCCTTAGGTAGGTCTTATCCGAGCTTCTCTGTGCATGCCAATTCTGTTTGCCTTACAATTCTTAAGAGCTTTTTCACTCAGGGATTAAGCCTCAGCTGCTTCTGTCACAGGGTGGTATGCTTTTCTCATGTGTCCCATTTAGGGTGATACATGTGAAAGGGATATATACCCCTCCGGTGCCTCAATTCCAATTTGTAAAAGAGTTTGCCATGCCCTCCTTCTCTAAGACTTACCATGTACCCCTGGTGGCCACTGAGGTTGACCCTTGATTGGTCAGATATCCTGCAGGGCAGGTGGGACAATTTTATTGTGAGTTCAATGAAGCCAACCAGTTGCTGTGATGACACAAAATGTGAAAGTATACTGATTGTACAATGTAAAGAAAGCTGGATGTGAAAACCACTGAGATGTGGTCAATGTTCCTGAGCTCACTAATGATAACTTAGAAAGTAGAACATAAGTCTCACTGCAAGATTGTGATAAAGCTCTTTTGACTGTAATTAAGAAATAAAAAAGTCAGGAATAGGCTAAAGTAGCTAAGAGAATAATAAATGATAGCCTTTACAGTTAAATTCTGGACAGAAGCTGTTAGGAACATCATGGAATGTTTGAGCTGGAAGACTTGTTAGAGATTTCCCCATTTGTTTCCACACTAGTCAGGACTCAGGTGCCCAGAGAATGTAAGCAGCTGATTTAGGTCCCATAGCTGCATGGTGGCAGAATTTCTCTTTCATCTATCCAGATTTTGGTTTCTGTTTATTTTTTTAAGACAGGTTGAGCTCTATTATCCTTCATGTTGATAGCCTGCTATGGGCAAAAATGCTTAAAATTTAGTGTACTATTGCTTTGTTTATCTTTATATCTTATGTTATTTTTTTTCGGCAAGTGAAACTACTATTTAAAAAATACTGCCGTATTTAAAAAGTACAGAAAGGAAACTTTTTTTTGGACACAGGTTAAAAGAAGTTCTGTAAGGCTCTTTTCCTAAATAACCATTTTACTATTTTAGTTCTGTTCTTCTATAGTAGTCATATTATTAAGCTATAATATAGTTTAACCTACATAAGAAGAAGGAGAGGTCAAATTATGCCCTTTAAATAAAAGCCTTAAATTGAGATGCACAGGCTCTTGTGTCTTATGTGGGTTTATAATACATCCAAAGTCTCTTCCATCTCAAATCCATTGCATGAGGCTGTGTTTTGTTTGGCCGAAGGGCTGGTGGGGCAGTTTCTAAATAGGTGTGGTATTGCTATATGTGTGAGTGTGCTCCATAACTATCTTGCATTCTTCTTTTTTCTTTTTATCCTCACCCGAGGATATTTTTCCATTGATTTAGTAGAGAGAGAAGGAAAGACAGAAATACTGATGTGAGAGAAACACATTGATTGGTTGCCTCCTGCACAGGCCCTGACCAGGGCCCTGGCTGGGGAGGATCCTGCAACTGAGATACATGCCCTTGATCGGAATCGAACCTGGGACTCTTTGGTCTGCAGGCCGACACTCTATCCACTGAGCCAAACAGACTAGGGCAGTGGTCGGCAAACCGCGGCTCGCGAGCCACATGCGGCTTTGGCCCCTTGAGTGTGGCTCAGTGTTAGAACCACTTCTTCAAAATAGACTCGCCCAGGCTGAAAACCAACTTCTGCGCATGGGCCACGAAGTTTCAATCACACTGTACGTGCACACCCGCACGTGTTATTTTGTGGCAGAGCCACACTCAAGGGGCCAAAGAGCCGCATGTGGCTCTCGAGCCGCGGTTTGCCGACCACTGAGCTAGGGCTATCATCTTGCATTCTTAAATATGGGTTTTAGTTTTGGACGTACAATGTAAGTCATTTATTTAAAGTTTAAATTCTGAGGGGTGAAAAGATACTAACTTCATTGTAAATTTACCTCTAATTAAAAACTACATCAATAAATCTATAATGCTAATTTTTTATTAATAACCGGCATATATCTTCTTTGGAAATATGTCTTTGTAATTGAGAACAGGTACACTTCAACAGTGTCATGATGCCATTGATCACCTAAGGCGTATCATTGAAAAGAAGCACGTTTCTTTAAATGAAGCAAAAAAACGACGTTGCCCACGGTAGGTGATATTCCTTCATTTTTTCATTTTTTCCCCCCAAAATAAAACTAATTCTCAGATAATGAAAAAGGATTTGGGAGGAATGTGTGGAAATATGCAGAATTAGTTTTTAAAAAAATATTTTTATTGATTTCAGCAAGGAAGAGAGAGGGGGAGAGAGAGAAACATCAATGATGAGAGAATCATTGATTGGCTGCCTCCTGCACGCCCCACACTGGGGATCAAGCCCACAACCCAAGCATATGCCCTGACCAGTAATCGAACTGTGACCTCCTGGTTCATAGGTTGACACTCAACCACTGAGCCACACCTGCCAGGCCAGAATTAGTTTTCTAAACAAGGAATGTGTGGAAGTATGAAGAGTCAGTTTTCCAAAGACATTAAAAAGCTTTATGTTTGAAATTGCTTGGCTTAAGGTATTAATTTGATCTCGGTTGGGACAGTGGATATAATTTGAAAATTCGTTTTGTAACAATTTATTTTACCTGCACTAATTTGAATACCAATTTGATGTGGAATTATTTGCCTAGACTATGCATGAACTATTTTAGAGTAAATTTGAAATATAAGAACTGAAATATTGAAATAGTAGGATTTTGACAGACATGGAATTATAGACTTATGAGATGAAGTTGCTCACAGCCAAGGCTGGGTTATTGAGTAGTTTCTAGTCTTTGCTCTCATTTCCATCCCAGCAGGCCTCATTCTCAGACAGGATGGGGTGTGCCATGCATTAGTCCCTATGTAGGGAACTCTGGTGTCTGCTGATGGCTGCTGCTCTGTAAAAGCATTGACACATGTAGACTGGATACTAATATATCCTCTGTTTTAAAATTTATTCTTCCACTTTCTACCATTAACTTACATCTCGTTAAACCATGGGTTCTCAAGCTTGAGCATGCATCAGGATTAGTTGGAGGTTTAGTTAAAACTCAGGTCACTGGACCCTGCCCTCAGAATCTGTTTCAGTAGGTCTGAGGTGGGGCCAAGAATTTGCATTTCTGCCACATTTACAGGTAATATTGAGGCAGCTTGGTCCAGGGACCACAATTTGAGGAGCACTGCTTTAGATCTTAAATGCTCTTTTGTTTTCAAGTGCAGTGTACAGGAAACATAAAAATACTTGGTGCTGTTTTTTTAAGAAATGTTTTGTAATTTCTCCCTGGGGGGTGGGTGGGGAGGGGGAGGAGAGGCAATCAGCATTTAGGGACTATTTAATGTGTCATTTTTACTGTATTCTAATGATAATACATTAAAAATAAATTGAATGTCTTTTAATGAGATTTCTACATGTATCAGTGTGGCAAATTTGAGTTTTTGACGCCTAGACTCGTGGGTCATTTAAATGCTAAATATTGGGTTATTTATATATTATGTACCTTGTGCTATCTCCATATAGAGGATTTCCACCTGCGGCATCATTGTGTTTATTGGATGTGGTCCAGTGGCTTTTAGCCAATTGTGGGAGGCCCCAGACAGAATGTCGACACAAATCCATAGAACTGTTTTATAAATTTGTTCCTTTATTGCCAGGTATGGTGATCTTTATGCCCTATAAATGTTGGGTTTTGCTTTACCAGTAGTTTAGAGTTGTGTACTTATTTAAAATGTATTCTTTCCATTATTTAGATGAATGTAACAAATAATATGTTTCTAATAAATATAACATTAAATATGTTTACTAATCATTACAGATCCATTGTATGACAAATGATAAATTATGTGTGTACATTTCTCAAAGTTTTAGAGAAGGAAAGAAAAAATGCTATTTTGATGTTAGTCAAATGGTACAGAGGAAGTACATTTAGAATTCTCCAGCATCTTTTTTATTTCACTACATTTTTGCTTTTCTATCCCATTTAAAAGAAATAGAGTTGGATTACCATTGCAGCTGTTAACATGATATCAATTAAGATTTAAAAATCATATTAATGTTAATGAAATAATGTAGTTGTTTTATTTCCGTATGTAATTAGTAAGAAACTTTTACTCTCCTAAGTCTGAATGATCTCAGATCATTGTGATATTAAAGGAAAGAAGTGAACCTATGCTTTTCAATAATGAATGTACTAAACCAGTAAACTGTACTTACACACGTAAGATAATTAATGACGGTGCACTGCAAATCATAATAGGCAGTTGTCTTTAGAAAATGGGGTGGAGTACTACTTTGGGGCTTTTTCTTCATGGGTGAAGAGGTAAAAATTCATGTAATTCTGAAGCTTAGACAGATTCTATAATTTGTTATATTATGAAGTATAGTATAATGTTATATACTATATTTTATATACTGTATATTATAATTGTATTCATACTATATATTATGTGGCATAGATATAATATACATACTATAATTTTATTTATATTGTAGAAATGTATGTTTATATTTTTAATTTAGAGAATATTATCCTATCTAATAAAAGAGTAATATGCAAATTGACCATCACTCCTAGACACAAGATGGCTGCCCCCATATGGTCAAACATTGCTGTCCCCATATGGACACAAGATGGCCGCCACAAGATGGCTGGCAGGGGAGGGCAGTTGTGGGCAGTTAGGGGTGACCAGGCCAGCAGAGGGCAGTTGGGGGTGACCAGGCCAGCAGAGGAGGGCAGTTGGGGACCCAGGCCTGCAGAGGAGGGCAGTTGGGGGTGACTAGGCCGTCAGAGGAGGGCAGTTGGGGGAGACCAGGCCAGCAATGGAGGGCAGTTGGGGGGGACCCAGGTCAGCAGGGGAGGACAGTTGGGGGGCGACCAGAACTGCAGGGGAGGATAGTTGGAGGGACAGGCCTGCAGGGGAAGAGAGTTGGGAGGGACCAGGCCTGCAGTGGAGGGCAGTTAGGGAGGACCAGGCCTGCAGGGGAGGGCAGTTGGGGAGGACCAGGCCTGCAGGGGAGGGCAGTTGGGGGGACCAGGCCTGCAGGGGAGGGCAGTTGTAGTGATCAGGCCAGCAGGGAGGGCAGTTAGCGTGACCAGGCCAGCAGAGGAGGGCCATTGGGGGAGACCAGGCAAGCAGCGGAGGGCAGTTGGGGAGGACCAGACCTGCAGGGGGAGGGCAGTTGGGGAGGACCAGGACAGCAGGGGAGGGCAGTTGGGGGGGACCAGGCCTGCAGGGGAGGGCAGTTGGGAATGACCAAGACGGCAGAGGAGGGCAGTTGGGGGGGTGGGGACCCAGGCCTTCAGGGGAGGGCAGTTGGGGGGGACCAGGCCTGCAGGGGAGGGCAGTTGTGGGCGATCAGGCCGGCAGGAAGGGCAGTTAGGGGTGACCAGGCCAGCAGAGGAGGGCCATTGGGGGAGACCAGGCAAGCAGCGGAGGGCAGTTGGGGGGAACCAGGCCTGCAGGGGAGGGCATTTGAGGGGGGGACCCAGGCCTGCAGGGGAGGTTAGTTGGGGGGGGACTAGGCCTGCAGGAGAGGGCAGTTAGGGGCAATCGGGCCGGCCAGGGAGCCGTTAGGCGTTGATCATGCTGACAGGGGAGTGGTTAGGGGTGATCAGGCTGACAGGCAGAAGCGGTTAGGAGCAATCAGGCAGAGGCAGGTGAGCAGTTGGGAGCCAGCAGTCCTGGATTGTGAGAGGGATGTCCGGTAGGATCAGCCTAAACGGCCAGTCAAACATCCCTCAAGGGGTCCCAGATTGGAGAGGGTGCAGGATGGGCTGAGGGACCCCCCTCACCCCCCCCCCCCCATGCATGAATTTCATGCACCAGGCCTCAGGTTATTTCATATTTGCTTACAGCTTTTAGTTAAAGTTTGTTTTAATTGTTAAATTATTCTTATGCCAATCCTAAAACGGCAGTGAAGAGTGGATGGGTAGAGGGGTAGGCATGTGTTCATTATTTTTAAAGGAAACTGAGGCCCAGATATTACATAGGTAGAACTACTCGTTGGCAAACCCTACTTCATATTTGGGTGTTTGGCTCCCTCTGGCCCACATGATTTCTAGTGATGACAACTTGACTGATCCCAGACATTTCTGTTGCTGTTCTGTTCAATTTCCTCTAATAGGGATGGCATATATTTTCAATGAAATAAATGAGCTCCACCTCTTAGAATTGTGTTTGTTAAACTAAGGATGCGAAGTATGTGAACCTTGCCCTGCTGCCAAAATACGGTTTTTATAAAATTAATAAACATTCCTTGACTTACCTCTAATGTCTTCTCCCATGGTGCATGTGCCTCTCTCTCCTCTATCTTTTCCCCGATTGGTTTTTAAGGGACAGTGTTAGGCATCTCTTTAGATCAGGTGTCCTGTGTCCTGAGGTCCAGCACCATGAGTGGGGGTGCTGGACACATCAACACCCAGATCAGGGGAACGTAGTAACAGGTGCAGGTATATTCCTGTGAGCTGTGTCAGGAGCTTCTGAATGCTGAGACTCAGTGAATGGGAGCATGTTACACAGAAAGCCAGTGTGATGGACAACCACTGTCCTGAGGAGGACAGTGACAAAGGAAGCCAGCGTGACAGACAACCACTGTCCTGAGGAGGACAGTGACTAAGGAAGCCAGCGTGACAGACAACTCAGGACAGAGACTAAGGAAGAGAGCTGGGAAGTTTCCACACTCTCCAAATGTGCTTTCCTATTTTTCTCAACTTGTCTCTCTTTTCTCATGTTCTCTTGTCTTCTTTCTCTTAGATCTGCTTTTTGTGTCCTTTATTTCTATACTTTTTATCACTTTTAGCTAGCACTTGATGTAAAATTTAAATATCTTATTTTCACTCATTATTCTAGTTTTATTTTCTCTCTTTTCTTAGTGAAAATAATAGAATGGTTTAATACTTCTTTCTAAAGCAAAACCTGAAAACATGATATTAATCTTTTACTTATACAACTTGTGATAGGTATTTTTTGACACAAAAGAAAAACTGTTTCTTCTGAATACATCAGAATTACATTACTGTTTTAGATTCTTCACGAACGTCATTAGACTCAAAATGACCTGACCTTTCAGAGCCTTTCATATCAGAGAATACAAAATATAATTTTCTTTTTTTCTTTTTGTTTTTAAATATATTTTATTGATTTTTTACAGAGAAGAAGGGAGAGGGATAGAGAGTTAGAAACATCGATGAGAGAGAAACATCGATCAGCTGCCTCCTGCACACTTCCCCCTGGGGATGTGCCCGCAACCAAGATACATGCCCTTGATCAGAATCGAACCTGGGACCCTTGAGTCCGCAGGCCGACGCTCTATCCACTGAGCCAAACCGGATAGGACTTATTTTTTTCTTTAATTTAGAAATGATTAATACTTAAAAGAAAAATATCTTTTAGCAAGCAGATCATTTGTCTCTTATTTAACAAACACAATACTTACTCTATGGAAGACTCTATTCTAAGCACTTTAAAAAATATTAACTACTTCAATTCATTTAATCTTTGTAATAACCTCAGAGGTAGATACTGTTAAGATTCTTATTTAAGGTTAAGTAAACTCAGACATGAGAGGCCAGGTCCCTAAAGCTGAGAGGTAGCACAACCAAGATAGGAATATAAGAATCACAGTGTTCTTGTGTGTCTATTCCTTAAATTATTCTATTAAAAAGGAATAATAATATTAAAGAAAAAGGGCAAGAGAAAGGGCATAAAGTTTAAAGCTATTAAAATGGTGTCCAACTCTTTTTATAATGTTTAAAGAAACAGGGAAGAACGGCTTTTGGAGGAAATGCTTCCTGGCAGTAATTATAGTGAAACAAGTTGTGAGTACTATAGTAAAAAAATAGATGACCCTGGATCACTGTGAAATTTTGCTGTTCTGATATGTAGTTTAAGTGGGATTTTAATGGAAAGCTATACTTGAAATATTGTGTAGTGCCAGTCTTATTCTGTTCTGATTACATTTTTTAACTTGAAAGACTTATTTTCATTTTTTTATTATCGGGGGATGCTATTTCTCATTAGGAACAGTGATTAGATGAAATAATTTTAATTATGTGGTAGTTATTTATATGTGCGTTTAATTTTGTTTATTTTTTAAGGCAACACATCTCCTTCTTTATGGCTGAAAGACGTTATCCAGAAAAAAGACGCTTCCTTCCTCATAAACACATTTGAGGGGGGAGGAGGAGGCTGCGGTCAGCAGTCAGGCATCCTCGCTCAGCCAACCCTCTTCGACGTGCAAGGGCCGTTCAGCCTCAGAGCGGCCCTGCAGTGGATGGACATGCTGCTGGCGGCACTGGAGTGCTACAACACCTTCATTGAAGAGAGAACCTTGGAGGCATCCGAGGTCCTGGGTAGGTGGAACTTACCCCTAAGCTAGTGTTGTTCAGTTCTGCCGGGAGTCTTTCTGGGAAAGGCTCCGTGGGCTTTTTGATTAGACAGTTTGCTGCTGTCACAGAATAATAACAGTGATAACATACCATTTACGTAGTACTGTGCAAAGCTTTACCTGCATTCTTACTTAATTTCACAATGAGGGTGTGAGTATAGATGCCACCACCGAAGCTACAAAAACCTGTTCTTTTTGCCCTGCCCGTAGGTTCTTGACCCTTTTATAAAAATCACCTTTTGAGGTTTTTGTTTCCAGATTGTACATTAAAAGGTTTCTTCCTGATTTGAGACTTTAAGATCATGTTCATGCTTCTGTATGATGCGTCTTGGCTTTTCTTATTTATATTCTGCAAGCATTCTCATTGTTTACAGAGAGGTAGAAGAAGGTGGGCAGGCTCCATCCTTTTGTGACTTAATAGGACCTGTCAGGGCAGGAGCTGGCTGTGGGGAGGTACGTCTCTCCAAGGACAGAGCACTTGGAGCTGACGATTGGCTTGAAGGCGTGTTCTCTGCTTCCTGGTTCTCTGAGCAGCGTATGTTAGTCTTCGGAGATTTCACTTAAATCCTCTCAAGAGGACCTCAGACTTGCCACTCAGAGCATGTTCTATTTAAATGATTTTTAATTTAGGTGGAGAATTACTCTAGTGATGGGGGTGGCTGACTAAGGGAACTACCATTCTCTCTTTAATTTTGTCAGAGGTAAAGTTCATATTTGGGAATTTAGGAGAGAGGAACCAGGTTATTTTCCTTCTGAGGATGGTAGAACCAGGCAGAGTGGGGAGTGTTTAATGGACGTGAATGCATACATGGCGAGGGTTCAAGGAAACAGATCTTATACCATTCTGGGGAAGTCTGATTCTTTAGCATGAGATTCTGTGTGATTCTAGCATGAGATTCTCAAAGTGATAGATCAAAAAGTTGTGAAACTTTGAAAATAGCAATAGTAGCTGTGCAGATGCCAATAGTACCTTAAATATATTGTTTTAAGAGCTCTCATATATCCTCATTTTGAAAGTTTGAGCAAGGAAAGAAAGGCATAAAAATATGCAAAACCTCTTTCCTAATCACATTTCCTAATGATAAACATTTTAAGAGTTTAGTATTTACTTTTCTAAACTTGTAATATATTATATATTTTTAAAATTTTCATTTTTTAGTTAATGGATGATTATACGTGCTTTACTGTAATTTGTGTGTTTTTTTTAAAAAGAAACTTAACAGTGTACTCAATGGAACTAGGAGTTTTATAGTCAACATCATCAGCTTTAAAATACAGTTTCTTTATTGGAAATTTTGCAGAATCCCTGTATTATTACTATTTAATTCTTACATTTTTTTATCTTAAAGTATTATGCCTTTATGCTTATATTTTCATGTATAATTCTACCTATGTCTTTGAAAAAAAAGGGTGTGTTTATATAAAGGTTTCTTTTGTGTTGAGTTATCATTACTAGTACATTTGTTATTAGGGCACATTATACTCATTACCACCACAACATAAACATAATAAACATTTTTATAATCATCTAACCTAATAAAAGAGTAATATGCAAATTAACCATCACTCTGCTACACACAAGCCACACCCATCAGCAATGCCCACCAGCCAATCAGAGGGAGTATGCAAATTAACCCCAACCAAGATGGCTATGGCCACAGAGAGCAGGAGGGAGGCTTGGGTTTCCCTGGCAATGGAGGAAGCCAAGCTTTCCACACACCCTGGCGGGCCCAGGCCTCCACTCAAAGGTACAAAATTTCAATTATAGAAGGTAAAAAAATTCCAACAGAAATGGCGGCAGCCACTGAACTGGAAGAGCAGGAGGCTAGGGTTGCCCCGGGTGATGGAGGAAGCCAAGCTTCTGCAGCCCTGGCCGGCTCAGGCCTTCACTCCAGGCTACAAAGTTTCAATTATAGAAGATAAATAAACCCCAGATACCAGGGCCTCCGCTTGGGTCACTGGGGGGCGTGGCTGGCCTGCAAACCACCACAGGCCCCTCGCCCAGGCTGCCCCATGCTCCAAGGGAACCCCTACCCTGATCCGGGATACCCTTCAGGGCAAACCAGCTGGCCCCCACCCATGCACCAGGCCTCTATCCTATCTAATAAAAGAGTAATAGGCAAATTGACCATCACTCCAACACACAAGATGGCTGCCCCCATGTGTTCAAAGATCCTGCCCCCATGTGGACACAAGATGGCCACCACAAGATGGCCAGCAGGGGAGGGCAGTTGGGAGGCACCAGGCCTGCAAGGGAGGGCAGTTGAGAGGAACCAGGCCTGCAAGGGAGGGCAGTTGGGGACAATCAACCCTGCAGGGGAGGGCAGTTAGGGGTGACCAGGTCGGCAGAGGAGGAAAGTTGGGGGCAAACAGGCTGGCAGGGGAGCAGTTAGACATCAATCAGGCTGGCAGGCAGAAGCGGTTAGGGGCAATCAGGAAGGCAGGCAGGCAAGCAATTGGGAGCCAGCAGTCCTGGATTGTGAGAGAAGGATGTCCGACTGCCCTAAACGGGCAGTCAGACATCCCTCGAGGGGTCCCAGATTGGAGAGGATGCAGGCTGGGCTGAGGGACACCTCCTACCCCCCCCCGTGCACAAATTTTGTGCACCGGGCCTCTAGTTATATATAAAAAGCAAGATTATGTGGTTAGAATAATACTTTTTGTTTGTTTAGATTTTAGTACTAAAACAACTTGTTTACACTAAACAAGTGCCATATTTGAATAATTCTAAAATAGACTTTGTTCCTACATTTAACTTATCTATGGTTGGAATGTGTCATAGCTCATAGTCTGTGTAGTCAAGAATAGTTGGTATTTGAGAATGTAATTCTTAATGTATTTTCTCTCACTTCTTTGAATACATAGTGACCTGTCATCAAAATTATTTTTTAACTAGAGGCCCGGTGCACGGATTTGTGTACATTGAGAGGAAATTAATTAGAAGGTGGCCAGTGGGGCGGGATTGCACGTGGGGGCATGAAAGGCGTCTGCGGAGTGAGCGGGGGTCCCTCTGGCTGGTGGGGTCCTTCGACCTGGCCTGAGGGATTGGGCCAAAACCAGCAGTCTGACATCCCCCGAGGGGTCCTGGAGTGCGAGAGGGCTGTTACTCAGCAGCTCCTGTGTTGAGCGTCTGCCCCCTGGTGGTCAGTGTGCGTCACACCTACCAGCTTAGCCTTTTGTATATATAGATAATTTGACAGTATAATTTATTTTCCTTAAATTTTATGAAAACAAGAATTGGAAACCATTAGACTTAGAAAAGGATTTGTCACTCAGTTATTACCGTTACTTATTCTTTCAACACATGTATCACTATTTTAAACTAGTAGCCCTGCGCATGAATCCGTGCGCCAGTAGCTCGACAGTAGCTCGCTGCTGCCCTCCAGTAGCTCTCCGCCTGCTGCCCCGCCCTCCTGTAGCTCCCCGCGTCCCCCCCTCATAGCTTGCTGCCCTGCCCCCTCCTGTAGTTCTCCACCTCCCGCTTGTAGCCAGTAGCTCGCTGCTGCCCTCCTAAAGCTCTCCGCCCGCTGCCCCGCCCTCCTGTAACTCCCTCCACTTCCCCCACCCCTCATAGCTTGCTGCCCTGCCCCCTCCTGTAGCTCTCTGCTTGTAGCTTGCTGCCCCACCCTCCTGCTGATCCATGATCCTGTCATTACGCGGTCAGTTGTTACGCTTCACGGTGTAATGACCATTTGCATATTATATCTTTATTATATAGGACTAGTGGCCGGCCTGCTTGCCCCCAACTGCCCCCCCGCTGTCCTGATCACCCCCAACTGCCCCCCTCCCGGCTTGCTCACCACCAACTGCCCCCGCCCCCCCGCCGGCCTTCTTGCCCCTAATTGCCCCTCCTTGCCGGCGTGATTGCGCCCAACTGCTCCCACTGCTGGCCTACTCGCCCCCAACTGCCCCCCCTGCCGGCCTGCTTGCCCCCCCTGCCAGCCTGATTACCCCCAATTGCCCCCCCTGCTGGCCTGCTTGCCCCCAACTGCCCCCCCTGCCGGCCTGCTCACCCCCAACTGCCCCCCCCACGCCAGCCTGATTACCCCCTACTGCCCTCCCCTCCTGGCCTGATCGCCCCTAACCGCCTTTGCCTCAGCCCTGCCACCATGGCTTTGGAGGGACGTCCGGAAGGTCTCCTGGAAGGTCTCCCAGTCTAATTAGTATATTACCCTTTTATTAGTATAGATTGTCTCTTTGGGGCTCCAAAGGTCTACAGTAAATTTGAGGAGAGGAGAAAAGTGTTTCTTTCTTCCTTCCTTCCTTCCTTTTTCTTTTTTTTTTTTTTCATCCTCACCCAAGGATATTTTTTCCATTGATTTTTAGAGAGAGTGACAGGGAGGGGAAGAGACAGAGAGAGAAACATTGATGTGAGAGCGACATTCGTTGCCTCCCGCCTGTGCCCTGAATAGCGCTGGGGATCGAGCCTGCAACCGAGGTACATGCCTTTCACTGGAATCAAACCTGAGACCCTTTAGTCCACAGGCCGACACTCAAACCATTGAGCAACCTGCTAGGACTGTGTTTCTTTTGTTAAGCAGAAGGGCAGTTATGAAAGGGGTGGAGATGAGTAAGGAGCACAAACACAATCATATTTTCAGATAGATGAGTTTTGTGAAAAAGTTCATCTGGTTGATCTGAAATTGATTCTATAGCACACCTGTTTGAAGATGATTGCCATAATTGGTCTCTCTGTCACCCCTTTGAAGGACATTTAGGTTGTTTCTATTTTCTGTTATTAAGAACAGTGCTACAATGAACATCCCTATAAACATAGCTTGCAACTCTTTCACTAGAATGAAATTTCAGTGCTGGATCAAATCATATGAGTCTCTTAACATTTAACAGAAATTGGCATATACATTTTTTTAAAGCTTTTGGTATGATTTGCCAAATTGACCTTTAAAAAGATCATATTAGTTTATATTCCACAACTAGTGTTTGAAAAACACTTCAGTAGATGTGTTCTTACTCTGAGTTTAAAGTTGAATTCTGTTTGGGTGGTCTTAATTCTGAAATGAGAAGAAATGAGTGCCATTTTATTCAGCTTTTATTGAACGTCTTCTTTTACCTTTGAATTTTGACTACATTATGACTATATTTAAAGAAGAGGTTTCACATTAATCTCTTTGGAGTTAGAGAAAATAAATGTTGATATTTCAATGCAATTTTTTCTAGGTACTGAAACACAGTCTTCACTTTGGAAAGCAGTGGCTTTCTTTTTAGAAAGCATTGCTATGCATGATACTATGGCAGCTATGAAGCCCTTTGGCCCTGGGATAACAGATAACAGACTCAGCCCACAAGAGGAAGAAAGATATAATTACAGCAAATGCACAATTGTCGTTCGGATTATGGAATTTACTACAACACTGCTCAGAATCTACCCAGAAGGCTGGAAGGTAGGGTCAGTCCTGCTGCTCTATTGAGGACAACACTTGGCACTGGAAAAATACATATAAAGTGCCTATTAGAAGTGGTTTGGGCTGTCTGAGAACTTTTCATTGCTGTAGGAGTTACCTCTTTTTGAAAATAAAAAAACTGCACGTTCTTCAGATGCTCATTGTATGAATAAAATACAACAGTTTTTCTGAATTTTTATTAGATACTAGAGGCCTGGTGCATGAAATTCGTGCACAGGTAGGGTCCCTAGGCCTGGCTGGTGATCAGGGCCGAGTGGGGCCTTCCTTTGTTCCACTCCGCCCCCTGGTGATCAGCACACATCATAGCGAGCTGTCAAACTCATGAGGGGACAATTTGCATACTAGCCTTTTATTACATAGGATTGCATTTTCATACTACAATCAAATATCTACCTTAGGAAACATGAATTATCAAATATTTATAAATGTATCTGTCAGGCTTATTATATAAGCAAATTCCAGTCAGTCCATCTAGTTAATATATACTAAGTGCCTACTGTATGCCAGGGTCTGTCCTGCAGATATAGCATTGACCTGACTCAGTGGCTGGGAAACTATGGGCCCTAGGCCAGATACCACCTGCTACTTGCTCTTGTAAAGAAGGCTTTAACCCTGGCCAGGTAGCTCAGTTGATCAGAGTATTGTCCAATATGCCAAGGTTGTGAGTTCAGTCCCTGGTCAGGGCACATACAGGAAGCACCAAAGAATGCATGAATAAGTAGAACAACAAATTGATCTCTCTCTCTCATCTCTCTCTAAAGTCAATAAATAAAATTTTTTTTACAAAGAAGGTTTTATTGGAACACATCCCGGTTCATTTGTTCACATATTGTTCATGGTGGCTTTCACACTATAATGGCATTTAGGTAGCTGCAGCAGACTGTATGGCGCATAAAGTTAAACACATTTATTGTCCAATCCTTTACAGAGAATGTTTGCCAACCCTTGCCCTATCCAGGCAAAATTTCCCAACTTCATGGACCTTACACTGTAGTGAAAATCTAATTCTGACTAATAGATGTGTTCTTATTCAAATTTGTCTTTTACAGCTTCTTGAAAAGTATTTATGTAACACAAACCTTATGAAACTCTTGGTGAAAACCTTATGTGAGCCCTCGAGCGTAGGTTTCAATATCAGTGATATCCACATTATGAATCACCTTCCTGATGTTTGTGTGAACCTGATGAAAGCACTAAAGAAGTCTCCATACAAAGACATTCTAGAGAGGAACCTCAAGGAAAAAATAACAGCACAGAGGTGGGCAGCGGGTCATGCTCAGGGTCGGGGTTGGGAGTTTAAGGTTGCACCATGCCGTGGAGCGTGTGGGCATTCGGGTCATGCTCAGGGTCAGGACTGTGGAGGACTTAAAGATTGCACCGTGCTCTGGAGCTGTGTGCCGGTCAGCTCTAGCTCCATTTCTTCAAGTGAAGGATCTCATCAATGGGGCGTTGGGTGCAGAGGATCTCATCAGTTGTTTGAAAATCATCTATTTAGCAAATGCCTTCCCTGCCCCTTGATACGCAAGCCTTGCATGTGGCTTAGCCTTTGTTGATTTCCGTGGCTGGCTTAGTGCATAGGCCCCTTGGTTTGTGTTAGCCATGTTTGTTTTCCAGAGCTGGGTAAGGTATTTGAGTGCTGGGTATTTAGTTAGTTAATACATTTATAACAGAATGCGCACATTTTTCAGTATATCCTAGTAATTTAATGAGATCGGCTCTGATGTGGTGTTCTTTTTGCTTTTCTCATTTGGCCAGCTTTGAGGAGCTCTGTGGCATTGACCTGTATGGCCCCGATGCTTACGTGGACAGGGCCAAGTTGTCCTCTTTCGTGTCAACTTGTAAACATCTTCATCGAGCTGGGGTTTTGCATGATGTATTGCCATCTCAGGTAACCACATTTTGTTTTTACATGTATCTTAGCTTCAATGAGCTAACTAGTCGATTTATTTATATTCTTTTTTGAACATCCTTAGTGGGTGCTGAAATGGGAATTATAGAAATACTTGCTCCAGACCTGTAGATGTTACCAGGAATATAAATATACAAGTAAATATAAAAATTAATCAATATCAAATGAAAATAGAACAAAGGCTATTTGAATACTTCCAGCAGCCTTCTAAAGAACTTTAGGGACTAACTGCTACTGTGCCTTAGTGGCTAGGCAACGGCAGTGAAAAACGGCGTAGAAAGCAAAGTTGAGTGAAACGTTTCCTTACAGTTGGAAGGCAGTTGTCAGTGTTAGTTAACATGGAATTTTTAATTAACAAAATGTGTGAAATCGTGTGTTTTTAATATTTTGTTGTTGATTTTACTTTAGTCTGTAGATCAGCATCATTATATTGGCACAAAACTTCTTTCCCTGGTTTATAAAAGCATCGCTCCTGGACACGAACGACAGTGCCTCCTTTCACTTGACCCCAGTTGTAAGCGATTGGCCAGTGGACTTCTGGAGTTGGCCTTTGCTTTTGGAGGATTGGTAGGAAAAACCGCTACATGCTATGCTATCCTAATAATGTGAATATATAACTCACATGCATTGTGTCTTTAAAAACAGGAATTTGTTGGATAAGTTCTTAGCTGTACAAGTACTTTAATCAATTTACATGAGCTGACTTTCTAGAAGGTTTTCTGGTGTGGTTTTTTTTTTTTTTTTTTTTTTTTTTTTTTTTTTTTTTTTATGAAAGAAATAGAACAGCATTCTTTTAAATTAAGGTTTTGTCTATCCCTCTTTGTTCCTAAAAGGACTTTAGGCAGAGAACATTTTGTGACTGTACAGCTGAACTGTGTTGGCACAGTGACCCCTCCTTCCCCCCTCCTTGGTAATTCTTCAGATGGCTGACTTGGGAGAGCCCCCGAGGGTAACTCAGTCACCACACACAGATGTCTTCATTCTGTGGGAACTGCAGGGCTGGCCTCAGCCTCTGCTGCAGAGGAGACCTGCAGCCAGCACTGGGCATCCACTCATTGTGCCTGTTTCTCCTGCAGTAGAAGCCTCTGCTCCTTTGTCTACTCCATGTAAACAAATTACATGCTTTGTCTAAAAATACTCCTTTACTAGACTCTCCCCTCAAAGCAACAGTAAGATGTCTAGAGATTTGGGAGAAACATGAGTCAGGGAAGATCTCTTGTCCAAATTGAAACTTAGAAAGTAGAGACTCACTGAAATGTATCTAATTCAAATTTGAACCCTGGCCTTTAAATACCAGGCTCTTGTGCGATTTTCCACTTTCAAAGTTAATAGCTACCCAAGGAGTCTTTCTGTCACATTTGAGATGTGTATTGCTGTCATCGCCCTTCCCTTATCTTCTCAGTGGGAGCGCCTGGTGAGGCTTCTCCTGGACACGGCAGAGCTGTCCATGCCGGCCTCAGGAGGGTCCCAGAGGAACATCGTCAGCTTCTACCACGGAGAGTATTTTTACAGCTTGTTCTCAGACACAGTCAACACGGAATTGTTGAAAAATTTAGATCTTGCTGTACTGGAGCTTATGAAATCATCTGTGGATAATCCCAAAATGGTAATGAAATTTTACTTTAAGTAAAGTATATTTTCTTATATATTGTTTGCATTCCTGAAATATATTATTAAAAACAAAACAAGATTTCTTCCTGGAAGGTTTAAAGCTCTTGCCAGTGCTTAACAACAAAACCAAAGGAAAAAAAAGCCCTTAATGAATAGTTAATAATGGGTGTTGAAACATTGGTTTTTTCCCCCCTAATCTCTCTGGGCCTACGTTTATAAGGCACAGCTATGCAGGATAATGACTCTTTGTCAGGATTTGGCATTGGAGCTCATAAGCCTGTCCTGAGGCCAAGCCTGCCTCTGTTTCTCCTCCAGCCCCTCTCGGGTCCTGTTCACTCAGGGATCATTTCCTGCACGTTCCTGCTGTAGCCCACTTTGTCCCCTCGCATTGAACCTTTGGAGACCAGTACTTCATATCCAGTTGACTCTGGTTTGCTAAACTTACAAAATTTTGAAATTTAACCTGGTCTGCAGACAACCAGGAACTGTTCACTGTTAGAGTGACCTTTTTAAGGGGAGAGTGTATAATTCCCTACTGAGTTAAGCTTTTATTCCAAACAGTGCTTATTATCTATTTTAGGGGAATATTTTGTGATAGATTGCACTAGGGATTTGTATTTTTTAAAGTTAGAAATAAAATCATAGTAGACTCAAAACACTAAGAAAATATAACAATTTGAGCTTTTAAACTATTCAGACTTCTGTTGATGATGATGGATAAAAATCATGTGCCTTTACCGCCACCTCAAATACCCCAAAAATGACAGAAACAGGGTTAAAAAAAAAGTACAATGTTCAAGGACACAGAGGAAAGGAAAAAGGACAAGAGTGACAACACTTTGGAAGCTGGAAGGCAAAAACACACGTTGTCGTTAACAGACTTCGGAGTCCAAGAAAGCTGCAGTGTGACCTACCATAGCATTGCGAAGATGGGCAGCCAGTTGTGCTGCAGAACTCAGAAAGGGGTCCGTTTCTGGTCTTCAGGGCTGAGGTGTTTCCCCCCAGTTTGGCTTCCAGAATAGTCTTCTAGGACTATGCTCTCAGGCAGGATATCAGAATATTTTAACAAGACTATAGAAAACAAAGATACTATATATATAATCACTGCCCAGCCAGACCAATTTCCAGTGACCATCATGGCCAGTGAGCCCTGCCCACTGACTGGATAGTGTTTCTGATCAATTCCTTGATATGTACCAACAGCAAAATAATACCAAGTATCCAAGGAAGGGGATTCTAAAAGGGACAGGCAAGGAACAAGACACTTGAAGCAGAGACTATTTAGTGAGACGGAAATGTAAAAAGAAAAATAATCTTCAGAAAGATGAGAGAAGATAGTGTATCCATGGAACAAGACTTACTACTGAAAAGCAACATCAGAGAACAAACAAAATTAGGGAGAATTAAGCATAAGCATCAGAAATTAAAAATAAAATGGGGTTGGAAGATAAAATTCAGGAATTCTCACAAAAGTAGAGGAAAAAAGACAAAACAGAAAACAGGAGAGAAAGATGAGGAACTTGGGATCAATGTACAAGGTCTAGTAGCAGGGCCTCTGCCTCAGAGGGAAGAAGACTTCCACAGCTGAAGAGAAGGTCCCAGAAATGAAGACCTCGAGTTTCACATGGAAGAAGGCCATTGAGTGTCCAGCACCGTGTGTGAAAACAGCTGCATGTTTCTGAAAACTCAGCACCCTGGGGTTTCACTGTTAGGAAAGATCCTGACACGTGACTACGGAAGAAAGCCTGATTACATTAAAAGAAAGGATCAAGAGATTGGGTTGCTTTTATCTTTGTAGCAGCAAAGTGGACGCTGGAAGACCGTGTGCCAAATTTCCCTTGCAATTCAGGAGAGAAGATTTCCAACATGGAGTTCGGGATCCGCCGGATTATCGGTTATGTGTGAAAGTCAAGTGCACATCTCAGGTGTGCCATTTCCCCAAGGGATGCATTTTCTGTGCGCTTCTCTCCAGGGAGCTGCTGGAGGAAGGACTTCTCTAAGCAAGGCATCAGCCAAGAAAGAGAAGGATGTTGGATCTGGGAAGTTGGACTGAACACAGAAAACTCACGGGCCTCCCAGAGGGCCTCGTAGTGAGACCCAGAGGGCAGTGGTCACCAGCATTTCCGGAGCGAGCGCTGGCACCCAGAGATGACCTGATGGGCTTCTTGATACGCTTAACTGTCCTGTGGAGATTGAATTGAGAGAATTTGATGACGAATAATGGTAGGCACATGGAAAACAGCCAAGAAAGTAAGCAAGTATTAACTTCAGTGACATCAAAATGTGCTAGAAAGGAAAAGTATTGATAGTATATGACTTGATCATCTGTGAAAATGTTTACATTGTCATAATGATAGAAATATTGAATATTTTCCCAGCCAGAAAACACTGTTGAAAAGGTGATGGAAAGGAAATGTGTACATGCAATCCTGTGTGCATGTGTACTCATGTGCAAGTGTGTGGATGGGAGTGTACATGTGCATGTGCACATGTGGTGGTGATGGTGACAGAAGAAAGCTACTCCTCTGCCCATCGAGAATGCCTCTAAGAAATAGGAAATAGCCGTGTGAACATGATTTCGTAAATGAGACACCTTATACTTTTATGGGAAAATTTATATGTTAAAGCCCTGTTCTCAAATTTGAAGAGTTGTGAAGTGAACAGCTATTATAAAATTAACATCATTATTTTCCATGAATAGCTTTGAAATGAAAGTAAATTTTGTTATATATGTCGGTCTTAATGTTAAGAATTTGTCTTCAATCACCACACAATTGTTTTAGGTGAGCACCGTTTTAAATGGAATGTTAGATCAGAGCTTCAGGGATCGGGCCAGTCAGAAAGACCAAGGACTGAAACTTGTGACTGTAATTCTGCAAAACTGGAAGAGGTGTGATTTGTGGTGGGCCAAAGATTCTGCTCCTGAAAGTAAAATGGCAGTGCTGACCTTACTGGCAAAAATTCTGCAGGTATTTTGAGAGACCTTAAAAATACAATTGTGTTTGTTGTTTTGGACTCCAATTTGTATTTTTAAAAATTTGATGGAAGTTTGATAAAAATGTTTTAACTGGACAATTGGTGAATATCTTACACGTTATACTTTTATTATCTTACTTCATTATGATTTCTTATACTTTATGTTTTTGGTGTGCCTTTCCATGCATTGTCTTATCAGATAGTTTTAAATATTTTAGAACAAGAATTGCTGACATATTATTGAAGCCAAGGAACACATTTATGGGTCATTTCTGAAATTAAAACATTTAAAAACTGTGTTAAGGAAATTAGAGACATGATATAGTAATGTATCATATTTTTATTTCCTCTCCTTTAGATTGATTCATCTGTGTCTTTTAATACAAGTCACAGTGCATTCCCTGAAGTCTTTACAACATATACTAGTATACTTGCTGATTCAAAGTTGGGTCTACATTTAAAGGTAAGTAGTAAAGGGGGAAAAAAGGGGACATATGTAATACTTTCAACAATAAAAAATTTTAAAAGTAAGTAGTAAAAAGATGTTTTTTCAGACTACCTTCTTCATTATTTTTCCATTTTCTATTTGTGCTTGCTTGTTATGTTTACTACTTTTTATAATGAAAAATTTTAAACATTCAAAAGCAAAGAGGCTGGCACAATAAGCCCCATGTACTGATTATCCACCCTCAATAGCCATCTGTCTGTAGGCTTGCTTGTTTCACCGCACAGTCACTCCTACCCATCACCTTGAAGGGAACCCCTGACATCATGTTATCTGATCTGCACATACTTCAGTTTGTCTCTCCAAAAAGATAAGTTTAACCAGAAAAAAATTACCATACTTAGAATTAACATTTGTCTTTGCATGTAGATGATTCAAATGGGCTTTTCTGAGAATTGCTGTATTTAATTAATGAATGACAGAATTTATCATTAATCATTTTTCTATTAACACATTGTGGATGGATCACGAGAATTGTTGTGTTTTCTGTTCTAAGGCTTATGGCCAATTATGAGAATTCTTTAAGAAGATATTAGCTTGTAAGAACATGTAATAAATAACTTCAAAATGCAATGGGTATTTAATTTTAAACCGTGCCTTTAACATTTATGTAAAACATTTTTTTTACTCGTTCAATAGAAATTTATCTGGCCACTGGGTAAAGCTAGCAATAAAACTACTGGTCCACAATATGTTAAGTAATATAAAATATCTTGGTAATTTTTAGTGTCAAGACATATTTTAATTTTAAAGTTCTTTAATAATTAGATTTTACACTCTAATAAAATGTGGCCTTAATGTAAACCATCTTTTTTTTCCTTTTTGAAAACCATTTTTTAACTGGATCCTGAAGATTTCTTTGGAATGTTCCTGTCTATGATTAATCAAGTTTCTCATTTCTTATCAGATAGTTTGGGAACTTACCTTCATACAAGGGATGTAGGAAATACATCCTAGTTTCTTTGAAGCTTGGTATGAAGTTTGGAGTGAGTTCTGCAAGGAATATTTGTTAATTACCCCATAGGTTATTCAAGATGTTCATTCCACTAAAAAATTATCTAGTATATTTCTACTAGAGTCTGTATTTTTAGGAGAAAGAATCATCATACAGTGTCCTTTTTATTTACATTTCTATAGCCCTGAGTTGGCTCACTTCCCTCTAGAGTAGAAGCCATGATACAGCATTGCGTTCAGGTTTTTTTTAATGTAATCTAGAAGGCATTCTGAAGTCTTTTTTTGGAATCTATATAACATTTTATTTGCAAACTCTTTAGAAGCAGTAATTTTATTTATTCTGTAAAATCTGTAAGCCACGACGAGTGCAATTTCATATCTGCATTGCTCCGCAGGGTCAAGCTATAATTCTTCTTCCATTCTTCACCAATCTGACTGGAGGCAGTCTTGAGGACCTTAAGCATGTTCTTGAAAAGATCATCATTTCTAATTTCCCTATGAAGTCTGAAGAATTTGCCCCAGGAACTCTGCAGTACAATAATTATGTGGACTTCATGAAAAAGGTTAGTTTTTATTAGCACCAAGTAAAATGAAAACATTAATTTTTGTTTTTTTCTATTACATTTTGTGATGAAGAAAAGTAAGTGAAATATTCAACATTAGAAAAGTGTTCTAACTTTAAGAATCCAATTTAATTCATTTTGAAAGCTGGGTAACTGTGGAGGCAGATGCATATCTAAATCCTTTGGAATTCACTTTTTTCCCTAATTTTAAATTGTGAAATATTTTATGTGGCTTTTCCATTGAAAGGCAGAGTCTGACTTTCCTCCCATTGTGGATGGGTTGGCCTTACAAACTCAACAAAAGAATGCAGTGGAAGTAATGCTGTGTGACTTCCAACACTTCCTCCTTCTTTGTGGGACCCCGTCTCCATTGTGTAAGGAAGCCAAGTATCCTCATGGAAAGACCAGTGTGCAATACCACCATCCACACAGATTCTCTCCTTTTATATACTTTTCTCCAAACATACAGAAATGTTGAAAGAATAGTGAAGCATTCATATTACCATCTTTTATATTGAATAGTTAGCATTCTGTCATATTTGCTTTGTTTTGTTGTGAGTGTGTGTGTGTGTTTTGGCTGAAACATTTGCAAGTTAGTTTCAGACATCATGATACATCATTCCTAAATACTTTAGCATGCATGTCCTATGAATTAGCCATAATACTGTTATCATACCTAAGCAAATTAACGCTTCTCTAATATCATGTGTTATATAGTCCATATTCACATTTCTTTAGATGCCCCATGTTGAGCTGTGTTTTTTCAAACCAGGACCTAATTAATGATTGCATTGAATTGTCATGTCTCTTATATCATTTAGTCTAGAACTACATCACCCTATTTCTTTTATTTTTCATGACATTGAATTTTTGGAAGAAACCAGAGTACCACTCTTGGATGTTGGCCCATCTTTGTTTTATTGTTTCCTTGAGGTGTTCTTTAACTTGTCCCTAATCCTCCGCATTTCCTCTAAACTGGAGTTAGGCTTCAAGATTGGTCCTGAGATTGAGGCTAATCGTTTTGTAAACAGTAGCACATCAGGAGGCCAATCATGTCACTGTCCCATTGTTAGTTGCCTCAAGTCTTGTGGCCTGGTTAAGGTGGTGACTGCCTCAGTTCTCTATTGAACAGAAGGTAAAACTGACTATATCTCTTAGAAAGAAGAACAAATAGACATTGAGATGGAAATTGGGAGAGTAAAGAGCAGAATGTTATATGAGCAGCCTAGACATCTGTAAACCTAAGATGGTGTTGAAAGACACACATCTCCAGAATAAAAGACTCCACACAACAGAGTACCTAGAATGGTGAAGGGAAATAACCTCAGTGAAGGCCCATAATTATGGAATTTCAGAACCTGAGGATAAAGAGATAGTCCTAAAAGTTGTTAGAGGGAAAAATGTCTGCAAACCCCCCAAATCAAAACTCAAACATTTAACAAAATTATTTTATGTCTAACATTATATCTGCAAAAATGACTAAAATATTAGTGTTTCTTTTTTCAAAATATTTTTTATTTATTTTAGAGAGGGAGGGAAGGAGGAAAGGAGGGAGGAGGGGGGGGAGAGAGAGAGAGAGAGAGAGAGAGAGAGAGAGAGAGAGAGAGAGAGAGAGAAGAGAAAGAGAAATCAGTAATGAGACAGGCTGCCTCCTGCACGCCCCACATTGGAGATCGAGCCCGCAACCTGGGCATGTGCCCTAACTGGTAATCGAACCTTGACCTCCTGGTGCAGGTCGACATTCACTACAGAACCATGCTGGCCGGGAAGTATTTCTTAATTCTCTGTGAAATTCTGTTATAATCTCTCTATATTTTATTAGAACTGTTAAATATAAAACAATGAAAATCCAACAAAATTATTATAATAATTATTATTATTGTGTATTTTGATATATATATATATTTTTTTTGTTGTTGTTGTTGCAGTTTTTAGATGCATTGGAATTATCTCAAAGTCCTACATTGTTGCAGTTGATGACAGAAATTCTTTGTCGAGAACAACAGCACATTATGGAAGATTTATTTCAATCCACTTTTAAAAAGATTGCCAGAAAGTAAGTCATTTTCTTCTAGTCTGGGATGCCAAGAACCATATACATTATGTTTCTGAAGGAAATTTGTCTTCTCTGTTTCAGAAAAAATTTGAGTGACAATTACACTCAATTCTTACAACTAAATTTTATTTTGTTTTTTCATAAGAAATAAAAAGAGTTTTATCTTGAAAGTTTCAAACATACTCAGAGTTGAAAGTAAAACTATAAATGAATCTTCAGATTAAACAAGCATCAGCATTTCCCAGCTTCATCACCCCTTTTATACCTGGCTTCTTTATTCAGCATGTTTTTTGAGATTCATCCATGATGTAGCATGAATTAGTAACTTAATTTCTTTTTATTGGCTTTTAAAAAAAATTAAATGGCATTTATAAGTAACCTTTGCATCAAAAAAGAAATAAGGGAAATCGAATAGTATTTTAATCTGAATAAATAAAGCATACCCAAATGTCTGCGATGCAGCGAAAGCAGGGCTTAGAGGAGAATTTATGTCTTCTAATGCCTATATGAGAAAATAAGAAAGATCCTGAATTCATAAACTAAACTTTTACATCTAAAAATAAAACTGAGAATGCAGGCAAGCTGAAGGAAAGGAATAATAAAGATTAGAGTTAAAATTAATGAAATTGAAATCAGAGAAATGGTGAAGAAAAATAATGAAATAATTGGTTCTTTGAAATGGAACAGTCATCACTGAGAACCACCTGAAGACTAAACAGAATTTCTGTTACTAAGGATATAAAGAAGAAGCCATATTGAGACTGGTAGGTGGGAGGGAGATATGAAATGGGCAGGTCCCACACCCATGGTATGCTGGTTAAGACAGGAGAGGTATCTCTGCTGTGGAGGTCCCCCTGAGGAGTGAGGGGTTCCAGCCCCACACTCAGTTCTCCAACTCAGGGTGTCATTGCTGAGGAGTCCCCATAATATCTGGCTGTGAAAACCAGTGGGATTGCATTCAAGAAAGACTAAGGACTTGTGGGAGACTAAGATGTAGGTCTCAAGGAGACCATGCAGAGTGGTGGGAGTATTAGGGAGGTACTAAATTAACTAACTTCAGGGTGAGGGCTGGAGGGGTAGGGGTAAGAGCAGTTCTCTCTGGGGACAAAAGCATTGGCACCATTGTTTCTTTGGAGAGCTACCCTCCCACCTAACTGTGCTGGTACAGGCAGGCACTAAATCTCAGCTCTCCATTAACCTTGCTAACACTGTTCACCCTGCCCTGGTCACTTCCTGACACCCTGCCCAACCCACATTGTTTGCCTGGCCTGAGCCTTTTCCACCATCTCCTTTACGCAAGTGGCCTGCCTGAGCTCTGCACACTTTCCCTAAATCTCACCGTTACTGGCACTGTAACTTGCTAAGCAGCCAAAGCCCAGCACAAGGAGCAGCCGCCCTCAGTTTGCATTGTAACTCCCATCAGGTGGCCCCAACCCTGGCACAAGCAACAGCCAGTCTGGGCCAGGAACGAAGCTTCAGCAAGGCAGCCACAAGCCTGGAACAAATGGCAGCTGGCCTCAGCTCACATCATGGTGCCCACCAAAAGGGCCCAAGCCCAGCACAAGTGGCAGCGATCTGAGTAGCCTCTCACAGGGACCTCTAAGACAAGGAAGAGCAGCAACCAACTGCAGATGACTCTGTAGCTCCTACCAAGAGGCTCTAGCCCAGATCAAGCCGTGGGTGACCTGGGCCTGCACTGAAGCACCTCCCAAGAGGCTTTAGAATGAGCACATGCAGTGGCCCACTTCAGACCACACCAGGGCACCACCCAACCAGCTTTACCAATGACATACCCGAAAGGCAGACTTGATGGCACCAGAGCACGGCTAAAGCCATTCCTATTCTATTGGGCCGGTCTCCAAACAACTGCTCATCTGCTCTAGTTACAACCAGCCCTGAACGTGGTCACCCTGAGGTTCAACCCAACCTACTGATGTGCCAACAGCAGTTGAAGCTCAGCTACAACAGGAGGAAACAGACCCACATAGTAGACACCCCTAGAGCACCTGGCAGGTGACCAGGGAGAATACACCACTTGGCCTCACAAGACATCTTCTGCATAAGGCCACTTTGTCAAGACCGGGAGACATAGCAAACTACCAAAAAATAGAAATAATCATGGACAGCCCTGACCCATTTGGCACAGTGGATAGAGCGACGGCCTGCGGACTGAAGGGTCCCAGGTTTTATTCCAGTCAAGGGCATGTACCTTGGTTGTGGGCACATCCCCAGTAGGGGATGTGCAGGAGGCGGCTGATCAATGTTTCTCATCGATGTTTCTAACTCTCTATCCCTCTCCCTTCCTCTCTGTAAAAAATCAATAAAATATATTTTTAAAAAAGAAATAATCATGGACACAGCTCAAAATGAAGAGATAGAAATTTGCATCTAATGAAAGAATAGGACAAATCTTCAGAAACAGAACTGAACTACTAGATACAGGGGTCAAAATAATGGTAATAAGGATACCATAAACAACTGGGACTCCATCAAACTAAAAAGTTTTTGCACAGCAAAGGAAACCATCAACAAAACAAAATGACAACCTACTGAAGAGCAGAAGAGACTCACCAATGATGCATCTCATAAGAAGTTAGTATATAAATTTTAAAAAGAATGCCTACAACTGAACTCTAAAAAACAAAACAAAACAAAACACCCAAAACAGTCTAATTTAAAAATGAGCAGAGGACATATGTAGACATTTCTCCAAAGAGGGCATACAGATGGCCAATAGACATGAAAACATGCTGAATGTCACTAATCATCAAAGAAATGCAAATTCAATCCACAGTGAGATTTCACTTTACACCTGTCAGAATTGCTATAATCAATAAATCAACAAACAAGTGTTAGCAAGTATGTGGAGAAAAGCAAACCCTCATGCATTTTCGGTAGGAATGCAAATTTGTGTGGCCACTATGGACAACAGTGTGGAAGTTCATCAAAATTTAAAAATGGAACTGCCTTATGACCCAGCGATTCCACTTTTGGGTATATATATGAAGAAACCAAAAACATTAATTTGAAAGAATATATACATCCTTATGTTGATAGCATATATACACCCCTATGTTCATAGCAGCGTTATTTATATTAGCCATGATACAGACACAACCCACGTGCCTATCAATATAATATCAATGAAATACGACTAAGCCATCAAAAATGAAATATTACCATTTGCAACAACATGAATGGACCTGGAAGGTATTATAGTAAGTGAAATAAGTTAGATAGGTAAAGATTAATACCATATGATTTCACTTATATGTGGAATCTAAAGAGCAAAATAAGCTAAAAAAAATGGAAACAGACTTATAGATATACAGGAAACAGACTGATCTTTGCCACAGAATGTCGGGGTTTGGAGGACTGCATGAAGAGGTATAGGCATTAGGAACTACAAGTAGGTAGTCACATAATTGTCCCGGTATGTAAAGTACGAATAGGGAATATACTCATTAATATTATAATAACTAGGTACAGTGTCATGTGGGTACTTGAAATATTGATGGACCCCACTGTAAAGTATTTGATTGTTTAATGAGTTTCATGCTGTACATATGAAACCAATAAAAAAAGTATTGAATGTAAACTAATTGAAAAAAATTTTAAATGATAGTGAATCATCCTGTGTATTTGTCATTTTGTATTTTGCCAATAATTTTTTTGGAATAGATTCCTTAACATAGTCAGAAGTTAAATGCATCTGTAATTTTGTTAGACATTACCACATACCTTCTTTTGGGGGCTATATTTGTATTCTCTACAGCAATGTATGAGAATGCTTATTTTATCACAGTTTTGACAATAGAGTATATTGTCAAATATTTAGATTTTTTCCAATTTTTTATTTTAGAAAAACTCAATGTTGCTGTAATTCGAGTTATTTTTCTTATGTGTGAATAGAGCATATATTTATATATTTAATATTCCTTTGCATTTATATTTCAGTAAATAATCTGAAATATTGGCCCATTTATTTCTTTTTTTTAAATTTAATAAATCTTTATTGTTCAGATTATTACAATTGTCCCTCTTTTTTCCCCCCATAGCTCCCCTCTGCCCTTTCCCACCCCACCCTCTGCCCTTACCTCCCCCCCACTGTCCACATCCATAGGTTTACGATTTTTGTCCAGTCTCTTCCCGTACCCCCACACCCTTTTCCACCTGAGAATTTTCAGTCCATTCCCTTTCTATGCCCCTGATTCTATTATATTCACCAGTTTATTCTGTTCATCAGATTTTTAATTCACTTGATTTTTAGATTCACTTGTTGATAGATATGTATTTGTTGTTCATAATTTTTATCTTTACCTTTTTCTTCTTCCTCTTCTTAAAGAATACCTTTCAGCATCCTACCTAATAAAATGGTAATATGTAAATTACCATCACTCCGCTACGCCCACGATTGGGCCAGCGGGAGTTGCAGGGGGCGGGACTCGGGGTGGCTGGGGTAGCTGATTGGGCCATCGTCTGAGCCATGGCTGTGCTGCAGAACAGAAGGGGCCTCTGGGGCAGCGAGCTCACGTCCCGCCACGGACCATCAAAAGCGGGGGAGCTGGATGCCTGTCCGCTCCGGCACCAGGCCTTTCAGAAGCCTCTGCCGAACCAGAGGCTTCTGAAAGGCCTGGTGCACCAGCAGACAGGCACCCAGCTCCCCCCGCAATCGAAAGCGAAAGCGTGTAGGGGACCCTACACGTGCATGATTCAATCATGCACAGGGCCTCTAGTTTCATATAATACTGGTTTGGTGTTGATGAACTCCTTTGGCTTTTTCTTATCTGTGAAGCTCTTTTTTAAAAAAAAAAAACATTTTATTGATTTTTTACAGAGAGGAAGGGAGAGGGATAGAGAGTTAGAAACATCGATGAGAGAGAAACATCGATCAGCTGCCCCCTGCACACCCCCTACTGGGGATGTGCCCGCAACCAAGGTACATGCCCTTGACCAGAATCGAACCTGGGACTTTTCAGTCTGCAGGCTGACACTCTATCCATTGAGCCAAACCGGTTTTGGCCTATGAAGCTCTTTATCTGACCTTCAATTCTGAATGATAGCTTTGCTGGGTAGAGTAATCTTGGTTGTAGGTTCTTGCTATTCATCCCTTTGAATATTTCCTGCCACTCCCATCTGGCCTGCATAGTTTCTGTTGAGAAATCAGGTGACAGTTGTATGGGTGCTCCCTTGTAGAAAAACTAACTGTTTTTCTCTTGCTGCTTTTAATATTCTCTCTTTGTCTTTTGCTCCTGGCATTTTAATTATGATGTGCCTTGGTGTGGTCCTCTTTGGATTCCTTTTGTTTGGGGTTCTGTGCGCTTCCTGGACTTGTAAGTCTATAACTTTCACCAGGTGGGGGAAGTTTTCAGTCATTATTTCTTCAAATAGGTTTTCAGTATCTTGCTGTTTCTCTTCTTCTGACACCCCCATAATTCTGATGTTGGTACGCTTGAAGTTGTTCCAGAGGCTTCTTACACTATCTTCAACTTTTTGGATTCTTTTTCCTTTTTGCTTTTCCGGTTGGGTGTTTATTGCTTCTTTGTAATTCAAATCTTTGACTTGATTCTTGCGTTCCTCTAGTCTGCTGCTGGGTCTCTGTATAATATTTTTTATTTCAGTCAGTATATATTTAATTTCTAGTTGGTCCTTTTTCATATCCTCAAGGGTCTGGCTAAATTTATCGGCCTTTTCTAGAAAATTCTTGAAAAACCTTATAACCATGGTTTTGAACTCTATATCCAGTCGTTTGTTTTCCTCCATTTCTTTCATCTGTGATCTGTTACTTTGTCTTCACATTTTCACTGCTTCCCTGAGTTGGTAGGGTAGCTTTGTGTGCTAGGTGTCCTATATGGCCCAGTGGGTCGGCCTCTCCAGTTACCTGAGGTGGACACTCTTGGTGCACCCCTTTGTTGACTGTGTGTACAGCCTTGTTGTTGTTGGTATCACTGGGAGGAATTGACCTCCAGGCCAATTGGCTGTGAGGATCAGCTGTGTCTACTCCCGGAGAACTTCTAAGCTGGCAGTCCTCTCTTCACGCACTTGTGCGCGCGCACCTCCAGACCTCTGCCTTCCGCGGCTCCCCTGAGTTTCCGCCTGACAGTCCAGATTCCCTCCGTATAAGCCTGGGTCCCCAGGGTCTTGCCTGGAACTGGGGTTCAGTGCAGTCAGAACTGGGGTTCAGCATAGTCGGGAGCTTTTGTCTCCTTCCCGCGAGAGAAAGCCAGCCAGGCACTCAGCCGCCCGTGCGCATGTCTCCATACCTCAGCCTTTTGCAGCTCCTCTGAGTCTCAGTGTGCTTTTCTCTTTCCTTCTAGTTGTAGAATTTCCACTCAGCCAGCTTTCCTGTGGTTCTGGATGATGTTCGTTTTGTCTTTTAGTTGTAGTTTTGAAATTGTTGTGTGAGGCAGCAGTTTAGGTGTTTACCTATGCCACCATCTTGGTTTCTCCCCTATTGGCCCATTTCTTAAATCAAATTTTTTATCTGTATGATTTGGATGTTTTAGGGCTGTGCATCTCTACTGTGCCCAATATAGGAAGAGCCTCAAGAAAATTTAAGTCTAAGACAGTGACCAAATGAACATAACAAAATCCCATATTGCAACTAGTAGTGTTCTGCAACCTTAAAATTTTATGATTGAATTGCCTTCTTTATCTAATATTTTTGCTCTGATTCATATCTAAGTTCTGGGCATTGGGATTTTAGGATTGGAAAGGATTGTAATGTTTGTTTGCTCCAACCTCTTATTTTTATAGGTGAGGAAACTAACTCTGTAGTCTTAATTTCATAGATTTATAGATAAACCCTTATAGAAGATCATTCAAATATCTTATTTCCAACATTAGAAAATAAAGAGCCAGCTAAATATATCTCTATATAGCAAATAGGAATGGTATTTCATTATGAGGAAGAGACTAGAATTTTAAAATCATAATTCATGAGTTTTAGATTGTATAAATGTGATCATCTTTAGATCTAGACTTTCTCAAATTCTTTTAGATGTTCTCTGAAGAAGACCAGATTTGAGAGTAAATGAAAAAAATTCTTTTCCTAATGCCTAAATTTGTCATGAATATTTCTTGGTATGAGTAAAATAATATGATTTATGTACAAATGCTTTTTTACTACTTTTTAAAAAAATATCTGATCTTAAAATTTTTTTTCTAATTTGTAATCATTGGCAATTACTTTGCTTATTATGTAGTAGGCACTCATTAAATATTTGTTCAGAGCATAACTGCTTATATAATTTTCTTTTTTTCTTAGGAGTTCATGTGCCACACAATCCGGCCTTCTGGAAAGTGTATACAAAATGTTCAGGAAGGAGGACCTACTTTCAAGTAACACTCGCCAAGCATTTGTAGACCGTTCTCTTCTCACTCTACTATGGCACTGTAGCCAGGATGCTTTGAGAGAATTTTTTTGCAAAATTGTGGTGGATGCCATTGATGTGTTGAAGTCCAGATTTATAAAGGTATCATACATCTATTATTAATGAAATGTTAATAAGAATTGACAGATCTCCTTGATTAATGTCATTAAAAACTGCCGTGTGGGTTGAAAACCTATTTTAAAAAAGAGTGATGGAAACCTTCCTTAACCTGGTGAAGGAAATAGACATACAAATCCAAGAAGCATAGTGAGTCCCAAACAAGATGAACACAAAGAGGCCCACACTAAGACACATCATAATTAAAATCCTAATGGTTAAAGACAAAGAGAGAATCTTTTAAAAATGTTTTTATTCATTTTAGAGAGTGAAAGGGAGAGAAACATAGTGAGAGAAAGGTTGATCAGCTGCCTCTTGCATGCCTGTTACTGGGGATTGAGCCTGCAACCCAGGCATGTGCCCTGACTTGGAATAGGACCAGTGACCTTCAGGTGCCTGGGACAGTGCTGCACCAACTGAGCCATACTGGCCAGGGCCAAAGAGAGAATCTTAAAAGCAGGAAGAGAAAAAGTCAGCTGATTTCTCAACAGAAACTTTGCAGGCCAGAGGAGATTGGCAAGAAATATTCAAAGTGATGAAAAGCAGGCACCTACAATGAAGACTGCTCCATCCAGCAAAGCTATAATTTAGAATCAAAGAGCAGATAAAAAGCTTCCCAGACAAGAAAATCTTCAGGTGTTTATCAGCACCAACCTCTACATAAAATACTTTAAGAAGAAGAAAGAAGAAGAAAAAAAGATAAAAAATATGAATAATAAAAGGTAACAAATACATATCTATCAATGATTTTAAATTCAAATGGAATCAGTGTTTCAATTAAAAGACATATGGGGACTGACTGGATAATGAAATAAGACCCTTACATATACTATTTACAAGAGACTGACTTCAGATTGAAAGACACACACACTGAAAGTAAAGATATGGAAAAAGATCTGTGTATATAAAAGCCTAAGCAACTGAACGACCGAACGACCATTTGACCAGTCGCTATGATGCACACTGACCACCAGGGGGCAGACACTCAATGCTGGAGCTGCCCCCTGGTGGTCAGTGCGCTCCCACAGTGGGAGTGCCGCTCAGCTGACTGATGGGTGCCAGACACCTGGCTCACGGCTGGCGAGTGCAGCTGCGGGGATGCAAGCCTCTCCCACCTCCACGGCAGCACGCTACTGGTGGCAGGTGCAGCGGGGCTGGGATGAGCAGGAGTGGTGGGGAGCCTGGTGGAGAGCCCAGCCTGGGCTCGGCCTCCTTTCTGGCCTCATGCCGCTTCACACACTACTACGTCCCTCGGGGGGATGTCGGACTGCTGGGTCTGGCCTCCAGGGATCGGGCCAAAACCAGCAGTCCGACATCCCCTGAGGGGTCCCAGATTGTGAGAGGGCGCACGCCAGGCTGAGGGACCCCACTGGTGCACGAATCCGTGCACTGGGCCTCTAATATTACATAAAAATGGAAACAAACCAAAAGCTGCTTTAGCAATACTTATACCAGGCAAAATAGACTTTAAAATAAAGTTTATAACAAAAGACAAAAAAGGATTGAGCAATTCTAGAAATCCAAAGAAACTCAGAACACTAAATTAAAAAGACTAATGCAGCCCTATGTTCATTGAAGCATTATTTACTATAGTCAAGATATGGACGTAACCTAAGTGTTTATCAATAAACAAATGGATAAAGATGAATTGGTGCATATATACAGTGGAATTTGACTCAGCCATAAAAAAGAAAGAAATCTTGCCATATTCAACAACATGGATGGACCTAGAGGGTATTGTGTTGAGTGAAATAAGTCAGACAGGGAAAAAGACCATATGATTTCACTCTTATGTGGAATCAAAAAAAAAAAACCACCACACCACAAACACAAATAAACAAACAGACCAGAAACAGACTCATAAATGCAGAGCACTTCTGATTGTTGCTAGATGGGAAAGGGGTTAGGGGATGGGTGAAAAGGAGATGGGATTAAGAAGTACAAATTGGGTCCTAACCGGTTTGGCTCAGTGGATAAAGCGTCGGCCTGCGGACTCAAGAGTCCCAGGTTTGATTCCGGTCAAGGGCATGTACCTTGGTTGCGGGCACATACCCAGTAAGGAGTGTGCAGAAGGCAGCTGATCGATGTTTCTTTCTCATTGATGTTTCTAACTCTCTATCCCTCTCCCTTCCTCTCTGTAAAAAAAAAAAATCAATAAAATATATTAAAAAAAAAAAAAAGAAGTACAAATTGGTAGTTAGAGACTAGTCATGGGGATGTAAAGTATAGCCAAGGGAATATAGGCAATAATATTGTGATAACTATGTATGGTGTCAGATGGGTACTAGATTTATTAGAGTGATCACTTCATAAGTTATATAAATATCTAATTCATTGGCTTGTATACCTGTAACTAATATAATATTGCACATCAAGTATAATTGAAAAATAAAATATTATTTAAAATAACTGCCATGTGTTCAGTCAAAGGGGTTCTGTTGCTCAGGGAGTGTTATTTTTGCATTTAGATAACAATCTGTGGTTAAATCGGATCTCTATTTGTTTCCTGTGGTAACAAATTACCACAAACGTAGCTTAGAGCAACAGAATTTATTCCCTTAGTTTTGGAAGCCGTAAATAAGAAATCTGTTTTATTGGGCTGGCCAAGGTCTGGCCAGGGCTGTGCTTGCTTTAGAAAATCTATTCCTTGCCTCTTCCAGGTTCCGGAGGCTTTTAGCAATCTTTGGCTTGGGCTGCATCACTCCTATCTCTGCTTATGTGGTCACATTGCCTCCTCCTCTTTTGTCTAGACTCTCTCTCTTGCCTCCATCTTATAAATATATCATTGCATTTAGGGCCCAATTAGATAATCTCCTAATGTCACGGTCCTTTACTTAATTTAATCTGTATAATCCTTTTTTCTCCTATAAAGTATCATTTACAGGTTCTAGGGATGGAACATGGATATCTTTTAGGGACTATTATTCACCCTAATACTATTCACCTGCCCAAATATTTCCACTTGCCACATAAGTTTATTCCATCCCAACATTCCCCAAAGTCTAAACTCCTTACAGCATCAACTCTTAAGTGCAAAATCTCATTTAAATATTATCAGCTCAAAGTTCAAAACCTCATCATATAAGTCAGGTATGGGTGGGATTCTGGGTATGATCCCCTGTGGGGCAAAATTCTATCTGTGGATCTGTGAAACTAGAAAACAGTTTGCTTCCATAATACAGTGGTGGGACCGGCATAGTATGGTAATTATACATATTCATATTACAAGAACAGAAAATATACGTAAGAAAGGAGTGTTTGAAAACAATCTCAAAAGTCAGCAAGCCAAATTCTATTAGGTTTTAAGACCAGAAATAATGCTCTGTGGCCTGACCTTCCTCCCTCTGAACCAAAGGCTCCATCTTAGAGTTATTCTTTTTTTCTTGAAGGGTAGCATATGTTCGAAGCTGAGTAGTTTTATCAATGTGTTTTCTTGCCTGTAGATTTTCTTTTTCTCACTTCATCTCGGTGTTTCCTCTGGTATACACTCAAAAACCTAGGGCTGTCTTAATATGTCTGGAGATTTACTCCACAGATATTTGCAGGATAATCTCATCTCTGTTCCTGGTCCATGAGTCACATGCTTAATTTTTTCAGCTCTAGTCAAAGATTGTCCTTAGTCTTTTCTCCAGCGCACACTTTCCTAACAGTGAATCTTCTATTGTTAGCATCTTTCACAATCTGGATAGGCAGAGAATTTCCCAACGTACCAAGTTCTGGTTCTTTTTTTTTTTTTTTTTTAATATATTTTATTGATTTTTTACAGAGGAAGAGAGAGGGATAGAGAGTTAGAAACATTGATGAGAGAGAAACATCGATCAGCTGCCTCTTGCACACCCCCCACTGGGGATGTGCCCGCAACCAAGGTACATGCCCTTGACCGGAATCGAACCCGGGACCTTTCAGTCCGCAGGCCGACGCTCTATCCACTGAGCCAAACCGGTTTCGGCCAAGTTCTGGTTCTTTTTACTTAACAGTTCTTACCTCAATTTATGTCTTATACCCCACATTTTATTAGAAGCATCAAAGAAGGAACGTGGCAGCACCTTCACCAAATTTGTTTGTAAAGCTTCTCAGTTAACACATTGCGTACGGATCACGAGAATTCTCATGTTTTCTGTTCTAAGGCTTGTGGCCAATCACAAAAATTCTTTAAAAAGAGATTAGCTTGTAAGACCATGTAATAAATAACTTCAAAATGCAATGGGTATTTAATCTTAAAGCTTGCCTTTAACATTTATGTAAAACGTTTTCTGTACTTGTTCAATAGAAACTTATCTGGCCACTGGGTAAAGCTAGCAATAAAACTACTGGTCCGCAATGTGTTAAATACTCAATTACATAGCTTATAAGTTCTGTTTTCTGCACAACTATAGACTAGTATTCAACTAAGTTTTCTACCACTACATAACCAGGATCTCGTTTCCTTCAGTTAGCAAAAATATGTTTCTTATTTCCTTTTGAGACCTCACCAGCAACTACTTAATGTCCATATTTCTACCAAAAATAGTTTATCATGACTGAGACATTCTCTAAGACAATATTGGCTTTCTTTCCCATCTCTTCACTTCCTTTTAAGCCCTTACCACTAATGCCTTTACCCACCCTCCCATTCCAATACCCCATTCATATTTTGGGCATTTGTTACAGCAGCCCCCAACTCTTGGTACCAAAATGTGTTTTATTATTTTAAAAAATATATATTTTATTGATTTTTTACAGAGAGGAAGGGAGAGGGATAGAGAGTTAGAAACATCGATGGGAGAGAAACATTGATCAGCTACCTCCTGCACACCTCCTACTCGGGATGTGCCTGCAACCAAGGTACATGCCCTTGACCGGAATTGAACCTGGGACCCTTCAGTTCTCAGGCCAACGCTCTATCCACTGAGCCAAACCGGTTAGGGCCCAAAATGTGTTTTAGTTTTGTGAGAGTTTAGTTTTGTAAGAGTTTAATCTGCTGTAGCAAATTACCATAAACTTGGAGCCTGAGAAAAATAGGAATTTATTCTCTCACTGTTTTGGAGGCCAGAAGTCCAAAATCATTTTCACTGAATCAAAATCAAGGTGTGGCAAGGGCCACACTTGCCCCAGCAGCTCTGAGTATTCATTCCTTGCCTCTTCCAGCTTGACTTGTGACTGTACTACTCTAGTCTCTGCCTCTATTGTCACTTTGCTTTTCCTGCCTGTCTTATTTCCTTCTAGATCCTTCTTACTACATGTGGTTTTATTTGGGGTCCACATGAAAAATCCAGAATCATATCCCCATCTTAAGATCCTTAACTTAATCACATTTGCAAATTCCTTTTTTTGCCTTATGAGGTTTTAGTCGCACACTTCAGGGATTGGAGTGTGGATAATTTTTCGGGGTGGGAGATATTTAGAGTTTGCAGAATACTGTTGGGAATGTTGTAAATACCCAAATGGAAAATTGTTAATATACATAGTTGAAAATTTTGTTTCTAATAATTGAATTTTCTGCTGCTATTATTATACCTTCATTAAGATTTTATGCAAAAGTTGTATAGTCATACCCTAAGCTCACTATTTGGATATTGTGCATTATTTCGTGCTGCACTGAATATATAACACATCAATATTTATATCCATGTTTTAGACCCTGGGCTGACTCTTATTGAAGTGATTTAACATCTTTGCTGGAACTACTTTCTATATAAAGGGCATTAAGTATTAAATTTGATATAGTCTATAAAGTGTTTTTCATGTTTGATAAGATCAAAGATAATTATTTGTTTCCTTTTCTTAGCTAAATGAATCTACCTTTGATACTCAAATCACCAAGAAGATGGGCTATTATAAAATATTAGAGGTGATGTATTCTCGTCTTCCAAAAGATGATGTTCACTCTAAGGAATCCAAAATTAATCAAGTTTTTTATGGCTCCTGTGTAACAGAAGGAAATGAACTTACAAAGACACTTCTTAAGTAAGGTTTTAGCTACTTTTATGTTGTATTTGACATAATATTTTTGATATATATTTTTATTCATGTATGTAATATGAATAAATGTTTTAAGTTTGTTTAAATACTGAATTTTATAGTTTTCTTATTTTTTCTTATGTACAACCTACTTCAATGGACTTTAGTTTGTTATTGTATAACATACTTATCTTTTATAAAGAACAAAAATCTTCTTTTTTTAACTCTTTTTTTCTTCCAATTTTATACCTCAGTAGCTTTATATATTTTTAATGATATCACATACAGTAAGAAGGAATTTGGTATATTTTATTATTTTCAATTATTTGAAATTAAAGGAGAGTTAAATTATTTTTTAAGCATTTTATAAAACACAAAGTAATCAAATACATTCTCTTTAAAAACAGCCTTCTAATGAAGTTACTTCTCAGTAAATATGGAACACACACATTGATTGACATGTCCAATTTTGCATATTCAGAACAAACACAGCATCCTTACTTTATCTTCTCAGTTTATGACAGGCCCATCCCAAGTCTCATTTGCAAAAACAAGACGTGGGAGTTGTAGTTTATTCTTCCTTCATCTTCATCTCTGCAACTTCCAGGCACATCCTATCAGTCACCAGTGGATTTTTATCTCCTCAGTATTCCCGGAACCACTGCCTTTATTTCCTTTCCCTTCGAGCAGCCTTGTTGGGTCTGCTGTTCTTTGGTGAACACTCTAGTAGTCTCCTTCGTAATTATTCTCCCTGCTCCTAGGATGGTTTCTCTCAGCTCTGATTGTTTAACTTCCCTGCCTAAAACCCTTTTAAGGAACCTCATCTTCAGTAGCAGGGTTGACAAACTTTTTTGCAAAGGGCCTGATAGTAACTATTTTTTGCTTTTCGGACCATCAGTTGCACCTACTACCCCAAGTCAACCATAAATAGCATGTAAACTAATGGGCATGGCTGTGTTCCAATAAAGCTCCTATGGCAGTGAGCTCTTCCGGGATGCACCTTTCATTTGCTACTAGCCTCTGTTTACATTCTGTTCTTTGAACACACCATGCCGTTTATCCCCTGTTATAAGTGACACTTCTCTCTGCTCCTAATGCCTGTGTATATTTTCCTTTGGCTAATTTATAATTTGAAACTCATCTGTTTTCTCTTAAAACCTTTCTTCTTGGCTTCTTTTGCTGGACTGCTTTCTGTCCTCCTTACTTCCATTTCTTACCTTACTGTGCTTGTTTCTCTCTGTGCTTAATGCAGTGTAGTGAAATCCCGGGACAGTGACCGGCTAGTCTTCTAGTCCCAGGGCCTAGTACTCTGTTGGGCAAAAACCTGAATTGAAGTCCTGTTGTCTGGCATTGTTGGACTCGAGTAACAATTTCCCTGTTATACGAATTAATTTTTAACCTGGATCTCCTCTACAGACTGTGCTATGATGCGTTTATAGAGAACATGGCTGGTGAGACTCAGTTGCTGGAGAGGAGAAGACTGTACCATTGCGCTGCCTACAACTGTGCCATTTCTCTTATCTGCTGTGTCTTTAACGAATTAAAATTTTATCAAGGTTTTCTGTTTAGTGAAAAACCAGAAAAGGTAGGCCTTTCCTGATGTGTTTAATACTGCTCTCATTATAGGATATCAGAAGTTAAATTACATCAATTAAAGTTATATCATAATTTGCACCTTCTTATAATACTGTAGATGTAATTCTTTTTTTTTTTTTTAAATATATTTTATTGATTTTTTACAGAGAGGAAGAGAGAGGGATAGAGAGTTAGAAACATCGATGAGAGAGAAACATCGATCAGCTGCCTCTTGCACACTCCCCACTGGGGATGTGCCCGCAACCAAGGTATATGCCCTTGACCGGAATCGAACCTGGGACCTTTGAGTCCGCAGGCCGACGCTCTATCCACTGAGCCAAACCGGTTTCGGCAGATGTAATTCTTTTAGTTCCTCATATATATAAGCTGAAGTGCTTCTCCATGAGTTGCTAATTTTGTAGTAACATCAGTAGTAAGAATCTTGACCATTCAGATATTTTTCTACGATCCTTTGAATTCACAGAACTTGCTTATCTTTGAAAATCTGATAGACCTGAACCGCTGCTATACATTTCCCGTGGAAGTGGAGGTGAGTGCAATTTTCCAATGGTATTTCCAAGTTAAAAAACTTACCAAGTGCTTATACAGGAAAAGATGAATTATGCTGAACATATTAAATTGCCAATATTCAGATCTGCTTGGAACTACAAAAACTGGCACTTTCAAGTAGTTCCACCGGAGGTACGATCTCAGGCAACTACAACGAAATTCATCAAACTTACCTTTCCCTTTCTCGACTTGTAAAAGAAAGACAATGCCAATAAAAGAAGCTGTTAGGACATATCCTAGAAGTTGTTTTCTGAGTAAATTCCTCTGGTCAATGAAATTGAGATCCATCTGGATATAGAATTATGACCCTCTGGCCCCGCTTGTGTTTATTTGGCGGGATAATGAGGGTGCCAGGAGAAGTCACCGGGATAATTGCACAGTTTTCTCTGGAAAACGTGACCAGCTGGATGTTAGCCAAGCTGAGTTTGATGTGCCCCCTTCAGCACTGATGGAAGGTGGTGGCTGCAGTCTTCCCCAGCCCTGAGGAAATGTGCAGTTGGGCACGGAACCCAAGCTCACACCCCGCGTGCCAAAGAACAGAGCCGTGCCAGGAGCTGCCGTTCGCGTCTCCTCACGGCTGCTGACCGCATCCATGTCTTAGGGGCCACGAGTTCACATAAATGGTTGCTTCCTGCCTTGTGCCCTTTTGGAATAAGACTGGAAACTTTTTTCTAGACATATGTTCCAAGAACTAAAACAAAAAATAACAGCACTCGTTTATTAAGCAGACTCTGACTTCTGAACTTGACAACCGCACTGTAAGGTGCTCTGACATATCAGAACCGCTGAGGAAACAGGCTCACAAGTCAAGTACATACTATGGGCAATCAGGCCTGTGGCTGTAAGAGCTGAGCAAACACTGTCCCAGAGCCCAGAAGGCATGTGCTTCTCTGGGGCTCTGTGGGAATCTGTAGGAAAAGCTTTCCTTAAGGGGTACTTACCCGTCTTATTTTGTGGATATTGTTTAATACTTTAAGTTTGATAAAAGTTTTGTTTAAAAATTATTTTTTTGCTAGATTGCTACTAACATAGAAAACAGGTGGCCATGTTTCTAAAAAGTCTTAAATTGTGTATTTGATTTGCCTAATAGGTTCCTATGGAAAGAAAGAAAAAGTACATTGAAATTAGGAAAGAAGCCAGGGAAGCAGCAAATGGGGATTCAGGTAGGATGTTTTCAAAATAAGGAGAAAAGAGGGAAGGTAGGGGAGGGTGGGGGAAAGGGGGAGAGATCAACCAAAGGACTTGTATGCATGCATATAAGCCTAACCAGGGGTCACGGACAACAGGGGGATGGGGGCATACATGGGGAGGGGTTTGGGGTGGGAATGAGGGATGAGGACAATTATGTGATACCATAATAAAAAAATAAATAAAATTAAAAAAAATAAAAACACAAAATAAGGAGAAAAATTCTAATGGTTGATATTTGTTACATAATAGAAAAATACCTTAAGTACCCCCAAACATTGAAATTCAGTTTGAAAAAATATTAAGTGGTGAGTGGAATTGTATCTTGAAATAAATGCAATTAAACTAAACTTTTACTCCATAGAAGATCTCTAATGGCCTCAGGAGGCTCAGATATGGTACACTTTAGTGCAAGATTGGCTTGATATTTATTTGTTTGAATATGGATTATATTATTTAGCTAAATTTAGAAATCTCTGGCCCGGGAGAGGCCACGCGCCCCTGGGTCCGGGTGAGGCCATGCGCCCCTGGGTCCGGGTGAAGCTGAATCCTGGGTCTGGGCGAGGCCGTGTGCCCCTGGATCCGGTTGAAGCCGTGCCCCTGGGTCCGGCCGAGACCAAACCAGAGGGAGTCGGACCTGCATTACCACCATTTGTCCACCATCCAGAGCTGAGGGGTCAGTGCCGACATGTACTCATAAGGAACTGGGGGACATTGATATTGGGTCTCAAAAGAACTGTTGGTCCAGAAAGAAACTCACTACAGCCTGATTCATTTGCCTGTCAGCATAACTATTATTGCTCGTCTCACATTCAGTTCTTATAAGTATATCTCTAGTGACACATGATTTCGCTCATCTAGGGGAAATGATGAACAACATAGACTGATGAACAAGAACAGAACCAGAAACAAGGAGGCATCGATCGGACTATCGGGCCTCAGAGGGAGGATAGGGGAGGGTGGGGGGAGGGGGGAGAGATCAACCAAAGGTCTTGTGTGCATGCATATGAGCCTAACCAATGGTTAAGTTCAACAGGGGGTTGGGGCATCCATGGGGAGGGGTGTGGGATGGGAGTGGGGGGATGAGGACAAATATGTGACACCTTAATCAATAAAGAAATTAAAAAAAAAAACACGATAAAAAGCAAAAAAAAAAAAAATAAATTTAGAAATCTCTGTGTAAAATACAAGTTTCATCCTGCCACACCTCACGTTAGCTCCGACCGCCCTCAGGACAGAGCTGCCCAAGGCCCCGACTTCCCTGCCACCCTGCTTTCTGCGCATTCCGCTCTAGCAGCCTGGCCCCCTGCCTGTGCCTGTAGGCACTGGGCTCACTTTTGCCTCAGGGCATCTGCATGTACGTTCCCTCCGCCTGTAATAACCTTGGCCCCAGAGATCTACCTGGATTATGACCTTTTGTTTAATGCCAACTCCTGAAGGACGTTCTCCCTGGCCTCCCTATTTAAGATGAACCCTCTCTCCCTCCACATAAACTTTGTTTTGATTTTCTGCTTAATTAACCTGCACAGCTTTGTTTTCTTGACTTGAGGATAAAATTTGGACCAGTTTCCCAAATTCCTTACATATTTAGGATTAGTTATTTTTCACTAGTATCTTTTTCCACATTTATACTACCTTTCATGGGCAAAATGTACATCATTAAAATTTTAAATGCAAATAAACTTAATATAGCTAAAAATTGGATCTAGTTTAACTTAATTTTTTTTGTCCATGACAGAAGGTAACTAGTCAATAATGAGAAAAAGCAAAAGGAATCTTTGCCCCATTTCCTTTTTGCTTTGTTAATCTGGATAATGAGTTGAGAATCATAGGGGTGATGAAAGCCTTAGTTGACGGTATCCCTTAATATTAACTGAGCTTCAAAAGATGCATTTCTTACTATACATGAATAAATGTATTTTCTTTTTATTTATATTTCAGGTGGTCCTCATTACATATCTTCCTTGTCATATTTGGCAGACAGTAGTCTGAGTGAGGAAATGAGTCAATTTGACTTCTCAACTGGAGTTCAGAGCTACTCATACAGTTCCCGAGACCCTAAGTCTACCATTGGTCATTTTCGAAGACAGGTGATCACCTTTTATATATTAAAGAATATTGTTAGCATTTGTAAAGGAAGAGAGGCTTTGTTGTTAACATAGGAAGCTGCTCTTCATCAGTAGCCCTCAGAGAACAGTATTAGTTTGGGGAATTTTCTAAGATCTAAAGCCCAGCCTGTCTTCCTGCAGACACAGCAGTTTGATTTCATCACCACAGCAAGGAAGGCTATCTCCCAGGCTGACTCACCTTAGCCAGTCTCTGCCGTTAATGTTTTAAATGAGAACCGCATTTAAGGATTTCCAGTGAGAAAGATAACTAACTGCCATAGAGACTCAGATGTTCATGCTGTTATGACTGTTGCCATCTCTCTCTGGAGAGACTGAAGAAGCTCTTCCAATATTTAATGTTATCAAACAGAGATCACTGAATGCATTGATACTCACAAATGGTAGCTTAATTCTTAAAGAGTAAATTCTTGGTGACAAGGGCATAGAATATGGAATGATTTTGATTATTATTTTTAGAACTAGAATTCAGTTTTTTTCCTGTTTTGGTCCCAGCAACTTATAATAGTTTCCTTCACATCCTCATTTACTAAGTATTTCCTGCACCTCAAGTTGTTGTTGTTTTTGTTTTGTTTTTCTTAGCTTGGATTAATCTCACTCTTTTCCATTCATTCAAAGAGAAGACCTACCATGTGTTTGTTTCCTGCTGGAGGCAAAGACCAACAGTAGTTAGCATAATAAATGTGAGAAGTCCCCCATAGCAGGGCTGAAAATCTGCATATTATTACCTACTGCTGCTGGCTGAATAGCTGAAGGCAGTTCCCCTATAATAACCTGATAATCCTTTATTGTTGACCAAACCTTACCTTTGATGTCTGTTTGCTTTGCTAAAGGGAAAAATGTATATTCTAGAAAAGCCTTGAGTCTGGAGATTGGGGAGCTTCTCCACTAGAGGGAAGTGATCCGCCTGGTTCCCATGCCTTCTAAATTTGTGTTTCTTGTCTAGTGTATCCGTTAATGTCGCAGCCCCTTCTCCAGATCCCGAACCCTTGCTACGAAAGGTTGCGGCAGTTTCCCCTCCTCTGCCCCTCACCTGTTACTTCCTCTCTCTGTACTCTCACCTATTAATTTTCTTTACCAGACTTTCAGAGTCTGTATGTTCCAAAGTTTTATTTTATCATCTATGGCAGGGGTGGGGGAGCATCCAGCCCGCAGGTCATACAAGGCCAGGGAAGGGGTGAACTGATTAAATGTTTGACCAAGCACAGCAGGCTGGATTTTTAAGTTGATAATTTTGTATGGCCCAAGAATGATGTTATAAATGTCCAAATGGCCCTTGGCCATTTCTTTATGACTGTTCTAGCCTTCTTTAAAATGATCTATTTGGATATTGCAGGCTGGCAGTACTAGTTCACCGGTGTGTGCCCTTTGTCCATCTTTCTATTATCCTTTATTTTGTAAAGTGACATGCTGTTTCTGAGTTTTGAAACAATTTCTAACATAGGTAAGAGTTGCAACGCAGAGACATCCCTCAGGATCTGCCTTGTGTCTCGTACATCCTTTGTAGCAGAAGGATCCAGACCAGGACCAGACCATAGTTGCCCTGTAGTACAATGCCCCTCACTTAGTGTTTGTCCAACACTTCCTCACAAGTAGACTAGGAACTTGGGCAGGGATATGAGAGCAATGCTGTGTTCTCTTTGTGAGAGAGATGCTGACCTTGTTTGGGGGTGGACATCATTCCTAATCCTACTTTTCACCCACTAGTTTTTAGCAGTCATTGGTGTCTCTTCCCCGAATCAGTTATTGCTATGCTGGTTACAAAATGGTTATTTTCTTATTCCATATTTATTAGTTGGCCTTCTACCACAGGGAAGAGCTTACTCTTCTCCCCATTTATTTTGTTTTAATTTTTATCAGCATGATCTGCATTCTTACCTTGTTCAGTGGGTTATAATTTACTTTGATGCCGAATTGCCCCAAGTTTGGCCAATGGGAGTACCTCCTGCTGGCTTCTTTGTTCTTTTGGCATGTCCTTGTCATTCTTTGGTCAGTTCCTTACTTGCTGGCATAGGAAATGTTCACAGGTGGTCTATTCTTCCCCTGCCTCTGCCGTGGAGTGGGCTGTCTCTCTAAGGAGCCTGGTTCCTGTGGGTGGAGAACAGCAGAAAGCTGCTTACAATTCTTCTCATGGTCAGAGATAGTAACTGTGTCACATACCTGTGCATGTAACAGGCACACACATGCATCTCATACGCTCCCACCTGGTTCTCATCCAGGGTTCCTTCAAATTTTTGTCCTTTCCAGTTTTTCTGACATGCACTGCCTCACTCCCTCTTCCCCTTGACCCTTAAGCCCTCTTCCATACACTGCCATATTTCCTGGAGTGGGCCTTGAACTACAAGGTGGGTACCCCACTCTTTTCCTCCCCTGTCTCCCTAGATATTGCTAGACAACTTTTGCCCCACTCTGATCTGCCCATGGTTTTTTACTTGAGAAGGAGGGAGGGAGGAGTGATGTGCTTTTAAAGTTGAGTTTGTGTTTTATGTTGCGCCCTAGGGTTGGTTTCTCTTTTTTTTAAATGAATACTTCAAAGGGGAAGCCACTCATTAGTTCTTTCACCAAGATAATGTCATACATCTGTGGTTGGACAATAAAAAAGTGCGACTTTGCTCTGGCGGGTGTGGCTCAGTTGGGCATCCCATGCACTGAAACGTCATTGGCTTGATTCCTGGTTAGGGCACATGCCTGGGTTGCAGGTTCGATTCCCGGTTGGGACATGTGCAGCAGGCAGCCAGTCGATGTTTCGCTCTCATGTTGATGTTTCTCTATATACCTTCCCCTCTTCCTTCCTCTCTCTATTAATGGCTTCATTGTCACTTACATCAAAGCATCTTGGGTTCACTCCTCATGCCTTCTGTCTGATCGCAAGACCTGAGTAGTTTTACATCTATCCAGTCCTTGTGAGCAGCGTGTTGAGATACAGCCATTCTGAGTAAAAATCATTGTTGATTAGATCTGAATACAGTCAAATATCATAATTAACTCCTTTGACACCTTACCAGGTCTGTGGAAATAGGGACATTAAGATTTCTATGATTGTTTTTATGGCTTACTAAAAAATGTTTTTTTCTTGTTTCATGTAACTCCGATTGTGTATAAAATTTTCTGTTACAATGTTATTTACTCCTGTTACTGAAATACAATACTACTCCCTGTCATTTCTAAAACCTCAATTTATAGAAAATATCCATTGTCTTTGGGAAGAAGTAGACAGTGGACTCAATGGTTGTAAGGGGAGCACATTTCCAAATACTCTCCATCTTGGAAAGTGACATTTTGGGATAGTTCCTGCCACCAGGACAGACAGCATTACAACATTTGTCTAGGGCCATTTTTATTCCTCTTTCGACTCAATCTCTGTAAGCACTTAGTAGCCCCAAGCTGACTTTTAACTGTTCCAAATGTCCTCTCAGGATTTCTCAAGTGTTTTTTTTCCTGGAAGTGATCTGTGCTGGAAAGCATCCAGACAGATTGTTTCGCCTCAGCGCACGTGTGCGTGTGCATGTGTGTGTGTGTGTGTGTGTGTGTGTGTGTGTGAATGAAATTTACTGAAGGTGTATGTCAAACTTCAATTCATTATTATATGTGAAAAATGATTATCACTTCTGTATTTTCTCAGATATTTTATGATCAAGAATGGCTTAAGCCCCAGCTGGAGGGCTTGGTTGGTTGGAGCATCGTCCCATACACCAAAACTTTGCTGGTTCTATTCCTGGTTAGGGCACATTACCTAGGTTGCAGGTTTGATCCCTGGTCAGTGCATGTATGGGAGGCAACCGATCGATGTTCTCTCTCTCTCTCTCTCTCCCTCCCTTCTTCTCTCTAAAGTCAATAAAAAATATATCCTTGGGTGAGGATTAAAAGAAAAAAGGATGGTTTAAAAGTTTTCTTCTATTGATTACAATTTCAAGGCAAATTGAGAAAAAGGTTTTCAGAGAAAAACTATTTTTCAGATTATTGAGAAAAAATAGGTAAACATTATCTTAATGATACTTCAATATTTAATAGCTTCACTTTCTCCCTAAAGTGACATTTAATCATGAGACTATTGCTCTCAAGGTGGCGAGGGTTCTGGGGCCTCCAATACACACAGATTTATAAAAATCTTGGTGTTTCTACAAAGCAGCACATGTCTGTCTACACGCTGTGACCTGAGTGTGACCCCAAGGGAGTGACCACATAGACAAGGGATAGAAGGGAAATAGAATGTAAGGAAGACACGAGGTTCTGTTTATTTTTTAGTTGTTTAATCAGAAAACATACCAAGTGTATTTGATATTATTACCAAATTATCATTGTTACCTAAGTGTGTATTTCATGGTATTACCCAAAAAATCAGAATGTCTTGTACACTGAAATTTTAACAGTGCTCTACATAATCGGATTCTTACCTTTTTGTAGGAGCATAAAGACCCCACGATCCAAGATGATATCCTGGAGTTAGAGATGGATGAACTCAATCAACACGAATGCATGGCAGCCATGACAGCCCTGATTAAGCACATGCAGAGAAACCAGATCCTACCTAAAGCAGAAGAGGTCTGTCTTTCTTCAGTAATCTTACATTGTCTCACTTCATTACATTCATTGATATCACATTAAGAATGGACATTTAGCCATGGCCAGTGTGGCTTGGTTGGTTGGAGTGTTGTCCTGTACACTGAAAGGTCACGGGTTTGATTCCCAGTCAGGGTGCATATCCAGGTTGTGGGTTTGATTCCTGGTTGGGGTGTGTAAGAGAGGCAACCAATTGAAGTTTCTCTCTCACAGCGATGTTTCTCTTTCTCCCTCTCCTCCTTTCCTCTCTAAAATTAGTAAAAGCATGTCCTCAGGTGAAAATTTAAAAAAAGAAAATTGAATATCACAGACTAAAACCAAATTCCATATCAAATAAACATGATTTTTGCTGTTCATCTTTTACTTTGTCATTGTTGTCTCATAATATCAAAATATAAAGTTATTTTAGTTATTTTAGTCTGCTTTTGAAGGTAATTGTGAATGTATCATTTCAGGGTTCAGTGCCAACACATCTTCCTCCTTGGATGAAATTTCTTCATGACAAACTAGGAAATCCATTGGTATCATTGAACATTCGTCTCTTCTTAGCTAAGCTTATTATTAATACAGAAGAAGTAAGTAATTTATTATTTCTTTAAATATTCTTTGCAATTATATACATCTTCTTTCAAAAGCCCACAACAGCCCGGCTGGCGTCGCTCAGTGGTTGAGCATTAACCTATGAACTGGGAGATTGTGGTTTGATTCTGGTCAGGGCACATGCCCAGGTTATAGGGTTGATCCCCAGTGGGGGCGTGCAGGAGGCAGCCAATCAATGATTCTCTCTCATCATTGATGTTTCTATCTCTCTCCCTCTCCCTTTCTCTATGAAATCATAAAATTATAAATAATAAAAATAAAAAGCCCATAACAGCCCAGCCGGTGTTGCTCAGTGGTTGAGCATTGACCCATGTACCAAGAGGTCCCTGGTTTAAATCCCGGTCAGGGCACATACCCAGGTTCCAGGCTCCACCCCTGGTCCCCAGTAGGGGATGTGCAGGAGGCTGCCAATGTATGTTTCTCTCTCATTGATGTTTCTATTGCTCCCTTTCCCTTCCTCTCTCTCTAAAAATCAATAAAAAACATATTTAAAAAAAACAAACATTTTTAAAAAGCCCTCAACAAAGAAAGATGTTCTCTGAATAAATTAACCAACCATATTTATTTATTTGCTCGATATCATTCTTTTATGATTTTCTTTTTAAACATGTAAGTTAACTTCTATTGAGATACAAGTGATCTTTTTATATGTACATGTGTGGACAACTTTCTTATGGCTGCCAGCCTTCTTTGTTTGTAGTAGCAAAGAAGGTGGTAAAATTATTCCTGTTAACTCTATGTGAAAAACAACCGAGTCTCTTAGATAGTTGCTCAATTTGTCATTTGGTCTGCAGGTAGCACTGTTAGGGAGGAGCATCTTCTACCAGTGGGAGTTAGGTGAGATTTTTAAGAGAGCCGTTGAGTTACGTGTTGTAAAGTAGCACTGGGAGTTTACATTCTGCTTACAAGCAGCAGTATGAGCAGAGATAGCCCCTGAGAGAGCCAAGCTTGTCTGCCCTGACGCACAGACCAGGGGCACATGGGACAGTCTGAGTGGCATGGTTACAGGTCCGAGCGGCAGGTGAGCTAAGCCAGGCCTTCGGGTCCATGCAAGGACCTCGCTCATTCGTTGAGTGGTAGGGAGCCACTGAAGGGTGCTAAGTAGGCTGACTCGGTCCACTTGGCCCCACAGAAAGTCCTTCTAGTCAGCACTGCAGATGTGAGGGCCGTGGGGCTGTGGGGAGGTGGCGGAGAAGGCTGACCCGAGACTGCGCAGAGCCTGTTCCTCAGGGTCGTGCTTAATTTTAAGCTCCTGGGGCTGCCATGACAGGTACCACAAAACGATGGCTTCAACAGCAGAAACGAAAGCCAGAGTTCATGATCAGTGTTGGTACGGTTGATTCCTTTTTACTTTTTTTATAATAAAATATTTCATGTTCTAGTGCCAGCTTCATTTTAACTGAAATCATATTTTTTAAAAGGACAGATACAGTAAATAATAGGAAACAGGTTTAAAATTTACTCCATGTTTAATGTAGAAGTTTCCCTTAACAGTATACGATTCCATTCAACTAAAAATTATAGACTAATTTCTGTGTAGCTATTACAGTTAGTCATTTCAATCTACGAAAATGGTATATTAAGTGGACATTTTCAAAGTTACTGCCTCAAATTAAGATTCATGTTATAATTGAAAAATGCATCTGGTCATCTAAGTTAGGGCAAATAGTTCTCTTGTTTTGTGAGCTAGCCACATTTATACTGTCCTCAGCCCAGTCTCTTCCAGACTTTATCAGGATTATAAATGGAAAGAGTACCAGCTATTAGTGCTCTGATCTGACCTCCCAGTTCAAAGGACTAAAGATACTAGGTAATTTCCAGGTCTAAGGTAAGGCCCTAAGTTTGAATTGGTAGCTGTTTTTTGGAACAAATACATCAGCTCATGGTCTTTGGGGTCAGAGATTATTTTCCTTTCTATATTTTCTTTCATTATGTCCTAAAAATTTTTGTGAGAAAAAAATCTATTAGGATTTTCTTCTGATCTCAAATACAAATACTGTTCCACAAAATTAATAACTTAGCCACAGATTCATTACCTGCTGCCTTCTTAAAGTCATTACTAAATAACCTGTTTTAAATATATATATTTTTTTCTATAATAGATAAGAACAGTAAAATACAGAGTTGAAGCAAAAATACTAAATTTTAGTGTATTTGTATTATAATTATTTGAATTATTAGTATTGGTTAGTAAAGTTCTTTCATCTCTAAGAATCTCTATTTCAAGCATAAATATATCTTACTTAGTGATATTTCTAAACAGTTTTGAGATTTTGCCCCCCCTTACAAATGCAACTCATATTTCTAGTTACATTCTTGAGAGTTCTTTTTGTGACAGACATAACTTAGTGAATATTTTGAAACTTCATTAACGTGTAATGATAAACAAAAGAAGCTGAAAACAACACAGACGTAAATATATACAGGTTATATTAAAACTAAATGTTTAACTCTCAGAATGAAATCTGTCAGAGGAATCACAAAACTTATCTCCCTAATTAAGGAAGCTGTATAAACTCTACCTGCAAAAAAACCCCTCCAGTTTCCCCAGTAGAATCAAAATTGCAAATTTTAATTTCTTGAATATTTTCAATTTTTAGAGAGTAAACGGAAAACCTATTTTAAATCCAAAATATACTTTCTTGAATATCTTTGGTTTTAAGGTAGTAGTTTACAGAAATAGAATTTAAGTTCAATAATGTTCTGCTCTTAACCTTTAAATTCTGAAGTTATATAGAATTAATCTGAGTCATATAGCAATGAATTCTGAAAACGGAACGCACAATGAGTCGCATGATTTTTAATTATCTGCACACTACCATCCTGCATATTGATTTCTTTTATGTTGTCAAAACCAGGTGTATTGTGAACTGTTAATTCTTCCTCTTCAGGCATTACTGGTTCTTTTAAATTATCTTTCTCCTCATTTGAGTAAACGGCACCTTTTTCTTTTACAAATTCAGGTTCCATTTTTGACTCATGTCACAGAGATTTTCCAAATAACATTTGGGACACATCAAGAGACTCTTGTTGCAAGTATTCAGCTGAACCACAACTGTCTATTTCTAGTACTTTAACTGCTATAGATGAATCAGAATGATGAGGTGGTGGGATGTTCTGTATTTTCTTTTTTAGTTGATGACTTCTTCGTTGACTTTTTCTTCCTTTTCATGAAGCAGTTCAGAGTTACTAGGTTGGTTCTTTCTGAAAGTTGTGAAAAACCATCTGTTTCAGGTGTCTCTCCCAGCGTATAGTGGCCCCCGGTATTTCTCAGCATGTAGATGGTGTTCTCTGTGGGTTTTCAAATTGTCCTCTCTCTGTGTCTGTCTCCTGTGTACCCATTTACCCTTTCAGTACGGACACTGACATTGGATAATCTTCAAAGATCCTATTTCTAAGTAAGGCCACACTTACAGGTGCTGGGAGTTAGGACTCCAACATTTTTTTTGGGAACTGAGTTCAACCCATCACACTCAGGTCACATGATTTCTGGCTCCCATTCCTGTAAGTGCTGACTTAATGTCTAGCAAACAAGGAACTGGTGTCTTTGTTTTTTGAATGATTTTTTGGGAGGCTGGGTGTGGGTACATGGTTTGACAAGGAAGCCTGCTGAATTTGTTCACACGTGTGGATATGAGGTACCTCTGAGATATCACTTGGCGATGTCCCAGAGTGTCATATGTGTCTGAAGTTCAGGAATTATCAGGGCAGTGGTTTTCAGGAGATGTTCAAGACAGTCTATTGTGTTATGGAAGAAAGATTAGAACTTGTATTTACATTTTTAAAAATTTCAACCTTGAAATTTAGCTATTAGTTATATTTTAATAATATAGTGAAGAAGTTTGTATTTATAATTTACCAAATAAGCCAGTAAGCATACATGGAAAGTGTTCAAATTTTTGTATATATGGGGGTGCATAAATAAAAAAGACTTGAGATCACACAGGTTTAAGCTGTGAGAGTAGGTGAGGAATCTTTGAGAAAACCTTTTTTTAAAAAGAAGGTGGCAAAGGTCAAGATAGATAGCTTGAATCATACTTTAATCTGTTATTTTGCATCCAAATAGTGTTCTCTTGCAATTTCTAAAATAAATAGAATTTAATATAGAGATACATTTTATTTAGATTTGAGTCTTGAGTATATGAAGTCTTCCACAATATAGGATGAAATGGGGAAAAAATAGCCATACACATGTAACTAATTTGCATAGTCTCATTTTTCATATACCCTATGCATTGCCATAAAATAAAATTATAATTCTCCAGAGCTGAATATTATTCAGATAGGACAAGGTTTATACAGAATATGTTCATTTTGATTTCTCTGAGCATAGTTATATCAGAAAGGTTTTAAGCAAAAAAAGACATCAATAGCAAATTGACTTCCATTGAATTGTGGTTTCAGGGGGCAATGAGGAGAGAATTCAGCAGAGAATCTGATCTATTAAGCAGGGTAATTGTTGGAATTCACATCTGTTTTGGGTTTAAGTCAAGTCATATAAAATTTTAACTGATGGAGTATATGTTTCTGGATTAATATTTTGGTTATTGAAAACAATCCTTTGATATATGACTTTTAAATTCTCTTTTAGGTCTTTCGCCCATATGCGAAGTACTGGCTTAGCCCCTTGCTGCAGCTGGTTGTTTCTGAAAATAATGGAGGAGAAGGAATTCACTATATGGTGGTTGAAATAGTGGTTACAGTTCTTTCATGGACAGGAATAGCTACTCCTCTAGTAAGAATGGATACATCTTTATGTAGTAATATATCAGTTCTTTGTTGATATCTTAAATAGAGCATATAATAAGTAATTCAAGCTCCCCTTAATGACTTAGAGTCATCATTTTTAGCGTTAATTGTTGTACTGCTATACTAAATGGCCTCACCCTGCTTTCGTTCTCTTTTCTTTTGTCTGCTTTTGATATTCCTTTGATCTTTTACTTTTAAGCTATCAGATGTTTGTTTTGTTTGTTGCTTTTACCTGCAAGGAGTTTGGAAACTAGATAATTGGTTTATTAAAAGTATGAGAAATAAATGTCAGTAGGCTTCTTCTGTGACGAAAGTCCCTGAATCTTTTGGCACTTGTTTTGCCAGTCTATCTGTCTCCAGAGTGTTGACTGTGACCTGTAATGGCTGAGATGGCTCAACAAGTGACTGCGAGATGAATGGCAGTTTTATACTGCAGCCTGTGGCATTCACCAGATTTGTGGGTGCTGGAGCTCTGCCCATTCATTTGAAAACATTGGCACTAAAATGTATAAGAGTTTTCATGTAAGGCTATCCTGGAAACAGCACTTATATTAAATACTAGAAGCCCGGTGCACGAAATTCGTGCATGGGGGAAGGGGGTGTCCCTCAGCCCAGCCTGCACCCTCTCCAATCTGGGACCCCTCAAGGGATGTCCGACTGCCTGTTTAGGCCCGATCCCACTGGCACTTGTTTTTGCCAGTCTGTCTGTCTCCAGAGTGGCAGGGATCGGGCCTAAATGGGCAGTCGGACATCCCTCTCACAATCCAGGACTGCTGTCTCCCAACTGCTCGCCTGCCTGCCTTCCTGATTGCCCCTAACTGCTTCTGCCTGCCAGCCTGATCACCCCCTAACCACTCCCCTGCCAGCCTGATCAACGCCTAACTGCTCCCCTGCGGCCCGATTGCCCCTAACTGCCCTTTCCTGCGGGCCTGGTCACCCCTAACTGCCCTCCCCTGCCAGCCTGGTTGCCCATAACTGTCCTCCCCTGCTGGCCCGGTAACCCCTAACTGCCCTCCCCTGCCAGTCTGGTTGCCCCCAACTTCCCTCCCCTGCTGGCCCAGTAACCCCTAACTACCCTCCTTTACCAGCCTAGTCGCCCCCAACTGCAGGCCTGGTCCCCTCAATGCCCTCCCCTGCAGGCCTGGTTGCCCCCAACTGCCCTCCCCTGCAGGTCTGGTCCCCCCAATTTCCCTTCCCTGCAGGCCTGGGTCCCCCCCCCCTCGCAACTGTCCTCCCCTGCAGGCCTGGTCCACCCCAACTGCCCTCCCTTGCAAGCCTTTTCCCCCCCAACTGCCCTCCCCTGCAGGCCTGGTCCCTCCCAACTGCCCTCCCCTGCTGGCCTGATCACCCACAACTGCCCTCCCCTGCTGGCCATCTTGTGGCAGCCATCTTGTGTTCACATGGGGGTAACTATCTTTGACCGTATGGGGGTGGCCATCTTGTGTGTTGGAGTGATGGTCAATTTGCATATTATTCTTTTATTAGATAGGATAATAATGTATATAGAGTTTATACATGTGTTTAAATGTGCCTCTCTCATTTCAAAGTAAACTAAATTTTAGATTTCTTATCTTTAATATGATGAAATAACTTGTAGTCTGCTTACTAACATGAAAAAATTAAGGGAGTATTTGTTTTAACTTAAACCATTGGAAAAGATTGATTCAGTTGTTAGGAGCTCAGCTAATCTTGAAAGACCTGAATTACGTAGGTGTCAGAATACTGATAAAAGCAACTGGGAGCCAAATTGAAAGTTACAGTGAAGCCTTTTATTTAAAAAAAGTCATTGCAATAGTATGTAAAAGGCTAAAACTAGAGGAAGCCCTGACTCTCTTGTTCTATTTTACCTCCTGGAGCCAGCATATTGGTCAAAGCTCAGGTGGCTCAATACTGATCTGGAGGTCATTTCCCTTTTGAGGTGCCACTAATTAAAGACCTCAGCACTTTTGTAGGGCCCTGGAGTTGGGAGGAATGTGAGGGAGAAGGCCTAGGAGTTGGAAAGCACAGAGTACTGAGTCAGAGTGTCTTCACGTTTTCCCTTCCTCCCTCCAGAAGGAGGTTCCAGCTGAGGCGTTTACAGAAGATGGAGACTAGGAGTGAAGGCGCCTGGGCCAGGAATGCACATAGTGAAAGAGCATGACCAGACCTGGGCCTCAGGGTCTGACTGCAGCTGCCCTTTGAGACTGCGGTCTACCTGCTGTGTGACAAGCCTGGGGCAGAGCGGGCAGCTCTCCCCCTGGAGTCCTGTCTGGGAAAGCCTTTGTAATTGCTGCGGTTGGACCTGAAAAATCACACTTAGGTTTTTAACTAGGAGCCAGTAGAATGCCACATTTCTTTTATAAATGGACTTTTGGATTAAAAAATACTTTTTCAGAATGGAATGCTACATATTAACATATAATTTTTATACCATTTCAGGGGGTTCCCAAAGATGAAGTGTTAGCCAATCGATTGCTTAATTTCCTAATGAAGCATGTTTTTCATCAAAAAAGAGCCGTGTTTAGTCACAACCTTGAAATTATAAAAACTCTTGTTGAATGCTGGAAGGATTGTTTATCCATCCCTTACAGGTATTCATTTACTAGATTTTGCAATGTTGTTTAGAAATTTTAAAAATGTAGTATGTTTCAAATAGTGATTACAATGAAATTTAATTACTTAAAGTGATAGAAGGAGTACTGTAATTTGAATTAGAATTCATGTATAAGAATATGATATTGTTACTCATAAAACCACAACTTCCAAAGTTGATACTAGAGCACTCTGCTCAGCCCAGGGTAGAATGTAGGACTTTGCTTTGATTCCTTTTAGCACTGCCTGAGGTCAGCTAACATTTTCAAAAGGGCAAGTAATTATAGGAAGATACAAAACTGCCTGTATTCCAAAGCTAGAATAACCTGGATGTGAACAAAGAGGGTATTAGCAAGAAGGGTATTAGTTGTGGGCGGGGCGGGGGAGAGTATTTCTTACCTTGAATATTCTCCTTAGAAAATTTTATATTTGTCTTCCTTCTTCTTATTTATATGATAATCTATATTTTTATACTTCTGTTTCAGGTTAATATTCGAAAAGTTTTCCAGGAAAGATCCTAATTCTAAAGACAATTCAGTAGGAATTCAATTATTAGGCATTGTAATGGCCAATAACTTCCCTCCCTATGACCCAAAATGTGGCATAGAGAGTATAAAGTAAGTATCATAGTTTTTCTTTCATTTATTTTTTTTTAGGTTAAAGTATTCCTGAATTGGAAATAGACTGGTTTAATTTTGATAAGTTTAAGGGCTAGAACGCATGTTAAATATTTCTCCCGTAATTTAAATAGTTGGCTTTAGAGGCCATTTGAGAGAAGAATGTGTTAATGGAGTAAATGAGGAAGTTAAGTTTTTTTAAATTAGTGTAATTTTTCATGTACATTTTGTCAAATAAGAGGTATTAAGTTTTTTTTCTTATTTTCTAAAGTGACATTTTTAGCATTTATCCCTGAGAGCAACATGAGCTCTCTGAACCATTTAACTAAGATGATGTCCATGAAGGGGTGCGGCTGACCTCGTGCTGTCTGCCCTGTCTCTGTGCTGTTTGGCATAGTTGCAGCCACACTGCTCCCCCCCATCAGGACCCTGCATGGTGAGGATGGGCATTGCCCAACATATGCAGTGGAGGGGCTTAAAGTCAGTGCTCCTATCTCGAGTACATTATAGATCTCAGCATGTCCCTTCCATGCTTTAAAAAAAAAAATGTCTTTATTGATTTTAGAGAGAGGAAGGGAGAGGGGTAGAGAGATAGAAACATTGATGAGAGAGAAACATTGATTCGATGCCTCCTGCATACCCCTTACCCAGGATCGAGCCTGCAACCTGGTCATGTGCCCTGACAGGGAATCGAACCAGTGACCTCTTGGTTCATGGGTCGACACTCAACTACTGAACCACACCAGCTGGGCTCTCTTTCCTGCTTTTGCCATTTCTTTGGAAGTGTCTCTGTCTAGTTGGTCCTCTAAAATACGTTGCTCAACACAGATTCAACAGGAAATAGCTTACTTTTAGACACTTTTTTTTTTTTTTAGCTTTGGTTTTCTCCAGTGACAACTTTACAGAGCCAATGTTGGGCAGAAAATTAAAAGCCCCTTTTGCCCGTGAAGTCTGGGGGCACTGCATTCACGCTCACTCTTTTTCTCATTATTTTACTGACCTTCTCTGTCATAGTAGATGGCTTTAACAGGGTGTCAGTAAATCACAATCTTAAATGATAGCTTTTTTTCACTATAGTTTTATAGTATCCAGCATTATGGGTTTTTTTGGGGGGAGGGGTTCCCCAAGAAGCCAGCACATTTATTGATGCTTGTTCAAGTCCCTCAGATCCTGCAGGCTTCTTAGTCTCAGAAGCCCAGCCAAGCAATTCAGGCTGTAGACAGTGCCTCCCAGACATAGCGCTGGAGGTCATTGTCTGCCTGTAAGTTTCTCTTTCTCAGCCACTGGGTTCCGGCAGTTGAGCTAAAGGAGTGAATCAGTGCCTGGGAACCCCACAGGGCCCTCATTCTGCCTGCTCCTCTTCAGCTGCAGTCAGCTCCCCTCTCTAGCATTGTTTACTTCAACTATAGCAGGCTCAGTGTAATGGAACCAACTTGAATGTGCCTCCCTGATGTGATGATGTCAGAGCCTTAAAGACATCTTCATATATGTCTTCACATCTGTAATTTGGATCATGTTTTAGGCTTCATAGTTTCTCAGTGTGTGCTATTAATATGGTACAAAGAGAAAAATCATTATGATTTTATGTCAACAGAATGGATTATTTTATGCATTTTTATCTTCTATATTTGCTACAGATACTTTCAAGCTTTGGTCAATAATATGTCCTTTGTAAAATATAAAGAGGTGTATGCAGCAGCAGCAGAAGTTCTGGGACTTGTTCTCCAATATATTACTGAGAGAAAACATGTGAGTGTGTTATGCAATTTTAAATAACTGCTTTTTCAATTTTGATTTGTCATGACACTTGATACTTATATCCTCTGTACTGTAAGAAACCAAAGTGGGCATTTTGCAGATACCTGCTAAAGTTAGGCTGTTAAGCTATTAAAATCCTCACCTGCCCTCGCTGGTTTGGCTCAGGGGATAGAGCATCGGCCTGTGGACTGAAGGGTCCCAGGTTCGATTCTAGCCAAGGGCACATGCCCAGGTTGTGGGCTTGATCCCCAGTAGGGGGCGTGCAGAAGGCAGCCAATCAATGATTCTCTCTCATCATTGATGTTTCTATCTCTCCCTCTCCTTTCCTCTCTGAAATCAATAAAGAAATATATTTTAAAAATAAAATAAAATAAAATCCTCGCCTACAATTTAAAATAAAAACCTCGCCTACATAATACAACCATTACACAGGAAAAAGCGCTTTCTTGGGAGTCTTTCCCAGTCTTATGTGCCCTTCCCACTTGACTGTATTGTAAGAAGAGCCTTGTTGAATTTTTAAGCATAGCATACATTCAGAGTACTATAATTTCCAATAAACACAATTATTAAAGATATATAGGTATAACTGCATGGAAGTTACATGCTATAACTTACTTTAAAAGAGTGTAGCGGGTGATGCTGACTGCTACCTTGCCCTCCTCCCACATGCTAATAGAGTGAGGTGCTACATGTGTTCGGAGCCTCCAGAAGCAGTGTCACTCGTGATCAGATGCTTGTACCAGGCCTCTCTGTTTCAGCCTGTCCACAGCAGCACAGTTGGTCCTTGATTTCCCTCTGTCACTGGTTCTGGGACACTCTTGGCTGCCTCTCTACTTCCTTGGCAGCAGCTTCTCCCTTTCTTAGCTGCGTGTTTCCTGGGCCACCTCCACAGCTCTGATTTTGGGCTTCTGTTTTACTGCTTCCCTGCTGGATTATGTGGCCTCGTGGCTTTAAAAACGGCCTCTATGTTCATGATTCCCAAATTTGTATCTCCAGCCCATCCCCTCTCCTGAAAGAAAAGGTAGCGTGGAGTCTGGGCTACATGCATTGTCAGTCAGGATGAGAAGAAGCTTTGGGAAAGTCAGGAGGTCCTCAAGATACCCAGGTTACCCACAAAGAGCAGATTGGGCTCCATGCCCATTTACCGATTAGGCATTTATTTGGGTTTAAGATAAAATATCATTAAGCTAAAAGGAAATAGACCCCTTTGGGAAGATCAAACTTACTTATTTAAGGATACCCAGTTATTTTAGTAAAAGAAACAATTTTAAAAATTCAGAATAACTTGTTAAGACATGATTCGAATAACTTGTTAAGACATGATTCTAATGTCGCTAAATGTTTGGTAGCAGTTTATATAAAATGCTTAATATTTACCTCAGATGGAGCAAATGATAGCATATCCCAGGTTCAATCTCTCTTGACTTAAATTTCAACGTAACAGGAATGAGAAACACTTTTGTTTTACATAGTTTTTTTTCCCCTGAGTATAAAATGACATTGATTTTTGTGTAGAAATTAGTATAACGTAAATAAGAAAGTAAGGGGAAAAAAAAAAGAAGAGTCACTCATATTCTATCCACTAAGCTACTCTTGGCACCTGAGATGTAGACTCCAGTCTTGTCTTCTACTGTTTTCCCCGTATTGTTAGGTTCACATTGTTTTATAACTTTGGCACTTATATGTTGGTCACTTATATATAGGAGTGGGCAAAAGTAGGTTTATAGTTGTAATACAAATAAGTAATACAAACATTAATAAGTAATAATGCAAGAGTAAACTGAGTTTCGCATACTCAGAACTAAAAACCTACTTTTGCCCACCTCTGTGTATTAGGTACTTACTGGTTGGCTCTAGGCTCTTGTATGCAGCTGGGAACAGGACCGGGTAAGTCCCACCCTCAGGGAGCTGGCATGTGGTGAGGGGAGACAGATAATTCACAAACGAATCTATCATAGAAGGTAGTAGTGATCATGAGAAAGCAAGGTATAGGGAGATAGACAGTGATAGTTGAGATAGAGTTGCTTGAAAATTGTGGTTTGTGAGAATATTTGACCACAGACATGAACACTGACACCATAAAATGTGTCTTAAACATATTTAATCACAAATTTTAGTTTTGCTTCTTAAATGACTTGTTGGCATGTTTCATTGTCAGAAGAAGCACTAATCTTTTTTTTTCATCTTTTCAATTATTTTGCCCATTTCTCTTTTTTTTGACATTTTATTTTTTTAATTGATTTTAGAGAGGAAGGGAGAGGGTGAGAGAGATAGAAACATCAATGATGAGAGAGAATCATTGATTGGCTGTCTCCTGCATGCCCCCTACTGGGAATCAAGCCTGCAACCCGGGCATGTGCCTTGATCGGAATCGAACCCGGGATCCTTCAGTCTGCAGGCTGACGCTCTATCCACTGAGCTAAACTGGCTAGGGCAGCACTAATTTTTTTATTGATCTGACATATGACATGAGCTGACACTGCCAAGTGCTCGCAGCACAAGCGCTGGGACGCAGCCTGGCTCACCCAAACTTACGGCTCCAGAGCCTCTGCTGGTACTCAGTGGTCAGTGTCAGCCCACGAGTGCTCCTGGCTTCACCTGGTGAACACTGGAGATGATAGCACTGGACTCTCAACTATTCAAGGTAAACCTATTTTCAGAAATGTAGCCTAAGTTTCCACTTGTGTGTATTGGAAAAGAAACTTGATTTTTCAGATACTGGAGGAGTCTGTGTGTGAACTGATTGTCAAACAGCTGAAACAGCATCAGAATACAATGGAGGACAAATTTATCGTGTGCTTGAACAAAGCTGTGAAAAATTTCCCTCCACTGGCTGATAGGTGAGATGCTGAGGTGGTGAATGTCCTGTGTGGGGATGGTTGAGACTGCCCTGCCACTCACTGGCCATGTCCACTGGTTAGGTTCATGAGTACCGTGTTCTTCCTGCTGCCAAAATTTCATGGAGTGATGAAGACTCTCTGTCTAGAAGTGGTGCTGTGTCGTTCAGAGGCAATAACAGATCTGTACTTACAGTTGAAGAGCAAGGATTTCATTCAAGTCATGAGACACAGGTGAGTGGGAAACCAGCCTCATGTTCCTGGTGCAGGAGGCTCATAAAACGTTGATTTGTCCAGCTATTTCCTTCAGCTCAGAAAGAGCTTGTAGTTTCCATGAAATATGTATTGTTACATTTGAATCTGAGAAGAAAGGTTGGTGGGGCCTGGTCATCCTGCCTCCTCTCACCTGGCACCTTGTGGAGGCTACACAGGCACTGTCTAAGGCTCTTTTCCGATGTAAAATGCATGGTGTTGAGTTTTTGTACCTATCCTGCCAGGTAAGAGTTTTTTTTTGTTTTTATTTGTTTGTTAAAATTGTTCCTTTATTTTCAAAATTGCAATCTCCCTATAAATGTTAAAAGAGAATGCTGTTGATTACTTAAAATACTCTTATTTCCCTGTACTCTTTTCTCTGTCTTGTATGTGTTCCTATCTTTGCATGGTGATAAATTATTGATGAATGTGTGCTGTGCCAGCAAGAAAGAATGTATTATTGTGTTCTATGTAAACATTAAACATTTGCTGAGTACCTATTGCATGTAAAGCATTTTAAGGAGGAAATGATACACCTTATCTGGGACCCAGATGCACCTTATCTGGGACCCAGACTACACTTAATCCTGCTGTATGACATGGCAGGTGGTCTAACACTTGAAATCAATTTTTCAAATCATGAAATTTTTTATACTTAGCTTATTTTGCTTGACTTTTCATATGTTTTTTTTTAATGAACTCTTAATTTTGGAATAACCTTATATTTACAGAAAAGTTAAAAGATAGTACACATAGCTCCTTCGTATACCCTTTACTCAATTTTTTTTCATCTTACATAATTGTGGTACATTTTTGAAAACTAAGAAATGAACATTAGTTCATTACTAGTAACTAAACTAGACTTTATTTGGATTCCATTAATTTTTCTATTCCAGGATCAGTCCAAGGTTCCACATTGAATTAATTTATTTTTAATAATCTAGTCCATGATAATTATTTTTAAGAATGTAATTTTAGAATATTTGAATGCTAACAAGAGAGATGAAGACGAGATCTGTGGGGAGCACGGTCTTTGGGAAAATCTTATGGAGAGAGAAGGTTGATTGATTAATGAAGGCTTTCCAGATAGGGAAGACACTTTGAGCCATGGCTTTGGAGCAGGTAACATCTAACGGAACTGGTTTAAATCCTAATGCCAAAGTGTGGCAAGAAATCCCTCCTGGAAATACTGATGCCACAGCAGTAACTCATGGAACTGAAAGCTCTTAGCGTGAAACAGCAGCCACAGCAGGGTCATCCTGAGGGTGATACAGAGCTTTCAGACGATATGTGTAAGGAATATGAAGGTCTGAGTTTCCAGACAAAGCAACTCAGCAATTTCTACAGAAGACCTATAAGAATGCCTGAAGAAACAATTAGAATTCTGTTTCTCACAAGAAACTTTGACAAAGGATCTTTACCTGATATCTCAAATGGACAGTGATCAATTCCTTCCAATTTGGACAGTTGCCAACATGGAAGAAATAAAAAACTAACCACAGGTCCCCATCTAATTCTAGAAGTATTGAGATCTTCTCCCATGGTACAAGTTGGTGAGAAGGGTGAGAAAGTGAGACCAAGTCATAAGCATTGTAATGTGATTCTTAGAGAGATTCCTGAAACAACACCAATACAGGAAGTGAAAGCTTTGTCAAGAATGAAAATTGCCCCAAGGTGATAAGCTGTGAGTTTGCACACAATGGCAATTGGTATATCACTTTCCAGTGAGACACAGGTGCACAACAGGCTTTTAAATATTTGAGAGAAAAAGTTAAAACATTTCATGGCAGGCCAATCATGGCAAGGATAAACACCATCAATACGTTTTTTGCTAAGAATGGTTATCGACTAATGGATTCTAGTATGTATACTCAGCCCATTCAAACTCAAGCACAATATGCCTCACCAGTCTTTATGCAGTCTGCATATAGTCCTCACCAATAGTACTCCATCTGTAGTGTTGTGCCTCAGTCTGGTCTCCAAATCCTGCACCTTACTTTGAAACACCACTGGCTCCCTTTCCAAACAGTAGTTTTGTGAATGGCTTTAATTCTCCAGTATTTTATAAAACAACGGCTGCTGCCGTGAATATGGGTCGACCATTCCAAAGAAATTGCGTGAAGCCTCATTTTAGGTCATCAAGAGGTTCAGAACACTCAGCAGAGGGATCTGTATCATTGGGGGATGGACCAGTAAACTGATCTGGTTCAAGGAACTTTCCAACTGAATCACATAACCCTACAGCGCCAGGGCATCAGGAGCAAAGCTACCTTCCAAAAGAGACTCCAGCTTTGCAGATTGAACACAATGGGGATTATGGTAGAGGCAGGAGAACGCTCTTCAGAGGTCGAAGATGACAGAATCCCAAGACCCCAACCTTGACAGCTGAAGCAAAGGCACCAACACCAAAGTTTGACTTATTAGCCTCAGATTTTCCTCCTTTACCTGGAAGTTCATCAAGAACACCAGGTGAACTTGTTTTGGAGAGTAGGATGTCTGATGTTGTTAAAGGTGTCTACAAAGAAAAGGATAATGAAGAGTTAAGACGGGATAGTTGCCCAGTGCCTGCAGAGGATGAACAGACCGACTGCACTGCTGCCCAGCTACTCAATATAAGTACCGGTCCTTCATGCCCAGCTGAGCCTCCTGCATTGAGCACAACTCAGATAGAAAAGGATCTGGTAGAGGATTCCACTGTTCAGAAGGATGTTCTCCACCCAACAACTATATCAGTTTCTCCCCCAAATCCCTCAAAGCCATCAAGGACAAATACTGCTTCACCATGTGATGATAACATAAATGTAGCTGTAACCGGGGCCCTACAGGAACACTGAAAGCCAAGTTATGCTGAAGTGTGCCGGAAGCCCCCTAAAGAGCCATGTCCAATTCCTGTGCAGCCCTGACGAGAACTTTGCTCCAATGTAGGGTCTCCCACCAAAAATGAAGAGAATGGAGCTCCTGAGAAGTCCATTGAGAAACCACATGAGAAGCCAGAAGCAAGGACTAGTAAGAATTAGTCTGGCTTCCAAGGCAATACCATTCCCAGGGGGAACAGCTGGAAATCAGGGAACAGAGACGCCAATTTGGCCACAGGGAGTGACTCGACTTAATGGCAAAGAGCACAATGTGCCACCCAGATCACCCAAAGTAAAACAAACACACACACAAAAACTACTCAAAAACTTCTCTCTCTTCCCATTTAACTTGAGCCGTGGCTATATTGAACTGTTATGGAGGGGAGAGGGTGAACAGGAAGGAAACAAGAGGAAGTATATCCTTAAATCATTACAGATTTTGGAATTGTGAGCAGTAGAATCCCAAAATTCATCTCTAAAGTGATTTTAAAATGCTGGAGGATTACAGTCAGTATAAATATATATATATATACTAGAAACCCGTTGCACGAAGTTTCGTGCAATAGACTTTCACCTGGCTGCCGGCAGCAGTTTTCCTCTGGCCACCCGCCGATCAGAGCGCCTCCCGCCAGCGCGATCGGCTACCCCGAGAGGAACTCCGATCCAGGAGGCGCTCCGATCAGCGGGTGGCCAGAGGAAAACTGGTGCTGGCGGAAAACTGCTGCCAGCAGCCACGCAATCGGCCACCACCAGCGTCTTCCGCCGGCCCTATGGGTCCTTCCGCAGCGTTGGCCTAACGGCCGGTGGGAGGAGCGGGAGTCGGGGACTCGCGAGTCCCCGCCCCCCGCTCCTACCGCCAGCCAATCGGCCACCCTGAGTCCCGCCCCCCGCGCCTCCAGCCGGCCCAATCGTGGGCGTAGCGGAGTGATGCAATTTGCATATTGCCTTTTTATTATGTAGGATATACACACACTAGAGGCTCGGTGCATGACATTCGTGAACTGGGGGGGACAGGCGGGGCGGCGGGGGGGTGGGGGAGGACGGGGACAGGGAGTGGTTCCTCAGCCCAGCCTGCGCCCTTTTGCAGTCTGGGAGCCCTCGGGGGATGTCTGACTGCCGGCTTAGGTAGCGGGCCTAAGCCACAGTTGGACACCCTAGTGTGCGGTGCTCGCCAGCCATCAGCCGGCTTCTGGCTGAGCAATGCTCCCCCTGTGGGAGCGCACTGACCACCAGGGGGCAGCTCCTGTGTTGAACGTCTGCCCCCTGGTGGTCAGTGTGCATCATACCGACTGGTCATGTCACCGTTCGGTCGATTTGCTTATTACCCTTTTATTATATAGGATGTGTACATATATAAAAATATAATTTTTCTATTTTTCTTTTAATTTGCAGAGATCTACCTGGAATCAATTTTGAGGGTTCAGATTTAGCTTGGGAAAAAACATTACACATCCTTCAGTATAGGAGATGAGGGAGTGAGAGAAAATATTTTTTGAAATTAGGAATTACTGTAAAATTAGGAATTACTTTTTTTAATCTATTTAAAGTTTGGCTTAGAGAATGCCATCTCTGCCTTTATGGCCTGTGTTGCAAAGCAGATCAGTGGCTGGGGTGCCTGTTTTGGTGTGTGTGTGTTCAAATCTGTTGTACTGTTAGTAAATGATTTGAAAACTGAATGTAATATGTACTTGAGTAGATTACTTTTCCAGTTTGATATGTAGTCTTCTTTTGACCTTACTAATATTTCATTCAACAAACTTTTGATTGTACTTGGAGATGTGACTGCCAGTCAGTTTGATACTCACGGAAAGAATGGGGGTTATTCAGATAATTGAAAGATCTGTCTTAGATCCGAGGAGGTAGGTCAAAAGGCCTTCGGAGGTTTAAACTGGCCTGTGACTTCCCCTTTTCCCCCAAATAGAAAATATTTTTGTGTGTGTGTTACTTCATTCGCTACTCTCTGTTCTTTGACTACCACCCCCCAGAAGCAAATTAACCAACCACCTACATAATTGTATGTTTCTAACCACCTTGACCAGTCTAGTCAAATCATATAACTGTTCTAAATTTCTGAATTGAACAGTGAAGTATTTTACTCTTCTGCTCATGTATTTAGAAGTTTAGATCCCAGAATGGTAGAGCAGACTGTAATTTATTTGTGTTAGTGTTAAAGATGAAACATTGTAATTGACTCTCAAAGTGTTAAATAGTGTAGAAGTAAAAATAATTTTTAAAGGCTTAATTTTGGGGCAGCCTTTTCTGTTTTCAGTGTATTTATCATAACCTGCCTCCTTCCCTTTCTCCAAATATTAAAAAAAAATCAGTTTGGAATTTACAGAAACAGAGCCAGCAAGTCAGGAGATTTTTGCATTAAGGTGAGAAAGATAGTTAAAGAAAATTATTACATAATATCTCAGTGAATCAAGTTGTAGCTCTCATATTAAATAGGCAAGTTTACATGCTGGTGTTTAGAAGATGGCTAAAATATTAAAAATCATGTTGAATTAATGTTTTAAGTCATACAATTTTCAGAATTCGATGTAAGGTGGGGTTTTGTGTTTTTAGGGATAGTTTGTAGAAGTAATAACTGTCCCTTATATTAGAGAATGACTTGTATAATTTGAAACTGTAAATTGTGAACACTGGAAAGCACCATTGTGATATAGAGTAAACATCTTAGTAATATATTAACATGAATGTAAATGGAGGTTAAAACTACGTTACTGTGAAACTCATCTTCCAACTCTAAGGTAAGCTGTGGAGATTTGTATTAGTAGGCAACTGTTCAGAGCTTTGAAAACACTGCACATTTCTGTACAAGCAAGATTTACTATTTCTTTATAACTTATTCAGCTTGGCAAATGCTTTTGATTTTGATTTGGTGGGTTGATAACATAATACATTTAAGTAAAAAGAATAATTTCTACACACTATCTTTTAAAATTATCTAGAACTGAAATAAACAATTAAAACTACCTGTCTATGATAAAGTGCTTATTTTGGTTTATTTAGAACTGTGGTTGGCAAACTGTGGCTCGCGAGCCACATGCGGCTCTTTGGCCCCTTGAGTGTGGCTCTTTCACAAAATACCACGGCCTGGGCGAGTCTATTTTGAAGAAGTGGCGTTAGAAGAAGTTTAAGTTTAAAAAATTTGGTTCTCAAAAGAAATTTCTATCGTTGTAATGTTGATATTTGGCTCTGTTGACTAATGAGTTTGCCAACCACTGACTTAGATAATGCTGCAGTTGGTGGAAATGATAAACATTTAAAGTGTTAACGCTCTGTGAATGCATTGGATTTAAGAGAATAAACATTTTATTTAAAAAAGAATGTAATTTTTATATAAGTGTAGTATTGTCTATTATAACAAATTTTGAAATACAGAATAGCACAAAAAAGTTAACCTATTATATCTGAAAATATAATATTAAAAACTATTAAAATTGTGTTTTTACAAATCTCTCTTTTTATAGAGATGATGAAAGGCAAAAAGTGTGTTTAGACATAATTTATAAGATGATGGCAAAATTGAAGCCAGTAGAACTTCGAGAACTTCTGAATCCTGTTGTAGAATTCATTTCTCATCCTTCTCCGGTGTGTAGGGAACAAATGTATAATATTCTTATGTGGATTCATGACAATTATCGGTAAGTTCTACATTGACATTTTGTATTACATTTCTTAAGGGAGAATTTGGGTGCCTTTAGTAATCTGGAAAAGATTATAATAAATATAAAAACATTTTAAACATGATTAATAAAACAAGTTTATTTTGTATACTGAAATGTATTCTTATTTTAACTCATATTATGTATCTGTGGGAAATATTTGGTGCATGAAATTGTTGGTTGAGTTAAAAGTGTAATTTGTTTTCATTTTTTATTATTTTTTCCCCATCACCATTTATCTTCCATATACCCTCTCCTACCTCTACCCCCTCACGCCCTCCCCACCCAGTCACCACACTGTCGTCCATGTCCATGAGCTCTTTCTCTTTTTTTAGGGGGGAGGGGTAAAAGTGTAATTTGTTTTCATAGTTATCCCTTTAAGATCTGACAAGATAAAGGAAATGAACTTGACTGAGATGTCTTCATCCTTCAAGAGTACCACACACCCCTTCCCAGGGGACTTGGGCCAGCTCTTCGCATCCCAGGGAGCCCTCCGAAGCCCTGCTCCTGCCACCAACCCCTCCTCCCCTGCACTTGAGAGAGAAGAGCCACTTGAAGGGGCTCGCAGAGGCACCGAAGGAGGAAGTTGGGGCACATTGGCATGGGATAGGTTCTGCGTTATTTTGGAATTTAAGTTCCATGGGAAAAGCCAGATTTTTTTTTTAACTTTAATTCTAGACAATGTTACTGGGTTTGAACAAAAGTGATACAAGAGAGTATTAATGTTTTGTCATTTTATTATTTTTCTCAGAGATCCAGAAAGCCAAGCAGATGATGACTCCCGGGAAATATTTAAGTTGGCAAAAGATGTATTGATTCAGGGATTAATTGATGAGAACCCTGGACTTCAGTATGTGCTCCTCCTTAATAATTGGGCCAGGACAAAAAAATTCAGGGGTATTTTTTCCTAGACTAGCATCATGTTGTTTGCAATATTAGCATTTTCTCTGCCTCTTGCATTCATAATGTTAAATAAAATGTATTTTAAATCACATGAGACTTAAAAATCCCGACAAGTTATTTTAACATAAATCTCTTAAAAAAGTGGTGTGGTAAAGCTGTCTCTGCTGTGCAGTGAATTAAAGCATTTCAAAATGAAAGGGAAATCTAGTGACAGTTACCGTTTTCCATTTAACTCCCATCCTTGCAAGCACACAATGCGTATTAATATCTAATGAAATATTTGAGACCTTAGAGATAAGCAGAAACTATAATATTAATTATACATGGAAATATGAGTGATGATTATTCTTCTTTCAAATGCCTACCTAAATCAGTTATATGAGTGTTTTGTCAAGTACTAGTTATATAAAAAGGAGCCTAAACTTTTTATGATTCTATATATCAGTTAATTTTCTATTCTTTTTAAAAAATATATATTTTATTGATTTTTTACAGAGAGGAAGGGAGAGGGAGAGTTAGAAACATTGATGAGAGAGACATCGATCAGCTGCCTCCTGCACACCTCCTACTGGGGATGTGCCTGCAACCAAGGTACATGCCCTTGACCGGAACCGAACCTGGGACCTTTCAGTCCGCATGCCGACGCTCTATCCACTGAGCCAAACCAGTTTTGGCTAATTTTCTATTCTGATGCAATTTTAAGTTCATTGAGCCTTTAAAAATTGTATTTGTATTATGTAAGCATTTATAAATTATAAAGCCTAAACTTGTGTTTAACTAGTTTAAATTTTGAATATTTTATGGAACTAATTTTTTAAAAAAGATATATTTTTATTGATTTCAGAGAGGAAGGGAGAGGGAGAGAGAGAGAGATAGAAATATCAGTGATGAAAGAGAATCATTGATTGGCTGCCTCCCGCATGCCCTCTACTGGGGATCAAGCCGGCAGCGCAGGCATGTGCCCTTGATCGGAATTGAACCTAGGAGCCTTCAGTCAGCAGGCCAACCCTCTATCCACTGAGCCAAGCCGGCTAGGGCATTATGGCACTAATTTTTGGAGCCATTTGTTTTAGCAAGGCAGTAAAGAATTATATATAATTTTTTAAGATGTTTTCTCAGTTTTGAAATACTTAATATTATAATACTTATCATTAAAATCTTCCCAGGTAATAGAGATGAGAATAATATCACCCAGTTTCTTTTGTTAAATATGCTAAGGTTTTAGAATATTTTCTTCCTTTAATGCATATTATTTTTCTTAATTCAGATTATACTGTTTATAAATTTTGAATGTGGTTTCCCTCTATGTTAAGCTTTATTTAAATGAAAAACTGTGCCTTCTCCAGAGTTTCATTTGCCAATAATCTGAGCAATATGTCTTTTTTCTTCTTCTCTGCTTTTCAGATTAATTATTCGAAATTTCTGGAGCCATGAAACTAGGTTACCTTCAAATACCTTGGACCGGTTGTTGGCACTTAATTCCTTATATACTCCTAAGATAGAAATGCACTTTTTAAGTTTAGCAACAGATTTTCTCCTTGAAATGACCAGCATGAGCCCAGATTACCTAAACCCTATGTTTGAGCATCCTCTGTCGGAATGCAAATTTCAGGTGAAGTGCTCGTCTCTGTAATAAATATTATAAGCTTTCCCTGTCTGTTAGTCAACAAATGTTTCTAATAGTGTTAACTTGGCTTTCTTTTTCATGGAGATACTAGGGGCACAGTGCACGAATTTGTGCACCTTGAAAGGAACTGTGGGCCGCGAGGCTGCAGTGGGCATAGGGGCAGGTATCGGCCCATCCTCCATTCCCCTGCCTGGCCCCTCCCGCTGCGGCTCCTGGTCCCCTCTCTGCCAGCAGCCACGCTCCCGCCACCACTGCCACTCCCACCCACTGACTGTGATGGCAGCGGTGCGAGCAGTGGCTGCCAGGCCTGATTGCCTCTCAGGAGCAGGGGGAGGTGGAGAAGCCATGAGAGACCATTGGGGCCGGTAGCTGCCACTTGCACCTGCTGACGGCGCCGAGTGGTCAGGGCTGGCGCCGGCAGCAGGTGCAAGCGCCAGGTGGGACCATGGCACGCAGGAGCAAAGAATTTTCAGTAACCACCTGGTGGTTAACACACATCATAGCGACCGCTTGTTCGGTTGTTCCGCTGTTCGTTCTATTTGCATATTAGGGCTTTATATATGTAGATAATTGGCATGTAACATTAGTTTCAGGTATACAATATAACGATTTGATATTTGTATATATTGCAAAATGACCATATTAAGTCTAGTTAACATCCATCACAATACAAATTTTTTTCCTTGAGACCTTCTAAGATCTCTCCTAGCAACTCTCAAATTTATACAGTATGTAAAACTGCTAGAGGCCTGGTGCATGAATTTGTGCATGGGTGGGGTTCCTAGACCTGGCCAGTGATCAGGGCTGATCGAGGCTGTCTCAACCAGTTCTGATTGGGGCCTGCTGGCAGGTGGGTAAAGACAGGGTAAAGACTGGGAGGTTGGCCGGCTTGGTGGTGGTGGGGGGACTAGGGGAGGTTGGCCGTTGGAGTGTATGTCATAGCGACCAGTCAACCAATCATTCCAGTTGTTCGGTCATAATGGTCACAATGTTGTACATTACTTTTCATGACTTATTTATTTATAACTGGAATTTGTGCCTTTTGACCCCCTTGACCCATTTTGCCCATCCCTCACCCCCACCTGGCAACTTCCAATCTGCTCTCTTTATCAGGTCAATTTTTTTGTTTTGTTTTGTTGTGTTTTATTTGTTTGTTTAGATTCCACACATAAGTGATCATATGTGTCTTCCTCTGTCTGACTTACTACGTTTAGCATAATGTTCTTAAGGTTCATCCATGTTGTTGCAAATGGCAAGATTTTCTTCTTTTTATGGATGAATAATATTCCATTGTACATATATACACCACATGTGCTTTATCAGTGGACACTTAGGTTGCTTCTTCCATGTCTTGGCTATCTATATCTATAAAAGCCTAAGCGACCGAACAACCAAACAACCAGTCAACTGGTTGCTATGATCTGCACTGACCACCAGGGGGTAGACACTCAGTGCAGGAGATGCCCCCTGGTGGTCATTACACTCCCACAGCCAGCCTCACACAGTCTTGCCAACACTTGTTATGTGTCTTCCTGATACTAGCCATTCTGACAATTGGGATATCTTGTGGTTTTGATTTGCATTTCCCTGATGATTAGTGATGTTGGCTTTTTTTAAAAACTTGGAATACTCACACATTCCTTTCTGAAACACAGTTACTCTACCCACCTCTGCCTGCACTCCCGGAACACAGCTCACACTTCTCATTTCAACCTCCACTTAAATTTTCCTTTCTCCATAATGCCTTCTCTCCTTTCCATCACTCCTCCTATCCACCCTGTACATGTCGAGTTTATGCTATCTCCTGGCAGCCTTAACAACTGTGATTTATACATTAAACGAAGAGTTCACTTCATCTCTCTCAAGCTCCTGGGCAGCAGAGCCTGATCTGTTCTACTCGTACTTGTATTCCTAATATCGTGCCCAGTGCTGGGCACGCGGTGAGTATTTAGGAAGGAGTTGAGTCATTTAACTTGTTGCAGCTGTGTTGTGATATTATTGATTATGGCATTGAATATTAAAGAGTAGGAAAATGGTTTTTCTCCCCCAGTACCAATTAGTTTTTCTAGTTGGTTATTTAGTTAAAAGTTTTAGATCAGAAAAGATTCTTCTGCTGCTTCCCACAGAGATATGAAGTTATAGTACATACTTGCTGATAGTACCATTGGATTTTAAATCAAAATATTTCCAAGTTGCTAAAGGACTGTCATTGTATTTGGCATTCTCTCACATGCAGGAATACACCATTGATTCTGACTGGCGTTTTCGAAGTACCGTCCTTACGCCTATGTTTATCGAGACTCAGACTTCTCAGAGTGCTCTCCAGACCTGGTCGCCGGAAGGATCCCTCTCTGTTCAAGGGGCTGTGGCTCGGCAGATACGGGCCACCCAACAGCAGTATGATTTCACACCTACACAGAACATAGGTAACCTTCCATCTGAATGCCTGCCTCTTGTGCGCCGCGCACTGTTACCTTGGAAACAGCCTCTACTGTAAGAACACTGACCATTTGTGAGAAGTGAAAAGATAATAGGAAAAAGTGATGAGAACCACAAAAAAAGATATGTCCGTCAAAGGAGAAAAGGACTGAAGTCTCTAGAGTAGTCAAGTTCTTAGAGACAGAGAGTAGAAGGGTGGTTTCCAGGGCCTGGGGAGGGGACAGCGGGGAGTTAGTGTTTAATGGGTGTGGTGCTTCAGTTTGAAACGATGAACAAGTTCTGGAAACAATGGTGTGATGGTTGCCCAAGGTAAATGTGCTTGGTGCCAAGTACATGGTTTAGACTTATACGTGGTTAAAATAGTCGATTTGATATTATAAATATTTTACAACAATTTTTTTGAAAAGGGGAAAAGGATTATTTCTGACTGGAAAAAAGAGGAAAAGTTTTAGTACATTATGTTTTGTTTTCCCCCCAAAAAAATCTGCTTAGTGCATCAAATTTAAAACCTTATATCTCAGAAGCAAAGTAGAGGCAAACCAACTTTATTTACTATGTTTATAGTATATTAAACTTTTTTTTCTTAAATGGTTAAACTTTTTTTTGATCATCAAAGTGCAAGTTTAGAGTAAAATAAACTATTTCATAAAAACACTTCAACATTTTTCCTTTATATGAATTTTTTCACATTCTATTGGTTTTAGAAATAGGACTAATTTGAATAATGGAAATTTTATGACACTAATATTAGAAATCAAGGATCTTAGTAATTTATAGTAGATACAAAACATCATTCCTGGAGTGGTCACGGCTGATTGAAAGAACAGGTGACATGTTCAATACTTAAGTGAGGACACTGAGGCCCAGCCACCTGAGCTGCCTCGGTTGTCCACGCGTGACCTCCCGGAGCTTCCACTCCATGTCTCCTGCTGTGACATGACTGTATCCCTGGAGAGACTGTTCCCAGTCACTGTTGAGGTGAGCACACGGAGGCCCCAGCTGCCACCAGGACGATCCCCATTGTCTCACCCGGTGTGTTGTGGCGGTTGGAGCTGCCCCGTGCAGTGGGGTGGGGTGGGCTTGCAGGGCGTGCCGTTCTGAGCTGCTGTGAAATGCACTGGTTGTGCCTTTTGCAGATGGAAGAAGCTCCTTTAACTGGCTGACTGGAAGCAGTATTGACCCGCTGGTGGATTATACGGTTTCTTCATCATCTGATTCCTTGTCTTCCTCCTTACTGTTTGCTCACAAGAGGAGTGAGAAATTAAAGACGGCACCCTCGAAGTCAGTGGGACCTGATTTTGGGAAAAAAAGGCTGGCCCTCCCAGGGGACACGGTGGATAACGCACCAAAAGGTAAAGTAAGATTATCGACGTGTTTAAAATGACCTGCCCTCGCCCTAACCGGTGTGGCTCAGTGGATAGAGCGTAGGCCTGTGGACTCAAGGGTCCCAGGTTCGATTCCGGTCAAGGGCATGTATCTTGGTTGCGGGCACATCCCCAGTAGGAGGTGTGCAGGAGGCAGCTTATTGATGTTTCTCTCTCATCAATGTTTCTAACTCTCTATCCCTCTCCCTTCCTCTCTGTAAAAAATTAATAAAATATATTTTTAAAAAAGGGAATAACCACATTTAAAAAAAAATGACCTGCCCTCAAAATCAATGCAAAGGCTTAGATAAAGCAAGGACATTTCTGATTGTATTCACATATTCTTATAACCTGTAATCAATACCATTAAAATTTAATTCAGTAAATGTTGTCTGGGCATTTACCATGTTGAAATTATAGTTTTAATGTGTTCCAGAAAAGCTGTTGGATAAATTGAACTCAATCCATTTATTTAGTGACTTTCCAGAACAATAGGGCTGGGTAGGCAATCAAGAGTTGAGGCAGGGTTAGTAAACTAATCTCCGATTTAAATCCAGGCAGAGAATGGAGGGAGCCTCAGGGAAGGCCTGGTGGAGGAGGTGGCCTTTGGGACTAGCCTTGGGGGATTGAGATGTTGGGAGGGAAAGGATGGGGATGGAGAGGGAGAAGTAGGGAATGTGTTGGGTGGCGGGAGAGACTCCGATCAGCTCAGTGAACATTGAGTGAGAGCCCACTCTAGCATGCTCTGTAGCAGTCCAGTTAAGCAGATGCTTCAGCACGCTGGGAGCGAAGCAAAGAATGCTGAGAAAGCAGGCTTGAGAGTGTGGGGGTGTGGCTTTAGGAATGAACCACACAGCTTCAGGTAGTGAACCCAGCAGAGATAGGCACAGGGTCTCCGAACGACCTCTTGGGGTGGTTTGTGTGGAACAGCATGTGGAGTGCCTGAGGAGGACTGAGAGGTGGAGGTCAAAGGCAGCCACACCTTGACCTGGATTAGTAAGCTAAGTCTCCGATTCAAAAAGGAAGAGGGTGGGGTTGGAGAGACTGGGCAAGCCCATGGGTGATGCTAAGACAGCCGAGTGGAAAATGCTGGCAGGGCTCACAGACCCAGTGCTGAGAGGGCTGAGATAGAGGTCGGTAAGGTTAGCTCCTTACGAGAACTGTAGCGCTGGGAGTGAGTGAAAACCCAGAGGAAGAAAATATGAAGAGAGAAGAGGTCCCAAGACAGAACTCTGGGAAAATGCCAACTTACGGATTTAGATAAATAGAAGTAAAATTAGCAAAGTTAAATTTCTTTTTATTTAATTGTAGGAACTTAAAAATACACAAAATACTTCCTTACTCCCAACTACTCCTTTTCACACTTTCATGTAGCAAATTTGTGGCTATGGACCATTCTCTAAATTTAATATAGAAAGGTAAATCTATCTAGCCTTCTTTTAGTTCATACTGTGCATTTGACAGAGGGCCAGCGAACCCATTCCTCTGTCTTTTCCTTCACATTTGACCACTTCCCGCCAGCCTTTTTTATTTACAGCCTTTTCCTCTGTTTTCCCATCAAACCAGTATAAGATCCAGCAAGAGTGCATGGCTCTCTGTCCTTCCTGTAACTTTGATTGTGAAAAGCCCCAAAGTTAAAATGAAATTTCAAAGTGACTGTCACCTTCCCATTGCTTTTAAGTTGTCTCTCTGACCCTTTACAATTGCTTATCTTAAACCCGTGGGCATGTGCAGCTTTCTGTAGAATTGTGAAAAGTTGGTGTGCATTTGCGACAGTCCGCAGTTCCATTTATGTGTGGTGACTGCTGGTGACCAACTGGACTGGTTTCTTTATTGAATAGGGATGAGGCTCAGAAACAAATGCAATTGCTAAGGGTGATAGGAGTTACTGTCCACAATTCAAATTGTTGCACAGTTTTTCCCTTTCTACATTTTTAGAGTGAAAATATGTCATGGATGATGTAGGTAGAATTGGGGAACCATGTATATAAAATAATAAACGTAAGAGGTGAAATCTAATTTTTAAACTATTTCCCATAGACATTTTATATATGGGTTTGAAAAAACTCAACCATAGAACTGAGTAGGTAAATAAATGCTTATAGTAATTTAATTAATATACTTGAATCTCCCCAGGTACTTTTATCGATTTCAAATATTTCATATCTTGTCTTCTTCGAGGTATATGTATTTTTTTGCCTGAAGAGGAACATTTGGAGTTTCATAATATATAGTGAGTTAGTACTTACTATGTTACTGTTTATCATCATTAAAAGGAAATGCAGTTTAAAAACTTAAAGTTGTAATCTAATTAAAATCACTTTTCTATCATTTTAATTTTTTATTTTAGTTTCCTTCATGCGTATAGTTTAAAGAGTCAAATACTTTTCCACAGCTTGTTAGAAGTGACAGATACAACCACTTTCATCCTTTTAGTCAAGTTTTTGCTATTTGCTTCCATCTCTCCAAACAGTCTTTTTTATATTGCCACCTTTCTTTTTTTCAGTATCAGTCATGGTTTTGACTTCATGTTATGGGCGTTAGAATTTGTCTCCCTCTTGTCGCTCACCCCCATCTATCACACACACATGATGAATTCTTCCTGTGCCTTCATCTTCTGATATAATTATGTTGAAGCATAGTAATGATCCCTCCTTTGGGAAAACTGCTGTTTGAAACTGCTGTTTTGAAGTTCTCTGCTATTTCTTGCTAGTCCCTTGTTCCATAAGTCAACTCTGTTATTTTTAGACCGTCTCTTATTCTGTAAAAATAACTTTGTTTTTTAACTTAAATAATAGAAAAGATAAACTTAACTGACCTTGCAAGCTAGCCATCTAAAGGGGTTGATACGCTGATACTGATAATAATTCCCGTAGTCTCATGCCAAGTGTTTGTTCATTATGTATCAAAGGTTACAGGTGTCTGTATAGATATGATATGTACTCAAGGTTACAAGTTGTCTGTATAGATATGACAGATGTTTGTTAGATATGATATATACTCAAGGTTACAAGCTGACAACAAAAATAATTTACACAAAGACCTGGAAGGATATAAAAAGAAAATACTCCTTCCTGTGTTTGTTCAGAATTTGACAGAGATATTCTGCTCTGAACCCGCGCGCAATTAACAACTCCTAATTAATTGGCTTGTTAAGGCATCTTGTATCTAACTCGCTGATTGACAATACAACAATGTCTTAGTCTTTGTTTAATCGATATTCAATTTCCTTTTATCTTGACTACATAAATAGTATTTGTGGCTGAACCATGAGTGAGATTCTATCATTACTTTAACTTTTCACACAATAATTTTTCCTGGGCATTAATAATTATTTTGTTTGAGATGCTCAGATTTCTACATATTTATCACCAAACTTCCTCTGAGTTGTATAGTTTTATTGTATCCCAACATATAAATGTCTCAGATTCTTAAAGAAATCTCTCCAGGAGCCTCTGAGCTGGCTGGGTGGGGTTTCTGCTTAGCTGTTGTCTAGAGACCACCTCCACAGCCTGAAGGTCTGTCCGCCTTCCTGATCCTTCTTCCTTGGTTTAGTTCCTTCTTTTGGTCTAACACCTCCTCAAGTAGCCTCCTGAGAAAGGGGGTCAGAAGCAGTATGCTTCTTGTTGGTACTTTGATGCCGTACATTGCTTTTGGTAGCACTCACACCTAATGGGTGATTTAGCTATAGAATTCTGAGTGTGAACTCGTCGAAGTTTCTTTTGCCACAGGGCTGTGGTTGAGAAACCTGATGTCATCTCTTTGTTGATCCTTTGTAAGAACTTGATCTTTTCTCTGTGGACACTCTTAGGATCTTCCTCTTTTAAACCAGTTTTAGGAAATTTCACAAAAGTGTTCTTTGGTCTATTTTAGTCCATTTTTCTAGGCCCCTGTCAGGCTGCTAACTCATATATTCTAGTTCTGGAATATTCTTGGGTGATTTTGTTGATTTCCTCATCTCAGTTTTCTCTTTTTGAAATCCTGTTGCTTGCATGTCAGATCTTATGGTTATCCTTCTAATTTTCTTCTTGTTGTTTTGTCCTTTTTGCTCTATATTCTGGGAAATTTCTTCTATCTTATCTTCTAACCCTCGCTTTTATGTTATGATATCATATTTTTAATTTCCATAAGCTATTTTTGTTCCCTGAACATCCCTTAAGTCCTTGATCCATGGATGCACTATCTATTCTTACCTTGATGATAAATGATAATTTTTGAAAAAATTTTCCTGAATGATCTGATTTCAGCAACTGCTCATCCCTATTTATTTTGGTTTCTGTCTTTCATATTTGAAGCTTTCCTCAAAATACTCGATGATGTTTTACTTTTTTAATGTGTTCCCAAGTAGGGCACTAAAAAGGCATTTGGAATAGCTTACAAAAGGGCGTGCATGCTGACTGTGGTCTTCACTCAGCAACGTCCGGCTGGACTGTGGTCTTCACTCAGCAACGTCCGGCTGGACTGGGCCATTGAAACGTGTAGATATCTCTGTCTGCTCTTTTGTGCTGGTTGGTTATCCAGCGGCAAATTCTCGAATTTCTTCCCTTCAGGCCATTCCTGTGTCTTACTGGTCACTGTTTCCTCTGCTTCCAGCCGGGCTGGCCCTTTTACTCAGAGACCCTCTGTCCATTACCCCGGCTCCACACCCACGCCAGGAGGCTGCGCTTTCGCACCACACCTCCTGCTTCAGCCCCCCTCTCCTCCCTTCCCTGGAGGGCTGGTGCTGCCAGGGCCCAGTCTTCCAAGTCCTTTCCCCCATCATTGTTCTACTGCAGCTCTAGGACTGAGTTACTTCAATTTTCTGTGCTAGAGCTTCTAAACTAGTTAATCATCTTCTTTGCATAGGCTTGTGTCGTTTAAAAAAAGAGAGAGAAAGAAAGAAAAGAAAAACTAAATAAAATAAAAAATGGAGGTAAGCAAACAACCTCACGTTTATTTTAGGAGATTCTGGGGATGAGGCAAGTGTTGAAGTGGCCAATTATAACAAACCTGCTTTTTATTCTTCAGGTACAGACAGTCGGGTAGACATATTAAGATTACGCAGACGATTTTTAAAGGACCAAGAAAAGATCAGTTTGATTTATGCGAAAAAAGGTATTGCTGAGCAAAAACGAAAGAAGGTTTGTATCTTTCTCAATTATTTGATTGGTTTGAAATATCTGTTTTATATATGTGTAGTAAGGAAACAAGCTTCCTGCCAGATATTGGTTCTAATATTGGTCTGTAAACCACCATCAGAGAAGCAGCAGTATCTGACTTGAAGTTATTTATGAACGAAAGTCTCCTCTGACTAGTGTAAATGAAAGGGCATTCATGACTCACTGAGGGGTTGTGGTGTCTTGGAATGAGACGTGTGGGTTTTCCCCTGAACCTGTGGTGTGTCCTGGCTCACGGGCCCTGGCAGGGCCCCATCACTGCCCCTTCTTTCAGCCTCTCCTCAGCTTGGTTTGTTCTCTGAACAGATTGACCTTCTCTGTGTGGTGGGACCATGGCCACCAATTACTCCTGAATTTTACACAGTATGACTGTAGCTGCTGAGAAGGGATTGCCCCACTCTCTGCCTCAAGGCCAGAGTCTTGGCCCACCTCGGGTCGGGGGCCATTTGGGGACCACTAATCTATGGTCAGGGGGTTGGGGGTTGAGGCCATGTTACAACCAGCCACTTCCTGGAGGTACATGATGGGGAGGGAAAGGTGGGCCCAGAGGAAGGGGTGGGCAGGGCTAGGCAGGCAGATCAGAGCTATCTGCTGAAAGTAGTGATTTAAGGTGTAAGTGTGGCATGAGTTAATAGATAAAACATTTTTGAAAATGTGAAAATAATGAAATTGTTTTTTTAGCCATAGCTTTAATGTTATAAATCAGTAATTATGATAAAAATTTTAAGATTATGAATAAAAAAATCCCATCTTTGTTCTAATTACAGTTAAAATCCTTAATCACTTAATTAACTTCCACATCTGAGTATGAAGTGATTGAATGGTTTCACTGTACCTTCTGTGGAAAGTAAATGTACTTTTCATCTTCCTCTTATCTCTGTAACTGCAACTATTCTTTTGAGGACTAGGGTCCAAAATCATTGTCTCAAGTTTATCTCCTGCTCCTTCTCACTGGCCCCATCACATCTGGAGGGCCTTTTATTTTGCCCACTCACAGAAGTAGCTGTGGGCTCCTAATTAAACCTGAAACCTCACTAGGCATGCCTGAAGGAAGTAACAATATCTAGACAGCAGAAGGAAGAGAGAAAACCAGGATGGTTGGATAAATCGAAGGGAGGTATTTTGGCCTGAGAAAAAGGCCTTTTTAGTAGTTAGGAAACACAGGATGGCCTGCTGTGGGAGGCCAGGCCTGCCCTCTGATGTAGGTGTCTCATCTGAAGTGGCCAACCACTTGATAAGAACCGCGTGGAAAGTCAGGCATGGAGAGCCATGCCCTGTGGTCGTTTGTTTGCTGGAGCACTGTGCTCAGTATCTGGCTCTACTCACTGCCAGTGGCACAGAGGTGAGCGTAACGTGTGTGACGTCGCAAGTTAACCAAGAAATGAGCCTGTCTGGGAGAGGAGTAGTGAGGGAAGCCTTTTTGAAAAGGTGGTATCTGAGATGACAGCCAAACGGTGAGTGAAAGCTATCGACAGACATTCTAGACAAAGAGACGAGCAGGGACCCAGGCCCTGCATGGGGGAGAGTTGGGTTTGGGGGTGATTAAGGATTTATTGGAAGGCCCGATCTGGCCTTTGTGGATGAGCAGGGCCTGGAGGACCTGGGCGATCACAGGAGGGACTGTCGTGATCACCCTGGGCCTTATAGCCAAGTTTATTCTCAGGGTAATTAAGGAAATACAGCTCTCTGATTTATGGCTGTAAGACGTTTTCAATCAAGTTCTCTGATTTTACAAATATTCAGATTACTTGTAGTAAATATTTAAGTAATCTTTTCACCATAGTGATTTTTCTTTTGGATTTATCATCTGTCATCGACTGGTAAAAGATAGTGACTAAACCATTTTGGATACAAATTGTCACTGATTCACCTTTATGTTAAAGATGGGTACGCTCAGTTTCATAGCTCATGTACTATGATTTTCTTAATTACAATTCAAATCTTCTTTGGTTCTAATGATTATAGGAAATCAAGAGTGAGTTCAAAATGAAGCATGATGCCCAAGTTGTTTTGTACAGAAGTTACCGTCAAGGAGACCTTCCCGACATTCAGATTAAATACAGCAGCCTGATCACCCCCTTGCAAGCTGTGGCCCAGGTTGGTCCTTGAGAACTGCATTTTCTGTAGATGCATAAAAACTGGTATAACTGTTCCAGGGGTCTGCTGTGTACAAGAAAAATGGTTGAGGCTACACTGTATCATAAATGAGGTACTGATTTGTCCTAAACAATGGACTTGATTAAAAGACCTTGGTCCAAGTGTCGGCTCTGCCATTTCCTGAGGCTGAAACTTCTCTTCATGTGGTGAGACTCTGACTTGTCATCTGGAAGGTATCCCTGCAGTTGGTGTCCTTGTCAAGACACTTAGTGCTCTGAGCCGTCATGTTTTCATCCATGACATCAGAGAATGATATCTGATTTTCTTACCAACAGTGTTAGACTGCAGTAATGTGCAAAAAGTCATTGTAAACTTCAAGGTGCTAAGCCATTTAAAGAATTGCTTATCTAAAATCCTTTGCAGGAGACGTGGAATCAGGAGATTTTTAGTTTATCGGTGGGATCAGTGTTCTTCCTTCTCTGTTAATTCTCTTGATTGCAGAGGACTGGAAATGTTTTTCTAAGTCATTAGGATGTCAGAGTAGAAATTTCCTATCAGAATTCTTTGATAAAAATAGGATATTTATCCCCCAAAAGCCTGATATGATTCCTTTGACTTTTATTGAAATAAATATTGAAGAGCTTGGAGTATATAGTATGCTAGTTAGTGAAATATAATGCCTTATATATTATTGTACTTAAGTTTCCAGTACTAATGCTGATTATAATAATAGGTTATATCTGCACAGCCCCTTACTGTCTTTTAAGCTTTTTATTGAATCTAAATAATGATAGTTTGACAGGAATTTAGCAAAACTAATGCATAGTCCTGTGTCCCCTTCATCTAGCTACCTTCAATAGTGCTCCTTTTATAATTGTGTTCATTATTTTTTCTTTTTGTTTTAATCATGTACATCATTAAGACCTATAAATTGACATTGTTACAATAGTGTCAACTAGACTTCAGACTTTGTCCATTTTCATCACTTTCCTCTTCATTTATGTGTGTGTGGAATTCTGTGCATTTTTATCCCTTGTATAGATCCAGTTAGATACCCTTGCAGTAGTTCTTGGTTATTAGGGAGTGCTTTCACATTTCTCTCATTAGATTCTCACAGTAATTTTGTGCCCTTGAGGCAATGACTAGATACATTTACAGATGAAGAATTGAAGGTTAGCCAAGAATGGATGGTATGGTTAAAGCTGTCTGCCTCCCTGGTTGTGGTGTAAGGACAATGCTCTCTCTGTTTGATGACTGGCCCAGTGCTTTTTCTACATTGCCACTATTTCCCAGTTTTTCTAGCGCCTTGCACACATGTGCTCACATCACTGCCTCAAAAATGATGTTGACACCTGCTCTCCTAGGCATGACTTGCTTCTCTCCACACTGGAGAGGTACGTGATATGTAATGATGGTAGTAGGTTAGCAGGCCTGGAACTGTTGAGACACCCATGTTCAAATAAGTTCATCTCATTTGTGCTTGGAAAAAATAAAGATGGTAAATATTGTTTTGAAAAAGCAGGACTATTTTTTTATTTTTTTTTAGGAAGGAATTTATTTACTTAAATTTTTGTTAATTCTTCAAATTCCAATACTTTATTCAACAAATGTTAATATACGGAGTAACACCACCTGTATGCCAGGGCCTGTTCTCAGCACTTGGATGCAGTGGTGGGTAACAGAGAGGCCTCCGCGGCTGTCCTGGCCCTGCCGTTCTGCCTTAGAAGCCTCAGGTGTGGACAGAGCTAACAAGGAGCACGTTAGCCAGCCGTACATGCCCAGCAGCAGCATCCTATTGCTCTGGAGACATTATTGTCTTAATTACTGTTGCAGTTACTGTAACAGAATGACATGTGGGACTCCTTGGAAAATAAAGGAATTTGTACTCAAGAAGCAGTGTGTTGTAAGTGAAAACATGTTAAGTGAAAAAAGCAGGTCACCAAACAGGAGTGTGCGTGTCAGTACGAGAGCAGCCATGACAGTGACTAGATGTAGTACAATATGGGTGATACTTGTTTTCTTTTTTCCTAATCCATATTTTCTAAAATCTTACATAGCAACTATTACTACTTTTTATAAGACAAATACATCACTTAAATTAATAAGCAAAGTATTAGTCAAATTGCACTTTTTCTTCAGACACAGCTTTTATCAACAAAATAATTTTAAAATTTTATTTATTCATACTCTCATGCCTTCATTTAAAAAAATATAGACACAACATGCCAGAAATTATTCTGAATACTGGTGTTATAGACACAAATAAAGGATAATGTTCCCGTGGTCGTGGAGTATGAGGGTTAGAGCCATTAGAGATAAATAGCCCAAATTTGAAAGACACATAAACAGCTACTAATGGTTTTAATAGTTTGAATGGTCAAAGTGATGGTACCTTGAAAATTAAAATTGGCATTTTATTTAAGCTCATCGGTTAGTTATTTTAAGCTTTACAATGATGTTCATATGAAGATAATACCTGAAAATTTAATTTAAATTTTCTCCAAGATTTTATCAGTTACTGCACTGAGCACTTGACATACTTTATCTTGGGCTAATCTTACCAAAACCCTGTGAGATGTGTCCTGTTATCCCCATTTTAATTATGAGGAATCTGAAGGCCCAGACTCACACAGGAGTTAAGATATGTGGTTCCAGCTTTTAAATTTTTATCTCTGGGTCCAAAATCTGTGCTGTCATGCCTTTCCTAAGGTTAAATTCCAAATTCTCCCCTTGCCAATGTCTGTTAAAAGTTTCTAAATAGAAATGAGATCTTCAGTAGATAGGTTTGCAACAGTTTGTATTTTTCAAATAAAGCTTTGATAGTTGGTAAATTAAAGAATTTTTACTTCAGTTCCTAATTTCTTTTCCTTTTGCATATTTCACAGAGAGACCCAATAATTGCAAAGCAACTTTTTGGCAGCTTGTTTTCTGCGATTATAAAAGAGATGGATAAATACAAGACCATAGCTGAGAAAAACAACGTTACTCAGAAGTTGCTCCAGGACTTCAATCATTTTCTCAGCACCACGTACTCTTTCTTCCCACCTTTCGTCGCCTGTATCCAGGTAAAAGTCTACACACGCTTCGTAAGATGCATTATCTACTTTGCATGACTATAAGCCTTCTTTTGCTGGGGGAGTATTGGGGAACATCTGCAAAAGTGTCAAACAATAAAAAATTTAAATCAGAAAAACAAACTTCATTTGTTTACCAGGTTTAAACACAAGACATGTAACAGAGGAAACGTGCTTCGGGTTGGTTACCGCTTACAGATGGGTAGATGTAACTTATTTGTACTTAGAAACAGTATATGTGACAGGCAAGTCCAAAATTAAACTTGGCATAGAAGTGCTTTGGTTTGTAATGAGCCATGCCCTTCAGGTTTTGGTTGCCCACTGCACAGTGTTGACATGTTTTTCCTTAGGTAGTATTTCACTAAATTTTTTCCTGCTTCCTGACTGCCTTCAAGAGATGTTGATTGACTTTGATCTAAGTGGTGGGGACACAGTGATGCAGAGACACAAATTTCTGCTCTCCAAGAACATTCTGGATGGGTGACAGATAAAAATAAACAGGCAAATACAGGAAGATAACATGAGGTAGCAGAAGGTATCATAGAACTTGAGAGGTATAGAAGTTAACTAAAGTAATGCAGGGTAGTAACGAGGCAGGTGAGTAAGAGCCCTTTGATCAGGGTGGGGTGTGTGTACTGCTATACTAGTAGATACTTCTTAGATGGAGTGTCAGAAAAGGCCTAAGGCAGTTTGAGCAGAGAACTTAATGTAGACGTACTTTCAGTTATTACTAAAACATACTTATTGGAAGATTACTTTTTATGTAAGAAATGTTTTCTTTGCCACTCAAAACATGGGTCATTAATCAGTCTGTTATAGAAAATCTTTTTGGTTTGTTTTAGTATTATCTGTAACCTCCCTAGAATAATTTTAAAATTATATTCTTTAATATTATTTATTAGTAGCTTTGGTTTGCAAACTAATTGGGTAATAATTCCCTGAGATGAAGTACTTGGTTTTTCTGTTTTGTTCTTTTTGATGTAGCATAAAACTGTTAATATAGTTTTTTAATATATTAGTTCTAATTTTGTTGGTTTATAATTTACAAGTAGAATTTCTTTATTGTTTTTCTCCTGGCCACATTAAAGATAAAGTTTGAGTAATTGTATCGAATCAGTCAGTATTTCAAAGTAACTTTTCTTCACATTATATTCTGAAGTGATTTTTAAAATCTGAATTTTTAGTTTTGTTTCTATATTTGTTAAAAAACTAGTTTTTTCATTGTTATTTATGAGAGTCATTAACTGCCATTACATAAATAAATACCTTCTACTCACCCTCGTGCTTACTGCTTGACATTGACCATGAAAGAAGCAGCACAAAGGGAAGTCAGTGCCTGCGGTTTGCAGCATTTGCTGTGATGACTTTTTCCTTGTGGTTCATATCCAAAACTATGATTTGTTTTTTCTCTCCATGAAATCACATTACATTTGGCATAGCCTTCTTTTCAGCAAGAATGACTGTCTCTTTGAAGTACTATTGCCTCACCAGAACTTCCCACAATGAGTTTATCTGTGATGTAGCTTAACGAAAGAAAAATCCATTTGGCCTTTTTCCAATGATATAGTCAGTGACTGGCAAACAGACATTAATTTGGTGCCCTACATTTATGCTATTCATTGCTTGTTTGAACTTTATATAAAAGTTTGATTTTTTAAAAATAAAAACATTTGTTGATCACTTCCTACCCACCCGCCCCTGTTGAGGATATTCTATATGCAAATCTCCATTTAAGAACTATGGAGGTTACAGATAATACTAAAATACCACCAACTTACACCATACACAAGAATAAACTCAAAGTGGATAAAAGACTTAAATGTAAGACATGAAACCTAAGTCCTAGAAGAACCATAGGCACCAAAATCTCAGACATCCATTTTAGCAATATGTTTACCAATACATCTCCTAGGACAAAAGAAACTAAGGAGAAAATAAACAAATGGGACTACATTAAAATAAATAGCTTCTGCACTGCAAAATAAACCATCAACAAAATAACAAGAGAGCCCACTGCATGGGAGAACATATTTGCCAATGTTACATCCAATAAGGGGTTAATCTCCAAAATATATAGGGAACTCATACAACTTAACAAAAGGAAGACAAACAATCCAATTGAAAAATGGGCAAAGGACCTAAATAGACACTTCTCCAAAGTGGACATACAAATGGCCAACAGACATAGGAAAAAATGCTCAAAGTCACTAATCATCCGATAGGTGCAAATTAAAACAACAATGAGATATCACCTCACACCTGTCAGAATGGCTACCATCAACAAACGACTAGTGCTGGTGAGGATGTAGAGAAAAGGGAACCTTCGTGCACTGCTGGTGGGAATGCAGACTGGTGCAGCCACTGTGGAAAACAGTATGGAGTTTCCTCAAAAATTAAAAATGGAACTCCCATTTGATCCAGTGATCCCACTTCTAGGTATATATCCTAGGAAACGCAAAACACTTACCAGAAAGAATATATGCACCCCTATGCTCATAGCAGCACAATTTATAATAGTTAAGATTTGAAAACAGCCTAAGTGCCCATCAACAGATGAGTAGATAAAAAACTGGTATATTTACACAATGGAATACTATGTGGCAATAAAAAAGAACTCTTACCATTTGCAACAGCATGAATGGACCTGAAGAGTATTATGCTAAGTGAAATAAGCCAGTCAGAGAAAGATAAGTATCACATGATCTCATATGTGGACTCTAATGAACCAAATAAACTGATGATCAAAAATAGACCCAGAGTCATAGAAGCATGAACAGACTGTTGAACCTCAGAGGGAAGGCAGGGGCGGGTGGGTAGGAAGTGATCAACCAATGAACTTGTATGCATATATGCATAACCTGTGGACACAGACAGTGGGATGGTGAGGGCTTGGGAGGGTGGGGGATGGGGCACAGGAGCAGGCTGGAAGAGGTTAATGGGGGGAAAAGGAGGACCTATGTAATACTTTCAACAATAAAGATTAAAATAAAAAAGAACGATGAAATATTTGAAACAAATGTTGCCTGCATTCACCTAATACAATTAGATAAAGGTCAAAACAAGGAGTATTTTTTATTAATAAAGGTAGATAATCAACCTTTTAAAAATAAAGCTTCATTACTTTGTTCTGTTTTAGAATTATAAGGAGTGAAATTGAAGGGCTAAAGTTTTTTGCTTAACAGATCATCTATAATAATAAAAGTGTAATATACTAATTAGACCGGACAGCTGAATGACCTTCCGACGTCATTTCGGACATCTTTCTGGATGAAGCCACAGCAGCGGGGGCCAAGGCAGAAGCGGTTAGGGGCGAGCAATTAGGGGCGATCAGGCAGCCAGGCAGGCAGGCGAGTAGTTGGGGGCAATCAGGCAGGCAGGTGAGTGGTTAGGGGTGATCAGGCAGGCAGAGTGGTTAGGGGTGATCAGGCAGGCAGAGTGGTTAGGGGTGATCAGGCAGGCAGGCAGGTGAGCGGTTAGGAGCCAGGGGTCCTGGATTGCGAGAGGGATGTCCAACTGTTGGTTTAGGGATCGGGCCTAAACTAGCAGTCATACATCCCCTGAGGGGTCCCGGATTGCGAGAGGGACTGGGGACCCTCTGCCCCTGTGCACGAATTTTGTGCACCAGGCCTCTAATTCTTTATAAAGTAAAGTGATACTGTCAACAAGATTATACAGAACAGTCAAGTGTCCTGAAAACAGACTTACAGATCTCATCTAAATTATGAGTGCACATTTACTTATAAAGAAATGATATCCCAATAATAACTGTTTGTTCATTAAAACCATCTCATGAGAAAGACATCTCATGGGCAAATAGGAATAAATCTTAAAATTTATACAGTCAGAAACAACATTGTTTACCATAGTGTCTGGAATATAGAAGTCATTCAATAAATATTTATAGAATGAGGGGATTGCTTGAAAATTAAAAATATTTTTATTTTACAATATTTTCTTCTGGGCTTCCTTCTCCATATTAGAAGATGTTATATCAAAATAAGAGCCTTTGCTATGTTATTAATTAAAATAGAACTTTATTTGGATTTTCTTTACCACTAGGTTCCTTCTAAGAGTGACGTACATTTTTGTTTGTTTGCTTACTTTGGAGAATCTGTATTCTTCCAAGATTCCTAATGTAGAGCTTACGTTGGCTTGGTGGAAACTCAGTCAGACTTAGCAAGTGGTCCAGGCATGGCACAGCCATGAGGGAGTTGGGAAGAGGCTGGTATGGATGGGGAGGAGCTGTTCATATTGTTCTCTATATTGATTTGGGGTTTATTTCTCATGATTTTGGTGAACATAGGACTCTCAAATTGAGAGTTACAAAGTAAAGGTCAATATAATAATTCATGAGTGAAAAAGATGGGCGGGGAAAAGGTTTTGAATAGAATACTGGAGCTGAGTGTACCTACTTTTTGGTGATCAGATAAGAAATCTGTGTTTCAGCTGCTTTTTTAAAAATTTTAAGCCTCACCTGAGGATATGTTTGTTTGGTTTTTATTGATTCTTAGAGAAATTGAGAGAGAGAGAAAGACATCGATGTGAGAGAAACATCGAACGGTTGCCTCCCATAGGCGCCGACTAGGGATGGAACTCAAGACTTAGTTATGTGCCCTGACAAGGAATCAAACCCACAACCTTTTGGTGTACAGTATGACACTCCAATCAACTGAGCCACCTGGCCAGGACTTAGCTGCTTTTCTCATCAATTCAGGCTAAATATTCCTGGCAACTGCAATTGCTATTTGTCTCTATAGAATATATATACATATCTTCAGTTTTTCTAGTGGGTGTTATTTTCCGCTTTAAATTTAAAAATAATGTAAAAATAAGAGGTCATTTCCTCCTTTGAGCAAACTGAATGTTGAGGAAAATTTAATAGAATTACACAGAGAAACTTTTAGTTATATCACTACTTACATCAAAACTTTTTTTAATGTCTACTAGAATGAATTATTCACTGGTGAAGGCATGGTCAGCGTACTGCAAGCTAAACAGCTCTATGTGTTTGTGGTTTCACAGGAAATCAGCTGCCAACACGCGGACTTGCTGAGCCTTGACCCAGCTTCTGTCGGCGCCGGCTGCCTGGCCAGCCTTCAGCAGCCTGTGGGCATCCGCCTGCTCGAGGAGGCCTTGCTCCACTTGGCGCCTCAAGAGCCACCTCCCAAGCGGGCTCGGGGGAGGCCCCGCCTCTCTCCTGATGTGCTCCGATGGATGGAACTTGCTAAGTAAGCTCTGTGATCCGGACGCTGTTGAGAGAACAGGGAATTGCATTTTGGCAGAAAATGAACAAGTAAAGTTGATAGTAACACTGTTATAAACATTTTTGAAAAACCTTTCAGGTAGAGTACCATTCCATGAGATGACAAGGCATATCGTGCCCAAGGAAAGAGGTTAATTAAACCTGATCATTTCTTTCACTATACAATCTTTTGGACTCAGGATATTTATGCACTAAGTTTTATTTCCTATAAGTGTGGCTGTAACTTATAGTTCCTAGTATTTTGAATGTGTTTGCTGCTTTGCTATACTGAATACAGGATGATTTGTTATTTTCAGCAGGATTCACATTTTTAGGAAAAATTTAGTCCAATTATTTTGTTTATGGGGGGGGGATTTTGTTGTGTAGTTATTCTGTTTTGTGTTATGTCTGTTTCTTTCACTAGTTGTGGTTTCATCATAAGAGAGCGATTCTGTGACGTCTCTTGGTTTAGGTTGAATTTTAATTTGAACTTCTATTTTATAGCACTGATTTTTAGATCTTCAAGTTCTAGGGTAAAGTAAAAGTAAGGGCGCGAACTCCTTACCGTTTCACTATTTTATAGTCGTTTTTATCTTTCTTTTTCAATTGGGATTCTGAGTAAGTAAGTCATTCTCAGGTGCTGAGAAGAATTAAAATAAGAATTAGACATTTCTCACAGGCTCACAAAACTAGCCATATGTACTTATATACATGACTAACCATAATATGAAGTAGGAGGTGATGAGTTTTCTAAGTAGCAAGATACATCCTGGGACAGTTCAGAGAGTGCACCTGGGCTTTTTTATCTTCTTTCAGATGTACAGGGTGATGCAAAAGTAGGTTTACAGCTATGAGTACGTGAATCACAGTTTATTCTTGTATTATTATTAATTAGAGGCCCGGTGCACGAAAATTTGTGCACTCGGGGAGGGGTCCCTCAGCCCAGTCTGCGTCCTCTCGCAGTCCGGGAACCCTCAGGGGATGTCCAATTGACGACTTAGGCCTGCTCCCCGGGGAGAGTGGGCCTAAGCCACAGTCTGGCCTCCCTCTGCAGGAGGCAACCAGCAGGCAGATCGGGGGACGGCCCCGCCCCCCATCGCCCCACCGCTGCCACCAGTGGCCTCCTCTGCAGGAAGTGACCGGAGGGCAGATCTAGGGATGGCGCCAGGCAGCAAGCGGCTGGCCCCAACCCCCATCGCTGCCCCACCACTACTGGTGGCCTCCCTCTGCGGGAGGCAACCGGCAGGCCGATTTGGGGATGGCGCTGCCCCGCTGCTGCAGGTCGCCGCCGCCCCCCCTGTCCCCTCCCCCCCCCCCATCACCGTCCCCTCCCTCTGCCTGCTGGCCCCAACCTTGGCTGGCCTGGCATTGCCCACTCGCTGGCCCCACCCCCCGCCAACTGGTCGTTCTGCTGTTCAGTCGATTTGCATATTAGGCTTTTATTATATAGGATTACTCTATTATTTTCCATATAAACTGTAAACCTACTTTTGCCTCACCCTGTATAGGAACAATAATTAACACTTTGTGCATTTAGTATTTCCAGGGAGTGAGAACTCATCTAATGTGCATATACTAGGTAAATGAAGCACTTTTAAACACTTTTTGTAATTTTATTTAATACTTTCTCATACTGTTATATGTAATAATTTTGCATTTCTTTCAAACACTTTCAAGAACATAATTTAGCCTTTTGTTGATATGTCACAGTCCTGGTTTTGCCCATGTTGTAGTATACATAATCTAGAGATCTTGGGGCCAGTGTAGGGTAGCCTCTTTTCTGAGTTCCTGAAAAATATTTGTAGCTTCATCTCCTTTTGGGCTCTTGGGCCATGAGCTATTAAAGTTTAAAGTTTACCTTTACTTTTTTTGTACCTTTAACCATTTTTTGGATGTGGAAATAAGAGAGCCATATGTGTAAAGTTTTAACCTAAATTTGTAACAGTAGGCTCTGAGAGAGAGAGCTCATGGGCTCTTTTGATGTACATACATGAGATGTCATACCTGTGAAGGGACTAAACTGGAGGAAACCCAAGGAGGAAGCCATCCTTGCCTGGCTGGTCAGGTGACTGCAGATTCAGGAAGAGTGACATTTGTGTTGAGACTTAAAAGTTGGGGGAGAAAATTACAGGGGGGAGGGAACAAGCTTACTAAACATTTACCTTACAATATCTTAAAAGGGGAAGCTTGGTTGGTGGAGTCAAGCAGATTTGTGCTAATATCTTGAAAAGATAAAGAATGCTCAAGCAAATATTAAAGCTATAGGAAATTACTTATCAATAACATTGAGATTGTCCATAGAACTCAGATTAATCCATAAAACCTGGATTAATTTTTACTCACCTCTGGGTTCTTGACTACCTTCCGAATTTTAGAGCAAGACAAGGATTCTAAATAGGTCACCCACAGATATGTGCAATGTTACTGTAATGGTACCATTAACATGGAAGAAGTTTATTTAATGATATAATTAACATTGTTAACCTACATTTTCATATTTTCAAATGCACCTTAGAATGATTTCTGTCCTCTATGATTGAAGTAGCAAAACTTAATGGCAACTTTAAAATTTTAAAGATTTTATAAAACAAAAGTAAGATTTTAGTTAATATAATATGTGACATCTTGATTTAATATCATTTTATTATAATAAATACTTTAAAATATTGGGGCATTCATTAATTGGGACATTTCCCCCTTTGGTTTGCTTTATAGACTGTATAGATCAATTGGAGAATATGATGTCCTCCGTGGCATTTTTAGCAGTGAGATCGGAACAAAGCAAGTCACACAGAATGCATTATTAGAAGAAGCCAGAAGTGATTATTTTGCAGCTGCTAAGCAGTATAATGAGGTAAAATTGATCTCTAGCAAATGTCAGTTGATTAAACACTTTTGTCCTCTGGATGGAAAAACTGTTAGTTTTAAATTTTAGAGCTTCATAATGTTTCAGTTTTATGCCTTATTAGTATATTTTTACACAAATTGCAGAGAATGGTTTCATAATAAGCAAAATATTGCTGTTTCTCTTACTCTTTTTAAGAAAACATCATTGAATAACAGATAAAGCATTTCATAAATTACCAAATACTATAAGTTATTTCAATATCTGCTAGAATACTTAATTTCTATGTAATAGATTGCTTTTCTTTGACAATAAAAATGTATGAAAGGTAAGTGAGATTGGTTTTGGGAAAATGACTTTAATTCTATTTTATATATTTTCTGTTTTGAGTTGCCAGTGGCTATCCCAAGTGTAGATGCCCAGCAAATATTTGAAATTCAGGGTCTGTGACCTGTGAGACTCTTGAATGATCAATTCAGGTTATAAAATTCTCTGCAATTTTCTGTAAATGTCCTATTGTAATTTTCAATCTAAGAACTTTATAACTAGTAAATAACCCACAGTATTGACTTAAATCTAGTTATGGGTCACTTAAAGTCTTCATTTTATTAATTGGCTTCATTGGTAAGTTTCTCAGAAAAATGGCTTTTCTCTTGGTTAGGGTTTTTATATTAATTTGTTACTATAACATTCCTTTTGTGTGTTTTATTCTCCCATTCAGTGTTACTTTCTTTTCCCTTTTCTTTCCCTTTATCATAAATCTGAAAATGAATGTTATACTGCCTACATTATTTCATTTGTGTGCTTTTGAACGTTGTAACATAACCTTAGGAACTTTTCTTTGCCAGGCTCTCAATAAACAAGAGTGGGAGGACGGTGAGCCTACAGAAGCCGAGAAGGATTTTTGGGAACTTGCATCCCTTGATTGTTATAACCAACTTGCTGAGTGGAAATCATTGGCATATTGTTCTATAGTCAGTGTCAACAGTGAGAGCCCTCCAGATCTAAATAAAATGTGGAGTGACCCGTTTTATCAGGTGGGTAGAATAATTTTAGAAGTTGCTGAAATAAATATTTTAGATGGTCAGGTGTTCTCTAAGTAATTAAGTTGCTTAAAACTTTAAAAAAATACAGTAGTAGTTGTGAAGCATTATGATATTTATATATCCTGACTCCCCCCACAAACTCCATAGTATTGTTAAATCTCTTACCACTTTTAGTTAACTCCTTCAGAAGAAATGGCACGTGTTTAAAAATAAATATTGCCTTAGCTGGTTTGCTCAGTGAATTGAGCGCAGACCTGTGTGCTAAAGGGTCCGAACAAGAGCACATGCTCTGGTTTCGGACTTGATCCCCAGTAGGGGGCGTGCAGGAGGCAGCCAGTCAATGATTCTCTCTCATCATTGATGTTTTATCTCTCTCCCTCTCCCTCTCCCTTCCTCTCTGAAATCAATCAAAAATATATTAAAAACTAATAATAAAAATAAATATTAATGCCGGGGTTCTTTTCCCAGCCTTACAAAGGATTCAGCATTCTGGAGAAAGGGGCTACTTGTAGATGATTAAGAAGGAGTCCAAAGATGAAAGATAATTTTGAAAGGCATTGGGGGTCAGAGGATCTTCAGCTGTAGGAGCTAAAGACTCACCCTTGTCTAAGGACCCCGTGGTATTTATTTAACACAATTTGTCCTAAGGCAAGGTGGAGATATATGCTTCAAAGGGTAGAGTTTCAAAGGGTAGAATACAGAAGCATTATCAGTTTGGGGAATAGCCTACAGCTGTTCAGGTGTTTGGCCAACAGGAGGCAATAGAATGCCCTGAGCTGTCTGGCAGCAAGCAATAATCCTATTCAGGTTTGGGGGAAGTGCCTTTAACCGTTTCCAACAGGTAAACTACATATGTGGCTCACCCTTGTGGAGCCCCCCAAGTCCCATCAACCTTTTGATGGAACTCTTGTAATTATTACATGCTGGAATTGGTTCCCGGCATATTAACATAACATTCCTGGTATGATGACATGGAAAAATATTTTCTGTTCTCTTTGCACTGGGTCACAGGCAACACATGGGCATGCCCCAATTCCCAGAGCAAGATGGCTCCCCTCACAGGATCACCCAATTCTTAAACAAGGCTGCTCTCCTGGCCCCTCTCACAGTGCTGCTGTCCTGGCTATGCTTAAAGATTCCTCACTTTGTATGTAATATCTCCTGAATTTCAGCTAGCAGTCCGCAGTTCCTACTTTCTATAGGACATGGTCCTATATATTTTGTGGTTACATAATGAGCAAGTTTACATGAGCATGTCTTAAAAATTATAGTTTTTAGGTTTGAAGTATCGAGCATAATCACTTTGTCTCTAAATCTTGAACTATAAGTTATAAATTTACACTATAGTAATAAAATGATTAGGCATAACTCACATTGTCTTCCTGATGTTCCGTAGGAGACCTATCTACCTTACATGATCCGCAGCAAGCTGAAGTTACTGCTTCAAGGAGAGAATGACCAGTCCCTGCTGACATTTATCGATGAGGCTGTAAATAAGGAGCTCCAAAAGTCCATTATAGAGCTTAATTATAGTCAGGAGTTGAGTCTTCTTTATATCTTACAAAATGATATTGACAGAGCCAAGTATTATATTGAAAAATGCATTCAAATTTTTATACAGGTAATACAGATACACTAATCTGAAATGTACTATTACTGTGATTTATTTATTTTTGTTAATTCTCACCTGAGGATATTCTTTCCACTGATTTTTTGAGAGTGGAAGGGAGGGGGAGAGACAGAGAGCAACATCGATATGAAAATTTACTCGTTGCCTCCCGCACATGCCCTAGCCCAGGTGGAGATGGAGCCTGCAACAAGGTACATGCCTTGACCGGAATTGAACCTGGGACTCTTCAGTCTCGGGGCTGATGCTCTAACCACCGAGAAAAATAGGCTAGGGCTGTGATATTTTTAAAGTCAGTAAACTAGTGAATAAAAAAATAATAAAACATTTTTATGTACTATTTAATACCACCCATTTTCTTTTTTCTACTATTTTCTTCTGATAGCTCTCTTTACTCTGTTTATTTTTTTTTGTCTTAATGCTTTTAAAAAGTTTTTTTCCTGTTATAGAAGTTCTATTTTTTGTTTTACCTTAAGTTTTTATTTTTCTCACACTGCTAATAAAAAAAAGAAACACTTGAGAGTCGACTTTTATAGTTGGAGTAGGTGATTAGAAGTTTGGTTGCTGGGTGGGGAAGATTATGAATCTTCCCTGTTTATTTTCTGCCATTTTGCCTTTTTGCTTGTCGGAGAATCTTCCTCTGATATTTGTTTATTTTTAAAGTCAGTGTCTTGTATAGAGTCTATTAACAACATTCATCATTGGCACACAATGATCATTAGAAGCAAAGTCATTTATTGTCTTTTATTTTTTCCTGAGTTTTTAAAAATATTTTTTAATTGATTTTTTAGAGTGGGAGAGAGAGAAGCATTGATGTGAGAGTGAAACCTCAATTGGCTGCCTCCTGCACACCCACTACTGGGGAATGAGCCCGCAACCTTTCAGTGCATGGCATGACACCCAACCAACTGAGCCATACCGGCCAGAGCAATTGTCTTTTATTTTTAAACTTTAAAAGTTGATTAATACACTCAAGAAATTTTATTAAAGAAAGAATTGGCTTCTGTACTTAGCTATTTACATTAGAGGATTTTGTGATTTTTAGAAATATATTTTTATTGATTTCAGAGAGGAAGGAAGAGGGAGAGAGTGATAGAAACATCAATGAGAGACAATTTCTTGTATGACCTCATTATTAACCACACTGAGCCACATTGTGTGATGTATTTGTATGGTAGTTGCTGTATTTTACATTTTATAGAACTGTATTAAAGTTTAAAGTCTTAAATTGATTTGTAAACAATGTTAAATGCCTTTTTTTTCTAGAGCTATTCTAGTATTGATGTGCTTTTACACAGAAGTAGACTTACCAAATTACAGTCTGTACAAACTTTAATTGAAATTCAGGAATTCATCAACTTTATAAGCAAACAAGGTAATTTTTTAAATCTATCATTATTTTTTATAATTATGGAAGAATTTTATGATCTGATTAAAAATTTTTTTTTGCTTACTGGAAGTATATATTTTTTAATATGTGGGTTAGAAACTACTTTAAGTTCATTCTACAAATATGTATTTTGATATTGAAATGAATGTATAAAATGGTCAAACACTATTCTAGACATTGGGGATATAAAGCCAAATGAAACAGACTGCCCAGCTTGAGGAAGCATTCAAAATAGTGGAGTAATTTCAATATGATGTGATCCCTGCTGAGGTGGAGGTGGGCATAGGAAACTCGATGACAGAATCTGCCCTGGACTGAGGGTGCACAAGGCTCCTGGAGGAAGGGCCTGAACTCACTCTGGAGGTGGAAAGGGGCTTTGCCGAATGCCTGCCTCGCAGAAGCCTGCAGCTCCCCAGGTGCAGAAAGGTCTGTGACTGGCTGCCAGGCGCCCTGGCCTGAGAGAGGGAGACTGCGGGCTCAGACAGTGGCCTTCGCCAACACCAAGTGGATTACATCCTGGTGTCGATAGGAGGCCACGCAGAGTACTTCTTTGTAAATCTAAATTTTAATTTTTGCCCTAAATAATTAAAAATAATATGAAAGAAACTTTGCAGAGTACTAATAATTCATTAAGTGCTTTGTATTTTCCAGGAGCTATTAATCTCTCTTTTCTATATTATCTAGTTTTTATAACAGCTTTATGAGATGAAGATTCTATCTCCTCATTTTATAGAGGCCTAAAGATTAAATTTTTCCCACACTATTAAAGTGAAAGATCCAGATTTTGAACCCAGAACTGTCTGATTTAAGTTTGTGTTCTTAACCACTACTTTCCACCAACAGAAAGAAAAAAAATGAAAGCTTTAAACATTAGCAATGTGAAATTTAATTTTATGATAATTATTATGAATCCCTTTTACAAAACCCTTTGTTACTGGGCAGCCCCCTGAATCAGAGGGCGTGGCTCTCGGTTCCTCGGTTCTTGTCAGTCTCACAAGAAAGATTTCAGATGAGTGACAGACAGCAGTGTTGAAGCAAAGCAAGCAGATTAAGAATACACTGGACGTAAAACACAAGTGGGCAACTCAGCTAATCTGAGCACACTGCCTAATGGGGATTCAAGGGGTTTTATACCCTTCCCTCTGCAGGTTTCAAAGTTCCCCTGCTGAGTATCTTGGATAGCAGACTAGGTTTCAGAGTCCCCTTCTACATTATTGTGACTTATCTCAGAACATTTGTATGTACATCTGGTCATCTTGCTTGGCAAGTCCTAAAGTGGCTAACTTCTTTGTTTAGTGGGTGAGATAAAATTCCTCCTTAATTCCCCCTCCCCTCTTTCCTGTCCTAGCAGTTATCTTTCCTGCCTAACATCCCCCAAGTAATACCATCCAAATCCCTTTGGGGTTTTGTTGTATGTCCCCCAGACTTTATTTGTCTTGGATTTAGTGGGCACAAATGGCATTAATTGTGTCTTAGTTCTCTATTTAACCAGGCCAGGGTGATTTAAGCTATGTATTCTCTGGTTAGGAAGGAGAGGTATAAACCATTTACTTTCAAGTGTCTTTGTTTGGTGAAAATAAGGTCTTGCGATTCACAAGCTGGCTGCAAGCTGCCCAAACTGTTTGGCCTTGTTTAATTTTCTCATCTCACTTTCCCCATTCCATTTGACCAGGAATTTTCCTAGCTTCTTACTATCTTTCCACACCTTGATGCCAAATAGTTTCAGATATTATTATTATTATGTAACCTTCTGCACACACTAGAGCCAGGGGCAGAATTCCATAATTAAATACAACCATGCATATCTACCCTAAATGGTGAATATTCACATGAATGGCATAAACAAAGACCTATAAGTAGCCCTATGCCAATTCTGATCTGATTTTGCCAAGACAATTAATTGGCTGCAACCTCGTGAAAACCTTTTTAACTTTCAGTGCTTTTTTGATTTTGAAATTGTGGATGAAGTAGATCTTTACTAAATTGTATGTTTATATTTACCCACTTATATTCTATATTCTTAAGAGGTTGAGTTTTAATGTCAGAATATATTAGATTTAATATGGTAACTTTGTGTTCCTGTTGTGAAAGAAGAGACAAAATTTTTTAATTGGGACAATAAAAATTGGGACAGTACGTTTCTACCTACATTGTAAGTTTGTCTTGTCATTGAGCAGTAGATATAATCATCCTATAATATTATTTTTAGGTAATTTGTCATCTCCAGTTCCACTTAAGAGACTTCTAAAAACCTGGACAAACAGATATCCAGATGCTAAGATGGACCCAATGAACATCTGGGATGACATAATCACAAATCGGTAAGATGTGATCCTTTTGTGTTGAATATGGATTATTTTCTGAAATTGCCAGAACTATTTTTCTCCAAGACGGTGGTTTAGAAAAATGTGGGGTTTGAGTCTAGTGTAGATATCTGTCATCTTTCAACTTTCCATTTAAGTTGTTCTAACAAAACTCTCCATGTTGGCAATGTGTCCTCTGCCTCCATTTGTCCCCTGTGGGGGAATTGCTGCCCGTGCCTTTGAGTTCATCTTGTGCTAGGGGGTGGTTATAAGCATCATCTCTGGCAACGAGAGAAGGCCAGGGAGCAGCAGGGCAGTGGTCCGTGTGCTTCTGTCTCAGGGCTAAATATTAGGTAGTGATGTGGCAATAAGAGAATGCTGCTTAATGATTTTTTATTATTCTATTTTCATAACTTTCTTGCCTCCTGCTACCAACTCTATTACATAATTTTATATATTAGTATATATACTAGAGGCCTGTACACGACATTCGTTCATTGCTCGGGGGGGGGGGGGTCCCCTTAGCCTGGCCTGCACCCTTTAGCAGTCCGGCAGCCCTTGGGGGATGTCCGACTGCAGCTTAGGCCCGCTGCCCTCCCCCCCGCCCCCCACGCCCCGCATCCCTGGGAGCGGGCCTAAGCCACAGTCGGACTTCCTTAATGCTGCCGCGGAGTAGGAAGAGGCTCCCGCCACTGCCACTGAGCTCACCAGCCATCAGCCCAGCGTGTGGCTGAGCGGAGCTCCCCCTGTGGGAGTGCATTTACCACCAGGGGGCAGCTCCTGCATTGAGCTCTTTCATAGTGACCAGTTGATTTGCATATTACCCTTTTATTATATAGGATAGGATGTGTGTGTGTGTGTGTGTGTGTGTATGTGTGTGTGTGTATGTGTGTGTGTGTATCACCTTACCAGGCCTGAGATCATTTTCTTTTCCTCATCCTGTAACAACCCTGGGTAATCCAGTAATCCAGAAGGCAGTTATTAGTCGTATACTTAAGAGAGGAGGTAATAGATCCAGAGAGGTTGTAAATTATTCTACGCAAATATATATAGTAAGTAGGATTCAAGGACTCTGACCCCTCATGTGATAGTCTTGCCATTATATTTTAATTTACTTTTTATACTTTTGATTTTGTATACTTCTTGTACTTTTTATTTTGGGGTAAGTTCTTATCTATAGAATAATTGCAAGAAAAATAGAACTCTTCTGTGTACCTTTTACTCAGATTCACTGTTTTTTAACATGTTGCCACATTATCTTTTTAATTCTCTCTCTACATACACATTTATTTTCTGAACCATTTGAAGATAAGTTGTATACGTAAGAACCCTTACCTCTTTACTTACCAGTGTACATTTCTTACAAAATGTATTATTTCAAAGAGTAATCATAGTGCAAGAATAACTTTACAGTTTTTAATCTACAGCCTCAATTTCAGTTTTGTCAGTTGTCACAGTAAAGCCTTTTAAAGCATTTTCTCCCCTTCTAAGACAGGATCCAGTCCAGAGTTATATACTGCATTTAGTTGGTATATCTTTTAGTCTCCTTTAATTTGGAACAGTTCCTCAGACTTTTTTCATGACATTGGCACTTTTGCGGAAGGTTCCTCAGTTTATTTGTCTACCGGTGTGTATCCTTATGGTTAGATGCATTCAGATGATGCGTCCCTAGCCAGAATACCACTGAAGTGAAGTATTCTCAGGCTATCACATCTGGAAGCACAGAGTATCCATCTGCCTTTTACTGATAATAGTAATTTTGATTCCCTAGTTAAAATATTGTCTGGTCTCTCCAGTGTAAATGCCTATTTATTTCCTTTGCAGCTTATAAGCAGTGTGGGAGATACTTTGAGAATTGCATATATCCTGCTTCTCATAAGACTTAACCCTCTACTTTCATACCTGTGCCTTGCTCTTAGCTCAAGCCAATCTTGACAATATTAGTTGCAAGGTGATAATTTTCCCACTACTTGTTCCATGTTTATCAGTCGACATCCTATTATAAGGAAGAGCCCTCCCTTCTCCCCCATCTGTTCATTTATTTGTTTACTTAAATTTTAATTATCAATATGGAACCATGGACTCCAGTTTTATTTATTCATTTATTTACTTACTTTTATTTTTAATTTTTAAAAATTGATTTCAGAGAGGAAGGGAGAGGGAGAGAGAGATAGAAACATCAATGATGAGAGAGTATCTTTGATCGGCTGCCTCCTGCAAGTCCCCCACTGGGATTGAGCCTGCAACCCGGGGATGTGCCCTTGACCAGAATTGAACCCAGGACCCATCAGTCCACAGGCTGACGCTCTATCCACTGAGCCAAACCAGCTAGGGCTCCAGTTTTATTTAATGGAGTGTAATCCATTATTGTCTTTATTTATTTCATGTTCAAATTGTCTCACATTTGACTAGCAAGAGCCCCTTCAAGCTGATATTCCAGGCTCATTATGCAAAATTATTTCCCCTATGTCTTTTCTTCTTCTAGAAATGTTACCGTTTTAGGTAGTTCTTACATTTAGATCTGTGAACCAGTGGAAGAGAATTTTTGTAATGGTGTTGTTATTGGATTACACCAGCAGGATTCCTCCATTACTTTTACTTGCTTATTCTTATAATTAAAAATTCAAAACTTACAAAAACAGTAGCAGCTCTTAGGAGGGCGGGAATGCCCTTGTGTTGGGTGGGGGGCAAGGAGCCCAGAAGCAGATAGATTATTAGAGAGGCTTGTATCTTTGGAATAACCAAAGAAACAAGAGAAAGGTATGTATGAGACATACTAGTTTATCTGGCCACAGTTTTTCTAAGAAAATTGAAATTAGTTCCTGGATGAAGAGGAAATTAGTTGATATTTGAGCAGTGGTGAATTTTGTATGTTTGCCAGTATTGCTAACAATGAAAATAAAATCACTAGAACAAAGTCAAATATGTAAATTGTGATACAAATAAAAATGATTTTATAGCAATACAGTGTTATTTTTTAACTAGAGGCCCGGTGCACGAAATTCGTGCACGGGGGGGGGGGTCCCTCAGCCCAACCTGCACCCTCTACAATCCAGGAGCTCTCAGGGGATGTCCTACTGATGGCTTAGGCCCACTCCCCATGGTTCTCTGCTCTCTGCGGGGCCTGGAGGTTTCCCTGCAGCCATGGAGATGAAGCCCCCATGCCCTGCTGTCGCTCTCTGCCTGCTGCCGCCATGTGCCATGTGAAGGAAGCCCCAATGCCCTGCAGTGTGCTCTGTCTGCCGGGCCTGGGGGCTTCCCAGACATGGACACACTAAGGAAGCCCCCATGCCCTGTTGTCCAGGCTCTGTCTGCCGGGCCTGGGGGTGTTCCCACCGCCACTGCCGACTAAGGAAGCCCCCAAGCCCTGCTGTCTGGGCTGTCTGGGGACTTCCAGTCTGCCATGTCTGGGGACTTCCCTGCCACTGCCCCACTAAGGAAGCCGCCATGCCCGGCTTTGCAGGGCCTGGCGGCTTCCCGGCTGCCGAGATCAGGAAGCCGCCATGCCCTGCTCTGCTGGCACTGGAGTCTTCCCAATCGCCTAGGCGACCATCGGGAAGACCCCAGGCCCTGCTCCTCTGCAGGCTCTGTGTGCTCAGGGCCTGGCGTCTTCCCGATCGCCGCGGCGACCATCAGGAAGACGCCAGGCCCCGCTCCTCCGCCAGCTCTGTATGTGCAGGGCCTGGCGGCTTCCCGCTGCCGCAGCACTAAGGAAGCAACCATGCCCTGCTCTCAGTGCTCTGTTTGCTGGTGGGACAGGCCAGACACTCCAGCAGCGGGGCTGAGGGGACTGGGCGCCGCCATCTTGTGGGTATGGGGGCCGCCATTTTGTCACGGAGTGATGCCTAATTTGCATATTACTCTATTATTAGATAGGATATTTTCAGTGACTATAACCTGTTTGCTGCTTTACATTTTTCACCTTTGAGAGTAGAACTTTAGATTGGGAGATATAAGGAGAAAAAGGACTTTTGGCTCAACACAGGGTATATTGTCCTTTAAGAGAGAAAATTGTGAGTTTAAATGCTTTCTTTTTGTGGAGGTGGAGACAATGAATGATATCTGGAAAATTCTGTGAAATATCCTTGGTGATATTTAAAGAGTTAATTAAGATGAAGATGAAAAAAAAAAAAAAGATGAAGATGAAATCCAGTACCTAGAGTGTACAAATACAGTCAAGAAAATGAGCAAACATTTAATAAATATAAAATTTTTGTCTGTGAATGCTATCCAGTAGTGTCCTATATGTCAAAGATTTCTTTCATGAGGCGTAAATTCTCATTTTTCTTTGTTTTGTGTAGATGTTTCTTTCTCAGCAAAATAGAGGAGAAACTTACTCTTCCAGATGATCACAGTATGGACATGGATGGGGATGCAGATTCCAGTGACAGGATGGAAGGGCGGGAGCAGGAAGAAGACATTTGCTCTCTGGTTAAGAGCTGTAAGTTTTCCATGAAAATGAGGATGATAGAGAGCGCAAGAGAGCAGGTAGGTACTCAGATTTACGTCCTCTATTGTATCACAGGATTTTCTTAAATTAGCTTCTTTTAAAACTTAGCTTTTTAAAAAATCTGAATCTTAAAGATAATTGAGTATTTACTAATTTTTCCTCTTTGTAAGAAAATAAACACTTAAAATTTTCCAGAAAGCCTCTAAAGTTTTTATATACTTATTAATCATTTCAAAATAATTATTTTTACCCTAGCTGGTTTGGCTCAGTGGATAGTGTGTTGGCCTGCGGACCGAAGGGTCCCAGGTTCGATTCTGGTCAAGGGCACATACCTCTCAGTTGCAGGCTCCTCCTGGGCCCCGGTCGGGGTGCGTGCATGAGGCAACCAATTGATGTGTTTCTCTCACGTCCCTCTCTCCCTCTATCTTTCCCTCTCTCTTCCACTCTATAAACGGAAAAATATCCTCAGGTGAGGATTAAAAAACAAACAACCAAAATAATTATTTTCTCTTATTGAAAAAGGAAATAAGCTTAATATCAGGTTTGAGCTTTAGCAAAATGAATGCTTGGCACTTAGTTACAAATTATATTTAGATTTAGTTTGTAGAATTCTATCATTTGATAATTCGACCCTTTTTTAAAAATATATATTTCATTGATTTTTTATAGAGAGGAAGAGAGAGGGATAGAGAGTTAGAAACATCGATGAGAGAGAAACATCGATCAGCTGCCTCTTGCACACCCCCTACTGGGGATGTGCCTGCAACCAAGGTACATGCCCTTGACTGGAATCGAACCTGGGACCCTTGAGTCCGCAGGCCGATGCTCTATCCACTGAGCCAAACCGGTTTTGGCTCGACCCTTTTTTTAATATATAATCATGCTTTACTTAAAAGTTGCATATAAACTATTTAAGTGTATCAAATCATATTTGAACAGACTGGGAGAGCTTGTTTTTTTAGTAACCCTAAATTGATTGCTATTATAAAGCAAAGAATGTTGCTTTCTACTTCTAGTAGAGGTAATAAATATTTCTGTTTTGTAAGTTTATGTTCACGTATAGCTTTTTCTTTGAGACAGATGTTGTATCATTTAGGAATCTTTATATTACCAATAACAGAAAACCCACCCAAAGCATCCCCAGTGAATAAAGGAAATTTGTTAGTGCCCATCAGTGAAAGTCTAGAAGAGCTAGCTTTCAGAGACCATCGCCAAGGACCTGCTTCCTCTCGGTCGGTTCTCCCTCCCACCATAGTGCTCAGTGCTCAGGCTCTACATAGCGGCACTCTCTGGCAGCTCCAGGCTCACCCTTTGTGGTTGGAAATAACTGTGAATGTTTTATATCTTACTTCTTCCGTACCACGTCTTCCTGGATATGGGTTTTCTCTTTTTTCTTGGCAAAAACGAAACAAAACAAAAAAAGCATGTTTGTTTTTTTGTTTCTTTGGTATGTCTGTGGCTTTTCAGATCTTTGTGGGGCAGTAAAAGAAGTCCTGTGTTCCCTGGGGCGTCAGCATCTGCTCTGTGACCAGGTTGCCTCAGTCCCAAGGCACCAACCCTGCGTGGGAATGTGGTGGGCAGTCTGATTTCAAACCCATGAAATGCCAGTGCTGTCCCCTACATCCCAATGCTACCAGCAACGCAACCACGCTGGGTGTGCTAGGGTGAGCTGGGAGAGGTGGGCAGGTCCCTTTGTGGCTTTGTTTTTTCAGTAATGCTGACTGGCATACCTCAGCAGCCTCTCCTCTGTATATCCATCCATCCCTGGTATTAGCCACAGAGTGCACCTGTCACTCGGGGAAAATGTCTCTGTGGTTCCCGTTCTCAGGTTTGTCGGTAATGTGTTCTGTCCCAGCACTCACTGCTGCGGCTTCTTCCGCGGTCCCCTGCAGCTCTGGGAGCCTGAGGCGAGATGGCAGGCTTGGTGGCCTTGTTTTTCTGCCTGGGTTGGCAGTTGCCAGACAGCTGTGGCTGTACCTTTGTCCTTCCTCCCTGCCCAGGTCACTGGGTTTAGCTGCAATGCATCCAGCCACTCCCACAGGAGTGCTCACTGTGGCCCTCTCCTGGTCCTGGCTGAAGGGAGTGCCCGTGGCGACCTGATTCTTCCCCTCCCGAGACCAGCAGCCACCAGGCTGCCTCCCGGCACCGTCTCAGCACTTCTCCCTCCCCACTCACCTCACAGTGTTTCAATACACGGATCGCTCATATGTGCTTCTGTGTTGAGCAGCACATTCATTCTTAAACTTGTAACTGTTCAAATTGTTGCAACTTCAAGGGAGAGATCAAGGGGACCTCTCGTGCCACGATTCCTCTGACATCAAAAGTTTCTTTTGGGGTTGATGAAAATGTTCTGAATTAGACAGTGGTGGTGATTGCCCAACTTTTGAATATATTAAAAGACACTGAATTGCATACTGTAAATGTGAATTATATGCACGTGATAAATAAAAAGACATTTAATGTAAGCTAAGGAGATGGATTAGCTGCTCTAAGGTGAATTGTGCCATACATAAAGGAAACCAGGCCAATTAACGAAAAACTTCTTTTGTAAAATACTTTTATTTCTAAATTTACATTTATGTCATTGTATTCCTTTCTCTCTTCTATTATATAGAACAATTTCTCGCTTGCCATGAAGCTATTGAAGGACCTGCATAAAGAATCAAAAACAAGAGATGAGTGGCTGGTGAGATGGGTGCATAGCTACTGTCGGCTCAGACACAGCCAGAGCCAGACCCAGAATCATCCTGAGCAGATTCTTTCTGTGTTGAAAACAGTCTCTTTGTTGGGTATGAAACTGCTCTATCTATACAAGCTTAAGAATGCTATTTTTTTTTTAAGAATGCTATTTTATATTACATCTCTGTAGTCTTCTGAAACTATTATTTGTGTTGATTTTTCTGACATTGGGAATTAAGTATTTATAATTTTATTAAATACTAGAGGCCCGGTGCACGAAATTCGTGCACGGCGGGGCGTTGTCCCTCAGCCCAGCCTGTACCCTCTCCAATCTGGGACTCCTGGAGGGATGTCCGACTGCCCGTTTAGGCCCGATCCCACTGAGATCGGGACATCCCTCTCACAATCCAGGACTGCTGGCTCCCAACTGCTTGCCTTCCTGCCTTCCTGATTGCCCCTAACCACTCTGCTGCCAGCCTGGTTGATGCTTAACTGCTCCCCTGCCAGCCTGTTTGCCCGCAACTTCCCTCCTCTGCCAGCCTGGTCACCCCTAACTGCCCTCTCCTGCAGGGTTGATCACCTCCAACTGCCCTCCCTTGCAAGCCTGGTCCCTCTCAACTGCCCTCCCTTGCAGGCCGGGTGCCTCCCAACTGCCCTCTCCTGCTGGCCATCTTGTGTCCACATGGGGGCAGGATCTTTGACCACATGGGGGCAGCTATATTGTGTGTTGCAGTGATGATCAATCTGTATATTACTCTTTTATTAGATAGGATAGAGGCCTGGTACAGGGGTGGGGGCCAGCTGGTTGGCCCTGAAGGGTGTCACAGATAAGGGTGGGGGTTCCCTTGGGGTGTGGGGCGGCCTGAGCGAGGGGCCTGTGGTGGTTTGCAGGCTGGCCACGTCCCCTGGCAACCCAAGGGGAGGCCCTGGTATCTGGAATTTATTTTCCTTCTACAATTGAAACTTTGTAGCCTGGAGCAGAGCCAAGCCTGGGGCTCCGGCAGCCATTTCTGTGGCAGTTAATTCACCTTCTACAGTTGAAACTTTGTAGCCTTAAGTGGGTGAGCCCGGCCAGGGTGTGCGGAAAGCTTTGCTTCCCCTGTTGCCGCCGGCAACCCTGGCCTGCTCTCTCAAGCTCCATTCTGCCGCCATTTGTTTGAATTTGTTTACCTTCTATAATTGAAACTTTGTAGCTTGAGTGGAGGCTTAGGCCTGCAACGGCTATGGAAAGCTTGGCTTCCTCTGTTACCTGGGAAACCTTGCCCTCTGTGGCTGTAACCATCTTGGATTGGGGTTAATTTGCATACTCGCCCTGATTGGCTGGTGGGCGTGGCTTGGCTGGTGGGTGTGGCTTATGTAGCGGAGTGATGGTTAATTTGCATATTACCATTTTATTAGAGAGGATTTGGAGCCAAGGTACTTTGTAGTTAGTATTTCACAAGTATTGAATCAGCCTTGTGAAATAAGCAGAGCCAGTAGTTATGGTCATGTATGTGAGAGGAATCTGTCCGAGAATGGTCATCCCATGGGTGAGCAGGTGGTGTAGTTGATGGCATTTGCTGAGACATTTGAAGCTTTTATTTCTGTATCTATAAAATGGAATTGAAAGTAAAAGTCTTTTTCATATTTAGTTAAAGTATGAGTCTTTATGTTTACATAAAAGAATTACTTTGTAAAATAAGACATTAAAAAGCTTTTTTCTTCTTCAGGTCTTCTTTTCATAACAATATACCTGTTAAGACTCAGGGGAGAAAACCTTTCTCTTAATTATTTTTGGACCTGGTATGCTAGCTCGGTTACCATATATCCAAAGGTACATAGGAGCACCATTATGGAACATGCTCCCAATTATATTTCCAAATTTGACTTTTCAGCAGGACAGGGTATAAGATCAGAGTATCCGCCTCAGCAAATGTGCAGACAAGAAAAAGAGTCTTTCTATATTGGTCCCAGGATCAGAAAATCATCCTTACGATGGTTTAAATATGTAATGGTTTGTGTGTGTGTGTTTTTGAGGAGGATGGAGGATAGGAGGAGTGTGCTGATATGAAGATAAAAATTGGTACTTACAGAAATGATTTTACTGTTTTCGTAGTTATAGTTTGGCTGACTTTGAATCAGCCTTGTGAAATGAGCAGAGCCAGTAGTTATGGTCATGTATGTGAGAGGAATCTGTCCGAGAATGGTCATCCCATGGGGGAGCAGGTGGGGTAGTTGATGGCATTTGCTGAGAGATCACCCTTTCTCTTTACCCCGCCTTCCCCCATCTCTCACATCTTTCGCACCACCTTCCACATCGCTGCAAGATTATCCAAGGTGGATCATCTTTCCTACAGCCACACAGTAACATGAAAAACCAGACCTTTACTTTAAAAATTTTTTTAACTACAGTTGATTTTCAATATTATATTAGTTTCAGGTGTACAGTATAGTGGTTAGATATTTATATAATTTACAAAGTGATTCCCTTGGTGAGTCTTGCACCATCCGGCACCATTTATAGTTATTATAATATTATTAACTATATTCCCTTCACTATACTTTATATCTCCATGGCTGTTTTATAACTGCCACTTTTACTTCTTAATCCCTTCATTTTTTCATTTAGCCTCAGCCCTCCTTCCATCAAGCAAGCATCAGTTTGTTTTGTTATTTATGAGTTTGTTTCTGTTTTCTTAGTTCGTTTATTTTGTTCTTCAGATTCCACATATATATGAAATCATATAGTATTTGTCTTTCTCTGTCTGACTTATTTCACTTAGCACAATATCCTCTAGGTTCATCTATGCTGTTGCAAATGGTATGATGTCATTATTTTTCACAGCTGAATAATCATGGTATATTGTACCACATTGTCGTTATCATTTTGTCTTTTTTTTCCTTTATTTTTATTGTTGACACTGTTAGAGATATCCCCCCTTTTCCCACCTCACCCAGCCCTCATGCGTGCCCCCCCCCACACTTTCACCACACTGTTTGTTGTCTGTATCCATAGGCGATGCATATATCTTCTTTGACTAATCTCTTCACCTTCCTTCATCCAGTTAACCCAACTCCTTTGCTCTCTTCTCTGTATCCCTATGATGTGGATATTGTTAGGTTTTCATATTGTCCCAAAGTTCTTTCAAACTATCTTTATTCTTTTTTTTAAGCCCTGTGTGTGTGTGTGTGTGTGTGTGTGTGTGTGTGTGTGTGTGTGTGTGATGTATTTTTGTTGATTTCAGAGAAGGGAGAGGGAGAGAGAGATAGAAACATCAATGATGAGAGAGAATCATGGATTGGCTTCCTCCTGTATGCCCCCTGTAGGGGATCAAGCTCGCAAACCGGGCATGTGCCCTTGGCCAGAATTGAACCTGGGACCCTTCAGTCTGCAGGCCGACACATTGTCCACTGAGCCAAACCAGCTAGGGCTGTCCTTATTCTTTTTAATTCTTTTTTCTTTTTGCTGCTCTGGTTTGTTTTGTTCTCCCTTGTCGTTCAAATCACTGCTTCAATCCTCTGCTTCATCTAACCTACTTTTTTAAAAAAATATATATATATTTTATTGATTTTTTACAGAGAGGAAGAGAGAGGGATAGAGAGTTAGAAACATCGATGAGAGAGAAACATCGATCAGCTGCCTCTTGCACACCTCCTACTGGGGATGTGCCCGCAACCAAGGTACATGCCCTTGACTGGAATCAAACCTGGGACCCTTGAGTCCGCAGGCCGACGCTCTATCCACTGAGCCAAACCGGTTTCGGCTAACCTACTTTTTATTCCTTCCAGTGTATTTGATGCCAGATATGGTACTCTTCATTTCTGACTGGTTATTTTTCATGGTTTTATGTTTTTTTATACTATTGTAGCTCTTACTAAGTTCCTTGAGCATCTTTATAACCATTAACTGTGAATTATATATCTGATATTTTACTTGTCTCCATTTAATTTAACACTTTTTCTGGAGATTTCCTCTGTGTTTTCATTTGGGACCTGTTTCTTTGTGCCCCCATTTTGGCTGTCTCTTTGTGTTTGCTTCTGTTTATTAGGTAGAACTGCTATGACTCCCAGTGTTCATGGGGTTGCCTATGTAGTGTGTCCTATGGGACCCAGTGGAGCAGTCTCCTTGATCGCCTGAGCTGGATGCTCTAGGAATGTCTCTTGTGTGGGTTATGTGGGCCCTCCTTTTGTAATTGAGTCTTGACTGCCGTTCGCCCATTCGTGGGTGGGATCGCCCCTCAGGCTGGCCGACTGTGAGGCTCCGTCCCGACCATGGTGTGCAAGCTGCTGTAGAGGTGCGGTCTTGAGGTTCTTGTTGGGCTGTGGCACAGTCTTCCCGATCGTCTGAGCTCCATGCTCCAGGAAAGTCTCCTGTGAATGATGTGTCCCCCCTGTTGTAGTTGAGGCTTGATTGCTGTTGCCCCTTTTGTGGGTGGGGTTGACCCTTCAGGCTTGGTGACTACAGGTGATTACCATTTGTGAGATTCTGTGCAGGGCTCTTCCCTGAGCCGGGGTTGTTCCCAGCATGGTCTGGTGCCTGCCAGGATCCACCTCTGGGTGTGCTGCTTGTGTAGCTGGTTTGGTTGAGCTCTAGTGTGTTCTGACGCTCATTAATGGTTGGGTTGGTTCTGGGTCCATTTGGATGGGGGTTAGGTGCAGGCTGCTGTCAGACGTTGTGTGTGAGCAGCCTTGGGCTACCTCTCTGAAGCTACAGTGCTGTTGGCGTCTGTGCTTACTGGACCTGTGTGAATGTGAGGGGGCTAATCTGTGTACAAGGGTCGGCTTCTTCCAGCTTAGAGCTGGGAACAAATCTGTGGTAAGACCGAGGTTCCCCGAGGTCTGCCTCCCTGTCAGCTTCCCCGCCTTTCCCTTGAGGTTGCCTGGTCGTCCTCCCTCGCCTTCTGAAGAGAGACTGTGGGATGAACCCAGGTTAGCTGCGATAGGCCTAGTGGGTTCCCTACTTGGGGGTCAGACAGTCAGGCACGCAATGAAGGGAAAGCAGTCCTGGCTTCAAAGCCAAATCCCTCAGTCTCTGCCAGAGATTCCAACTCTAGTTCCCCCTAGGTGGTCTCACTGCAGGTTCAGGTTGGGTACAGTCAGCCAAGTTCAGCTGCCCTGGGCTCAGGATCATCATCCTGTTGAGGATGATGCCAGCCTAGCTCGCAGGGTGGCTTAGCACTGCCTCCCAGTCCCAGACAGTCACCGAGTGTCTCACACTTTGAATGTCCCCGCTCTGAGCTGCTCTCCCCTCCTTCCATAGCACTGCACCCAGCAGGCGTGTTTGGGGCTTGCCAGGGCTGATCCAGGTTTGGGGCTGGGAGAAAGCTTCCAGCTACTCTGCAGCCATCTTGGAAAGCTCCTCTCCTTTTGTCTTTTGATTTGAGTATTTAATCCATTTACATTTAAAATAATTATTAATAGTATGTGGTTACAGCCATTTTATTAATTATTTCTGTAGTTCTTCTCTTTTCCTTCTTATGCTCTTATTCTCTTCTCTCATATGTGGATAACTTTCTATAGTGTTGCATTTAGATTTCTTTATTTTCTGTATATTTCTTGTACATTTTTGCTATGTGGTTACCTTGTACTTCATATATACCAAGCTGTGTTTATGGCAGTGTATTTTAAGTTGATGTTTGCTTAAGTTTTAAAACATAATAAAATACCATTTTTACTTACCCCCTTCATGTTTGTTTTTGCCTTCATTTTTTTTCTTCTTTTATGCGTGTGTTTGTGTATATCCCTTAATTTACTGTTGTATTTACTCATGATCTTCCTACTTTTTTGCCTTTTAACCTTTATACTAGCTTTAGTGTTCATTGATTCACTGATGTTATTATGTTTGCTTTTGTCAGTTAGAATTTTTTCTTTGCAATATTTTCTTATTCATATCTTCTTCTTTTTCTTAAAGAGGTTCCTTACAATTTATTGTAATACTGTTTTGATGGTGATGAGCTCCTTCAGCTTTTTCATTTAAATGGGAAGAATCAGACTTTTAAATGTGTCAGTCTCTGTTCATTTATCAGCAACAGGTAACAGTTATCAATTAAAAAACTATGGGTTCCCTACCCAGTTTGGCTCAGTGGAAAGACAGTCAGCCTGTGGACTGAAGGTCTTGGATTCGATTCCGGTAAAGGGCACATGCCCAGGTTGTGGGCTCGATTCCCAGTGGGAGTCATGCACGAGGCAGCCAATAGATGTTTCTCTCTCATCATTGATGTTTCTCTCTCTCTCTCTCTCTCTCTCTCTCTCTCTCTCTCTCTCTCTCTCTCTCTCTCTCTCTCTCCTTTCCTCTCTGAAATCAATAAAAATATATTAAAAAACAAAAGGAAAAAACACAAAAAAACTATGGGTTATTCATGGATATGCATAAATGCATTTCTTTTTTTTTTCAGTTTTCTTTTTTTAAAATAAATCTTTATTGTTCAGATTATTACAGTTGTTCCTCTTTTTTCCCCCATACCTCCCCTCCACTGTCCTCATCCATGGGTGTATGATTTTTGTCCAGTCTCTTCCCGCACTCCCCACACCCCTTCCCTCCCCCCACCCCCGAGGATTGTCAGTCCACTCCCTTTCTATGCCCCTGATTCTTTTATATTCACCAGATTATTCTGTTCATCAGATTTTTTATTCACTTGATTTTTAGATTCACTTGTTGATAGATATATATTTGTTGTTCATAATTTTTATCTTTACCTTTTTCTTCTTCTTCCTCTTCTTAATCCTTTGCATTCGCTTTTTTCTCGATTCCTTTATTCTACTCGGGATTTAATTTTTTAAATACCCCAGATTTTACAAAGTGCGGCAGTAGAATAAAAAACTGGAGTTTATTTTCATACAAACTTATTTATTTGGATTTTTTTATATTTCAAATTATTGATACATTCAAAGAGTATAAAAAGAGCTGCTACCAATGCTAACCGTGTCGAGTCACACTCGACATCCGAGTGCAAAAGGTTAAAGAATACCTTTCAGCATTTCATATAATACTGGCTTGGCGGTGATGAAATCCTTTAGCTTTTTCTTATCTGTGAAGCTCTTTATCTGACCTTCAATTTTGAATGATAGCTTTGCTGGGTAGAGTAATCTTGGTTGTAGGTTCTTGCTATTCATCACTTTGAATATTTCTTGCCACTCCCATCTGGCCTGCATAGTTTCTGTTGAGAAATTAGCTGACAATTGTATGGGTGCTCCCTTGTAGGTAGCTAACTGTTTTTCTCTTGCTGCTTTTAATATTCTCTCTTTGTCTTTTGCTCTTGGCATTTTAATTATGAGGTGTCTTGGTGTGGTCCTCTTTGGATTCCTTTTGGTCGGGGTTCTCTGTGCTTCCTGGACTTGTAAGTCTATTTCTTTCACCAGGTGGGGGAAGTTTTCTGTCATTATTTCTTCAAATAGGTTTTCAGTATCTTGCTGTCTCTCTTCTTCTGGCACCCCCATAATTCTGATGTTGGTACACTTGAAGTTGTCCCAGAGGCTCCTTACACTATCTTCATATTTTTGGATTCTTTTTTCTTTTCTGGTTGGGTGTTTTTTGCTTCTTTGTATTTCAAATCTTTGACGTGATTCTTGCAATCCTTTAGTTTGCTGTTGGATCTCTGTATATTATTTTTTATTTCAGTCAGTGTATGCTTAATTTCTAGTTGGTCCTTTTTCATATGCTCGAGGTTCTAACTAAACTTATCAGCCTTTTCTAGAAAATTCTTGAAAAACCTTATAACCATGGTTTTGAACTCTATATCTAGTCGTTTGCTTTCCTCCATTTCTTTCATTTGTGACCTGTTTCTTTGTCTCCTCATTTTGGCTGCTTCCCTGAGTTGATAGAGTGGCTTTGTGTGGTAGGTGTCCTATAGGGCCCAGTGGCTCAGCCTCCCCAGTTACCTGAGGTGGACACTCTTGGTACACCCCTTTGTGGGCTGTGTGCACAGTCTTGTAGTTAAGCCTTGATTGTTGTTGGTATCACTGGGAGGAATTGACCTCCAGGCCAATTGGCTATGAGATTCAGCTGTGTCTACGCTGGGAGAACTTCTGTGCTGGAGACACCCTTATGAGACAAGACTTGCTTCAGTGGGGCTTTGGTGCTCACTGAGTCTGCCCCCTGAGTGTGTCCCTTATGGATCTGAGGAGTTGTAATCTGGATGGTCCTACTCTGACCCCTGGGTACACTGGCTCTTGGATCTCCAAGGAGGTGCTGATTTAGCCTCTGCCTGAGGCCACCCAGCAGGAGCTATGGAGAGATCTGCAGATTCCTCTTCTTTGTTTGGGTTTTGGAGGTACCCAGATGATGAGGCCCAGCTATGAAGCAATGCAAGCTGCTGTGGGTCCTTGGGCCTTCTTTTGGATTTTCTGGGTCTCTCTAACTCAGCTGCAGTTTGTTAGGTAATTTTAGATTGCAAAGGGCCAGGCCATTCATATGCAAAAGCCTCTGTGCACAACTTGGGTGGGGCGGGGTCTCAGGGAATCGACAGTGCGGAGCAAATAGCAATGGCTGACCTTCAGCCCTGCCTTAACCTTTTGCACTCAGATGTCGAGTGTGACTCGACACGGTTAGCATCGGTAGCAGCTCTTTTTATACTCTTCGAATGTATCAATAATTTGAAATATAAAAAAAATCCAAATAAATAAGTTTGTATGAAAAGAAACTCCAGTTTTTTATTCTACTGCCACGCTTTGTAAAATCTGGGGTATTTAAAAAATTAAATCCTGAGTAGAATAAAGGAATTGAGAAAAAAGCAAGCGAGTGCAAAGGGTTAAGAGGCCCGGGTCTCAGTGTCCCGGTATCGCTGCAAGCACCTCTGAGAGAAAGCCACCCTCGCGTTCCGCCCGCTGCCAGACAGTCCAGTTTCTCCCCGTATGAGTCTGGGTCCCCAGAGTCTCGCCCGGAACTGGAGTTCAGAGCAGTCGGGAGCTTGTGTCTCCCTGCGGATTGAAAAAGCTAGCCGCGTACTCAGTTGCCAGCCCTCTCCGCATGCTCACCTCTGTACCTCTGCACTTTACTTCCGCAGCTCCTCTGAGTCTCAGTGTGCTTTTCTCTTCCCTTCTAGTTGTAGAATTTCCACTTAGCCAGTCTTCCTGTGGTTCTGGATGATGTCCGTTTTGTCTTTTAGTTGTAGTTTTGAAGTGGTTATACGAGGCAGCAAGTTCAGGTGTTTACCTATGCCGCCATCTTGGTTTCTCCCATAAATGCATTTCTTATTCTTTGTAACAGATAAAATTGGGTGCTTTGACAAAATGCAGAATGATGCTACTTGAATAAAAGTTAGTATTTTATTTGCTTAGCCTCTGTGTACTTTGATATGGCCACTGCTAACAAAGAACATTTTTCATTAATATTAGTTCAAGATTACCTAATCAGTGTTTGAAGTTAGTTTCTTATAACATCAAGATTTATTTTAGTTAATTTCTTTTTAGAAAACAACTTTTATATACTATAAACTTCTTTTTTTACTTTATGGTATTCATTTACTTCTGAAAGAAATCCTGTGTGAGTTTTTATGTGTGTGTTTTTAATCCAATAGGTGAGAACACATCAAGCTACTTAAGCAAAAATATTTTGGCTTTCCGTGACCATAATGTTCTCTTGGGTACAACTTACCGGATCATAGCTAATGCTCTCAGCAGTGAGCCAAGCTGCCTTGCTGAAATTGAGGAAAGCAAGGCTAGAAGAATCTTGGAACTTTCTGGATCCACTTCAGAGAATGTAGAAAAGGTAATGTTTATTACGAGAATGAACTTTTTGTGTTTGCATGTTGTATGTCTTTAATGTGTGACCTTTTGGTTGCATGAAAGAAATAATCAGTAGAGGGCAGAGTCAAGATGGTGGAGTAGGTCGACTGAACTTGCCGCCTCCTGAGATCACATCATAATTACAACTCAGTGATAGAATGAACCACCTGAACCTTTGCTGAACAGAATGCCTATAACTAAAGATATAAGGAAAAAGCCACATCAAGACAGGTAGGGGGTAAAGATGCGGAGCAGGTAGGTCTTACATGCACAGTGTGGCAATTAAGAAATGAGGGGAATAGATTGGCTTTGGAGGCCCCTCTGAGGATCAAGGGGGTCTCAGCCCCACACCAGCCTCCCTAGCCCAGGGCACCTGTGCTGGAAAGAGGAGTCCCCATAACATCTGTCTTTGAAAGCCAACAGAGATGATGTTGAGAGGCAGATGGCTCTGTGAGACTGAATTGCCACTTCTAAAGGGCCCTTGCAGAAATTCACTTGCTCTAAGCTCCAGCACAGGGGCAGCAGCTCAGAAAGTGCCTCAGATACATGGAGAGGATCTAAATTGAGTAACTTCAGGGAGAGGGCTGCAGGGTTAGGGAACAGGGTAACCCTCTCAGGGGATGGAAACACTAGTAGGCATGCCATTGTTCCTTCGTTGAACTCCTTTTCCCAGCCAACTGGACCAGCACAGGTGGGTACCACATCTGTGCTCTCCATGAACCTGGCTAACATTTGCCCCACCCCAGTATTTCCCTGATAACCCAAGCCCTTGATCACTGGGCCCTCCCTAGCCTCTTTCACCTGCTTGTCTCCATGAGCAGCCTGCCTCGCTTATATTGTAAACTCTCCAAAAATCCACAAACCTCACAAGAGTGTTGTCTAGCCTTGGCTCATGCATCAGCCTCTCTCAAAAGTCCACAAGCTTCACACAAGCAGTAGCCAGCATCAATGTGCATTGTAGCTCCTGCCAAGTGGCCCAGCACAATAGCCATCGGCTTTAGCTTACATTGTAATCTCCCACTAGGTGGCCCCAAACTTTGCATAAGTGTTGGTCAGTCTTAGATCCAACTGAGCAGCCACAGGCCCAGCACAAGCAGCGGCCAGCCTCAGTTTACATCATAGTGCCCACCAAAGGGTGCCAAGCCCAGCACAAGCAGCTACCAACTGCAGATGAATTTCTAGCTCCTACCAAGTGACCACAAGCCAGGCACAAGCTGTGCTGACCCTGACCCGTACCAAAGCCCCTATCAAGTGGATCCAGACACAACACACCCATTGGACAGTCTCAGCTGGCACCAGAGCCCCGTAAAGCAATTCCCACTTTGTGGAATCAGCCCCTGCTCAACAGCTCATCCACTGAAGTCACAGATGGCTCTCACAGCCAGTCACTCTGAGTGCCAACCCCACCCACTGGCATTCCAGCAGCAGTTGAGGCCCAACTACATCAGGAGGGCACATATAATTCCCACACAGACACCACTAGTACCTGGCTCAGGAGACAAGGAAGACGGTCACTGGATCCCACAGGACACCTCCTACGTAAGGCCACTCTTTCAAGAATGAGAGATGGAACAAATATATCTAATACATGGAAACAGACACAGAGAGTCAGCAAAAATGAGGAGACAAACAGGCCCCAAACTATAAAGCAGGACAAAACTTCAGGAAAAAAATATAAATGAAACAGAGACAAACAATCTACTAGGTAAAGCGTTCAAAGCACTGGTTATAATTATGCTCAGTGAACATGGGAGAAGAGCTCAAGGAGAACTTAAAGAGATGGAAAATATAATAAAGAACCAATCAACATTTAAGGCTACAATAACTGCAATAAAGAATATGCAGATTAAATGAAGCAGAGAATCGGATCAGCAATTTGGGAGACAAGGTAGCAGAAAACACCAGAACAGCTAAAAAGAAAAAATAATTTTAATAGTGAGGATAGTTTAAGGGACCTGTGGGGACAATATTAATGGCACCAACATTTACATTTTAGCGGTCCCAGACAGAGAAGAGATAAAGACGGATTAAAATCCTATTTGAAGAAATAATGACTGAAAAATTTCCTAAACTCTTGAAGGACATACACTTCCAGGTACAAGAAGTGTGGAGAGTCCCAAATAAGATGAACCCAAGAGCCCTAGCCCTGGCTGGTGTTTCTCAATGGTTAGAGCGTTCGCTCATGCACTGAAGGGTTGCAGGTTCAATTCCTGCTCAAGAGTACATGCCTGGGTTGCGTTTCGCTCCCTCCCCCCGGTTGGTGAGCGAGCAGGACACAACCAGTTGATATGTCTCTCTCACATCGATGTTTTACTCTCTGTCTCTTCCCAACCCCCATCTCCCTCCCTCTCTTCCACTCTCTCTGAAAAAGCAATGGAAAACATATCCTTAGGTGAGGGGGAGAAAATGAACCCAAAGAGACCTACAACTAAAATGCCTAAGAATAAAGACAAAGAGAATACAAAAAGTATGAAGCGAAAATCATCATCTTACATGCAAGGGATTTCCCATAAGACCATCAGATGGTTTTTCAACAGAAGCTTTGCAGGCCCAAAGGTCAATTACATGTTCTATTAAAAGTGACAAAAGATAAAACCTATAACCAAGATTATTCTATCCAGCAAGGTTATCTTTTAGAATTGTAGGAAAGATATTTTCCCAGACAAGCAAAAGATTAAGGAATCCATCACTACCAAATTAGCAGAACATGAAATCTTGCCGGAACTTCTTTAAGTAGAAAAATAAAAAAGATAAAAATAAAATGTAGAACAGAAAAAAAATCTCACAAAGGCAAATACTTAGTAAGAACAGTGAATCAATAAAAAAGTCAAAAGTGAATTTATGTGGAAATATAATAGTAAGGAATACACACACACAAAGAGGTAAAATATAATGACAAAAACGTGGGGGAGAAGAGCGGGACAGAAAATCAACAAGGAAACCATGGCCTTGAATGACACATTACAGCAGATGGATTTAATTGATATTTTTAGACATTTCACCCCAAAACAGAATATACATGGGCACATGGGACATTTTCCAGAATAGACCATATGCTAAGCTACAAAACAAGACTCAATAAATGTAAGGGGATGAAATCTTATCAAGCATGTTCTGTGATCACAATGATATGAAACTAGAAATGAAATTCAAGTAGAAAACTGGGAAACATACAAACACATGGAAGATAAACAACATGCTACTAGTTAATGAATGGGTTAAATATGAGATCAAGGAGGAATCAAGATACGTTGAGACAAAGGAAAATGAAAACAATGACCCAAAGTATGAGAATAACCAAAGCATTTCTAAGAGGGAAATCTATAGCAATATAGGCCTACCTCAAGAAACAAGAAAAATGTCAAACAATCTAAAGTTAACACCTAAAGGAACTAGAAAAAGAAGAGCAAACAAAGCCCAAAGTGAGTAGAAAGAAGGAAATAATGAAGATTATAGCAGAAATAAATGAGTCTTAAAAAAAATAGAAAAGATCAATGAAAACAAGAGCTGGCTCTTTGAAAAGACAAATTTGACAAATCTTTAATTAGACTCACCAAGAAAAGAAGAGAGAGCCCAAATAAATCAGTAATGAAAGGGGAGAAGTGACAACCAACACCAAAGAAATACATAGGTTTATAAGAAAATTCTACAGTTATATGCCAACAAATTATATAAATCAGGAAGAAACAGAAAATTTGAACAGAATGATAACTAGTAATGAAATTGAATCAGTTATCATAAAACACCCACTAAATAAGTGTTTGACCAGATGGCTTCATAGGTAAATTCTACCAACATTCAAAGTAAAATTAATGCCTACTCTCTAATTATTCCAAAAAATTAAAGAAGAAAATGTTCCCAAACTCATTTTACAGAGCCAGCATTACCCTGATACCAAAACTAGACATAAAAAAATAAAATAAAAAGAAAATTACCGATCAATATCCCTGATGAACACAGGCAAAAATCCTAATGAAATTATTAGCAATCCAAATTAGGGATATATTAAAAAGATCATATACTTTGATCAAGTGGGATTTATTCTAAGGTGCAAGGTTTGTTTAATATCTGCAAATTAAGGTGCTACTCCACATAAACAGAAGGATAAAACTCTCAGAAAAACGGGGATAGAGGGAACATACCTCAACATAATAAAGGCCATATATGACAAACCCACAGCTAATATCATACTCTGTGGTGAAAAGCTGAAAGTTTTTTCCTTAATATCAGGAACAGGAAAAGGATGTCTACTTTCATCACTTTTATTCAACACAGTATTGGAAGTCCTAGCTACAGCAATCAGATAAGAAAAAGTAATTAAATGATTCGACTTGGAAAGGAAGAAGTAAAACTCATTATTTTCACATGACCTGATAACTATCTAGAGAGAACCCTAAAGGCTTCACTAAGAAAGTGTTAAAACTAATTAATGAAGTCCGTAAAGTAGCAAGATATAAAATTAATATTTAGAAATAATTGCACTTTCATATACCAATAACATACTATCAGAGAAATTAAGAAAGTCCCATTTACAATTGCATCAAAAAGAATAAAATATCGAGGGATAAATTTTTAACCAAAGAGGTAAGACTATTACTCGGAAAATGATAGGACATTGAAGAAATACATTGAAGAAGATACAAATAAATGAAAAGATATACACTGAGTGGCCAGATTATTATGATCTCTGAACGCATAATAATCTGGCCACTCAGTATATATCCTATATAATAAAAGGCTAATATGCAAATTGTCCCCTTGACCAGGAGTTTGACCAGCAGGCAGGCTAGCCAACTGCCCATGTCCCCTCCCTCTGGCCAGGCTGGCCAGACCCCACCCATGCACAAATTCATGCACCTGGCCTCTAATACACACACACACACACACACACACACACACACACTGAGTGGTGAGATTATTATGCGTTCCAAGATCATCATAATCTGGCTACTCAGTGTATACCATGCTCATTGTTTGGAAGAATCAATATCATTTAAATGTCCATAACACTGGAAGGAAAATACAGATTCCATGTAATCTTGATAAAAATACCATGGCATTTTGCACAGAACTAGAACAAATAATCCTAATATATTAATTGAGTTCCAAAAGATTGCCAGAGCAATCTTGAGAAAGAAAAACAAGTATCACTGTACCTGATATCAAACTATGCAATAAGATTTTGTTCTGTTTATTAAAATATATTTTAAAATTAATTTCTGAGAGGAAGGAAGAGGGAGAGATAGAAACATCAATGATGAGAGTGAATCATTGATCGGCTGCCTCCTGCTCGCCCCCTGCTGGGGATCAAGCCTGCAACTCAGGCATGTGCCCTGACTGGGAATTGAACCATGTCCTGGTTCATAGGACAACGCCCAACCACTGAGCCACATCAGCTGGACTTCAACAAGGTTATAGTAATCAAAACAACATGATACTGGCATAAAAACAGAGGTACATCAATGAAGCAGAATAGACAGCCCAGAAAATCACACCTATGTGTTCAATTAAGCTATACCAAGGAGACAATATCCAGCGGGGAAAAGATAGTCTCTTCAATAGATGGTGTTGGAAAAGTGGACAGATAAATCCCAAGAAAGAAACTAGACCAGTTTTTTTACACCACATAAAAGAATAAAATGGACTGTAGACTTAAATTTAAGAATTGAAACCATGAAATTCTTAGAATAAAACAGTCAGTAATCTATTTTATATTGGTCTTAGCAATAATTTTTGGATATATGTCTCCTATAGCAAATACATCAAAAGCAAAAATAAACAAATGGGACTACATTGGACTAAAAAGCTTTTACACTGCAAAGGAAACCATTAGCAAAACAAAAAGACCACCTACTGAATGGTAGAAGATATTGCCAATGATACATCTGATAGGTTAATATCCAAAATTTATAAAGAACACATACAACTCAACACCAAAAAAAATCTAATTAAAAAATGGGCAGAGGACCTGAATGACCACTTCTCCAAAGATGGCCAGTAGACTTAATGAAAAGATGCCCATCATTAGTCATTAGGGAAATGCAAATTAAAACCACAATAAGATTTTGTTTTGTTTTTTAATATATTTTAAAATTAATTTCAGAGAGGAAGGAAGAGAAAGAGATAGAAACATCAATGATGAGAAAGAATCATTGATCGACTGCCTCCTGCACACCCCACACTGGGGACCGAACCTGCAACCTGGGCATGTGCCTTGACTGGGAATTGAACCGTGACCTCCTGATTCATAGGTTGATGCTCAACCACTGAGCCACGCCGACCAGGCTTAAACTCTTAATCTTTAAGGTTTTGCGATATACTTCCAGTAACTTCAGTCAGTGGGAATTCTCAATAGTTGTCCCTTTTGCTGATACCAAGTGGGAATGTGATTGCCATGGATTATCCTTCTACTAAGTGAAGCACCAAACAAGAAAGAGATACTACAGCTTTGGGGCAAAATATAGAGCTCTGAAATTTCTTTATTCTACTTTGTTCCATTTTATTGCTTTTCAACTACTACTTATAATGAAGATTTATTGGACAGTTTAAAAAAACAGTATGTTATTTGAATAATCATATGCCAGTTTTCAAAAGAATGAATTATGGAAATCCACTCCCAATCTTTAGGAATTAGGTTAAATGCTTTTTGATAGCTGAGATGAGAGAGCCATTATTTCAGGATCCTAGGAAGGGTTAGTTTTAATCTGGACCTTAAAAACTAAAAAGGAACAAGTAGAGAAAATCTATAATAATAAAAGCATAATATGCTAATTAGACTGGACATCCTTCCAGACGAAGCCAGGACTGCTAGGGAAGCCCGGGTGCCGGGTGCCGGAGGGAAGCCGGTGCCGGCAGCCAGGAGAAGGAAGGCCTACTCTTGCATTCTGTGCATCGGGCCTCTAGTAAATAAATAATGAGCATTACTTTGCGTTTTTATAATATACTAATGACCCAGTGCATGAAATTTGTGCACATTAAAAGGGGATTAATTAGAGGAAATAATTTAATATTGCTATTTGCCCTTTCTCTATAATAGAAATGTCAGAGATGAAAGAAAATTAGTAAAATGTATATGAAAACCTTCCTCCTGTCAGAGTCTGGGGCTCACCACGGGACCCAGAGTCAAGTCCCTGCCCACCCACATGCACCTCAAAATTGTGTGAGACCCAGACCCGGCCGGACCCCCGAGTTGGGCTAGATCCAGACCCAGCCAGTCCCACCCTTGTCAAGCCCTGCCGGCCTGGTGGTAAGCGGCCATCTTGTGATCTACCACCCCCACGCAGCCTGCTTGTTCAGTCATTTGGTCGTCCCTCACTAACCCCCCTGCCGGCCTGGTGGTAAGCGGCCATCTTGTGAGGGTGCAAGGGTTAATTTGCATATTACCTCTTTATTATATAGGATTCACTTTTTTCAACATTAAAAATAGGAAATTTGTGTTGAAATGATGTGGACGGTTCTTCCGTGACTTTTGTTAATGGAGTTTCACTCCCTGTCCCCACTCAGGTTTCCCACTAGTTTGTGGGACAAACCAGCCCTTTCACTTTTTTCCTTAGTGCCTGCTTTTTAAAATCATTTTGTATTTTCATAGTTACCAGCCTCTCCTCATCTCACCAGGAGCCACCTCATTTTAGTTGTGTAGCCTTGCCTTCTTCTTTCACAATGTTCCAACATCTGTGCAGGACATTGGCCACAAGGAGCCAACTTCCAGCTCTTCAATTCCTGACGGGTTGTGTGATCCACATGGACTTTCGGTGCCCACTCTGTGTGACTAGGGGACAATCTGGCCCACACATGGCTTATTCTTTTTTATTTGGTTGTATTTTATATACTCAGGATCATACTGGAATTGCTTACTCTTTCACAATCAGGGCAGACTCTCCCTTTTCCATCTATATTTATTATTTTACCCCAGCAGCAAGCTAACCTACCGGTTGGAGCGTCTGCCCCCTGGTGGTCAGTGCATGACATTGCGACTGGTGGACTGGTCGACTGCCCCCTGGTGGTCAGTGCACGTCATAGTGAGCAGTTGAGCCGCCTTAGCATATCATTAGCATATTACGCTTTGATTGGTTGGACGGACAACTGGACGACTGGACACTTAGCATATTAGGCTTTCATTATATAGGATAGATGACTAATGAATTACAAGTATTCTATCTTTATCATCACAAGTAGAAAGTAGAGTTTGTCCACAAAACTTGAGTCCCGCTGGCAGGTTTTCTGAGATCTCTGTGAATTCTAGGTGGTCACAGCGCTGCACCAGAGAGCGTTTCATCACCTTTCCGAGGCCACGAGGACAGCTGAGGAGGAAACCCCTTCCGGCCGGGGCCCGCAGCCCGCAGCTGGGGTGGTAGATGCTTATATGGCGCTGGTGGATTTCTGTGACCAACGGCTCCGGGAGGAGGAAGAGACTGCATCAGGTGACTCGCAAAAGAAAAGAAAATTGTGCCCCATTAGGTTACTGTAAAGTCTTAAGAACTTTGTACATACTTTTGGTTTCCTATTTGTGTTTGTTTTAAATGAGGAAAGTCTTGCCTTTTTAAGAGGGAATGACATCTCCAAGAACATGACCTGCTTATCTTCTCTCCTGGAGTCCAGCTGTCTTCCAGCTCTCCGTTTACTTCACTTCCACTTGCATGTTTTGCTTGTTTGGTATTATTGGCCTTATGTGTCCTGACTCTTGTTCCTGAAATTAATTCAGGAACTCGCAGCTGCCCTTGATGTTTCCAGCCCAGGAAGCAAACCGTGCTTCATGCAGAATGGATAATGTCCTAGAAAATTCAGCTTCGAGGTAGAAACTTGTATGTGTAGTCCAAAATTGCTTCTGGTCTTTTAAAGAAGTTGTTAGGGAGGAAAAATGACATACTACAAAATATAAGCCAAAAGGGAAGCTAGAATTACATGTTACATTTATAATTTATGTGTAAGTGGGTATATTGACCATGGCTGTTTTTATCCCTGTCCATGTTAGTTACTGAGTCCGTAGAACTGCAGACGTACCCTGCCCTTGTGGTGGACAAAATGTTGAAAGCCTTAAAATTACATTCCAATGAAGCCAGGCTGAAGTTCCCCAGACTGCTGCAGATTATAGAGCAGCACCCAGAGGAGACCCTGAGCCTGATGACAAAAGAGGTGAGTGTCTTTAGTCTGTGGAACTTAAAGACATATTCCTGTTTCTATCCAAGCACATTAATGAGTATAATGCATATATTTTAGCTTTTCCTAACAAGCATCTAATTTTGCTACATTCCAAGAACATGTGTAATTTAAAACTGTATAAAGGAGTGTTCACATTTACCCATTTTCCTTAGTGGATGTTGATAACTCTGTCTGAACAAGGACCCCAAGAAATAGAGGAGGAGGTATATCCGGGACAGAGATGGGAATTTTCTGGAGTACCGTTTACTGTCCATGAAGACAAAGCTGTGGTCTTAGCACCTGCTGATGCCTGTGCTCAGTGCATTACTTAGTCCAGGGAGAAAGGAGTACATTTCAGCTGGCATCCCACCCCCAGTGACTGTAGTGCCTGCAGCAGCGCCGTGTCCAGAGGGGCCCTGGGGCATCCGAATTCACCGTGTGCAGCTCACGTGTGTGGGCGCACAGAAGCAGCCTGCAGTCCCACACGTGCTCTGTTCACCAGCTTGTATGTCCCTGCTGTCCTCACCCCACACGGGGCTTCGTCATCCTGCCGCCTTCCTGTCTGTTAGGCACGTCTGTAAAAGGAGGGCTCCTTACTGACCTTTATAGACATTTAACTGAAAATAGGGAACCTTTGAGCTGATAATGTAACAATAGTTCAGAAACACTGATATAATACTCTGCTAGCCGTCTTAGTAGGTTTTTTAACAGTGCAGGTCTCTGAGCTGAGACGCAGGGCCGGCCAGGGCTTTCCCACTCCTCTGACCCTGTGGATTGGGAGCGGTGGGGTTGTTTCAGTAGGTCTTAAACAGCGGATTAACTTTAGAAATGCACTATAGGTGTGCTTTTCCTAAAGACAAGTGAAGAAATAAGTTATGATTTCATTTTTAAATTATTTTATTTATATATTTAATGAAGATAGCATTTTCACTTTTTGAGATAATAAGTAAGGGATTAAGTCAATGTTATGACACTGGGGAGACACTTGAGATGGGCAGCTCACCTCTGCTGTGTGCTCCCTGTGGCTGTGTATTCTGATACGTTTTATGCTCACACACCCTGCTCTTCCCTCACTTATGGATAAAGTTAGGCAGCTTGCCCACATTCACTCCTCATGCCAATATGCCAAGTATGTCAGATTTTATCTTAAAATTAACACCTTAAAAAGCACTTTAATTTTGAATAAATTTTGAAAATGGTCTTGGTGTAAAGAAACAAAAACCAGAAGCCATAAAGAAAAATAATTTGACACTTCTGTGCAGGAAAAGAAAATATTCCATATACAAAGTTTAAAAAACTGGGAGGAAAATATTTTCAGTCCATATTAGAGACGGGGTTGAGGAGCCCACTCTACACCATAAATAGACCAGTCGAGAATGGTTAAGGGAAATGCACACGTGATTATTGAGGCAACACACATAGACAGCCTGTTTACTTAAAAGCTTTTTTGTTGTTATGAGCTGATTTGCCTCATTAATAATGAAACATGAAAATTAAAATTAGATTTTTCCCTTCTCAGATTGATAATGAATTTTTAAAAAATTGATTGTGTCCAAAGTTTTTTCTCAGTGTAGTTCACATTCAATAATATTTTATATTAGTTTCAGGTGTACAGCATAGTGGTTAGACAATCACATACTTTACAAAGTGTCCCCCCTGATATTTCCAGTACCCAACTGGGCCATAGTGATCAAAACAGCATGGTACTGGCGTAATTCACTTTTAGAAGTGCAGATTTGAAAAGTCTTTTTGGAGAGAGATCTAGCAATGTTTTTTACATTGTTAATGTTCACACAGTACCGCATTTTCCGGCGTATAAGACGACTTTTTAACCCAGGAAAATCTTCTATACGCCCAGTCGTCTTATACGCCGGAAAATACAGTAATTTTACTTCTAGGAATTTATCCTATTGGTGTATAGTGCACATACAATAGGGATGTCCACTATAGCATTATCTGTAATAGCAAAAACTAGAAAATACTCTAAAAATTCATTTTAGGGCAGTCGTTAAATGAAATGGAATACTATGTTGCAGTTAAGAGGAATGAGGTAAATCTGTCTAAGAAAAACCAGCAACAGTATGCCTAGTCTGATTCCAGTCTTGTACGGAAAGGATATGTGTGTACATGCCTAGAAAATGTCCGGGAGAATCGAATGGTTCTCAGTGGAACAGGAATTGAGAGAGCTGAGGGAGGGAAGACTGTATTTTGTATTTGTCTGTTTTGATACTTCTTATTATAAATATATATACTTTTTATATTGGACATATTGCTTTTATAATAAAGCGTTTAATTTTTATTCATCATTAAGTTATAGCTCTCTGTGTTTCAGATTTCTTCCATTCCTTGCTGGCAGTTCATTGGCTGGATCAGCCACATGCTGGCCTTACTGGACAAGGAGGAGGCCGTAGCCATCCAGCACACCGTGGAGGAGATCGCTGATCACTACCCCCAGGCCATTGTCTACCCGTTCATAATAAGCAGTGAAAGCTATTCCTTCAGAGATACTTCTACTGGTCATAAGAATAAGGAGTTTGTGGCAAGGTGATATTGCAGAGAAATTGGGTTGATTTCTGCTGTAGTTAAATATTACAGTTATAAAACACTAGAGGCCCAGTGCACGAAATTCGTGCACGGGGGGTGCAAGGAGGGGGAGGTGTCCCTCAGCCCGGCTTGCAACGACGCCAGCATCCCTCACCCCGGCCTCTAGCCAGAGGCTCCTCCCCTCCCTCCGCGCAGCCTCTGGGAAGATGCTTGTGCTGGGGTCTCCTCAGGGCCCCGGCCCACACCTGGCAGCTCAGGTACTCGGGTGCTTGGGCTCCCAGATCCCGCTTCCCTGCCAGCGTGGTGTGCATCAGCTGCCATGGGAGCCGCGCTTCGGGAGTCGCCCCTTGCACCGTACTACTTGCGAGCACGGGGGGTGGGGGGGTGTTCGCGGCGGCCGCGATTTGATGTCTGTAGCGCGCCCGCTGAACCGCCCCCCCCCCCCGCCACAGCGCCACACTGGCCACATCCACACTGCGGGCAGGGGGCTTCCAGTCTGTGACGGGCTACCAGGCTGTGACTGGGGGCTGCAGGCGGAGGACCCCGGCACCCATAGGGCTCCCACAGTGTCAGAAACTGGGAAGATCCATTTTTCTAGGTCCTCCCCTCCCTCCGCGCGGCTGGGGCGGGGACGCTGGGCTCGCATTACTGTGAGCCCAACATTGCTCGCCCCGGCCTCAGTCCAGAGGTCCCTTCCTTCCCTCCCTCCACGCAGCGGGGCAAGGACGCTGGGCTCTGGTCAGAGGATCCTCCCCTCCCTCCGCGACCAAGGAGTGGACTCTGGGTTTGCGTTGCCGGGGCAACGTCGCCAGCGTCTGCCCTGGCTGCTATGGGTGCCACCATTTTGTCACAGAGTGATGGTTAATTTGCATATTACTCTTTTATTAGTATGTGTATGGTAAAAGCAAACACATGGAAGCTTATATTTGTCTTCAAATTAATTAGAGCTTTTACTGAAGAGTAGAATATCTTAGATATCTTTGTTAAATGTACTTACCCTGGGTATGTTACTTGTTAGAATTTCTTTTTTAAAATACATTTCATTTTAGAATACTATTCATGGAACATTCTACCCTTATGCTAATAGCAATCTGTTGGTTGAAACAGACTAGATGAAATGCTTTTGAAATCAGTTCTTGAAATTCTTCTTTAATTGAAAATATCCAGGAAGCCCCTCTTCTTAATCAGGACTCAGTAGGCTGTCTGAAGTGTCATTCCTTTCACTTCTTCGGTTGATTATAAGTGGAGATATAACTAGCAATGGTGTAATATTTTTGCAAGAATCCTATATAATAAAGAGGTAATATGCAAATTGACTGTCATGCCCTTGCACAAGATGGCTGCCCCATGTGGTCACAAGATAGCCACCACAAGATGGCTGGCAGGGGAGGGCAGTTGTGGATGATCAGGCTAGCAGGGGAGGGCAGTTAGGGGTGACCAGGCCAGCAGGGGAGGGCAGTTGGGGGTGATTGGGCTGGCAGGGGAGGGCAATTAGGGGAAATTGGGCCAGCATGGGAGCAGTTAGGCATCAATCAGGCTGGCAGGGGAGTGGTTAGGGGGTGATCAGGCAGGCAGGCAGAAGCCATTAGGTGCAATCAGGCAGGCAGGCAGGCGAGCAATTGGGAGCCAGCAGTCCCGGATTGTGAGAGGGATGTCCGACTGCCGGTTTAGGCCTGATCCCACAGGCAGTCGGACATCCCCCGAGGGGTCCCAGATTGGAGAGGTTGCAGGCTAGGCTGAGGGACACCCCCCCCCCCCCCAGTGCACGAATTCCGTGCATCGGGCCTCTAGTATGTTATAAATGCATGGTATCTTAGTAGACAGTCCCTATCAAAAGCTTTTTTGTTGTTTTACTTAGTGTTTTGTTTCTGAGAAGACAGTAGAGTTGGGTGTAGCTTTTATCATGGTTTGTCACTGGGCTGGCTCTGCACACACCGTCTGCCACTGCTGTGCCCCACCCCATGTCTCTCAGCAGAGTCAGATGCAACATGATTAACTAGTTTAAAAGAAAGAAGGGAAAACGTTTTAAAAAGTTGTCGAGAAAGTGGCCTTTTCTTTCATAACATAACTTCATAACTGTATGTATCAAATTGTATACATCAAAATGTTGACATTATTTGCAAGAAAACTTAATTTTATCTTATCTAAGAATCCCACCTCTTTATAGAATGCAGTGGTCCTCCTTTATTCACGAGGGATATGTTCCAAGACCCTCAGTGGATGCCTGAAATGGCAGTTATGCCAAACCCTATGTATACTTTGTTTTGTCCTATAGATACATAACTATATAAAGTGTAACTTATAAATTAGGTGCAGTAAGAGATTGACAACAATAATAATGAAACAACAATTATAATAACATGCTGTAACAAATGTTATGTGAATGTGGTCTCTCTCACAAATACGTTATTGTACTGTAGTCACCTTTCTGGTGGTAATGTGAGATGATACAGTGCCTACGTGATGAGATGAAGTGGGGTGAATACGCTGGACAAAGAGATGATTCATGTTCCCGGTGGGACAGCACCAGATTTCATCACTACTCGAATGCCATGCAATGTGAAACGTATGATTTGTTTGTTTCTGCATTTTCCCACTTAATATTTTTGGACCACTGTTAACCCCAGATAACTGATACCACAGAAATTGTGGATAAGAGGGGACTATGGTACATACTTTGTTCTTTATCTAATACTAGAGGCCCCGTGCACGAAAATCGTGCACAAGGGTGGCGGGGGGTCCCTAAACCGGCAGTCGGACATCCTCTCACAATCCGGGACCCCTCGGGGGATGTCCAACTGCCAGTTTAACATCCCTCTTGCAATCCGGGACCACTGGCTCCTAACCACTAGCCTGCCTGCCTGCCTTCCTGGTCGCCCCTAACCACTCACCTGCCTGCCCCATCACCCCCAACTGCTCGCCTGCCTACGTGATCTCCCCTAACTGCTCGCCTGCTTGCCTCTTAACTCACTCGCCTGCCTACGTGATCACCCCTAATCGCCTCTGCTTTGGCCCCTGCCACCACGCCGCCACGGCTTCATTTGGAAGGATGTCTGGAATGACGTCCGGAAGGTCGTTCAGCTGTCCGGTCTAATTAGCATATTACACTTTTATTATTATAGATTAGATAGAATGTGTAAATTGCTTCTTCCCTAGTTCTATTAAGTTTTATATGTAAGTAAAAATAATTATAAATTACAGGCCTTGATCTATGGGAGATGTTTGATTACCTAAACTTGGTAATTTTTTATAGGATTAAAGTTAAGTTGGATCAAGGAGGAGTGATTCAAGATTTTATTAATGCTCTAGAACAACTCTCTAATCCAGAAATGATCTTTAAGGTAATATTACATCTTCTAACACATAAAACATAGAACTTAGATAAAAATCTACTTACAATCTAGCTTGATTTTTCTCTCTTTTTTTTCCCCCTTGCACAGGACTGGACTGATGATATCAAAGTGGAATTAACAAAAAACCCCGTAAATAAAAAAACCATTGAAAAGATGTATGAAAGAATGTATGCGGCCTTGGGAGACTCAAAGGCTGCAGGCCTTGGCGCTTTTAGAAGGAAGTTTATTCAGGTATGGGTGATGCAGCCTGCCTTTAAGATGGAATCATTGTGAAGATCAGTACTTATGTGTGCTGGTTTGTTAGCAATTCTGGTTTTAAAATGGCTGTGGAATCTGTAAACTGTCTTTAGATCTGATGCTTTCTCTGAAATATTAGTGGCATATTTTTAGGTCATACAGAGCAAAGGGAGTCAATAGGTAAAATCTCGGGGGTTTTATTACATTGTGTTCTTCATGCTCAGATTCTTAGATATGAAGGTCACATGTAGTTTAATATTTTTAAGTCTCAGAATGGTTTGAATATTGGATCAATAAATATTTGTATTTTATATAGGTTAACCATTGCTGAGCACTTACCTCTGTTCAAGGCACTCTACTGGGTGTTAAAGGAGATACAAAGGGAAGATTGATCCTGTTTCTGAATTCAAAGGAATTGTTGGCAGATACTGTATGTAAAGAACTATAGCCTAAGGACAAATGTGATATCTGAGACCTATTTCTAAAGATGTTTTAGAGTTGAAAGAAGGAGAACCTTCACACCTCAGTTTGGAGTGAGTCAGAAAATTCCTCTTAGAACAAGTGGAGATCAAAGAGCTTTGCCATGTCCAGATTCCACACCACATGCCTTGTGCCTGTTGCTCCCTCTACATGAGTTTCTCCCCTGCCCCGTCCAGCTGGATAGCTCACCCTGAGAGATGTGTCTGTGCATCATTTCTCCTTCAGAGCCCGTCTCTGAACCTCCTTCTCCTTGCTGTCCCCAAGAGTTAGGTGTTCCTTCCTCTCTGCTGCCTGAAGCACCTACATGCACATCTCTTAGCATTCATCCATGTTGTAGCATGTGTCAGTACTTCCCTCCTTTTTTTATTTTATTTTTTTATTGATTTCAGAGAGGAAGGGAGAGGGAGAGAGATAGAAACATCAATGATGAGAGAGAATCATTGATCGGCTGCCTCCTGCACACCCCTACTGGGGATCAAGCCTGCAACCTGGGCATGTACCCTTGACGAATCAAACCCAGGACCCTTCAGTCCACAGGCCGACGCTCTATCCATTGAGCCAAATGAGCTGGGCAGTACTTCACTCCTTTTTATTGCTGAATATTATTCCACTTTATACCACATTTTGTTTATCCTTCCATCAACTGATGGACATTTAGTTTTTTCCCAATTCTTAGTTCTTATGAATAGTGCTACTGTGAACATCAGTGTACAGGTTCTTTTGGCAAATTCCTCAGGAGTAGAAAACCATATTTATCTTTTTTTAAAAATATATTTTTTTTTATTGATTTCAGAAAGTAGAGGGAGAGAGAGACAGAAACATCAGTGACAAGAGAGAACCATCAATTGGCTGCCTCCTGCACGCCCCTCTACTGGGGATCGAGCCCATAACCCAGGTATGTGCCCTTTACCAGAACTGAACCTGGGACCCTTCAGTGCACAGGCTGACACTCTATCCACTGAGCCAAACCGGCTAGAGCCATATTTATCTTTAATTCTTTAATTTATGCCTCTCAAATTAGACTCGTGGACAGAGATTTTCATCTTTTCACTTCCTATAATACCATTGGGTGTGAAATAGGCATCTTTAATTAGATGCAGGAATGGTATAGTTCTGATAAGTAGAGTTAGATTTTGGTGGGTCATTCCTACTTAGGGTAGTTTTAGTTAAAGGTATGAATGAATATAAGAATCTACAGGACTGTCATTGCCTAAATGTGACAAGGGGTTTATCTCCTGAAAGTCAAGATAAAATCATGCATGCGCATCGAGTGCTGGCTGCTCTGAGGACCCAAGAGGCAGGACGGACAGGTGGCACATCCCGGCCACGGGTCCCTGTGCGAGTGTCTCACCCCCCCCCCCCCCACGTTCCACGTGGTTCAGGGTTCAGGTTCAGGGTTCGGGCGCTGGAGGAGGCCGCACGCAAATGAAAGAGACTAGAAAATATTAATTTGGAAATAATGGGGGCCAGGCGGGAGCCCAGCTCAAGAGGAAGCACTCCACTTTGCTCTGGCCTTGCCATCCCTTTTATTCAGGTTTTGGGATACACTGATAGCCCTTAGGCAGGCAATTCCAACAATAGCCAATCAGCAAGGATTTACATAAAACTAAAAGGTGGAAGTTGCTTCAGCTACCATTGTCTCAACCAAACAGTGGGTGCAGAGCTCTGACCTTTCAGAGCTCAAGGTCTCCAGCCTTCCGGGTTCCTGGTCCACACCTCTCTGCTAGTGAAGACAGTGGGTGGCTTCCAACATCCCTGCATTCCGACTCCGCTCACCCTCCTTCCTACAAGCAAGTGAAAGCTGACAGAGGATATGCTGGGTGAACAGGAGCAAGAAGATGCCATTGCCCAGTTCCCATACGTGGAGTTCACTGGGCGGGGCAGCATCCCCTGCCTCTCGTGCCCAGGGACAGGCTACATCCAACAGAGCAAGTAAATGAGCTGGTGGCTTTGATCCCACAGTGACCAGAGATTGTGCGCTCAGAGAACCAAGCAGTATGTCCTCCTGTCTGTCCTGCTCTGTCTCCTGGCATTTGGGTTAGTGATTTTCTTCCTATTTCCAAATTCAGTCCTTGTGGACGACAACAGCATCCTAGTGATGAAAGTCACATTTAATAAGATGGACTCCCGTGTAATCCTCACCGTCAAGGCCGCCCTGAAAATCAGGGACTCCCACTTCTATTCTGTGGCAGTGGCCAGCCTGCCCAGCCAAGTTCAGTGTGTGAACACAGTGGTTGGGTCATATGTGACAGCTGACGTCTCCCTCACTCCACCTTGGAGCGAGCAGCTGGTGAGTGTGACAGTGCAGGCAGAGGTGGGACGGCCATTTTCCTGTGTGTACTTCTGCACACTGCCCAGTGTCCAGGTGTACAACATAGTGATCTTCATGAGAACTTCAGTTAAGATCTCATGTATTGGCCACGTTCCATGTCTCCTTGGAGACACATCACTATGTGGATTGTGGAGCAGATTCCCAGCGTTTAGAAGATGCTTTGGCAGCACTTGTCAGAAGAGACACAGCATCTGTTCTCAGGGCCCGAGTTCCATACCTACCCCAGGTGGTAGAAGTAGAGGAGAAACTGGTTCTCTTAATCCCCAGCAAACACCCTCCTGCCATTGGGAGGAAACTCACCTCAGTAGCACCGTTCATGTATCTCCGATCCAGCAGAATCGCTGCCCAGCGAATAGTAGGCACTATGCCCAGCGAATAGTAGGCACTCAAGGTTTGAAGAATTAAATTCAGATCTTTTCAGCTGTTCTTGGAGCATTATAAATTAAAAGCATACCGTGCTAGGTTATAAAACCATAGAGTGACATGGAGGTAGGACAGTTAGTGCAGTACTGTCAGACAGTACTGCACTAACTTAATGTCAGGATTTGACAGTTATTTTTATTTTAAATTCTTGTCATATTTTTATCATTACTATGAATCAGTATATGTTATCCAATGTCTAATTAGATTATAATTTTCTTATATTCCTGATTATGACAAGTGTTCAGATTTCTATCTAATAATAATGATACTGTAATTTCTTCTAAACATACCCATGCTTTGCTTCTGAATACCTTTTCCTCAGAAAAGGTTATAAAACCATAGAGTGACATGGAGGTAGGACAGTTAGTGCAGTTCTGTGAGACAGAGGAAGATTTGATATGGTGTGGAGCCTGGTAATACAGGTCATACAATCAAATACTGAGATTTATAATCTTACCTTTTTTAAAAATCAGAAGCAGGGTATTTTTCTACCAAATCCCTAATCCCCATTCCAGCCAATGGATGAAGGCTAAATCAAGCCCCACATAGGCTCTTGGTGAAAACAGTGATAACCTTCTGTCAGTTCCTAGGCACATGGGAGCAGATGGGAATTGTCACCTATTGAGTGGTCTGTGCTTTCTTTATGTACCCAGGTTTTCTCTCCCTGCCATCTTCTGTGCCGGTGCGGGCGGTCCTGATCATAGTTGTGCAGGTGCACTAACTGTCCTGTCTCCAGCGTTCAGATTTACCTTACGCAGTAATAATTAAGATAAGTTATTAATTTCAGGCTTTTGGAAAAGAATTTGATAAACACTTTGGGAGAGGAGGTTCTAAGCTACCTGGAATGAAGCTTCATGACTTCAATGACATTACCAACACACTGCTTTTGAAAATGCGCGACGACTCTAAGCCACCCGGGAACCTGAAAGAATGCTCACCCTGGATGAGTGACTTCAGAGTGGAATTCCTGAGAAATGAGCTGGAGATTCCTGGTGAGCGAACCTTCAGAAGTGGCAAAGCTACTTTAAGGAGAATAGTGCTGTAGCAAGAACTTGTGATTTCTAAAATAATGTCAGGATTTTGACAGTTATTTTTATTTTAAATTCTTGTCATATTTTTATCATTACTATGAATCAGTATACTTTATTCAATGTCTAATTAGATTATAGTTTTCTTATATTCCTGATTATAACAAGTGTTCAGATTCCTGTCTAATAATAATGATAATGTAATTTCTTCTAAACATACCCATGCTTTGCTTCTGAATACCTTTTCCTCAGAAATATAATACAGGTATAAATGCAAATCCCTTCTTGGGATGTACATGCTGGACCCATTCAAAGTGACAAGATAATGATAAATAACTTACCTTTGAGAACAAGAATTGTGACATTGAGGATAAAGACAAGTTGGTCAGATGTGAACACAGCTTTTTTCAAAGACAATTTTTGTACATTTCATGTTCTTTACCCTGGAATCCACCAGACCAAAATAAAAATGTTTTAATATGATTATATCCATTGGATATAAAAAAAATTTGGAGAAATACTTTTCTTTGTTATTATTAACAGCTATGTATTGCATACAGGCAGTTTCAAGAAAATCATTTGAGACCAAAGCCTCCTAATATGCAGCTTGATTCTCATTGAAATCATACAGTGTTCTATCGCAGTGCATTATTTTTCCTGTTTGAAGTTCTTCCCTTAGTCAAATTCAGAAATGCAGGGTTGGGCAAAAGTAGGTTTCTAGTTGTAATACAAATAAATAATACAATAACCAATAAGTAATAACACAAAATAAACTGCATACTGTACAACTGTAAACCTACTTTGTTTACCCCTGTAATAGATTTTTTTAAATCCATTTTCTTTATTTTTTTAAATATATTTTATTAATTTTTTACAGAGAGAAAGGGAGAGGGATAGAGAGTTAGAAACAACAAATGAGAGAGAAACATCGACCAGCTGCCTCCTGCACACCCCCTACTGGGGATGTGCCCACAACCAAGGTACATGCCCTTGACCAGAATCAAACCTGGGACCCTTGAGTCTGCAGGCCAACGCTCTATCCACTGAGCCAAACCAGTTAGGGTAAATCCACTTTCTTTAAATAAAAACTTTTAGTAAAAAATTTTGTTAACTTTTTACTTAGATCACAACTATTTTTCAAGTTGTTTTATTTTATTTTATTGATTTTTAGAGAGAGAGGAAGGGAAAGGAAGAGAGAGAGAAACACCGATGTGAGAGCAAGACAGAGATTGACTGCCTCCTGCACACCCCCTATCAGGAATCAAGCCCGCAACCTGGACGTGTACCCTGACCAGGAATCAAACTGGCAACCTTTTAGTGCATGGGATGAAGCTCAACTACTGAGCCACACTGGCCAGGGCAGCAGCTGTTTTAAAGAACAGGGATCTGTAACAAGCTCTATCTAAATAAGGCTTTTTTGTTTTGTCTTAGGTCAGTATGATGGCAAAGGAAAGCCAATGCCAGAATACCACGCACGAATCGCGGGGTTTGATGAGCGGGTAGGTGCCGGTGTTTGTGACCAGTCACCAGAGTTAGGATTGTTAGTATGTGGCATTTAGTTCTTCAGATTTGAGAATATTTCTGTGTACCAAAGAAAAGACAATTAACTTCCTATGTTGGTCTAAAATGTATGTAGTTTTATGATCCTATTCTTTACTGAATTTCTTAGTGTGTCCAATGTTTTAATATCAATCATATTTAAGGACATAATAAACTTGAAGGGTAAACTATATATGTGTATCCATTGTAAAATATATGTAATTTAAGTAATTGTAGAAAGTTGTGTCTTGCTTGTTGCTAAGAACATCCACATTTATTAGCAATTCTTTTAACCAGGAATATGAAATTATGTGGGTACAGTAGTATGGTGTGAACAGGTAACAGAAATATTTCACTGACCCTTGATTATCTCTTTTTTTCTCTATATCACTTGTCTTCAAAGAGAGATCTCTCTTTGAGCAATGTGTACCAACCAGCCTTACTTTCCCCAACCCCTCTTTCTTAAATATGTTTTTTATTTATTTCAGAGAGAGGAAGGGAGAGGGAGAGATAGAAACATCAATGATGACAGAGAATCATTGATTGGCTGCCTCTTGCACACCACCTACTGAGGATCGAGCCCACAACCCCAGGCATGTGCCCTGACCAGGAATTGAACCCTGACCTCCTGGTTCCTGGGTCGATATTCAGCCATGAGCCACACCAGCTGGGCACTTTTCCCCTCTTGATGATGATGTGATGTGCTGGTCCCTCAGTGTTTTAGACTCCACCTAAAAATATTTTCTTACTTTTTAAAGGTGAAAACAATGGCTTCTATCAGAAAACCAAAGCGCATCATCATCCGAGGCCATGATGAGCGAGACTACCCTTTCCTGGTGAAAGGGGGCGAAGATCTGCGGCAGGACCAGCGCATCGAGCAGCTCTTTGAGGTCATGAATGTCATCCTCTCCCGAGATGCCGCCTGTAGTCAGAGAAACATGCAGCTACAGACATACCATGTCATACCCATGACCTCCAGGTATGACCGCCTGGGCATGGTCATTCTAGAGTAGATTTATGTAAATGGGAATTTCAGCACTGGGCCAAATCCTTGCTTCAATTGCTGAGATGGGGTCACTTGACAATTGAGTGTTTTAGATTTCACAAAGTCAGAAACGTAGCCAGAACTAAAAAACACCTCTAAACCTATGATTTTTATCTTAATGTGGGGAAAGTAAGTGAAGAATTGATGTGAAAAAAACAAAACTGTTTTGCTTTAATTCTATAGAACTTTTTTCTAGTAAAGAAAGAGTGGTTTGGTTTGTATTCATAAACCTTTTCTCCTTTTCAGATTAGGATTAATTGAATGGATTGAAAATACTTTTACCTTAAAGGAACTTCTTTTGAGTAACATGTCACAAGAGGAGAAAGCAGCTTATACAAGGTAACGTGGAGTCTCAATATTTTCTCCAGCCCTGCCCTGGTGTACCCCAGCCAGCTGCTGCTCCTCGGACATAATATTCTCCCTGAGTAGAGTTGTTTCAGATTCCGTTTCCTCCACCCCATGTTTCTAGTCACATTTTAGGGCCCCTTCCTATTGGTGCTCTCAGCCATCCCTGGCCTAGTCTTTAATCTGCTTCTGGTTAGGTGAATAAACTAAATGGAGTAGAGGAGTTTAAACCGTAGTTGCATATATTTTACCACAATACAATAGGTCCTTGGGTTCCATCGGAGATCCGTTCCTACGGCGATGTAACGTGATTTTCGTCGTAAGTCGGAACCCACCTACATAAGCACCTACGTCACTCACATGGAGCAACTACACAGCAGTAATGAAGTGAAACAGTAACAAAAATTTAAAAGAAAGATAACAATCCTTGACCTTGTGGTAAATAAATAATATAAAACATAAAGCACATATGTTCATACATTGAAATGACGGAACTTTTTTTTTTTTATAAATAAATGGGAGATGGTGACGTAACCATGAAACAACGTACGTCGAGTCTGATGTAACCCGAGAACTGCCTGTAAAGCAAAAAAAAGTATTAACTTTGGGAAAAAAGGGAAAATCTTGAAAGAAATAAAACAAATAAGAATAGCAGCTAACATTTCATTAAACATTTTCTGTGTGCTAGGCACTATTCTCAGTTCTTAATGAATTCATTTATTTTTTCACAAAAACCTGCAAGGTGAGCGTTACTAGCTCTGTTCAGATGAGGAAGTGAGGCCCAGAAAGGTTAAGCAACTTGTCCTAGGTTACCCAGCATGTAAGTGATAGAGCTAATCAAAGGGTTTTTTCTTTGTTTTTTGTTTCTGTAAAGAAAAATAAGGACAGCATTGAAACACATTTGAAGTAGGAGTTAACTAGCTTTGAGGACAAGCTATAGAATGAAGGGAGAAGAAGCAGACCTGTTTTTCTTCATTCACTCTCATTCTTTCCTGAAAGTATTTGAGAGGAGCAGTAGTCTCACCAGTCAGGAACAGTTTCTGTAAAATTAATCATTTTGATCAAACTCTTACTTGTGGGTAATAATTGCTACCCAGGACAGTGTTTACCGAATTTTAATTCCGATCCTTTGAGTCCTTTGTCTGGAATTGTCTCTACCTTGAAGACAGGAAAGCTGATGAACAGTACTTCCCGGAGTCAGAAAATCCGAAGCTGGCTCAGGTACTGACCGGCCGGCCGTGTTTCGGACCCACCTTTCCCTATTCCCGTGCCTCCTGCGAAAGATGGGACAGTGATGTAAAGTGCGTAAGGGAAGCGTAGGTATCGACAGAGTTCAAAGTGCTTTTCAAATAGGAAATTGTGTAAACTCCTTTCCTCTCCCTTTTTAAAACAAGGCACTTCCACCCCCATTACTAAAAATCATTGCTATCTTTTCTTTACATGTTACAGTTTTTCCACACTAAGGATTTTCACCCCAGTTGAAACTAGGAGAGAATTCAGTTGAAAATGGAGTGTCCATTTATGAAATTAACTTAGTAGCAATTCAGAAAAGATTCAACTTAAGTGATCGAACTATTAAGTAATACGTTGCAAAATCGTTCTATCTTTAGGTATTTTTTTAGGAAAATTTGTTAAAAGTTTTGGCACAAACCCCCGAAGTGGCTAAAATACAAATACCCCGTTGTTTCCAGCTGCCCAGATGCTGCCTTTCGCCTAGGAAGCATTGAAAACAGCTTTTCAAATTCAATTCCATTCAAACCCATTGTCTCCTAAGAAAACACTTTATTGTTCTGAGTGTGGATTTCCTGTGTATCTGCAACCTGGGAATGGTGAAAGAGTAAGGCAGGTTTTAAATAATGACACCACAGACTCCTCTGCCCTCAGTGGTTTGTGGTGGTTTGTTTGCCGTGTACCATGGCCGCCTGTTTTACTGCACGCGGTACCGTCCCTGTTGTTACGGTGCTTTTCCAGGACAGGATTCTAGAACCACATGCCAAGGTCATAGACACTTACGTTGAGGTCATCTTGTTTCTCTCCGTATGACATGGAAAAATTATTGTATTTGTTTGTTTTGTGCCTAAACTTTTACACAGGAAATAGCTTTGGTTCTTTAGAAATTAAGGATGAATAATGACATTGAAATTCTAGATCCAGAGTAACATGGGTTGTGTTAATATTAAGTATGATTAAGAATCATATTTATTTTCCCTGCCTCTTCACTGTTTCTCAATGAATTCATGGTGGTCTGTGCCTCTAAAAGCATATAATGCTGAATATCTCCCCAATGCTGACCCCTTTTTCCTCTTTGCTAGTGACCCCCGAGCCCCACCGTTTGAATATAGAGACTGGCTGGCAAAGACGTCGGGAAAGCGGGGCGCTGGCGCTTACATGCTCATGTATAAGTAAGTGTGTTTTGGTTTTCCTTTTTGTAACTAGTTCGTGCTTCTCAAAGTTGCATGTATACCCTTGTTTCTTAGAAGGTTTTTTACCTCAGAGAAATCATCAAAATCTAGTTACTTGATATCCAAGCTTCAATGTAAACCAAGAATTTTAAATTTCCCGTCACAAGAAGTTTGTTCTAATCAGACATTTTCTATTGTTAAATCTTAGGAGAGCCAGTCGTACGGAAACAGTCACATCTTTCAGAAAAAGAGAAAGTAAAGTGCCAGCTGCTCTCTTGAAGTAAGTATCCTTCTGGCTGTCTCCCCGCTGGTAGCACAGCGGGGACCCCCCCCCCCCCAGCGGTGTCCCCTCTCCCAGGCGCTGGTAGCACAGCGGGGACCCCCCCACAGCTGTGTCCCCTCTCCCAGGCGCTGGTAGCACAGCGGGGACCCCCCCACAGCTGTGTCCCCTCTCCCAGGCGCTGGTAGCACAGCGGGGACCCCCCCCCAGCGGTGCCCCTCCCCCAGGCGCTGGTAGCACAGCGGGGACCCCCCCCAGCGGTGCCCCTCCCCCAGGCGCTGGTAGCACAGCGGGGACCCCCCCCAGCGGTGCCCCTCCCCCAGGCGCTGGTAGCACAGCGGGACCCCCCCCCCCCCAGCGGTGCCCCTCTCCCAGGCGCTGGTAGCACAGCGGGGACCCCCAGCGGTGCCCCTCTCCCAGGTGCTGGTAGCACAGCAGAGACCCCCCAGCGGTCCCCTCCCCCAGGCGCTGGTAGCACAGCGTGGACCCTCCCCCCCCAACGGTGTCCCCTCTCCCCTGCTGGTAGCACAGCGGGGACCCCCCCCCCAGCGGTGTCCCCTCCCCCAGGCGCTGGTAGCACAGCGGGGACCCTCCCCCCCCAACGGTGTCCCCTCTCCCCTGCTGGTAGCACAGCGGGGACCCCCCCCAGCGGTGTCCCCTCTCCCCTGCTGGTAGCACAGCGGGGACCCCCCCCAGCGGTGTCCCCTCTCCCCTGCTGGTAGCACAGCGGGGACCCCCCCCCCCCAGCGGTGTCCCCTCCCCCAGGCGCTGGTAGCACAGCGGGGACCCCCCCCAGCGGTGTCCCCTCCCCCAGGCGCTGGTAGCACAGCAGAGCCCCCCAGCAGTGTCCCCTCTCCCAGGCGCGCCTTTCTGAAGATGAGCACCGGCCCGGAGGCCTTCCTGGCGCTCCGCTCCCACTTTGCCAGCTCGCACGCCCTGCTGTGCGTCAGCCACTGGATTCTGGGCATCGGAGACAGACATCTGAACAACTTCATGGTGAACATGGAGACCGGTGGCGTGATCGGAATTGACTTTGGACATGCCTTTGGATCCGCTACGCAGGTGTGCTCCTCCCGCTCTCGCTGTTCTTGGCTAATTACCGGTGTCTTCGGGCTTGTAACGCCCTCGGAAATGGATAGTTTTCAAAGAGGCAGTGACAGCGCTGGGGCAGCGGGGCAGCTTTGTCGTGAACGTCACACTTAACCTCCTTGCAGAAAGGGATGTTCTCAGCCCGGTGCCGACAGGTTATAGGAGGTGTGGAGACAAACTGTCATCAGAACTGAGAATAAAATGTGCTCCTGTAAAAAGGGAAGACTCCAAGGGAGTTCTGTGAAGCTGCATAATTGGCGTGTCTTGTGCAAGATAAGATGCCAATGTTCCCTCTGACATTAACTCTGTTTTAATCAGCACTTCTGGGTCTGCAGGCTGCGTGGTCTGTGCACGGAGGGGGCTGCATTGCAGGGATGACTGTTGGTTACTCGTGGGCACAGTACATTCGTATCTGTGGATCTGATATTGAGAAAAGAGGAGTTCATATTCTCACTAGATGAGAATAGTAACTGTGGGAAGATGGTGGGTTTGTGCTGTTACTTTTAGATTTCTAGTGAATATATTCCGTTTCTTGTGTGTATGTTTTTCTCTTTAGTTTCTGCCAGTCCCTGAGCTGATGCCTTTTCGTCTAACTCGCCAGTTTATCAATCTGATGTCACCCATGAAAGAAACAGGAGTTATGTACAGTGTCATGGTGCACGCACTGAGAGCCTTCCGCTCACACCCCGACCTGCTCACGACCACCATGGACGTGTTTGTAAAGGAACCTTCCTTCGACTGGAAAGTAGGGCTGTTCACATGCACTTCCACTTTTATTATAATGGGCTAGTAATTGAGATGATGGAAATGCATCAAGATGTGTTTACTGAAATATTCACATGATTTTATAGAGCATTTCACGAAATTAACCATTGGAAATCATTTGGCTTGAAAATAAGAAAGAAACATAACCTTTATTTGGACAAAGCTATTGTTTCAATTGAGTGTTTCTAACTAAGAGAGGAAGTATGAACCCATTAATGGTGGGTTCAGTTTCTCTTGGAGACAACTTTTATTTTAAAACCTGCTCTATACGAGGCCTTCCTTGATCATAAAGACAAACAGTACTTTCTTAAATCTCAAGGGTTCTTTACTACGCAGTCCCAAAAGAATGAAGCTTAGCAATGGCACCCTTTACATAGGGCAGTGATGGCAAACCTCTGACACGCGTGTCAGTGCCATTTCTGATGACACGCGGCCGCTGAGGCGGCCGCATGCCGAGGATGAAACATTTATGTTATTTAAACTATAAACATCGCGAAATAATGTTTTTTCCTCAAAGGGACACACTACCCAAGTTATGCTCAGTTTTTTGGCGAAGTTTGAAACACCGAGCTCAAAAGGTTGCCCATCACTGACATAGGGAGTGATGTTTCTTTTTTAAATATATTTTTATTGATTCTAGAGAGGAAGGAAGTGAGAGAGATAGAAACATCAATGATGAGAGAGAATCACTGATTGGCTGCCTCCTGCACAACCCCCACCAGGGATCGAGCCTGCAACCCGGGCATGTGCCCTTGACCAGAATCGAACCCGGGACCCTTCAGTGCAGAGGCCGACACTCTATCCACTGAGCCAAACGGGCTAGGGCAGGAGTGATGTTTTAAGCCTCACCATGGTTCCTCAAGATCATTGTCACTATTGTGTTACCACCATTAGAATCTGTATAAAAAGCTATAGAGCTCCTCCCAGTTACAGAGTTGTTTAGTTTAAGATCATTACTTGTTTTATCTGTTTGGATGTGATCAATGTACTCTTATAGTAAGCAAAGAAAATCATGTTCTTTTCCTTTAGAATTTTGAACAGAAAATGCTGAAAAAAGGAGGATCGTGGATTCGAGAAATAAATGTAACAGAAAAAAATTGGTATCCCCGGCAGAAAATATATTATGCGAAGAGAAAGTTAACAGGTGCCAATCCAGCAGTTATTACTTGGTAAGATTATCATTTGTGGAAAAAACAAAAACAAAAACACCAGCTGCTAGCATTTCCTGAAGAATTACTACACACTGTATAAAGTGCTAAGAACTTCACATGTAGCCTGTGGTGTGAGCCCTATTATCCTCACCTTACCAGTGAATGCCTAACATCATTAGTCATCAGAGAGATGCAAAAGAGATACCACTTCACACCCACTAATGAAAATAATGACGTATAACTAGTGTTGGCGAGGATGTGGGGAAATTGGAGCCCTCGTATGCTGCTGGTAGGAAGGTAAAATGGTGCAACTGCTGTGGAAAATGGCAGCCTGGCGGTTCCTCATGAATTTAAACGTAGAATTGCCATTTGACTCTTCAGTTTGTCTCTTCAGTATTCACCCGAGAAATGAACGCACATACCAGCACAAAAGCTTGTAGACACATTGATAGCAGCGTTATTCATGTTCTGTTTTTCTACAAATTGAGTCTCTTGACTTCAAGGTTCTGAGCAACGGAAACATTCTATAAGTGATGAGAGGGAAGGCTTGATAGCTAGGAACGCAGGCAAAAAAGGGGAAATAATGAGTGGTTTAAGCTTTTGTATTTGTTTACTATTTTTCCCAGTGATGAGTTACGTCTGGGCCATGAGAAGGAACCTGCCTTTGATGATTTTGTTGCTGTCGCACGAGGAAACAAGGATCACAACATTCGTGCCCAAGAACCAGAGAGTGGGCTTTCAGAAGAGGCTCAAGTGAAGTGCTTGATCGACCAGGCAACAGACCCCAACATCCTGGGCAGAACTTGGGAAGGGTGGGAGCCCTGGATGTGAGGTCTCGGGGAGTCAGCAGGTAAAAAATATGAAAGTGTTTAAACCTTAAATGAGCCCGTTTTCCTGAAGCACTGAAGAGAAGAAAAGATCATGATGAATAAGTGAATATTGAAATGAATGAATGACTGGGTTAAGATTATCATAGATGTTTAATAGAAAAATGTATATCCAGGCTCATACATGTATAAAGATTATAGCACATTACAAGTGCTATGCCTTAGACAAACCAGCTATCTTAATAAATGGTATAGTGTGAAATTCCTTCCAGTGTCTCATTGGTAATTACGGCATATTGGAAATAACACCCAGAAGCCTCATCACTAAGACTGAGCATAAAGCCAACAGCATGACTGATCCGTTACCTTAAATTAGCAGTACAGGAACAAAAACAGGTAAAGCTGTGGCTTATTATATTTAGAATCTAGAGGCCCAGTGCATGATTAAATCATGCACGTGTAGGCTGTCTGTACGCTGGTCGGGACCCGGTGTGGCCGGCAGCTCCGAAGTCCCTGGGCCCCTAGGGCGAGGCGGGGCGTGGTCCTGGTCCTATGGCGGCCGGAGCCCAGGCCGGGGTCTTGCCTTCGCCTCCCGCCCAGGAAGGCTGGGGCCGCCGCCGCCTCCTCTGCCTTCCGGCTCCCTCATGAGCCCTCCCTCGGCCCGCCCGGGCTGCTGCGTGGAAACCCGCGTCCTCTGCGGACACCGCCGCGCTCCTGCGGCCCAACTACCGCCAGACTCCTCCCCCGGGAGCCGCGCCGCCTGCCCGCCCGCGCCGCCTCGTCAGCCGGGGCCTCCAGACGCCCTGCTCGCTGCCCCAGAGGCCCTTTCTGTGCCGCAGCACAGCCATGGCGCAGATGCTGAGCTCAGCGTCCTGCCGGCCCAATCACCACCCCAGCCACCTCGAGTCCCGCCCCCTGCGCCTCCTGCTGGCCCAATCGTGGGCGTAGCTGAGTGATGGTAATTTACATATTACCTTTTTATTATGTAGGATGATTGCATTTGATGTTTCTCTCTCATCAATGTTTCCATCTCTCTATCCCTCTCCCTTCCTCTTTCTAAAATCAATAAAAAATATATTTTTTAAAAAACTTGGTCTTAGCACTCACTTTTGCTACCCTGCTCCAGTGGGAAGAAAGGTAGACTCAGGATAACTTCAGCGTTCCAGGTATGGTTATAGAGATAGCACTAAGCATTGCAGTTCTAGGAAAACAAATCCCTGTATGAAATAGTTTCCTCATTTGGAGAGAAAACATGCATTTTAGAACAGCAAGATCAAATTATGAAATACAAAAATGGCTTTCCACTCACAGTCTCAGCCTCCTCTAATACCTCCACACACCTGGGACTGTTTCAGATTGACTTGAGCTTTTTATTATTGTTTTTTTGAAACATATTTAGAGACAGCCTAAGTGTCCATTAAGCAGATGAGTACTGTATTTTCCGGCGTATAAGACGACTTTTTAACCCAGGAAAATCTTCTATATGCCCAGTCGTCTTATACGCTGGAAAATATGGTAGATTTAAAACCTGTGGTACGCCCTAGCTGGTCTGGCTTAGTGGATAAGAAGGGTCCCAGGTTCGATTCTGGCCAACGGCACATGCCCGGGTTGTGGGCACGATCCCTAGTAGGGGGCGTGCAGGAGGCAGCCAATCAATGATTCTCTCTCATCATTGATGTTTCTATCTCTCTATTCCTCTCCCTTCCTCTCTAAAATCAATAAAAATATATTTTTTAAAAAACCTGTGGTACATCTACACAATGGAATACTATGCTGCTATAAAAAAGAAGGAACTCTTACCATTCACAACAGCATGGATGGACCTGGAGAGCATTATGCTAAGCAAAATATTGTAAGCCAGTCAGAGAAAGATAAATATCACATGATCTCACTCATTTGTGGAATATAATGAACAACATAAACTGATGAGCAAAAGTAGATCCAGAGACAGGGAAGCATTGAACAGACTGTCCATCCTATGAGGGAAGGTGGGGGTTGAGGGTGTAAGAGATAACCAAAGGACTTGTATTCATCCATATGAGCATAACCCATGGACACAGACAGTAGGGGGGTGAAGGCATGTGCTGGGGGGTGGGAGTGGCCGGGGAGAGGTCAATGGGGGGCGGGGGGAAAGGAGACATGTAATACTTTAAATAATAATTTTTAAAAGTTTTAAAAGTTCATTGTTACCAGATGACTGTGTGTATGAGTCCCATTTCAAAGCTGTCTGCTTGGGAATTCCTTTAGAAACCATGAGCATGCAATAAAAAAGAAATAGTTACAGTGTAGAGTGTTCATAAGACACTTGCACAATTGTTCAGGATAGTAAATGTCCTCGTTACACACTTAGGGACTGCATGTCTGGCTCATACCTGTGATCCAAACTTCAACCCTGTGATTCTTGCTGAGTAAAGACAGTTGATATTTCTCATAAACAACAGAAGGGTGGTTCGCAGAGGGGAAGAAGGTTGGAGGAGCAGTAGGAGGGTAAATGGGGTCAAATATATGGTGATCGATGGAGACTGAGGCTTTGGGTGGAAATCACACAATGCAATATGTAGATCATCTCTATACATAAAGAGCCGGGGTCTGTAACGCCAAGGCTCCACCGAGCACCGGTGCCGGTGCAGCGACCCAGCTCTGACTGCCGAGGGGGCTGCGGATCAGGCCAAGAGAGAGGCCTGCAGAGAGAGGGACAGGGTCTGATCCCAGCCTCTGTGGCAGCTGTTGATCAGCACTTGCCTCTCTCTTTCTCTCCCGGCTTTGCCAGCAGACGTGCCTCTGTTTCTCTCCGGGCCTCCTCGTGGGCTGCTGATCAGCCCCGCCTCTTTGATCAGGTTCAGAGATAGGCCCAGAGACGCTGACTGGCATAGAAACCCACCAATCAGAACCAAATCTGGGTGAAGTGCAAGGATCTAATGGCTGCCTAGGAGGCGGAGCTTTTGATGCTGACTGGCATAGAAACTGACCAATCAGAATCTAATCTGAGTGAACTGCAAAGACAGAACCTAAGGTGGGGGCTGAGGAGGGGTTTTAAGGGCAACAGCCGTTTGCTGTAAGGTGTAAGAAAGAGGTTCAATTTTTTAATGACCGGTTTGGCAGTATAGTACATATGGCTGGCTATCAGTCCAGATATAGGGATTATGTGTTTTTGTCTGCCAAGAGCATCTTCTCCAGCTGAAAAAGGCTCCCCCCCTCATTTAAGCAATCCTATCTTATATAATCTATACTACTAAAAGGGTAATATGCTAATTAGATGGGGTGGACCGGCCATCTTCCGGACATCCGACTTCCTTCTAGACAAAGCCATGGTGGTGGGGGCTGAGGCAGAGGCAGCTAGGGGCAATCAGGCAGGCAGGGGAGGGCAGTTGGGGGAGAGATCAGGTCGGCAGGGGAGGGCAGTTAAAGGCGATCAGGCAGGCAGGCAGGTGAGTGGTTAGAAGCCAGCAGTCCCAGATTGCAAGAGGAATGTCCGATTGGAGAGGGTGCAGGCTGGGCTGAGGGGACCCCCCCCCCCCATGCATGAATTTTGTGCACTGGGCCCCTAGTGTATTATAGAATTGTACACTTGAAATATAATGTTATTAACCAATGTCACCCCAATAAATCTAATTGAAAAATATATTTGGTTTGGAAACCAGGAAATAAGATATCTCTACTGATTATAATTATAAGAAAATATGAATAACATTAAGAATATTTTATTGCCCTATCTGTTTTGGCTCAATGGATAAAGCGTTGGCCTGTGGACTGAAGGGTCCCGGGTTTGATTCCGATCAAGGGCATATGCCCAGGTTGTGGCTTGGTCCCCAGTGGGGGCATGCGGGGAAGCAGCCAATCAGTGATTCTCATCATTGATGTTTCAATTTCTCTCTCCCTCTCCCTTCCTTTCTCTGAAATCAATAAAAATATTTTAAAAAAGAAAAGAAAATTTTATTAAGAAACTTATTGTTGTTAAATACTTTTAAAAAGTAGCAGCCACATACCTTTTCAGAAATATGAGAGTTTAAAGACAAGCAAAGAATTTTTTCCCCCAGAAACAGGACAGATTAAGCCATTTTCTTCACCTCACACCACATCTTAAGGAGACAGAGCAATGTGCTTGAGTGCTTTATTAGTGCTGTGTGCCAAAGAGATGAGGCAGGCCTGAAAGAGCTGGAGAAGCTTTAGTAAGAAGTAATAACTAAACTTAAAATGTACTGAATTTGTTTATATATACTTATGTGTTCAAGAAGTTATTATTTAAGTTCTACAAATATAATGGTAATATTTACATTGTAAATAGATTTTGACATTATATTATGATTGCATATGAAACAAACTTGTTTTTTAACTCCAAAATAACATGGGAATGTTTATATGAAAACTTAATGAAAAAGATGTGAATGAATCCATGCTTATGAATATTAATTTAAGTACTTTATCAAATTAAAACCAAGCCTGTCCTCATTTCCTTTATTACAGGGGCAATGTCATAATCATTCTCTCACCATCTTAAGTGCCTGCACATAGCACACATGAGAAAATAATGGAGAAAGAATAGACTAAGAGAAATAAAAATTATTTCATCAGCCTACAAGAAATTTTGAAGCCAGTAACTTCTGCTAAAATGTATATTTTTGAACTTCAGAATGTTGCCCATGAATTGAAGTGAAAGCTCAGCTATCAGGGCTGCACTTTTCTCTTTGAACATTATGAAATTGGAGAATTTAAGGATTGGCCTTTGGAAAAGCAAAAGCCATTGGAATTTTGATAGGGATCTCATTGGACCCTTAGGTTGCTTTGGGTAGTACGGGCATTTTAGCAATATTAAGTCTTCCAATTCATGAACACAATATTTTTCGTTTTATTTATGTTTTTTATTTCTTTCAGTAATGTTTTGTAATTTTCACTCGTTTTGATATGTATATGTTTCAGTTTCCTTGGTTAAATTTATACCTAGGTACTTTATTTTTTTTGGATGGTATTGTAAATGAATTGTTTTTGAATTGTTTTGACGGAGTTGACCTTTTCTAATGAAACTTTGCTGAATTAATTTATTATTTCTAGTATTTATTTTGTGTTCCCTTTAGGGTTTTTTATATGTAGGATTATGTTGTTTGTGAATAAAGATAGTTTTATTTTTTTTCACCATTTGAAGGCATTTTTTCTCTTGTCTGATTCATCTGGCTAGAACATCCCCCACAGCATTGAACAGCAGCAGGGGAAGTGGACGATATTAGTGTCGGCTTTTATAAGTGGCTTTTATCGTGTTGAAGAAAATTCTTTCTATTCTTAGTTTGCTGAAAAAAAATTTAAATATATTTTTATTGATTTCAGAAAGGAAGGGAGAGGGAGAGAGAGAGAGAAACATCAATGATGAGAGAGAATCATTGATTGGCTGCCTCCTCCACATCCCTTTCTGGGAATCAAACCTGCAACTCAGGCATGTGCCCTTGACTGGAATTGAACCCAGGACCCTTCAGTCTGCAGGCTGATATCCACTGAGCCAAACTGGCTAGGGCTTGCTGAATGTTTTTTTTTATCATGAAATGGTGTTGTTGGGTTTTGTCAAATGCTTTTTTTTTACATCAGTTGAAATGAACCTGTGCTTTTTTCCTCCTTTGTCTGTTAATGTTGTGTATTACAATGATTGATATTTAGATATTGAACCATCCTGCATTGGTGGGGTAAATCCCACTTGGCCATGGAGAGTAAGCTTAATATTATGCTGTTGAATTCTGTTTTCTAGTGTTTTGTTGAGGATTTTTGAATCAATACTTATAAGGGATACTGGTACCTAGTCGTCTGTGCTATAATCTTATTATTTCCTTCGTTTTTTAGCTTTGGAAACTAAGTTTAGTTTGCTTAGTATACTCTTCTTTTCTAGTCCTTAATGTGTGGAGTTAGGTTATTTGTTTGCAGTACAGTATTCCTTCTTTTTAATGTAAGCATTAAAGTGTGGTCATCACTTTTGTTACATTCCTTAAGGTTTGGCATATTGTGTTTTGTTTGCGATGTCTCAAAGTATTTTCTCATTTCCCTTGTGATTTCATTTTTGATTTGGTTGTTTTAATAGTATGTTGTTTAATTTCAACATATTTGAAAATTTTTCACTTTTCCTTTTTATTGATTTCTTATCTTCATTACATTTTGGTCAGAAAAGATACTTTGTAAGGGTTCAGTCTTTTTCAATGTATTGAGACTTGTTCAGTGGCCTCTCCTGGAGAATTTTCCATGTGTACTTTGAAGAATGTTAGTTCTGCTTTTGTTGGGTGGAGTGTTCATTAAAGTCTTGTTAGTCCTCTGTTTTCTTATTCTTTGTTGTAGATGTTCTGCCTATCAATTATTGAACATGGAGTATTGATATCTAACAACCTTTATTGTGGTTCAGTTCTGTCAGTGTTTGCTTCATAGATATGGGGGATTTGCTGTTTGGTGTATGTATATTTATAATTGTCATATCTTTTTGGTGGATTGACCTTTTTATCTATATAAAATGTCTTCTTTGTCTCTCATGACAAGTTTTTATTTAAAGTCTATTTTCTGGTATTAGTAGCCATACCAGCTTATTGTTGGTTATTAACACATGAAATATATTCTTCCAACCTATCAATCTCAATCTGTTTTTAACTTTGGCTCTAAAATGAGTCACTTGCAAATAGTATATGATTGGATCATGTTTTTATTATCCATTCTGCTACTATCTTCCTTTTAATTGCTGAGTTTAATCCTTAGATTTAAAGTGATTTCTGATTAGGAAATACTTCTACACTTCTGTCATTTGTCTATTTGTCTTCTATGTTATCATTCTTCCAATACTGTTTTCTTTTGATTTTGCTAAGGTACCACTTGAATTCCCTATTTCTTTTTTTGTATGTTTTTAAGGTGTTCTTTTTTCTAGTGGTTACCCTGGTGGTTATAATCAGCATCCTATATTTATAACAATGTTTTGAGTTGATACTAATTTAGTTTCTGCACCTATAACGCCCCATTCTCTCTCCCACTCTATGTCGTCACACATTACATCTTGGTGTAATGTATCCCCATCAACATAGATTTATAATTACTGTTTTATGCATTTGTCTTTTAAATCACATAATCAAAAACAGTTACAAGCCAGTATTTAGTTAGGTAGCCTCTTTCACCTGTGTTCCTGGGTAAGCCTTGTAATCTTTTGCTGAAAATTGAACATTTAGAATATCGTAACGCAGTAACTCTTGAAATCACTTTTCCTCCCTCCCTCACAGTTTGCTGTTGCTTTTTTGAGGGTTGTAATTGTCCATTTATGACTGGCTTTTCCAAACGCTTTATTTTTTTATTTTTCGAATGACTGTATTCCTTGTCATATGTGATCACCAAAATCCCTGTTTAGCTTAAACATCTGGCACCAAAAAGAGAAAACAAACCTCTCCTGCACTTCGCAGGCTGGCTTCTAACTGGGGCCCCCCTTTGGGTGCTCGGCCAGGCTGTCTGCACCCCCGCCAGAGCCTTCACTGTTGGAGCCCAAGGACTAGCTATAGATCTAGGCGCGGGTTCTCTCAGGGCGTGGCGTGTACATTGGCGTGAGAGGCCTGTAAAGCCTTATTCGAACCCCATCATCCTCCCAGCCTGCTCCTGTGCAGGCTGTTGATCCCATCTGCTACTCCCCCATCTTCCCCCTCCTCACCAAGAACCCAGGGGCAGTGTAGGTGTTTACATGCTCCTGACACTTGCCTCCCGGAAAGCTGCTTGGGCTGAGGGCACAACAAAAGGAAACAGCGCCGGTCCCTCAGGCCACTGCCAGACCGGTGAAAGGCACAAGCGGTTATTTTTGAAACAAGGTCCACATCTGTACCCGCCCCGGCCCTCTCCCTTGGCACCAGTGAGCCACGCCAAGAACTTCTATCGCTATGGTTACTTCTGAAAGCTGGGAGGTGGGGGTGGTAGGGAAGTAAAAACCTGAAGCACATCAGATCTTCACAGCCTCTGTGGGGCACCAGCCTGTTTCTGGGAGAACTGGATGAGAACCCAGAGTCCAACAAACGTAGGTTCGGTCATTGTTTTGGCCAGCTTATTGGTTGCTTCAGTGGAGGTACTGATTCCTGGAGGGTCCTGCGAAGGCATGGTCTGGGACACCACTGAGATGATCTTTTGTTACTCGTGGTTGTCAAGAACTTCTAAGTTGAGTTCCCATATGTATTTGCAGATCACTGGATAAGGCACAGAGATGAGTTGATTGAGAAGCCAACTACGAAGAGTTTACGACTGAGAAATGTAGTGCTTGTACACAAACACCCCATAATGTCCAGCGAGGGAGTCACTGGCCCCAGGAGAGGCTGCCTGTGACCAGGCCTGGACAAGCAGGAATTATTCTCCAGAACATTTTCTAGAGCAACACTCTAGTTATTCTCTAAACAAACTGTGGTTTGTTTTTTTTTACTTTATTTTTCTTCTTGACGCTATTACAGGTGTCTCCATTCTCATGCCACCTTTGCCCCCCTCCGCCCAGCCCCCAAACCCCTTCCCTCTGGCCATCACCACACGGGTCACCCTGACTGTGGGTTATGCATCTATGTTCTTTGGCTAATTCCTTCGCCTTCTGTCATCCAGTGTCCACTTCCCCCTTCCCCTCTGACAGCTGCCAATCTGTTCCGTGTATCCATGCCTCTGTTTCTATTTTGTCCATCAGTTTATTTTGCTCATTAGATTCTACATACAAGTGAGATCATAAGGTATTTGTCTTTCTCTGATTGGCTTATTTTGCTTAGAATAATAATTCCAGGTCCATCCATGCTGTTGCAAAGGATAAGAGATCCTTTTTCACTGCTTCATAGTATTCCATTGTATCAATGTACCACCGATTTTTTTTTTATCCCCTTAGTTACTAATGGGCACTTCGGTGGTTTCCAGATGTACACTTAAACCTTTTATCTGGTTTGAGTTTGTTCTTGTGTCTGGTGTAACTTGGTGGTCTAGTTTCATTTTTTTGCATTTACCTATGCAATTTTCCTAACATCACTTACTGAAGAGACTGCCTTTACCCCATGGTGTGCTCCTGACCCCTTTGTCAAACATTGAGTAACCATAGAGACGTGGCTTACTTTCCGGCTCTTATTTCTGGGCACTGATCTGTAGGACCGTGTCTGTGCCGCTGCCAGGCTGTTGGATGACAAGGTCTGCAGTATGGTTTATCTTGTACGGGATGCCGCCAACTTTGTCCTTGTTTCTCAAGATCGCTGAGGTTATTCGGGGTCTTTTGGTTCCATGTAAATTTTTAGAATGTTTAGTCTAGATCTGTGAAATACGCCATTGGCATTTTACTAGGAGTTGCGTTGAATCTATGAATTGCTTTGGGTAATATGGACATTTTACTTTTTTTTTTTTTTCAAGAGAACCATTGATCAATTACCTCCTGTATGCACCCCAACCAGGAATCAAACCTGCAACCTGGGCATGTGCCCTGACTGGGAATCACCCACCATCTTTTGGTGCACAGGACGGCACTCCAACCGGCTGAGCCACACTGGCCAGAACAGTATCGATTTTATTTTATTTATTTTTACTTTTTATACTAAGTATTTTATTTGTATGCTGCTGCCAGTGTATATAAAATAATCATTCTTGGGAAATAGAAATTCATGAAAATTCAGAGAGGTGGATGTTAAGGACTGACAAAAGCAGAAGTCTGTATAGTATGGTACATGTTAGAGGGTAAGCTTTTTGTACAGGCTTCAGATTTAGCGCTCTCTGAATATTCACCGGTTCAAGAAAAGTGGTTTAGAACACCTTCAAAGTTCGTTTTACTACAAAAAGGAACAAACTTTCTGGGGTCTGAAGGGATTGGTACTTGAAGATACTCCCGTCAGCAGGGGGTCATGTTGAGCATTCTGCAGACACAATTGTTGCCAACCTGCAGCTGCCTGGCAAACCTTCACGCGGTGGAGCCCTGCCTCCGGCCGGAGCTGTTGAACCGCGTTCTTCGTAGCGGTGACGCTGGGGAGCCAGGCGTGGTGCTCGCGAGTGCCGGGCAGATTGGTCGGTAGCGGGTCGCGGGGGCCAGACGGCGGGGCCTCGATTTTAATGACGTTAATTTTCCAGCCCATGAACACGGTATGTGCTTCCACACATTTGTATCTTCCTCAGTTTCTTTCTTCAACATCCTGTAGTTTTCCGAGTATAGGTCTTTTACCTCCTTTGTTAAATTTATTCCTAGGGATACCTTATTTTTTGTTGAAATAGTAAATGGGATTTTTTTTTATAGTTTCTCCTCCCTCTGACAGCCGTCGGTCTAGGCTCTCTCCACGTTGTTAGTTTATTTTGCTTATTAGATTCCACATATAAGTGAAATCACATGGTATTTGTCTTTCTCTAATTGGCTTATTTCACTTAGCATAATACTCTCCAGGTTCATCCATGCTGTCTCAAGTGGTAAAATGTCCTTCTACGGCTAATATTCCATCGTGTAAATGTACGGAATACTGATGGACGCTTGGGCGGCTTCCAAATCTTGGCTATTTTAAATAGCACTGCAATGAACATAGGGGTGCACATATGCTTTTACATTAGTGTCACTGGTGTCTTCAGATATATTCCCAGACGTGGAATTGCTGGGTCATAAGACAGTGCCATTTTTCATTTTTCTGAGGTAACTCCATACTGTTTTCCATGGTGACTGTACCAATCTGCATCCCCACCAACAGTGCCCGAGTGTTGTTCCCTCCCTTTTCTACAGATTCTTTCCAACACGTGCTGTTTGTTGGTTTTTATTGACCCTCAGGCTGGCTGGTGGTGAGGCTCAGCCCTGGCCGTGGATGCGAGCTGCTGTGCAGATGTGACCACAGGGAGCAGAATTTGCCTCGGCAGGTCCTGGTGCTGCCGAGATCGCCCTTCGGATGTGCTGTTTGTGAAGCTTATTAGATCCTGCTCTCACGTCATCTGAAGCTGGCATGGCCTGTGGGTGCTGACCCTCTGGGGGGGGACTGGTGCAGGCGATGTCAGATGCTATCTGTGGCTGGCCCTGAACAAGCCATTTGGAGCTACAAGTGACCCACAGTTTGTGGCTGTCTCTGCTGGTCTTGGGTGCACATGGGAAGGACCAGACTGCACACCAAGGTAGGCTGTTTTTTCCAGTACCGGTTCCAGGGGCCGATCAGCAAAAGCCCCAAGTCATCCTGAGACCCGCCTCCACCTGCCTCTGCCTGTTGACAGCCTGTTGGGCTCAGTCACTGAAAGCCCCTGGCAGACGTGGGAGGCTGGGACTAGTGGTTTCCTGCAAGGCAGGGGGGGGGGGGGGGTGCTGGCCTGGCTTCAGGGGTGGTGGTGGGTGTGGACCTCACTCCAGAGTCACAAGACTCAGTCTGTCCGGAATTTCTTCCTGACGTTGGCAGGGTGAAGCCACTAGGATTCAGGCAGGTGGGGCCTCCGGAGTCTGTTGGTTGGATCTGTGGGAAACTGGGATGGTGGTTCTATTGGATTTCCATGGTGAGGAAGTGCCAAGAAAATGGGGTAATGGCCTAGGCCCCAAAGTCAGACCATTCAGTCATAGCACCCGGTGAGTCTCCCTGACTCCTACACTCTGGCCAAAGCAGCTAACTCCTCAGCAGGGCACAAGCTCCACAGGACGGGGGTGGGGGTTGGGGGGGTGGGGGGAGAGCGGGGGCAGAAGGAGTCCAGAGGGTGTGGCTGTTGCTTTCCTTCAAGCTGATGCCACAAGGAGGGGAGTGCTCCACTCAAGAGAGATGGCACCTTTGATATGGGAGAATGACTCAGCACAGCTCCCTCCCAGAGCAACAATTCCTAGACTTTCCCTATGCCCTCCCTCTGTGAGAGCCCAGTGTGAGTGGCTGTGTACAAAATTTTGTGCATTGACCCTTTAAGAGGGTGCCTGTGTCTCCCCCAGACTCCCAGACTCAGTCTCTCCTGGGTGGACAGGAACCCTGCTGCTTTTCACAGCCAGGGGTTATGTGGACACCCCCTCAGGCTCCGGTGCGCTCCGCTCGGCTGGGGAACCTGGCTTGGGGCTGAGGCCCATGCCTCTCTGGAACTCATCCTCCCCCTGCGGGATCAGAGCCAGTCCTCTTTGCATCTCCACCCTTCCTACTGGTCCCGATGCGGCTGCTGTGAATCCACGGTTATGAGGCTTCTGTCCAGCTCGTCTCATAGGTAACTCAGGATGATTGTTCTTTATTTTAGATGTAATTCCATTTTGGTCCTGAAAGGACCTGAGTGTAGCTTCCACCTACTCTGCTGCCATCTTGAGGTTCCCTCCTCTGAGTCACTTTTAAAATCAGAGATGTTGCTATTTGGGTTTTATGCCCAATACTGCTCTCTGTTTGATCAAGAGAGTTGGTGATGTAGAATTCCTTAGAAGAGAGCTCCCCACTATTATCCCTAGGGTCTCACTCCCATCCCCTTACACACACATGCAGGCAAGGCCACGTATTGTAATTGACACCTTGGACAATGGTGATTGGCATTTGCATCCAAATTTCAACAAAATATGAAATTTTCAAATATCTGCATTTGATATTTGGCAATATGTGAGATGAATTATCCTGAGGAACCCGATATGGAAATGGTTAATGTGACAGAAGGCAACAGACAGGTGCTATTTTATGAAGGCTCTGGCAGGTGGAAGGTCTTGCCAGCCAAACAGGAGAGGGGAGGCAGAATGCTCTCACCTGGACCATCACCGTCACAAACAGGGGCCAGGTAGGTCTGTGGGGGAATTCAGAGTTGAGCCAGGCATCTGCTGCTCTGGTAGGAAACAGATTTACTAGTAAAGAACTGGGCAGTTGAGGGCTCACACGTAAAAACTGAAACTCCATTCTGTTGGCCAAGAACCTCTCAAGTATTTTATGGAGCAGAACCTTCCTCTTCAAAGATCTCTTGGCAGCCATCTGGAGAGTGGATTGGGTGGGGAGCTGGTGCGTGCAAGCCTGCTGTGCCCTTCCTGGGGGAGCAAGTGTGACAAGTGCCACCCAGGAAGTGCCTGGGCGGAGGCAGGAGGTGGAGGCGGGGCTGACAGGTGTGAGCTAAGGGAAGGAGGAATCCACCTGACAAGAATGTGGGCTAGAAAGACAAATTGCTTCTCCTTCGTGTTTTATTAATGGGAAGGTGAGCAAGAACATGGAAGTTGGACACCTGACCCGCAGAATCAAATACCTGTGTTCAGCTCTGGTTGCTTCGTAATCCGGGGGCTCAGTCTCTTCGATCCAGAGGCTGGAGTAAATGCAGAAATGTCTGCCCCGTTTTTAATAAAACACACAGGCGTCCACAGGGCAAAGGATGTTGTGACCCCAACACCCACTGGGTTTATTACTTTTTACCTTTGTCTTCCTTTATTCAAACTCATACACTGGGAATAAGGTTTATTAAAAAAAGACTGCATTTGTACCGTCTGACACAGACACATGGAAATATACCCTAAAGTTAAAATTAGCTCCAAGCAGAAGTTTAACGAAAGTATCTAATCTGCTAGTTGAGAAGAGGGTGCTAACATCAACAGTTTTCTTCTTGGAACTTCATTTTGTTTTCGATAGCACTGCTCAAAAGCCGTTTTCCTTGTTTTAGACTTTAATTCGAACGACTGCTCTGCCCAGTGTCTTGCCCGTTTGAAGCCCTCCAGGACGAGCCCGCATGTGAGTGAGCTGTGGTCACTCCAGGTTACGATGAGCAGGGAAAGACCAGTTGTTTCTTTTAACCCTGGTGGCGCTTAGTAATCGTAGAGCACGTTTTAAGCATTTTGAGCCGCTTGAATTTCTAGGGACTGATGTGTTTAGAACGTCCGCGTGTACAACTCAGCTGTGCTCAACATAGGAATGTCCTTGCAAACACAGGGAAATCCAAAGCTCCCAACGGGAATGCTTTCTCACCGATTCCTCCCTGTGACGGTTCTACTCGGAACACCAGAGTCCAGGGAAGGGTCGAAGAATTATTGGAAACATCTCTAACAAGGAGAAATGCTCAAGAACAACTTCATCTTTATCTTGAATAAATTATTAGTGGAGACATTCAAAGAAGTGACTATGAACTACTGTCACAGAAACTAAACTTTAAGTTGTTTTATTATTTTTTAAAAAAGTCTTTAATTTGCCCTCAAATGTCATAACAAATCCATTATTGCGGATCTATAATCTCTCCTCCCCCTTTTTCTGGAAAAGGCAAGAAAATTCTTTATATTAAATGGAATGATTTTTTAAGTTTTATTTTTCAATCACAGTCCACATTCAGTGTTATTTTGTGTTAGTTTCAGTGTACAGCATGGTCGTTAGATAATCATATACTTTACAAAGTGTTCTCCCTGACAGTTTCTGGCACCATAGTTATTAAAATATTATTGACTATATTCGTTATGCTGTGCTTTACAGCCACTTGACTTTTTTCTGTTAATCCTCACCTGAGGATATTTGTTCTATTGGTTTTTAGAGAGTGGAAGGGAGCGGGAGGGGAGAGAGACAGATATCGATTGGTTGCCTCCGGCACCAAAGCTGCACAGGTGCCTGGGATCGAACCTGCAACCCTTCGGTGTGTGGGCCAATGCTCTAACCACTGAGAACACCAGCCAGGGCCCAGTGACTATTTTTTAACAATCAATTTGTATTCTTAATCCCTTTACCTTCCCACCTTTCCCCAACCCCCACCCCTCGGCTACCATCATTCTGATCTCTGTATCTATGAGTCTGCTTCAATTTTGTTTTTTTTTCTGTTCTTTAGATTCCACATATAGTGAAATCATATGGTATTTTTCTTACTCTAACTTATTTCACTTAGAATAACACTCTAGATCTATACTTAACTAATATTCCATTGTACATGTGTACTACAACTTTTTTATTCACTTGAGTTGCTTCCTTATCTTGGCTATTGCAAATAATGCTGCAATAAACATAGGGGTGCATATATTCTTTCAAATTAGTGTTTGGGTGGGAAGAAAATTCTTAATTACGAAAATGTAGGCTTAGCATCTTTTTCAAGCCCATCCCAAAATGTCAAAGGGCATTCTAACAGTTTTTCTTCAATAGCATTACCTTGTAAACTCAACTTCGTCTTAGCAAATATATTTACTCTGATATCTGAATGTACTAATCATCTCACTGAGTTATTTTTGAGAATATGGTCCTTCCACATACATTTTTCATTTCCTAATTTAACTGGAGAAGGCTTTATAGTGTTTTCACGGCTTCCTAAATAAACAGAACTAAGAATTTGTCCTAGGCCTTTGCCCTGGGTGGGCATGAACCCACATTATGTGGATTCCTGGTCTTTATTTACCCTTAATAGGCGATTAATGGTATCACACCAACACTGTGTACCCTGTGGGTAATTCTAAAGCAACATGCTTGTTCTTCTAGAAAACCCATCCAACACCCCAGCGTGTCCCTAGAATCTACCTCTGGGGTGATTCTACCAGGCAGAAGCTCTGGTAGCAGTTTGTGGATCACTTGGTGTTTGGACCCAACGCGTGGTGAATGAGAAGCCCAAGCCAAGAACAGATGTGAGCTGGAGCCCAGGTCTGAATAGGGGCAGTTAAAAGGAATTGATAAAAACTGCCTGCCCCCAACTGCAGGAAACTGGGCGAACTAAGACAACACATACTGTCTTTTCAAGCATTTGTCAATGTGAAGGGCTACGGACTTAATACCCCGCCAGACCTGCTGGTGTAACCCTTCTCTCCTAACGAGGGCCCCGCTGCTTTAGTCAGAAGAACATCTGTCTGAAACACTGAACAGAAAAAAGCCCAAACTGAACTTCGGGCTGAAGGAAGACGCCGCCGCTAGATGGCGCTGCTTCAGTGCTAGGAGCAGCGGCCGTGCGCGGCCTGGAGCGGGGCGCGCCCGCAGTGCGGTTCCACGGGTCCCCGGTGCTTCGTGCGGTCCGGAGCCGACCCGGTCCCGCCCGGCCTCGCGCTGCAGCCGACGGGGCGGCCGGCGGCCTGGGCTGCGACGCGACCCCTCCGCGCTCCGTCCCGCTCCCCGCGGTCCGGAGGCAGCAGCTGCGGAGCCGAGCGACGCCCGCGTCTGCAGGTCCCCTGCTCGGCCCCCCGGCCCGGGCCGCCCGCCCCCGGCTCCCGCCTCTGACTCTGGGGACCGGCCCGGGACGCGCGCCACGGCCCGGCCTGGTGCCGATCGCACTGGGGCTCGGAGGACGCGGAGCGCCCGGTCCACCCACAGGAAGGGGGAGCGCCCCGCGCGGGCGGAGGGAGGGCCATTCCCAGCAGGACGGCCCGGGCCGGTCCGGGCGGGGCCGGGAGGAAGCGCCGTGCGGGGGGAGCCGGGGGAGCGAGGCGGCGGCGGGCGAAGGTTCAAGGGGCGGCTCCGGGGGTGGCTCCCAGGCCGCCGCCCGCCGCCCCCCTCCGCGCCCCCGGGCGCCCCGCGGCCTGGAGCCGGGGCGGGGCCTGCGCGTCCGCTCGGGTAGAAAAGGCGGCGGCGGCCGGCCCCCCGGGTGACAGCCGCGCTCGCCCTCGGAGCCCCGCCGACGCCGCCATGAGCGCCGCCCTCTTCAGCCTGGACGGCCCGGCGCGCGGCGCGCCCTGGCCCGCGGAGCCCGCGCCCTTCTACGAGCCGGGCCGGACCTGCAAGCCCGCCCGCGCCAGCGAGCCGGGCGCCGCGGCCCCCGCCATGTACGACGACGAGAGCGCCATCGACTTCAGCGCCTACATCGACTCCATGGCCGCCGTGCCCACCCTGGAGCTGTGCCACGACGAGCTCTTCGCCGACCTCTTCAACAGCAACCACAAGGCGGGCGCGGCGGGCGCCCCGGAGCCGCCGCCCGGCCACCCCGCGCGCCCCCCGGGCCCGGGCCCCGCCGCCCCGCGGCCGCTCAAGCGCGAGCCCGACTGGGGCGACGGCGACGCGGGCTCGCTGCTGCCCGCGCAGGTGGCCGTCTGCGCGCAGACCGTGGTGAGCCTGGCGGCCGCCGCGCAGCCCACGCCCCCCACGTCGCCCGAGCCGCCGCGGGGCAGCCCGGGGCCGAGTCCCGCGCCCGGCCCGGCCCGGGAGAAGGGCGCCGGCAAGAGGGGCCCGGACCGCGGCAGCCCCGAGTACCGGCAGCGGCGCGAGCGCAACAACATCGCGGTGCGCAAGAGCCGCGACAAGGCCAAGCGGCGCAACCAGGAGATGCAGCAGAAGCTGGTGGAGCTGTCGGCCGAGAACGAGAAGCTGCACCAGCGCGTGGAGCAGCTCACGCGGGACCTGGCCGGCCTCCGGCAGTTCTTCAAGCAGCTGCCCGGCGCGTCCTTCCTGCCGGCCGGGGCCGCCGACGGCCGGTGACGCGTGGCCGGCGGGGGCGCGGGGAGACGCCGACGGACACCTCAGACCCGCCGCGCGGAGCCCGGCGCGCCCTGCCCGGCCCGAGCCGCCGGCGCCGCACTTTCCCGGGACCCGAGGGCAGGGGAGCTGCGGCCTGGACTTGCCACCACCGAACTTCCAGAGGAGCGACACTTGTTTATTTTCCCTTAAATTATTTTTATAACGGTGGCTTTTCTACATCTTACCCCTGTCGATGCAGCTAAGGTACTTTGAAAAAGACTTTTAAGACAATCCTTTGTATTGTAGATAAGAGGGAAAGACGGAGCATGCTCACTTTTTTATATTAATTTTTACGGCATTTGTAAGAATAAAGGAGTATTTGAAAGCAGCCTGCTTCCTGTATTCGCCGTGGCTCCTGCCCGCCGGGCCCGGGAGCCGCCGGGAAGGCGCGTTCCAGTCCCAGGTGCGCGGCGGCACCGGAGGCCGCGGGCCCAGGTGTCACCCCGAGGCCCGCGGGGCTGTGCGGGGGCCGCTCCGCCTGTGAAACGCCCGACGGCCCCGTCCACACGGTCTGTGTCACTGGCCTGAGCCCAGCGCAGCGCGACTGAGCGCGTTCAGCTGGCAGGTTCTGGTGAAGGTGCTCCGGACACAGGACCCCGCCTTGGGGAGGGGCTGACCGCCACCCTCTCCGCAGACCGGGGACCCCGGGGGACCGCCGAGGGGCTCCCGAGTGGAGGGGGCTGCTGCAGGGGCGAGGGGAGGGCGGCTCAGGGTATTCTCAGCGCGTGTCTGAGTTCTCCTTGGCCTCCTGGGACGGGCTGCTTTCACTTTCCTCGGTCTCAGGGCCGTTTCAGTAGGTTTTCCGAGTGCGCAGGAAGGCAGAACAGTCGTGTAGATGAGAAGGACCCCACAACGTTCTGTTCCAGAGTTTCTGGACAAATCATACAGCCCTGGCCTTTCCCCAGTGACAGTGGGCACGATTTGGGGTACTGCGTCTATATTATGTCATTAACTATGGCCCGTCTGGATTATATCGCTATAAGGGAGAAAACAAAACCTTTAGTGTCCAAAGCTAATAAATTCATGCTTTTAATTTAAATCTCTCCCCACAAAGCAAATGTTAACAACCCACCCCTCTTCAGTCTGTGTTTTCGGCTCTCTGCCCACAGCATCCAGGCTATCGTGCGAGCTAACTATCCTCTGTTCGGTGTCCTTATAATTACACTCGTTAACTTGTTCACACTTTATGGACAACGTTTTTGTACCTCTGATAAAGTTCTCTAAAATATTTCCCCCCAAATACTAAAAGGCAAATAAAAACAAACAAAAAACCCTGAAGTGCAAAATGCTTAGATTGGACATTTATTGTAGCAGAACAGTAATATAACAGCATAGGACAAAGGGTTAAACTTTGCAGTGTATTCTTTGGGGCAATGTTAAACAAAAACTACAAGAAAAGCATGTTGAATGAGGATAAAATTTAAATTTTAAAAAACTCTAAAATTGCAATTATAGTTTCTCCTGCTACATTAATATTATTGCCTAAGGTAAATACAAAACGAAGACCTCAAGCTTATGTAAGCTTTATTAACAGTTATGTCCCTAAGTTTGCAGGAAGGTAATAAAATATATATATAGTAGAAAAAAGTATTTTGATTTATAGTTTACAAAACCATTTTACTGACATGTGCCCCAGAAAAACTGTAAGTTCCATTTCAAGATCATAGAATACATTCACTTTGCCCATAGTTAACAAGTAACTACCAAGCCGCCAGCAGCACCCTGGCAGCCACCTCGGACTTCACTGACTCCGAGGACAAGCAGTGGTGCCTGGAGAGGCCGTTTCTGCACTCAGCAGCTCGATTTCCTCCAATCCCAGGCAGCTGGTCGGGTGGGTGGCTACGGACTGGACAAAACAACTTAACAACCCCACCTCCTTTCCGATGACGCTCTTCACTTCATAGCCCTGCAGTGATAAAAGGCATGCTGGTTAAAGCAAATAGCCCTGCATGTTTCGTTCCCAACAACACAACACGACTTCACATAGTTGAGAACAACATGGGTAAGGAGGAAAAAAGGGCTGTGATTTATTATGGCAAGTGAAGGAACTAATTTTTTCTGAAAACTGAATTGTGTTTTTCCACAAGAACATTTAAAAGGTTACTGATGTTGGTTAGTGGATGCAGTGATAAGCCTCTCAGCTGGCTGCCCTGGGAGAGGAGCCGAGGACTCGCAGGGGGACAAGCCCTGTTTATTAGCTGCAAAGGCTGGGGCTGGGCGCGAATCATGCTTGCAGCTGCCTCCCACTTCCTTTGGGACACTTCCCCAATCTAGCAACACTTCTGGTCAAAGGATTCTCTGGTGTTTTGCCCCTAAACTTCCCTCTTCAATGGGGTACTATTTCTTCTAGACTTATAGTGAGTGTTGCAAAAAGCTTTGTATTTGCCTTCTGTTTGGTGAACATCTTATGGTGATCAGTTCATCTTGGGCCAAGTTTCATCTCTTGATGAAAACAGACTAGGAAGGTGTGGTATGCCCTCATTAGTCTCTCTAGAGCAAGCATGTCAAACTCAAGGGCTAACACGGGCCAAATAAACGAGGCATGCAGCCTGTGGGCCGCGAGTTTCACATGCGTGCTCTAGATCAAACCTCAGAACGTTGCCTCCGGGGCCGAGGTGGGCTAAGGCACACTGGGTGCATCACCTCTGCCTTCCTGGAGGCGGGAGCCCTAGGAGCCTGTTCTTTCAGAAGCTCCTTTGCTGCCACCTGCAGAGCAACATCAGGAGCATCTCACTTCTCTGAGCCAGACCCTTGACAGATCTCTACAAGAGCTTTGCTCAGCATGTTTTACAACGTAGGCACGTGTCTGTGGCTTCGCGGTGCCCCCACTGGGTCTGAGCTGGGCTCAGTGACGCTTTTCAGGAACGGAGTGCAGTGGACAGGGCACTGAGTCAGTCCCAAGCGTGGCCAGGCCAGGTGCCCGGCTTTTCCTGCCTGCCTCTCTTGGGACCCAGACACGTGCTGGGTGGGTATCTGGCCAGAGCCGGGCAGGTCCCAGCCAATCGGAGCACAGAAGCCAGCGGGGGACCGAAGGCCTTCTGGGACTCCAGCCCAGCCTCTGGCCACCAGCTGACGCCCACTGGAGCGAGACGAGCTGTCCTGGTAGAACCCGGTCCTACCCACAGGCCTGTGCACAGAGTAAGCGTGGAAGCCACTGAGCTGTGAGATGTTTGTTTGGAAGCAAGAAGTACCAGGATCAGTCTGGCTGTGAGCACGGCTCTCACGGCGGCTCACTGTCACCCCTTCCTTCTGCTAGGAGGCGGGCATGGTGCGGAATGCCTAGCCCACTCATGCGATCTCTAAAGAGTTTCATTCTCAGTAAAAGTTCGTGCAAGGTCCACAGAGTGGTCGAATGGAGTGATGGGGGAGGGAGAGTTGCTGGTCCAGACGGGAAGTGATGGAGCTGAAATATCTGAGGACAATGGTGGCAAAGGCCTTTCTGCACTTGGGATCATGTGTGATACAGACGCCACTTTATGGCCCATCCTGGTCATCCCCTGAGGGCCCACTACGAGGCCGAGATGGCCTGTCGCCGAGATGGCGGCAACCAGGGAGCTGCCAGGCTGCCCATCGGAGAGCGAGCACAGGATGTGCAGAGGCCGCCACCAGCCCGGCTGGGCAGGGACACGGGCAGCAGCCCCTTCTCTGTGGGCTCTGCCACTTAATCGCCTCGCGTGCCTGTGTGCCTGTGTGTGTGCCTGTGTGTGTGCCTGTGTGTGTGTGTGTGTGTGTGTGCCTGTGTGTGTGCCTGTGTGCCTGTGTGTGTGTGTGTGTGCCTGTGTGTGTGCCTGTGTGCCTGTGTGTGTGTGTGTGCCTGTGTGTGTGCCTGTGTGTGTGTGTGTGTGTGTGCCTGTGTGTGTGTGCCTGTGTGTGTGTGCCTGTGTGTGCCTGTGTGCCTGTGTGTGTGTGTGTGTGCCTGTGTGTGTGTGTGTGCCTGTGTGTGTGTGCCTGTGTGCCTGTGTGTGTGCCTGTGTGTGTGTGTGCCTGTGTGTGTGCCTGTGTGTGTGTGTGCCTGTGTGTGTGCCTGTGTGTGTGTGTGCCTGTGTGTGTGCCTGTGTGCCTGTGTGTGTGCCTGTGTGTGTGCCTGTGTGTGTGCCTGTGTGTGTGCCTGTGTGTGTGTGTGTGTGCGCCTGTGTGTGTGTGTGCCTGTGTGTGTGCCTGTGTGTGTGTGTGCCTGTGTGCCTGTGTGTGTGTGCCTGTGTGTGTGCCTGTGTGCCTGTGTGTGTGTGCCTGTGTGTGTGTGCCTGTGTGCCTGTGTGTGTGCCTGTGTGTGTGTGTGTGTGTGCCTGTGTGCCTGTGTGCGTGCCTGTGTGTGCCTGTGTGCCTGTGTGTGTGTGTGCCTGTGTGTGTGTGCCTGTGTGCCTGTGTGTGTGCCTGTGTGTGTGTGTGCCTGTGTGCCTCTGTGTGTGTGTGTGTGTGTGTGTGTGTGTGTGCCTGTGTGCGTGCCTGTGTGTGTGTGTGTGTGTGCCTGTGTGTGTGCCTGTGTGTGTGTGTGTGCCTGTGTGCCTCTGTGTGTGTGTGTGTGTGTGTGTGTGTGTGTGTGTGACATAGACGGCCCAGGCATTCCTTCACTTTTACTTGGGGTGAAAGTATGGAATTCCGACTTGAAAAAAGTCAGCAAAAAATCACTTAAAAAATGTCAGGTTTGGCAGCTACCATCTTCGATAACAACTACCATTTATAAACAAAGGTTAAATTATACATACTTTATATTTGGTGGCAATTAATACAGATAGGTAAAAACAATCACACCCACCAACAAACGCGTATGTCCTCTCATATAAATGCATATGTGCGTAAGTGTAAAATGTGTCTCTATTTTCAAATGGTACAATATATGTTGTTTTAACTTTTCTTTTTCTGAAAGCTAAGGAAACAAAGTCCAAGCTTCGTATCACTGAGTGTTAATGAATGCACCGAGGGACACGGACAGCAATGCCAGTGCTTTCACCTCTGCAGCTGGACATTAGAGTGAAGGCGCAACACGTGCCCTCGTGCATCCTGCCCAGAGGCAGTGCCTTCGTCCCAGGGCATGGCGTTACGGTTCCATAGACAGTCCGACGTGATTCCTTGGGTTTTGGTAAATGTGCACTCACCCAGAAAACAGAATCCAGACTGGAAAACGCATGGCTGATGTCTACACGGAAGTCTTTTTTTTTTTTTAAGATTCCTTTTTTTTAAAATCCTCACCTGAGGATATGTTTATTGATTTTAGAGATAGGAAGGGGGATGGGGGGGGGGGGAGAGAGAGAGAGAGAGATAGATAGATAGATAGATATATGGACCTGTTGCCTCCCATACGCCCCCTGCCTGGGGATCAAACCTACAAGCTAGGTATGTGCCCTGACGGGGAATCGGATGCTCCAACCACCTGAGCCACACCAGCCAGGGCACACACACAAGTCCTTTTATTACCCATCTTCCAGCTGCCTTCCGGTTGGATGTAAAGCGCTGGTCAGCCACTGTGAGTGACGCTGGGGGAGGGGGGAGGAGTGCACGGAAATGAACCGCAGGCTTAGCATTTGCCTTACTTTCCTGGCGCCAGCTCTGAGAACAGAGAGCCTGCAAAGCTGGCACCTGAAGCTATCACACCGGTGCCCGCATCCAATGCACACACTCTAGCACTCCCATGTACACATGAGCACACACAGCTGTATGAGACAAACACATGAACACTCCAGTACACACACATGCTCTTTTGAGAGAGCATTGCAATGGCGGAGTGTAATGTGTGGGAGGTGCCATCAGAAGGAAATCAACGGAGAAGAGCATCCTGCAGGCCTCCCTGTCCCCCGCTCCCTGCTGAGAGTGGCTGTCCATCCCGCAGGCTGCCTGGAGGAGGCAGGCCACTGGGTGGGGAGCCGCAGGACCAAGTGGGAGGCAGGGCCTGGCCAAGGCCGCCTGGAGAATGCGGGCGAACCTGTGCCCATCTGGGTGGAACGGCAGCTGAGTTGTGCATCACTCCCAAGTGTGGCTGGTTTTGGTTTGTTAGGTTGTGGGTTTTGGTTCATTTTCCTACGTGTTCTCCTTAAGCAGGAGTGTTACCAACACTCCCCCGCCACCACTCTCCACTTCCCCGATACCCAGCTCTGTTCTCTTTAGCGCCTGCTCAGAGCCCCGCCTTGGAAACCTCCAATCCCCGGCCTTCCCAGGGCCACGCCCTGCTCTCTTCCTCTCCTCTCTCCCCAGGCACTGAGAGAGGAGGCAACGAGGTACTGCTGACTCATCCCCATTGAACACACAGACCCCACTAAGAACAGGAACACACAGGCGAGTCCGTTTCCCGACCCCACTCCCCAGTCTGGGCTGCCTACTACCTCTGCTAAGTGGTCACTCGTGGGGCTAAGGAGGCCTCTCTGCATCCCACAAAAACGGGCTGCGAGCCTGCCGCCCTGTGCTTCCCTGCAGGGCGTGTGGAGCTGCCCTGGGTGGTTGGGAGGTGAAACAGGCCACGGGAGGAAAGCAAGGAGCCCTTCCTGGGCCACTAATTACTTACTTCCACTCTACTTTGAAACGACCAGGGAATACCTGTTTATAAGCCCTCCGGCAGCCCGGTCTAAACACCAACCCCTATTGGCACTGCAACCCCTTGTTTAGCGCAGGGTGAGGGGTGTGGGGGGAGGAGGGGGTGTCACCGAGTTGCTTTAAAGAGACAGGCCCAGGCTGGTGGGCTTATCCTAGGGCGGGAGCCAGAAACTTTTATACTCCACCGGCGACTACCCTGAGATCCGAGCGGGAACCGTATCAGACCAGTGATTCTTCCAGATTCTGTGCGTGGACGGATCCCATCCCCATGTAATCCGAACTCGGAGAGTTCAGATGGAAGAACGGGACGCTGCTCCCGTCCTGGTGCCGCCCGCTCTGAGGGCAGGAGGGGGGGCGGCAGGTGGCGGGCTGAGGGCAGCCTCCACAGGATGGAGCACATCAGCCGGATTCTGCTGGAATCAGAGCTGGAGTTCGGCCAGGAGAGCCCGCCCGGAGTTCTGCCCGATCGGACCCCTGGCCCCGTAACCTCCTGAGCTGGCCAGTCTGCCCCCCCTCCGCCTGATGTGGACCCCGGCCCCGGCCAGGGGGCTGTGCCTGGCACCACTCGGTGGTCAGCCAGGTGCCCTCCTCTGGGCTCAGCAGCTCCCCGCCACCGCGGTGCCTGTCAGTGGCTGTGCCGGCCGGGGCGCCTCCGGGACAGCCTGCCTTGGCGCGAGGCCGCCTGTGAAGAGGGGAACTCGGCCCCTGAGTGTATTCAGGTGGTGGCTTTCCTGGAGGCGCACAGCGCTTTGCTAAGTCACACTGCAGTGACTCTCGAATGGAAAAAAAGGTGTGAATCTCAGTTAATCCTGTTCTCCTAGTGTGAAACCACTGCCGGCCCCGGGACTGGAAATCTCCATACTGTTCTCTATAATCCAAGGCCTGGGGCAGACTCCTGATTCTACTCTAAGACCAAGCAGGAGTGACCCCAACCCCAAAGGGAAGGCCCTGCCGGCAGACATGGGCATCGGCCGGTGAGGAGCGCCTGGGAGCCAGGCCTGGCACTCAGCAGGTGCACAGGTGTGCTGTGGGGCCGCCGGCCAGAGGGGAAGCACAGGGCGCCGGGGCTTTACCTGGGGGTGACCTGCCAGCTGAGGGCTGGGGGCACAGAACACACATCCGGCACTTACCCCGTCCTCACCGGCGGCGAACCTCAGGAGCGCGGAGATACTGCTCTGCAGCAGCTGCAAGGACAGAGGGGCCGGTTAGCGCTGACGCCAGCACTCACGCCCGCAGACTGACGTGTCGGACAGGAACCACGGTCTCCCTTGGTGGCTCTGCCTCAAAGCGTCAGCCAATGTGACTTTTCAGGCCACAGGCATGGAAGGACTGTGATCCTGAGGGTGAGTCCTCCGCCTCTTCCCAGGGAAAGAGCAATGGATGCAAGTTCGCGAGGGACGGGGCGCGCACCCACCTTGACCCTCACTGTGCACCGGGGCCGCGTGGGGCAGGCCAGGAAGACCCGGAGGTGCCGGCGGAGGACAGGAGCGGTGACCACGCGGGAGCAGTTCGCGCAGGAAAAGGCGCCCCTGTGGCTGGGAAACAGGGAGGACGGGCCAGACACACGGGTGAGCGAGTGCTGAGCCGGCAGGGGATTTCCTGCCAAAACCAAGTTCCTGAAAGCGGCCGTGCTGAGGGACAGAGGTCGGCTCCCCCGCTCGGGCGGATGGCGTGTGGCATGACCCAGGGAAGGGCTCTCAGCATGAGGCAGCACACACCCATGAGCAGAGGGAAGCCTGTGCCGAGGGGGAGGCCGCTCCGCCCTGCCCGATGGGAAAGCTGCTTTCCGCCATCAGCATCTGCCGCCCTCCTGCTGCCAAGTCCCCGGGATTCCCACTCTGCCCGCCTCTCAGGCCGCCCCGGCGATGACCTGCTTGTACACGATGCCATCCGGCCAGGAGGTGCCAAGGAGGCATCTGCCCTGGGCTTCTTCGGAAGCAGGAGCGTAAGGAGCCCCCTCCTCTGTCCTGTGACAGAGTCCACGCGGGAGGCCAGAGCACGGCCTGGAGAGACCCCCGAGGGAGGAGCGGTGCTGGGCCCGGGCCGCACAGCCGTGCGCCCAGCTGCCCCCGGTCTGCGGAATCCCGTGCCCACGGAGGACAAGCTGTAAGGCGCCACGTTAGTCACATTTGTTCACGAGGCCCCTGGCTTTCGCTTCCCCGGTAACAAACCAACCGAGGACAAACCTGGCTCCTCTTTGCAAGACGGAGCTGCAGGAGCCGGAGAACCGGAGGAGACCGTGTCCGCAGCCTCCACCTCGCAGGACAGGGACCCTGTGCTCTCGGAGCTCCGCCCGGCCTGGCGGGGGAGCGGCCCCGGGCAGGGGGCAGGCGGGGGCCTGGGACTGGGCTGCCGCCGCCCCAGGGCCTTTCAGGGGGCCCCTGCCCCTTACCTGTCTTGTGGGCTCTGCTTCAGCCGCTCGCTGCCGCACCGGTCACACACAGGCCAGGAGAAGGCCGTGCCCTCGTCCACAGCGGTCACGGTGCCTAGGCGGGGCGACAGAGCCAGCTCGGGGCCTGCCCTCAGCCTGTCTGTGCTCCGCAGGGCGCAGCGGGCAGCAAGGGCCTCGGGTTTTCCTCTCGCTTGTGAGTTTATATGAATGCCCCTAAGATTTTTGTCATTTCCATGTACTGGACAACATTATAACAGTAAAAAGTAAGTTTTAAAACTGCCCACATTGCTACCTAACCGACTGTTTTCATTTGTGCCTGATTTCTCTAGTTTTTCTCAGATGCACACGTATTGGGGTTTACAAGCAAATCATCAGTGCCACGTCCCATCCTCCTTTTAGGCTGCTATGTACTATTAAGAATTGTTTTATCTGTCCTACTGATATCCCACCGAGGGGACGTGTTCCCCCAACCATTCTCCAAACTGGACACGTGGGCTCCGAATTCCTTTGGCGGTTAAGCAGTGGTATCTTCCTGCTGAGGCCCTTTCTGTGCCGAGACCCCTTCCCCAGGATGGATTCCCAGAAGCAGAACTACTGTGAGCAGCAGAGAGACACGCCTCTCGAAGGTGCTCCCCACAAGGCCTCTGAGCCCCTCCCTTCCCCTCGCAGAGCCCGGTCTCAGGCACTGCGTGTGGACACCACTTTAAGTGTCTGCCTCCTGAACAGGCACAACGGAATTCCTTACCTTGGTTTCCACTCCTTTGATAAGGAAACATAAATATTCTATTGGTTTGTTAGTATCTCTTATTCTGTGATTTCCCTGGTTTCCTATTTTACTCCCACATCTGTGATTTATTTTTCTCAACAAACAAACATGTATACAATGCTCTTTAGTGTGGGATACATGTGTAGCACTAAAAACAATGATGAATGCTGCAATCCAGATAAACAAATAATGAGTAAAAATACCATGAAATATGGGATACAATGTTTGCAAAGGACATATCTGATAAAGGACTAATATCCACAATCTATAATAATAAAAGCATAATATGCAAATCGACCGAACAGCGGAACAACCATCCGGGACCACGCTATGACACCCACTGGCACCAGGCCAGCCAAGGTGGTGTGATGTGATTGGTTGGCGGCTCGGCCATCGCCCCATGATTGCCCCGCAGAGGGAGGCCCAGGCCACGCTGCGGCGGTGCTGCACTTGGTGGGTGGGGCCTCCCTCTGCGGAGCCATCGCGGGGCTCGCCGACTGTGTGAGGGTGCAGGCCGGGCTGAGGGATCCCCACCCCCCAGTGCAGGAATTCCATGCACCGGTCTCTAGTATAAAACAAACTTAAAACTCAAGAACACAAACAACCTGATTAAGAAATGGGTCAAAGACCTTAACAGACATCTCACCAAAGGAGATATACTGATGGCAAATAAGCATATGAAAGGATGTCTAACATCTTATATCATCAGGGAAATGCAAATTAAAACAACTCAATGCCCAACTGCACCCCTATTAGAATAGCCCGAGTCCGGAATGCCGACACCACCAGAGGCTGGTGAGGACGGGGAGCAACAGGAACCCTCTCTCACCGCCGGGAATGTGAAACGGCGCAGCGACTTTGGAAGGTAGTTTGGTGGTTTCTTATAAAACTACACACACTCTCACCACACGATCCAGCAATCAGACTCCTTGGTATTTACCCAAAGGAGCTGAAAGCTTGGTCCACGCAAGCGCCCGAATACAGATGTTTACAGCAGTTCTGGTCACAACTGGCAAAACTGGGAAGCAACGATGATATCCCTCAGGAGGTGAACGGATAAACGAACTGTGGCTCATCCGGACACGGAATATTATTCACGCTAAAAATGAGCGATGAAGCCATGCAAACACATGGAGGAAACTTAAGTGCATGTTGCTTGGTTAAAGAAGCCAGTTTTAAAAAGCTATGATTCCAACTATACACAGACATTCTGGAAAAAGCACAACGATACAAACAGAGGATGAGTGGCCAAGTGTTCCTGGGCGGGAGAGATGAACAGGGGCGTGGAGAGGATTTCTACGTCAGTGAGCTGTTCCGCAGGACACCGTCATGATGGGTACGTGTCATGCAGTTGTCTAAACCCAAATAAAGGACAGTACCAACACTGACCTTAACGTAAACTATGGCCTTGGGCGATTAGGATGTGCCCAACTGTAGCTAATGTACCACGCTGATGGGGGATGCTGATAGTGGCAGAGGCTGTGTGTGTGTGTGTGGGGGCGGTGGGGAGAATAAGGGAAATCTCTGCGCCTCCTGCTTACTTTTGCTGTACACCTAACACTCCCATAAGTAAATGCTAAATTGAGAAATGGAATAGACCCTTCAGAGGTGCAGAAGAGAGGCCCACTAAGCGGGCTCGAGCGTCAGGGAAGGCTTCATAAAAGAAGGGAACTGAGATAGGGATGCAGGTGGGGTGGGCACAGGCCTGCACTGCTTCCTGGGGCCAAACAGGCATAAAGGAAAGGCAGGTCAAGTGGCTGTAGAGGTAACAGACTATGATTACTCAGGGTCTGGCTGAGGATTTTATTTTTTTAAAATATATTTTTACTAATATCAGAAAAAAAAAGAGGGAGAGAGAGAGATAGAAACATCAATGATGAGGGAGAATCATCGATTGGTTGCCTCCTGCATGCCCTTCCCCCCCCCCCCCCCCCCCCCCCCGGGACCAGGAATTGAACCATGACATCCTAGTTCACAGGTTGACACTCAAATGCTGAGCCACACTGGCCAGGCTTGCTGGGGCTTTTAGATTGACTGTGGAAGGATGAGAAGCCAGTTAGGAATTTTAGACCGAGACTGAGATGGTCTAATTTTCCTAGAGTGTGAGGAAAATTAATATTCTGTTAATCACAGATCATCCTATAGAAAGCGAAATGAGACATTTGAATAACTGGAAGACAGGACCTGCATTTCCAGCCACCCTCCCACTCTGTAGCGGGGAAGACTTGCATTCCCACTAGAACAAGTATTAGAAGAAAATTCAACTGTAGAGGGAAAAACAGGTTTATGAGAACTAAGCAGGTTTGATTTATTAAAAGATATTCATGTGATAGATACTTGAATGACTTTCTAAAAATGAAAATAACACATCTTGATTTTGAAAAAGCTGCCCAGCTAATTTCATTGTCCTTGCAAATCTAATGAATATCAAGTTAAAGGGACAGAAATCACAGTCAATAAGAGCTTGTAACATAGCCAGAAAGGAGGGTCCACTAATTCGCAACAGGCAAAGGGAGTGGTTCTCTCCCCAGGCCCCGTGCCCAGCGAGAGCCTGGCTCAGTAGCGTGTGTCTGCTAAATGGATTAATATAAAGGAGACTGCTACCAATCAAAGTTCCTTTTGATCCCAGGATATCTCTGGGTGTTAATAGCATTTACATTTATATGGAATTAAGTTACTTCCATCCAATTAGGACAAGAGCTGAGGAAATGTATTTCATTTGGGATCTGTACACCACTGGAAATCCCTTCTGCAGCCATAAATGTATTCCAAGGGATGCCTGGGAAGTGTATTAACCAGTTAGCATCTAGAACATTCACTTCAGCGGGCATCAGGAAAAAAACAATTTTTGTTAGAGTTTGTAAGTGTGACGCCACACGCATCACTTGACTGCAGTTTGCTATTAAAAACCTTTCCTTTCCTTTTCTTATTTACCGAACTCTCTTAGAATTAGGCTTGGGAAAGGTATATCACATATTTATTAAAACATCTTTTTTAAAAGGTCCTTTAAAAAGGTCCTATTGGAAGTGCTTCAACCCTTTTTTCCTTTTGGGGCACACAACAGCTACACAAGTGCTCTGGACAGTCTGGGTTTTCCTGGCACTGTAAGCCTGGTTTAAAATTTTCTTCAGATACTTTGAACTCTGCCACACTACTCCCACCTTTTTGACAGAAAGAAGTTGGGGCTCAGACATTTTTCTTCTAGTTAGAGGCCGAAGCCAAGACTTTGCCACCACTTTCCAACAGATATTTACATTACGATTCATTAACAGTAGCAAAATTACAGTTATGAAGTAGTAACGAAAATAACTTTATGGCTGGGGGTCACCACAACATGAGGAACTGTATTAAAGGGTCACGGCATTAGGAAGGTTGAGAACCACTGGTTTAGACGGTGCTCGCCCTGTTGCTGGCTGCTACCCCAGGCCCAGCCCCTCCTCCGCTCTGCAGAGATGGAGACTGGCCCATGCCGTCCCTCTGGGAGGTCCTGACCGCGGAGCCCACTCGCCTGCACAAGCTGGCGCTCTTGCTTTGTCGCAGGTCACTCCCTCTATGCAGGTGCCTTCTGGCCTCCTTCCAGACTCTGGGGCTTACCCACTCTGTCCTTCCAGCAGCCTTTGTAAGTCCTGCTTTTCCCCACCAGATATTCCTCCCGACCTCCCGCTTCACCTCATTAGCTCCGTCCTGCCCTTGGGGACTTCAGTGACCGCCCTGGCCAGGGGAGGTGCCGGGAGCAGCCCTGGACCCCGGGGATGCTGAGGCTCTGTACCTGGCGGTGAGCATATCTGACTGACGTCCTTCTACACACACTACACATCGAGAAGCAAGAACCTCTTCTGATGTTGCTCCTTGTGTATCCAATGTCTGGAACGTGTCAGGTACTCAACAACTACTTGTTGACAGGTGTGATATGTAAGAAAATAGAAATACCGTTTCCAATAAGATCGGCTACCCACCTTGAACGCTGCAAATGCAGTTGGCCTGAGTGACGGAGTCCAGGCCATCGAGCCTCACAGGGCCCGGCAGCTCACAGGAGTGGGTGCCCGAGGCCACATCCAAAGTGGGCTTTGGGAGCAAGAGGACAGTTCGTTCACCACAAACAATCCGACCTGTCAAGAGAGACATTTCAGACTGAACCGCTGAGGAGAAAAGGGAGTCCTGCCAGGAACGGCAGTGTCCTTTGCTAGATTCCTATGAGCCGGGTGGCCACGGGGCACAACTGTGGGTCCATTCATTGTGCCCGGTGACACACACTGTGCAGAAAGGAAGCCCAAAGCCGCCAATGTGCTCAGCTGAAAACGCACACAAATACTACATTCATTTTCAATGCAAAAGGTGAATCTTATGGTATGAAAATTATACCTCAAGAAAATAAAGAAAATACATATACAATTGAGGCAGGCTCCTACTTTGATTCCTCGACTAAGTGTACATGTTCACAATTTGTGGCTTTTCATTTGTTTTAAAAAATGTCTCAGGCAATGGCTTAAAGTGGCTCTTGCACCTGTAAAGCTTGCCACCAACAGACAGTCCCAGAGTGACCACTGGCACCTGGGACAGGGTTTGTCCGTAGTGCAAGGGGCTCTGGTTCTGTCCAGGCAGCCGTGGCATGGCCAGTGAGCGCCTGGGCGGCACCAGCGGCCTCTGCACGCCACACGCCTTGTCTGCGGAGGGCTCAGTGGTGCCCAGCAGTTCCAGAGCAGGACCCGGAAGCCCCAAAGCCAAGGTCTGGACTCTGTACGTCACCACTGGCTCACGGCTGTGAGAAAGAAGCATACCCTGGTCTCGGAGAGCGTCTCTGAAGAAGAAGCTGTGGGGGGCAGCCTTGGCGAGTTCTTCCAGGACTTCCTGGCCCAGCACACACGAGGGGGTCACGCAGACCGGCAGCGTTTTGGGGAAGCCAGAGTGATTTTCATCCTGCACTTGCAGGGTGACGTCAGTCACCATCAGCCAAATCTCCCTTTGCTCCAGAAGAAGCAAACTGCTCAGCTACGAGACACAGTCAAGACTATGAACTTGATAGCTACTCTGACATCAAAATAACTTTTAAAGCAATGTTAGGTGACTGTTCTTTAATGAACATCATTTATATTAACATTATTACATGTTTACCTTAACATCACTTTAACACATATTTAAAAACATACAAGACGTGTCATGTCCTGGTCACTAGCCCCATTGACATGGCTGTGCCCCGTGAGCCCCAACCTCACACCTGTAACGGGCTCCTTCGCTCTGGTCCCATCCGCCCTTTCCTGGCACTGCTCTCCGTGTCCTCTGACCTGCTCAGGAAGAGCTCGTGTGCTTTGCCTCCTGATCCCATGTCTGTGTCCCTATGGTGCTAATTACCACACTGTCTTACATTAAGTACATACACGTTCTCCTGTCCTGCTACATGTACGTTTTCTAAGGGCTAGGAAATGTCACGGAACTGAATGATTATAACCCCCGCCACCAAAGTAATATGTTGAAGTCCTAACTCCTAAGGTAATGGTCGTGGAAGGCGATGCCTTTGGGAGGCAGTTAGGTCACATTGTGGAGATACAGGAGACATCCTTTCGTGAACCGAGAGGAGAGCCCTCACCCAGAACCCAGCCACGCGGGCACCGTGACCTCAGGCTTCCGTGCTCCAGACGGTGAGGAACACGTTTGCTGTTTAAGCCGCGCACCCCACGGCATTTGCTACAGAAGCCCAAGCTGAGAAAGACAGAACTACATCTTATTTGCTCTCAGGTTTGGTATAAAGCAGGTCTCAAATATTTGTTTTTATTTTCCTTTTTTCTTTCTTCTTTCCTTTCATTATTCTTTTCCCTTTTCCTTTTGTTTTATCTGCAAAAGTTATAACACCTTTTCAAGTTTATGATAATGGCACTCTGCCCTTTCCTCTTGATCAAAGTTTAGGGTTCTCTAGATGCAAATGGGGTCAAGGGTTTGGCGGGGAGGACCCTGGCGCTCTGTGGGGCTGGGCCGGGGGACCTGCTGGCGTGGATGGTGGGATGAGGATGAGGAGTCCACATGGCTGGTTGACAGGACCGGGCAGCTCACATGGTTGGGAGGCTGATTATTTACAGGAAATTAGAGAAAGTTAAATTGAACAAAATGAGAGCCAGGTTTCTCACTGCTGAATAAATATGAAATAGGAAACCCTAGAGTCAATTCTGAGGTAAAGTTCTAGAGTTGGAGGCACTGGTGTAAAATCAGGATAGAGAGATGAATAGGCAGAAGGAAATAGATTTGGACTTATATGTATGTGTGCATGAGTTTACTCATATATATTTCCTTGCTCTGTCCATTGAGAGAGCCAATGACGGCCCGGCAGCAATGAGCCCACCTAGTGTTGTGGCTTCTAAAAGCCGTTCTCAAAAAAACAAAACAAAACAAACAAACAAAAGCCATTCTCCTTTAAAAATCAACCACGGCTGACTTCATAGCAGAGAAAATCAGTCTGAAACACCTTATTGTGTCAGAAAATGAGGAAGTACTCAAAGAATGATGCAAGCATCACAGGAGCCAGCTTGACTCTGGGAAAATCTGGACATTAAAATGAACTATAGTAACAGATTATGAAACTGAATCCACTGGTCCATACTGACATACGTAAGTAAATACGTGAATCAGGGAAATGAAAAGATTTATATCCACATGCCAATACATTAATGTAGAAGGAATGCTGGAATTAGAAAATTACCATTTGGCCACTATCAGAGTAATAATCCAGGCATGAATCATAGGAATGTTAAAATGAGTGGATAAAAGTTTAATAAGAAGTAGGATATTTACATAGTCTCAATGTGTCATCCTACAAAATATTTGTTAGAGAGTTACTAAATAATTACTATGAAATATTTATTAGTTAACTTTATAGTGGAGAAACCTGGAAAATAACATCTTAATCAATTGATAGAATATCACAGCACTGGCACAAGTCTACTGTGTGCCTCCTGACATGAACACAATGTTTTTATGTTGTATTCCAGTCAAAAATGCATAATCTGAATCTATTCATGAGATAACAAAAGGAAAATAGAAATGGAGGGACATTCAATTAGGTAACTGGCCTCTATTCTTCAAATTTATCAAGGTCAAGAGTCATGACAACTAAGTGCATGGAGTTAGCTTTTTAGGAACAACTGGCCAAAGTCACATTTTAAAAAAATGGTATATATGTCAGGAAGGGCAAACATTTTTTGTTGTTGTTAATCCTCAACTTGAGGACATTTTTCCCATTGAATTTTTTTTTTTTTTTAGAGAGAATGAAAGGGAAGAAGGGAGAAGGGGATTGGGAGAGAGAGAAACATTGATGTGAGAGAGACGTAATTAGCTGCCTTCCTCATTACAATAACTGGACGGGAAATCGAACCTACTACCCAGATACATGTTATTGACCAGGAATTGAACCCGCGATCCTTCACTGCACAGGCAGATGCTCTACCCACTTAGCATACGGACCAGGGCCAAAGGTTTTTTTCTATGAGATTATTTACCATGGCTGGGTAGCTCAGTTGGTTATAGCATTGTCCCGATATGCCAAGGTTGTGAGTTTGATCCCTGGCCAGGGCACATACAAGAATCAACCAATGAATGCATAAATAGGTGGAACAACAAGTTGATGTCTCTCTTTCATCAACAAATAAAAATTAAAAAAAAAGATTATCTGAAGCTAAGAGTTTTAGATACTCTCTGTAAATAGTTTGGATTTGGCTTATTGTCTTTTTTTCAGTCTCTTGATGGAACCAAAATGGTCTAATTTCCTTTGAAATTAACTATCAAATCATCTTTACCATTGGGTTTTGAACAAAGTCAGTAACAATAATATCCTCTGAAAAAGAAAAAAAAAACTATCCCAATTAATTCATCACAGTACTATCAATCTTACTGCTAAAATTTTATTAAAAACAGATCTCTTCTACACAAAAATACTCTATTATTTTTTGACAAAGTTGCAGAAGTCAATGGAGGAAGAATATCCTATCAACAAGTAACACTGAAATGAGTGGACATCCATTGGCAAAAAAATGAAACTTGACCTAAACCACACACCTTATACAAAAAGGGAAGACTTTAAGGGAGAGAGAAATAGCAATACAGTCATAGTAGGGGACTTTGACACCTCACTGGCACCACTGTACAGATCTTCCAGACTAAAAAAGCAACAAGGAAACAGCGACCCTAAACAGCACACTAGATCAGATGGATTTAACTGATATTTACAGAACATTTCATCCCTAAGTGGCAGAATATACATTCTTGTCAAGTGCACATGGATCATTCTCAAAGATAGGCCACATGTTAGAACACAAAATAAGTGTAAACAAATTCAAGAAGATTGAAATCATATCAAGCATATTCTTGAATCACATGAACTAGAAATCAGCTACAGTAAAAAACCCTCAACATATTCAAACACCTGCAGACTGAATAGCATGTTATTAAACAATGAATGGATTACCAATGAGATCAAGGAAGAAAGAAAAAACTTCCTGGAAACAAACAAAAATGAACACACAACAACGCCAAATTTCTGGGACACAGCAAAAGCAGTCTTGAGAGGGAAGTTCATAGCATTATAGGCCCACCTCAAGAAATTGGAAAAAGCTCAAAGAAACAATTTACCCTACAACTAATTCTAAAAGAATTAGAATGAGAACAACAAGAAAAGCCCAGAGTAAGTATAAGGAAGGAAATAAAATAAAGATCAGAGTGGAAATAAATTACATAGATACTAAAAAAACAATAAAAAAAAATCAATGAAACCAAGAGCTGGTTTTTGGAAAAGGTAAACAAGATTGATGAACCATTAGCCAGACTTACCAAGAAACAAAGAGAGAGGACCCAAATTAATAAAATCAGAAATGAAAGAGGCAAAGTAACTACTGACATCACAGAAATACAAAGGATTGTAAGAAAATACTTTGAGCAACTATATGCCAACAAGCTAGACAACCTGGGGGAAATGGACAAATTCCTAGAAATAGATGATGTTCCCAAACTCAATCGGGGAATCAGAAAATATAAATAGGCTGATAACAACTAATGAAATTGAAGCAGCAATAAAAAAACCTCCCAGCAAACAGAACTCCTGGACAGGATGGCTCCACAGGCAAGTTTTACCAACATTCAAAGAATTAATACCTATGATCTTCAAACTATTCCAAAAACTTCAAGAGGAAGGAACACTTCCAAGCTCTTTTTACGAGGCCAACATTATCCTAATTCCAAAACCAGATAAAGACACTACAAAGAAAGAAAATTATAGGCCAATATTACTGATGAATATAGACACTAAAATCCTCAACAAAATATTAACAAATCAGATCCAGCAATACATTAAAAAAAAAAAAATCACACACCATGCCCATGTGGGATTTATTCCAGGGATGCAATATTCGCAATATCGGTTCAATATTTGCAAATCAATAAATGTGATACATCAAATAAACAAAATAAAGTATAAAAATCATATGATCATATAAATAGATCTAAAAAAAGCATTTGACAAAACCCAGCACCCATTTATGGTAAAAATGCTCAGCAAAGTGGGAATAGAGGGATCACACCTCAACATAATAAAGGCCATATATGAAAAACCTACAGCCAACATCATACTCAATGGGGAAAAACTAAAAGCGTTTTCCTTAAGATCAGGAACGAGACAGTGATGTCCGCTCTTATTCAGCATAGTTCTGAAGTCCTAACCACAGTGACCAGACAAGAAGAAATAAAAGGCATCCAATTTATTTTCTTTATTATTATTTTTAAAAACCTTTATTGTTGAGAGTACTGCAGATGTCCCTCTCTTTCCCCCACTGTCTCTGTCAACCTGGTTCCCACCCTGCCCTAGGCCTTCACCACCCTATTGTCTGTGTCCATAGGAAATGCATATATGCATAGAAGATCTTTGGTTAATCTCTTCCTGCAGCCACCTCACCCCTTCTCTCTGAGACTCATCAGTCTGTTTCATGATAAAGGGTTAATTTCCAAAATATAAAAAGAACTCACAGAACTCAACACCAGGAAGACAAACAATCCAATTGAGAAATGGGCAAAGGACCTGAATAGATACTTATCCAAAGAGGACATACATACAGATGACCAAGAGATAAAAGAAAAATGCTCAAGGTCATTAATCATTAGAAAGATGCAAATAAAAACTACAATCAGGTATCCTCCTACACCTGCCAGAATGGCTACGATCAATAAATCAATTAACAACAAGTGCTGGTGAAGTTGTGGAGAAAAGGAAACCCTAGTGCACTGCTGGTGGGAACGCAGACTGGTGCAGCCATTGTGGAAAACAGTATGGAGACTCTTCAAAAAACTAAAAATGGAACTGTCATTTGATCCAGCGATCCCACTTCTGGTGATATATCCTAAGAATCCTGAAACACCAATCAAAAAGAATATATGCACCCCTATGTTCATAGCAGTGTTAATTACAATAGTCAAGATCTGGAAACAGCCCAAGTGCCCATCAGTAGATGAGTGAATAAAAAAGCTGTGGTACATGCCGAAACCGGTTTGGCTCAGTGGATAGAGCGTCGGCCTGCGGACTGAAAGGTCCCAGGTTTGATTCTGGTCAAGGGCATGTACGTTGGTTGCGGGCACATCCCCAGTAGGGGGTGCGCAGGAGGCAGCTGATCGATGTTTCTAGCTCTCTGTCCCTCTCCCTTCCTCTCTGTAAAAAATCAATAATAATAATAAAAAAAAAAAGCTGTGGTACATTTACACAATGGTATACTATATGGCTGTAAAAAAGAAGTCTCTCTTACCCTTTGAGACAGCATGGAGGATGTGGAGATTATTATTACGATGAGCAAAATAAGCCAATCAGAGAAAGACAAATATCCCATGGCCTCATTTATCTGTGGAATCTAATGATCAAAATAAACTGACGATCAAAATAAACTGACGAACAAAATGGAGCCAGAGGCATGGAAACTTGTACCAGACTGACAAATGTCAGAGGGAGGGGTGGGAGGAGGAAGATAATAGAAGGTGATGGGATTAAACAATATATATGCATAGCCCATGGACACAGGTAACAGTGTGGGGAAGGCGTGGGGTGGGGTAGGGATTGAGTGGAGGGGGGCAAAAAGGGAGAAATGGTGGACATCTATAATACCAACAACAATAAAAAATACTAAAAAAGGAGGGGGCAATTTGGACACGGAAGAACCTGTGATGACACGTAGGGTGAAGATAGCATGTGAGCGGAGTGATGCATCAACAAGCCCAGGAAGGCCAAGGATTGCCAGCAAACAGCAGACGCCAGCAGAGAAAAGACAGGAATCTCCCCTAGAGCTGCCAGAGGAAACGCGGCTCTGCCAAGCCTTGATTTCAGACTTCTAGCCTCCCGAAGCATGAGACAATACATTTCTGTTGTATTTTATTATTATTTTTTAATCTTCACCCAAAGGTTTGTTTCTATTGATTTTAAAGAGAGAGGAAGGTCAGGAGAGAGAGAGAGAAACATCGATATGAGAGACAAACACTGATTGAGAAACACTGACTGGTTGCCTCCTGTATGCACCCAGACCAGGGATCGAACCAACAACCCAGGTATGTGCCCTTACTAGGAATCGAACCTACAATTCCTTGGTGCATGGAGGTGATGCTCAAACCAACTGAGCCACCTGGCCAGGGCTTATTGGTTTAAATTTATGGGTTTTAGAGAGCTGAGAAAGGAGAGAGGGAGGGAGGGAAACACTGATTTGTTGTTACACTTATTTATGCATTCATTGATTCTTGTATGTGCCTTGACCAGGGATCGAACCCACAACCTTGGTGTATTGGGATGACACTCTAACCAACTGAGCTACCTGACCAGGGCCATTTCTGTTATATTAAGCCATCTAGTTTTTGGCATTTTGCATATTAGGCCTAGGAAACTAATACCAATATACGTATAGGGGTAGGCAAAAGTGGTTTATAGTTGTGAGTCCAAGAAACACAGAATTTATTCTATATAATCATTTACTAATTATTGTATCATTTATTTGTATTATAACTGTAAACTACTTTTACCCATCCCTGTACACTGCATGCTTCTATGTGTGTAACCATCATAAAATAATAAAATTATAATGATGAGAACAGATTAGCGGTTGCCTGATGTCTGGGGATGGGTAACAGGATGGGTGTGGCTATAATGGGAACATGAGGGAGTCTGTGGTACAGCTGAGTATGTTGATTGTGGTAGAGATTATGCAAGGCTACACATGTGACAAAACGGCATGAAAGTATCCATACATGTACATACACATGCATGATGGTTGAGATCTGAACCAGTTTGGTGGATTATGCCAGTGTCAGTTTCTTGGTTTTGATACCATACTGTGGTTACTGCAGGTATGGGATGATGGCATGAGGGTGCATGCAATCTACTGTGAATCTATAATTACTGTGAATCTGAACATTTTGAATATTCAAAACAAAAGTTAAATACAAAAAAACACCTTTCCCTTTCCTAGTTAATCATTAGTACAGTGTCACTACAACCGAGTCTCCTGACAGCTCAGGTCTCGCAGTGACTCACTGCAATGCCACTGCGCATGTGTCGGCTTAGCCACATAGTGGGCCCAGGACTTAGCGTTTCAATTCCTCTCCACGGAAGTTGGTTTTGGTGATTCACTTTCCCACAAAAGCGAAGACAGAGGCATAAAGAAGGCCAGTGAACTGAGGAAGTTCAGTGCTCGGTTGGGTTCTGGGGCCTTGACTGTTTCCAACGGACCATCGATCCCTCGGTTCACACCCACTGCAAGGCATGCTTGCAGGCAGGCTGTACTTGAGCCGACGGGAGCCTATTTCTTGGCAGAAAACTCAGAACAGGAGGGACCGGATGGCCTGCAGTGTGTCTCCCTCTCTGCTCTAGGGATCCCAGAAGGGTGGGTGGGTGAGATCCGGTGATGGTGTGAGCATCTGACACCTGCTTTCTTCACCTTCCACTTCTGGTCTCAGCTGCAAAGCTGTGGGCAGACCAGGCTCTGTGGGCAGGAGCACATGGTGCAGCAGCCAGGAGACTGACGTTCCTGCCCCAGGACAGCATTCTGCCTGCAGCAACACAGCAGCTGTGCAGCGAGCCCCTGCCCGAGGCCACATCCCCACCACCTGGACGCACTTTAGAATGACAGGAATGTGCCAGGTGCCAGGTGAGCGTGCTGCAGAGGATGGGCAGAGGAGTGCACAGTCAGGTTCGGATGCCTCAGACCCAGAAAGTCAGAGACATCAGGTGAGCAGACCGTGTCCTCCCTGGAGGCCTGGGCCTGCTCGCTGAGCCAGACGCAGGACGGCTCACAAGGAGCACTGCTGAGTGACTGATGCCAGCCTCCCTCTTATTCCTCAGGGGGCGCTGGTCAGCTGTCACATGACTGAAGGGTGAACAGAGAAAGAAAAGCAATGGGATGCCCTCTACCTCTCAGGGGCCTGAGATGTGCACGTTCCTCTTAGTCAAGGCCCAGCAGAGGTTTCTTGTGAAATGTACATCATGGGTTGAACGCGCCAAAAGCATCTCTTTATCTACTCTTAGCTGACTTGCGAAGCGGACAACGAGCCCCTCTAGGCCGCCCCTCCCGAGAACTGCCCACGGCTGAGCGCCCGCAGGGCTCCCTCAACTGTCCACGCTCGCAGACCACTGAAGAGTTAGTTCCAAGAAGTGGCTGAGCTCAATCCTGAGATTCCTGCTTTCACCCCAAGACTGAAGTTTCAGCTTCTCCTTCTTTTCTACCTGCCATGGGTCAGAAAGGAACTACGGCTACTGGGCGAGAATCTTCCCTGGCAGGGTTAGGCCTGAGTTGTTCTATTCCTCAGTATTTAACACAGTGGCCGGCAGTCCACACCTACTCAAGGAGTGTCGTATGACTCAGCACCACGCATGCGTAACTCAATTTCAAAAATGCTTTTCTATTTTGATGCTCCATTAATTTCTAAGGGGGATGAATGATCCTTTAATAAAGTATAAAACACCTTATGCGTTATAACACGTTATGAGGGGAAAAAGAGAGAGAGATTACCAATGGTCTTTGATAAATCACTCTGGCATAGAAACTGCAACGGGTACCAAGATCATCAGTCTGAAAAGGCATTGAAAAAGATTTGTAACATCACACAAAGCACACAAATTTCAGAAAAAAAAGTAACTGAAGGCTTTGTTAGAATAAAGACATTACCTGGAGAATTTCTCGTAAGGAGCAAGGAACTGGAGGCTGGTAAAGCTTAGAAACAGGGTCTTCAATGATATCAATCTGTCCCAGTTGGGGATGAGCAGCGAGGACATAACAGAAGCTGGGAGGCAGGTGAGTGTTTACCTGTTTGAAACAGGGACAGAAGTAGAACGTGAATGCATTGTTAAAAGACTCAAATACAAAATGTAGTCTTTATACATTTTTATTCACAGATGAACACTGTCTCTGAAAGGCTGATAAGAATACCTATATAATAAATAGATTATGTTGTTTATCTCTGGGACCAAGTATAAAATCTTGTACTTTTGAATTTATTACTGATTCAGATTTCATTTTAGAAATGTATTCTTCAAAGTATATTTAAAACACAATTTAGAACATTTTCTCTAATAATCTAGAAATGAGCATTTTTAAAACTGAATTTATTGGGGTGACATTGGCAGACAAAATTATATAGGTTTCAGGTATACAATTCTGTAATACATCATGTGTATATTGTAATGTGTGTTCACCACCCTAAGTGAAGTTTCCTTTCATCACCATCTATCCCCCCAAAACCCTCTTGTACCTCCCCTACCCTCCTTCCCTCTGGCAATTACCATATTGTTGTCCGTGTCTATGACTTTTTGTTTTCTTAATCCCTTCACCCTTTGCACCCAGCCCTGCAACCCCCCTCCCCTCTCACAGCTGTCAGTCTGTTCTCTGAGTCTGTTTCTTCTTTGTTTGTTAGTTTACTTTGTTCATTAGATTCCACACATGAGTGAAATCATACAGTATTGCCTTCTCTGACTGGCTTATTTCACTCAGCAAAAGGCTATCCGAGTCCATCCATGCTGTCGCAAAGGGTAAGATTTCCTTCCTTTTTATAGCTGAGTAGTAGTCCATTGTGTAAATGCATCACAGCTTTTTAAAAAAAAATTGGAAGTGGGAATTTTTGACAGCAATTTTGCTGGTCTAGCACAGTACAGAGTCATATTCTTAGCACTTTGCTAAGAAGTCAGCTACTACACAAACAAGACCACCCCAGTTTTCAGCGTTGGGAACTGTAGCCCAAAGCAGTGCTGGCCAGCCTGGTGGAGGACGCTCAGGGTAGACAAGAGGGGACACATTTTAATCAGTCAATTTTTCTACCTGTGAGCAACTACCATAAATAATATGAGGAGGCAGCAAAATGGAAATTCCTGGCTAACTTGTTAGCTGTACGAATACCATGGATTTTATTTATTAGGTTTAATGAGTTTCTGCTCTAATTGGTAACCGAGTGTTGGTTCTGCTAGTGACTGGAAGGCGGGGGGTGCTCTGTGTCTTGTTTAGTATGAGGCTAAGACCCTAACTATTGACCCTAATGGGATGACCCTAACAACTGTGGTTTAAAGACACCACCATAAATTAACCTCAAGAAGAACATACTGAAGCACGGGAGGAAAGCAAGCAGAGCTTGGGCTTTGCAACGATGTGAGTGGGTCTGACTCTGTCCTGGCTCATGCTCACTGGCCTGGGCTTCTCGGGATTGTGGACTGCAGAGGCAGCACTTGGCGCAGCACCTGGCCCAGAGCAGGTGGCGACCGGGGGAGGGGGGGAGGGGAGGGCTTCCTCAAATGCTGAGCTTACCTCTTCACAGGCCTGGCCATGGCCAGGTGCTTTGAGAGGCACCACTGGAGGCCACAGAGTGTCAATCAAACTGAAAAGCCCTGCTGCCCTGGAAAAAGAAGAGATCAGTCAAAGGTGTTCATCACTAAGCATCACTTCCCAAGCACCTGGTCAGGGAGCTGGTCATACATAGATCTGCTTAGCAGACACGGCCCTCATGCCAAGGGCCCACCATTCACAAGTGGCAATTCAGATGGAAAAGACTGGCACACAGAGACAAACAGACCTTCAACCTGACTGCACCAGAATAGGACAGAGACTGTTCAGTAAATGGTAATACATCTTCCTTTCCGTTTGGATGCCTTTTATTTCTTCTTGTCCGATCGCTGTGGCTGGGACTTCAGTACTATGCTGAACAGAGTGGTAGAAGAGGGCATCCCTGTTTTGTTCCTGTTCTTAGGACAAATGGTTTTAGTTTTTGCTGATTGAGTACGATGTTGGCTGTAGGTTTGTCATATATGGCCTTTATTATGTTGAGGTATGATCCCTCTATTCCCAGTTTGCTGAGGGTTTTTATCAGAAAAGGGTGTTGGATTTTGTCCAATGCTTTTTCTGCATCAATTGATATGATCATGTGATTTTTGTCTTGCAATAGGTTTAGGTGATGTATCACATTTATTGGTTTGCGAATATTGGACCAGCCTTGCATCCCTGGGATAAAACCCAGTTGGTCATGGTGAATGATCTTTTTAATGTATTGCTGGACCCAATTTGCTAAAATTTTGTTGAGGATTTAGTGTCTATGTTCATTGGCCTGTAGTTCTCCTTCTTTGTCGTAGCATTATCTGGTTTTGGAGTTAAGGTAATGCTGGCCTCATAGAAAGACTTTGGAAGTTTTCCTTCCTCTTGAATTTTTTGGAATAGTTTGAGGAGAGGAAGTGTTAGTTCTTCTTTGAATATTTGTTAAAACTCCCCTGTGAATCCATCTGGACCAAGGCTTTTGTTTGCTGGGAGTTTTTTGATTACTGCTTCAATTTCATCAGTAGTATTTGGCCTATTCAAGTTTTCTGATACTTTCATTCACAGATGACATGATATGTATATAGAAAACTCTAAACACTCCATAAAAAAACTACTAAATTTAATAAAGGATTCAGCAATGTAGCAGGATACAAAATTAGCACCCCAAAATCCATGCATTTTTATACAATAGTGAACTCTCAGAAAGAGAAATTTAAAAAATGATCCCGCTGAAACCAGTTTGGCTCAGTGGATAGAGCGTTGGCCTATGGACTGAAAGGTCCTAGGTTCGATTCCGGTCAAGGGCATGTACCTTGGTTGCGGGCACATCCCCAGTGGAGGGTGTGCAAGAGGCAGCTGATTGATGTTTCTCTATCATTGATGTTTCTAACTCTCTATCCCTCTCTCTTCCTCTCTGTAAAAAATCAATAAAATATATTTTAAAAAAAATGATCCCATACCACTGCAACAAAAAAATTAAGATACTTAGGAATAAACTTAACCAAGGAGGTAAGAGACCTGTACTCTGAAAATTATAGGACGTTGAAAAAAGAGATAGTTCAAGGTATAAACAAATGAAAGAATTTACCATGTTCATGGATTGGTAGAATCAACATCATTAAAATGTCTACATTACCCAAAGCAATTTACAGATTCAATGCAATCACTATTAAAATACTGAGGGCATATTTCACAGATCTAGAACAAACACTCCAAAAATTTATATGGAGCCAAAAAAGACCCCAAGTAGTTGCAGGAATCTTGAGAAAGAAGAACGAAGTTGGAGGAATCACAATACCACATATCAATTTATACTACAAAGCAATTGTGTTCAAAACAGACGGGTACTGGCATAAGAACAGGAATATAGACCAATGGAACAGAACAGAGAACCCAGAAATCGACCCACACCGCTATGCTCAATTAATATTTGACAAAGAAGGCAAGGGTATACATTGGAGCTGAGACAGTCTCTTCAATAAAAGGTGTTGGGAAAATTGGACAGGCATATGTAAAAAAATGAAACTAGACCACCAACTTACACCATACACAAAAATAAACTCAAAATGGATAAAAGACTTAAATGTAAGATGTGAAACCACAAAAGTCCTAGAAGAAACCATAGACATCAAAATCTCAGACAGCTCTCGTAGCAATATGTTTACTGATACATCTCCTAGGACAATGGAAACTAAAGAGAAAATAAACAAATGGGACTACATTAAAATAAATAGCTTCTGCACTGCAAAATAAACCATCAACAAAATAACAAGAGAGCCCACTGCATGGGAGAACATATTTGCTAATGACACATCTGATAAGGGGTTAATCTCCAAAATATATAGGGAACTCATACAACTTAATAAAAGGAAGACAAGCAATCCAATGAAAAAATGGGCAAAGGACCTAAATAGACACTTCTCCAAAGTGGACATACAAATGGCCAAGAGACAGGAAAAAATGCTCAAAGTCACTGATCATCCGATAGGTGCAAATCAAAACAACAATGAGATATCATCTCACACCTGTCAGAATGGCTACCATCAACAAATCAACAAACAACAAGTGCTGGTGAGGTTGTGGAGAAAAAGGAACCCTCGTGCACTGCTGGTGGGAATGCAGACTGGTGTAGCCACTGTGGAAAACAGTATGGAGTTTCCTCAAAATATTAAAAATGGAAATCCCATTTCACCCAGTGATCCCACTTCTATGAATATATCCTAAGAAACCCGAAACACTCATCAGAAATAATATATGCACCCCTATGTTCATAGCAGTGCAATTTATAAGAGCTAAGATTTGCAAACAGCCTAAGTGCCCATCAGCAGATGAGTGGATAAAAAAACTGTGGGACATTTACATAATGGAACACTACGTGGCAATAAAAAAGAAAGAAGTCTTACCATTTGCAACAGCATGGTTGGACCTGGAGAGTGTTATGCTGAGCAAAATAAGCCAGTCAGAGAAAGGTAAGTATTACATGATCTTACTCATATGTGGAATTCAATGAACAACATTAACTAATGATCAAAAATAGACCCAGAGACATAGAAACATTGAACAGACTGTCAAACCTCAGAGGGCAGGAAGGGGAGGGTGGAGGCGGGAAGAGACCAACCAATGAACTCATATGTGTACACGCATAACTCATAGACATAGACAGTGGCGTGGTGAGGGCCGAGGGGGTGGGGGATGGGAGTGGGCTAGAAGAGGTTAATGAGGGAAAAAGGAGAACCTATGTAATACTTTCAACAATAAAGATTTTTTAAAATTACAATACATCGGCACAATGTAATATACAGCCATTGAAATGGTTACGTAAGAAGTATTTAAGAATGGAAAGATGTTTATATGGTCCTGACCCAGTTGGTTAGAGCCGTGGTCGGCAAACTGTGGCTCGCGAGCCACATGCAGCTCTTTGGCCCCTTGAATATGGCTCTTCCACAAAATACCACGGCCTGGGCGAGTCTATTTTGAAGAAGTGGCGTTAGAAGAAGTTTAAGTTTAAAAAATTTGGCTCTCAAAAGAAATTTCAATCCTTGTATTGTTGATATTTGGCTCTGTTGACTAATGAGTTTGCCGACCACTGAGTTAGAGCATTGTCCCGAAAAGATAAGGTTGTGGGTTTGATCCCTGGTCAGGGCACATACAAGAATCAACCAGTAAATGCATGAATAAGTGTAACAACAAATCAATCTTTCTCTCTCCCTCTCCCCTCCTCTTCCTCCCCCCCTGTCTCATTCTCTCTCTCCCTCCCTCCCTTCTTTTCTCTCTAAAATCAACCAATAAGTAAAAAATTAAAAAATATGTTTATGTGTGTTCAAAATTACCCTAGAAATCTTAGAAAAGCACAAAATCCTTTTATAGGAAGGCCCTGAAATCCAGTTATAAACATAATAATAGCTACATTATTACTTTATTATGGTTAAGGACTGTTTTAAGCATATTACATGTATTATGTTAAAGTTTCATGATAACCATATTTATGTAAATAAAAATTATAGCAAGTTAATTGACTTGCTCAAGGTTACACTTTCCAGCAACAAAGCACAGTTTAAACCCAGAGAGATAAAAAGAAAGTATTTCTTCAGAGCCCTCCACGGCCCCTGGCAAGGTTGGCTCCCTGTTCTGCAGTGTGCCCACCTTCCCTAGGAAGTGTCCACGCCACGCACATGCCATGTACACACCACGCCACTGGACAGCACAGAGGTTCTAGGGGCTACTACCCGGAGCAACAGGCTGAAGCCAACTCCAGATCAAACCACCCCATCAGAACCTGGCGACACTTCAAGACTTTCTCAAGACAATATCATCCGGTTACAGTGGCCTCTTGTTTGCTTCTGGGCATCGCAGCACCCTGGAGGTCCTGAACGTGAGGGGTGACGGGAGAGCCCTGGGGAGCTGCTTTGCGGGGCAGCTGGGCACACCCTCTGGCCTGAGCTCCTGGGTCTGCCCTGAGAAGGTGGTGCTGGAAAGGCGGGGGTGGGGGTGGGATTGAGGGTGGGGGGAGGGTGTCTGCAGATATGCCTGGGGACAATGGTCTCATTCCCAAGGTGTTTCTCCATTAGGCAGAGGGGAGGTCTGGAGAAAAAAAGTGAAACTAGAGAATCAAAGAAATCACAGAAAAATTTAAAAGTAACGAAAGAAGAGAGAACAGCCAACAATAGCAGAATGAGTTATTATGTTAGAGATGATAGGGGGGCAAAATAAGCTCATGATAGGGGACAGGAACCTGGACTAATCTACGCCCTCTCTTTAAAGAAAGGCAAGAGTGTAGTCACATTGCAGTTCACCTTTCTCGTCATGACCATTATTTGGTAAAAGGTGAAAATGCTCAAAGAGAAGAAGGCAATGTTAAACCCTTGCCACACATCTAGACTCAAAATGAATGCACCTCACTTTCCCAGTCTTTTCTCCTCCGAGGGACTGTCAAGTATCGTCAGGGCTACATAGTGCTTTCACCATTTCCTAGGGGCTTTATTCACGAGGTCAGCCTACTGCTGGGCTGGGGCTGGGGGAGGGGCTAGCTCACAGCACTGTCTTGGAATCCACTTGGAACCGCATCCCTGCAGGACTACGGGCTAAGTCTGGGGTCGAAGACAAGGTCTGTGCTGACCGTCTGAAGCAGCTGCTACCTACCTACAAGCCCCCAGTCAGCGAGCTCAGCTTCCATCGCTTTTGTTCTCACCAGAACGCCAGCCTCTTGAGAGCAGGCTCGGTGGCTGTTCCATGGTCAGTCTGGCACCTGTGGTGCTGAACCCGGGGAGGAAGGGGGAAGGGTGTGGTCTGTGCTCACAGGGCCACCCCGAGTCCTTCCCAGGCTCACAACACTGGCACCTGTCAGACACAGCAGGTTGTCCCTCAATGTTTCCATTGGAGAATTTTTCATAAGCCTTGATTTTTCTTTTAAGAAACCCATGGCTTCTAACAAAATTTATTTTGCCTAATCTCACTTGTTTATTTAATTAATCTAGTATCAGATATTATGCTACTAGCTGAAAATACAGGTTAGACATAATTTAAGAAGAAAAAAGAATGTTTTCCAGCAGGTAGCTTATCCTTTTAAACCTTTTATGTCACCCTCATATACACAAAGGACAACCCTGAATGAATTAAACAAACATTTGCCTTAATACTGAAATGCATTTTGGTCTGCCAGAGTAGACATCACCAAATGCCCTAGAAGATCATTAACAAATCAGTAGGAGACATGGAAACCATGAGACCCGAACAAGATTAGGCAATCAATGATTAAAATGTATCATTATGCTGGTGAGGTGGCAAATGGGGCAGTCACTTTGGAAAAGCTTAGCAGGGACCCAGCAATGCCACCCAAGAAAATAAAAAAGTTACGGTCCATGCAAAACCTGTATATGACTGTTCACAGCAGTATTACTCATGATAACCAGAAAGTGCAAACAACCCGAATGTCTACCACCCGAGGAATGGATAAGTGAATCTGGTGTAATGGAGGATCAGGCAGCCATAAAGAGGAATGAAATACTGACACATGCCACAGCACAGATGAACCTCGAAAACTACGCTAAGTGAAAGAAGCCAAGCACAAAAAAACCACAGGCTGCATGTTTTTCTTGACGTGAAATGTTTAGGATATTCAAACCCATGAGACAGAAAGCAGAGTCGTGTTTGTCAGGGGCTAATGGGTAGGGGGTTTCTTTATGGGGTCATAAAAGTGTTCTGGGATTAGATGGTGATGATGGTTGCACAACTTCGTGAATAAAACCAATGAAAAGTATACTTTCAAAAGGGTGAATTTTATGGGATGTAAATTACGTCTCAATAAAGTTGTCATTAAAAAAAATGACAGTGGTTTCCAGCAAGGAGACATCTAACCCTGATCTTTCCTCAGCTCTGCTCAATGACTTTGCTACAAACATCCTCTTTCTTCCTTTTCCTAGCAGCTCTCACCCAAATGCACTTCAGAGCTTCCAGGAAACAAAACACTGGGGACTTTTAAAACCAAATAGCAATGCCGTCGTCTTTCCTGGAAAGCTTTCCCAGGACCCAGTAGGCAGTGTGAGGGCTGGGAGAAAGGTGCAGAGAGGCCAGAAGCCAGACAATGCTCAGCACCTTTCTTTCGGGATGCCTGCTCCTCCTTCCTTTTCCTAAGTCAAGACAGGCAGGATGTGGGGCACCAGGTCCATGTTCCTCCTGATGCCCCCATGCCCAGGGGGAGCCAGGAGGCTGCTGACTGAACCACTTCTGTTGACCCACGGGAGTGAGGTCTGGCTCTGGACAGGCTCTTCGGGGAGACCGAGTGCTGACAGTGTTTGTGGAAGCCAAGGAGAACACGGGTTAGAATACTAAGAGGAATACACCCTTCCCAGCTGAGCATACATAAAGATGAGGAGTTTCCACAACAGTGCTGACAGTGTTTGTGGAAGCCAAGGAGAACACGGGTTAGAATACTAAGAGGAATACACCCTTCCCACCTGAGCATACATAACGATGAGGAGTTTCCACAACAGGCTGTCCTGATTGATGGCTGCATTTTGAGAAATGATTTCAGACGTAAATCTTCTATTGTGATGATGCAAGATATTGCAAAACAACAGAATATATACTGTGAAACAGCTTTTCTGGAGTACTGCTGGGATGATCACATTCCCTGAAAATGTACCACTTGCTGGGTCCACACCTCGGCACCTGGCTGCAAATCCCGAGCAGCCTTCTCACCACCTATGAGAGACAGGCCCTTCCCAAGGTCCCGGAGCCAGGAAGGGCATCGAATCCGTCATTCTGACCCAAGACGCCATTCTCTGCTAAGAACGTCCACAAATACCTACAGACGTGGGAAATTACTAAACATTTTCCAAGGCTAGTTTACTGAATTTCAGGAAAAAACTTTTCAAATTGCATAGTTGGAGAAACCGGAAAAAAAAAAAAAAAGAAATCAAACACACATCTGAAATAAAGCTTTTTGTATTATTCCTTTAAATCACTTTATATAAATACTAGTGGCACGTTGCACAAAAATCATGCGGGGGTGAGGGGCCGGGTTCCCTCAGCCCAGCCTGCACCTTCTCCAATCGGGAACATCCCCCTCGCAATCTGGGACCACTGGCTCCTAACCGCTCACCTGCCTGCCTGCCTGATTGCCCCTAACTGCCTCTGCCTGCCTGCCTGATCACCCCTAACCTCTCTGCCTGCCTGCCCGATCGCCCCTAACTGCCCTCCCCTGCTGGCCTGATCTCACCCCCAACTGCTCTCCCCTGCTGGCCTGATCTCACCCCCAAACGCTCTCCCCTGCTGGCCTGATCTCACCCCCAACTGCCTCTGCTTGCCTGATCACCCCTAACTGCCCTCCCCTGCCGGCCTGATCTTGCCCCAAACTGCCCTCCCCTGCCAGCCTGATCGCCCCTAATGGCCTCTGCCTCGGCCCCCACCACCATGGCTTTGTCTGGAAGGAAGGTGGACGTCTGGAAGATGGCTGGTCGACCCGGTCTAATTGGCATATTACCCTTTTATTAGTATAGATAGATTATATAGGATAGGATTGCTTAAATGGGGGTGGGGGGGTGGGGGTGGGAAGAGACTTTTTCAGCAGGAGATGCTCTTGGTAGACAAAAATACATAATCCCTATATCTGGACTGATAGCCAGCCATATGCACTATCCTGCCAAACAGGTTATTAAAAAATTGAACTGCTTTCTTACACCTTACACCAAACAGCTGTTGCCCTTAAAAACCCTCCTCAGCCCCCACCTTAGGTTCTGCCTTCGCAGTTCACCCAGATTAGGTTCTCATTGGTCGGTTTCTATGCCAGTCAGCGTCAAAAGCTCCGCCTCCTAGGCAGCCACTGGCTCCTTGCACTTCACCCAGAATTGGTTCTGACTGTTGGTTTCTGTGCCAGCCAGTGTCTCCGGGCCTATTAACGGGCCTGATCAGAGAGGCGGGGCTGATCAGCAGACCCAGGGAGGCCCAAGAGAAAGAGGCGCCGCTGCTGGCCAGGCCTGGAGTGAAAGAGAGAGGCAAGTGCTGATCAACAGCTGCCACGGAGGCTACGGATCAGACCCTTCTTCTCTCTCCAGGCCTCTCTTGGGGCCTGATCTGTAGCCCCCTCGGCAGTCAGTGCTGTGTTGGGGCACCTGCAGTAGTGGCAGTTAGTCGAGCCTTCGGTTGTTTTGGATGTTATGGACCCTGGGTTTTTATTTATTAGGATGTATGATAAATTGATAACTTTATAATGCCTCACATTTCACAGGATATATGCTAGTTGCTAGTTATATTTATTTTATTTATCTTTAATTGATCTTAGAGAGGGAAGAAGGAAGAGAGAGAGAGGGAAACATCGATGTGAGAGAAACATTGAATGGTTGCCTCCTCCGCATGCACCCTGACTAGGAATTGAACCAGTAACCCAGGCATGTGCCTTGACTGGGAATCAAACTGAGACCCACCAGTGCACCAGATGACACTCCAATCAACTTAGCTACACCGACCAGGGCGTAAGTTATATTTTAAAATGTCCTTCTTAATCTCAACTCTTCCCTCAAGATTTTGGATATAAAAATATTAACTAGCATAACTTTGTATAAACAAGTTCTTTGCACATTTCTGTTCTGCCTGAGCAGGAAATTGCTCACGTATACTTAGTTGCATGGGAAATAAGGAACTCCTGCAACATGTTGCTATCTGGAACTTTGCCAACAGTTCTTGATCTTTTTTCTCATGTCCTGGGTGGTACTTATTCAAAAGTGTCACATGATCTACTCACCAATGTAGAGGCAGGAATACCCACAATTCCCCACAAAATCTATCCACCCATATTTCTTGATAGATACAAACATGTTTTATTAATGTAAAATGTCTCTCTTCATTTATATGGCAAATACCGTCCCCTACTAAAAAAGAGGACATTTGTCTTTCAATCTGTCAAGCTTAGCTAGAAAATTCACGTGTGTTTTTTATAATCACATATTGACATGATAGAATGCAGGATGCAAAAAAAAATTAATAAACATTATGCAATAATTTGATACATATGCAGAATCTTGGGCAAATGGTTAAAATTAGAGATGAATATTAAATGTGGGCAGACAGATACTTTGCGTACAGCAACGAACTTAACAGATGTGTTTGCAGAGCTTTCTGGTAACTAACTTGCTTTCTGTTAATCTTTAAACACCCAGTTCCAAATCTTCCAGCTCCGGGAGAAGGGCTTTCTCTTTTTGAACTTTCTCCAACTGATTTTTTTTTAGCTGTTTTCCAGCTTCTACTTGTTCTTTCAGTTGTCTGATTGCTTTGTTTCCTCTTTAAGCTCTTGATTTTGGGTCTATCTCGGGTTCTCCAGAAGGTGACTGAGAGTATTTTGTGCTGAGGTCTGCAGACACAGGGGCAGGAAGAGGCGCCAAATCTGTACTTGTGTCACTTCTTGCTTCCTGCTTTGCAGCTCTCTCAGCTTCAGGCTTCCTTTGATTTTTAAGGGCTGTTTTTGATAAGGGCTTATCATTTCCTGGTTGTGGTTTCATATTCTGAAATGGTTCCTCCTCATGCAAGTTAGGAATTGGTGATTGGTTTACTTCCTAAAGCCAGGGGTCTATACGCTATTGCAGCTTTTGGTTCTTTACTGGGTACATCACTTGGAACTGTCTGGTAAGTTCCTTCTTTTGCTGGTAATCCTCCATCTAAAAATCACTGCCAAGAAACCCGCCATAATTTTGCATTTGATGGCACATTACGCTTGTGCAAGACAGAGCCAGTATAATGCACCAAAAATTGTACCCATTATTACACATAACCTGGGAGCAAAAGGCACTGTTAAAATATGCTTACAATCTGAGCACCAAGCAAAATATGTAGAATCAGAGGCTGCGGGTTGAGAAATAAATTTGTAGTTTTTGACATCTCGCATTTCCATCTGTCCGGTCTGATTCCCACACCCAGCTACACTAACCTACGTCCAGGAGGTCCAGAGTAGGCTGCATTCTGAGGACGAGTTCTGAAGTCAAGCACAGGATCCCATTTCAAGTTGAAGACTATCGCTTTGGCAGGCATAAAACCCAAACAGCACAAAACTCAGTACAACTAGAATTCCAAGCTACATCACCCATGAGGCCGCTCTGCAGCACGTTCTGCATTTGTTTCAATGTAGTGCGGCCTTTGTTCCCCAGAGTAGGACGCTCCCCCTTGTCAACTACAACAGCAGCAGCCCGTCTCCTCCATAGCACTGCACCCTCATCCACCTTAGAGAAGCCTCTATGGCTAACGCTGCAGGAGGCCCACCAAAGTCAGCCTACGGATGGAATCTAACAAACGAAGATGTACCCTTACCCCCAACATGACAGCCACCTTGTAGGGTCCAGGTAATAGCACAAAATCAATTTTATGCAAATGCAACTTATTTGCAATTATATTGAAACTAGAGGCCCGATGCATGAAATTCGTGCCAGGGGCTTGCCCTGGCCACAGTGGTGGCTGCCTTTGCCTCAGCCTCTACCACTGCAGCTTCGACCTTCTGGCTTCATCCGGAAGGTCGTTCGGCCTAATTAGCACATTATGCTTTTATTATTATAGACTAGAGGCCCGGTGCACGACATTTGTGCATGGGGGGGGGGGTGTCCCCTCAGCCCAGCCTGCACCCTCTCCAATCCGGAACCCTTCAGGGGATGTCCGACTGCCGGTTTAGACCCGATCCTGGGGATCGGGTCTAAACCGGCAGTCGGACATCCCTCTCATAATCCGGGACCACTGGCTCCTAACTGCTCACCTGCCTGCCTGCCTGATCACCCCTAACTGCCCCCCCCTGCTGGTCTGGTCACCCCCAACTGCTCCCCCCCACAGCCTGGTTGCCCCAACTCCCCCCCTCCCCCGGCCTGGTCACCCCTAACTGCCTCCCCCGCTGCCCTGGTTGCCTCTTACTGCACCCCCCCTGCCGGCCTGGTTGCCCCCAACTGCCCCCCCTCCAGCCTGGTCGCCCCTAACTGCCTCCCCCTATGGCCTTGTCACGCCCAACTGCCTCCCCTGCTGGCCTGGTCACCCCATGCAGCCTGCTGTTCGGTCATCTGGCCGTCCCCTTGCTAACCCCCCTGCCAGACTGGTCGCCCCACACAGCCTGCTGCTTAGTCATTTGGTCAACCCTCACTAAACCCCTGCCGGCGTGGTCACCTCACGCAGCCTGTTCGGTCGTCTGTTTGGTTGTTTCAGTTGTGACGGTCACTTAGGCATATATATATATATATATATATATATATATATATATATATATATATATATATATGGTGTTTTCAAAGAAGTGAACTTCACTGTTAACATTTCGGGCACAAATAGTTTCAACTTTTGACTGTGATGGATACCAATTTTGCATTTTTTTCTGGATGAAAGATTTTAAACATGTCTCATTTTTCATCATCAAGCTGTAGGCTGGGCTTCCCAGCTGTGCCATCTTTGAATCAGTGTACGCCTGCCACATTGGTAGGACAGTGTTTTTTGGCAAGAACTCAAGGCAAACTGCCTTTGGGAGGTCAAAGGTCTGTTGCCATTGATAATATTTATTTTTTTTCTCTGTTGCCTCAGGCAAACAAGTTCCCATACTAACTAAAGATGTAGGCTTTGTAATCCCCCCCAGATTCACTTGGAAACACTGTGTTTTCTATAAAATGTGGTGTCCATTCACCATGTATAGTTCTGATCTTTAGACTCTCAAGAGCAATGTAGACAGCACCATGTTGTCCAAGAAGGAGCATCACAAATGTTTACTAAACATTAATACAAGTATGCTGTGATACTTAAAAAACAAAACAAAAAAACTTTCCTCCTTACAATATATTCTATTATTACAAATTTACATATCAAGAAGCCTCCCTTTATATACTTTTTCAAAGACTGAACTGGTTAGTCCTATTGGCATGTCAAATAATGAAGAATAAACCACAAAACACCCTTCACCAAGGGACTGGCTCCAACCTAAATAACAAATCAACCTGCACTGCTAACTGGATGGCTTCAGGGAGAAAGCCATGGTGACGGGAAGACAGTGGCCCAGGACCTTTCCCACCCACTACCTGGCCAGGAAGCCAGGGTGGCACCCGGTTCTGAAACTGGCATTTCTGAGCATACGTCTCATTGGAGCAGCAGCCCACAGTGGGGAGGTTCTCATGCCTTCCCCCACTCCCATGATGCCCCAGTCACACCGAGTGACGGAAAGGAAAGGATAGGGCTTATTTCTTAATCAAGCACTGGGCATGAATCACCTACTCCAAACCTCCCAACCCCGCCTCATATACAGTTAAGCTAGACTATGCTTCAGGATGGCATAATAGAAGCAGAATTTGCTTTAGAGCCATTTAAAAGTGGGTTTCGAGTAAAATATTTACTGCCAATGAGCTTTAGTTCTTCATCTGTTAAATGAATGAAACAGTATTTGCCTTGAGAGGTTATTTTGAAGATTACACACATGTATACCCAGCATGGTGTCTGGCATTTGATAAATGGTAGATCCACCCACTTAACTTCTTTTGTATTTTCCTGTTTTCCTTGGTGCCCCAGTTGATCTCATTTACCAGTAAGCAGATTTGAAACTAATCAACCAAATATGTTCGGAATTGAATAAACAGTTGAAATCTTGAACTATACATTATAATCATGATTTGTGTGATTTGGGACGAAGACCTCAAATTTCAAAAAATACTTTTCTTCTAAAATAAAAATAAAAGTTATGAACTCTATTAATCTTTTATTAGAATCACTAATATAAGTAACTGTCAGTTCACAGTAACAACAAAAACACTAAAAAATAAAGGGATTAAGCAAACAATAAGTAGGAAAATATACCTCATCTTTTTTTAAAAAAAATTTTTATTGACTTTTTACAGAGAGGGAGAGGGATAGAGAGTTAGAAACATCGATGAGAGAGAAACATTGATCAGCTGCCTCCTGCACGCCCCCTACTGGGGATCAAGCCTGCAACCAATGTACATGCCCTCGACCAGAATCGAATTCAGGACCTTTCAAATCCACGGCCTGATGCTCTATCCACTGAGCCAAACTGGTCAGGGCGACTCCATCTTCTTAAAATGTAACTATTCCAAAGAAAAATTTTATAGAACTTATTTTACCTTCCAAAATGCCCTACGTTAAAAAGTCACAATCTAGGTGATTAGAACCCATTATTTTATTGGAAGAACTTACAAGGAGATACTTCAATCATGTTGTGGACAGAAAAATAAGGGGTTCAATGGAAAGCAACCCCACAGGGTGATCTGGTCATAAATTCCTAACTGGGCAGGTCATCGTGGGTATCCTGCCCCAGGCATATCACTTTTTAGTGAAAGGTTCATCTTTGTCTTAAGCAAGCCCTCTCCACTGTTTCTGTGCATCTAAGATTGAATGATTTTTTTTCTACCCTATCTTCTAATTCACTGATTCAATCCTTGGCTTCCCCTAATCTGCTGTGTACTCCTTCCAATGTGTTCTTTGTGCTATGTTGTTCTTTACTCTGTCTTCACAACATTTGTGCTATGTTGTTCTTTACTCTGTCTTCATAGTTACTATATCTACTCATGCTGTTGAGCATCTTTACCATCATTATTCTGAATTCTAAATTAGATAAATTTCTTATCTCCATTTCATTTATCTCTTCTTCTGGAGAATTCTCTAGTTCTTTCATTGGGGGGTTGTTTTTTGTCTTCTCATTTTGGCTGTCTGTTTGGGTTTGTGACTATGATTTAGGTAGATCTGCTACGCCTTTCAATCTCTAGTGCAGAATAGTGTCAAAGGCTGTTTCTGACTGAGATCAGGCAAAGACTTAAAGCTTCCAGAAACCTCCTCTGCTTGCAGACTGATTGGATTTAGGCTTGAATAGCCCTCAGGCAATCATCCACAGATGTGGTGAGAGTTTTTTTCAATACGATGGGGCAATTGCTTCTGCCTGGAGGCTAACTGTTATTCTCGGTCTCTTAATGGCCCTTAGCAACTCCACATCAAGGTGTTTTCCAATAGGGTGGGTCAACTGTCTTCCCCCTAAGCAAAGCCATCTGTATAGCAAATGTCTGTGTAAGAAAGATGACTTCTGGACCGTGAGGGAATGACTCACCACAGGAAACTGGGGTATCTGCCTTCTGAACTCTAGCCCCAGAGCCCCCGATCCTGGCTTCTGCTCACACAGCTACAGTCCACTCTGCCCTCCTTCTGACAGAGCACAGGGTGAGTGGCTGCACAGGGAATTTTGTGCATTGGCCCTTTAAGTGGGTGCCAGCTTCCAGCCGTGTCTCCCTGGCAGACAGCAACCCCACTGCTTTTCACATCCAGATGTTATGTGGGTACCCTTCTCACTGGGTCGCCCAGCTGGGAATTAGACCCCAGAGTTCTCAGTGGCACCCCCCACAGCTGAGATATCTCTCCGGGACTTCAGTTGTCTGTGGGAGCCTGGCCAGCCCTTTCACCCTCAGACCCTCCTACCAGTTTCTGTGCGGTCTCCACTTTTGGTCCTTGGTTATCAGGGTTCTTTCCAACGAGTCTTCTGTCTTCCGTTGAGTATTCAGGAAGCTTTTCTGTATTTTAGTTGTAATTCCAGTTTGGTCCTGGGAGCGTGTCAGTGCAGCACCCACTTACTCCGCTGCCATTTCTAATCTACTTCACGTACTCTTTTACTGTTGTTTGTTTCTATGTACAATTGTTAAAGAGATAAAAAAAAAATCCCCCAACTATACTGTTAAAGTGAGATAAGCCAGTAAGCCAGGACAAGTGGAAGAGGGAAACTGAGACAGACAGGTAAACCAAGGCTAAGCAATTTACAGCAGATATAGGTCACCTCCCTAGAGATAACATCTAGGCCTCAGTTGTATTTCAGCTCCAGGCCCAGAAAAGCAGCTAAAACAGGTGGGCAATGACAGGATGAGCTACAATGAGTAAGGACCCCCACACCACCATGATGCTGACCAATCAGTAGAGACCACAACCCTGAAAGAGCACACCTAGGAAAGTTGATGACTATTCTGCTGAAACCCTCCTCTAAGATTCCTGCCTGCAAAAGAGAGATACAAGCCTCAAAACAGAGGACCCAGCATGCACTCTCCCTCTGGGGAGCACCCCCCCAATCTTATTCCCCCTCTCCTTCTCCTTCTTCCCCCACAGGCACCCATCTCCTAAAGAACTCCTGCTGTGAAATCTTTCCTGCAGGAAATCAAGAACTCACCAACTACCTGAACTTACTAAACTGATTAAGGGCTTGAATTAATAGCATGGTGCCTCTTTAGGGGAACTGTCTTTTGCTTCATTGCTCATCCTTGGTTTCAAGATTTAGTACATTCTCTTTCAGTGACATTTTATTCTCCTGGCAGAAAATTGGGTGAACCCACCAGGAACAATTTTATGATTCAAAATCGTAAAGGAATTCTTAAGAATGTCAGTTTTAAAAGAGGTTTCCAACCATACCAATGAGCAAAGAGATTGTGTACATCAAACCCCAAGGGAAGTGTGTGGCCCTTTGAGAGGGTGGTCTTTTGAGAAAAATCAAAGAAAGGAACTTACTACTGAAGTTTCTTACCCAAAGAGAGCTCTTACCACTATGTATTTCCTGTTAAAGGAGCGTGTGAAATGATAACCCTGACCCGGCCCCGACAACTTGCGTTGAACAATTCCTAACGATTCCCTCCTACTGCACTTCTGTGCACTCTGGGTCACACTCAGCTGGAGGGAAGGTGAGAGTCTCCACAGGAGACTGAACATCCCGGAACCCGCAGCCCAGAGTCACACCACAGCCTGACCCCTAGCCAGCTGTGTGACTCTTAGGTAATCACCCTCATCTCTGTTTCAGGCCCTCTTCTGTAAGAAGGGGGTGAGAACAGAGTCTGCAAACAAGAAATACGATGGTGAGCAAGAAACAGCTCCTGCCTTTAAGAGCTTAATTAATAATTGGCAGGGAGGCTGAAATACGGCCACTAGGCGTTCTCACTGACGTCAATATTGATTGATTGTCTACGCCATGCAAAGGCCGCAAGTACAGTGGCTGGGGACTGGGATGAGGACTTCTACGGGACTTTTTTTCCCTGACCATGAGTTAGTGTTTGGGCATGCTGACTAAGCTTGGCTTCTAGTATAAAATTTATCAGTACTTCATGGGTTACCTTGAAAACAAAAGCTGATATTTAAACAGTAACTATTTATTGGATCAGTCCCTAAAAAGTAACCCCCTCCCAAAAGCCCAACCCCTTACTCGATCATTAAAATTGACCAGACACCAGTGCTATCCTAACTTCATACTTTCTTAAGGGAGACGAATGGATGTTTAGACAATAGAGGCTGTCCTTCCGCCCTTCCTCTCTCTAGTCCTAGACCCAGGCCTTTCCAGTTCTCTGCAGGGCTCCTAAATCTTAACCCACCCTCTAAACCTCTCTTAACCCTTTGCACTCGCTTGCTTTTTTCTTGATTCCTTTATTCTAATGCTAACCGTGTCGAGTCACACTGGACATCCGAGTGCAAAAGGTTAAAGGTGGCTATCCGCCCACAGCTCTTCGTATTAGGCACTTGCCAGTTGGTGTCTTTCTGGGTTTCCTCCTGGGCTCTCCCGCTGGTCTATGAGCTCTTGGAGGAAGTGGCCTATTTTACACTCTTGGCATCTGCCACAGCTCCTACCACAGCTGTCTGGAGGAGGAACCATGCATTCAAAATCAACTTTACCATTTGCAACAACCTGGATGGAACTGGAGAGCATCAGGCTAAGCGAAATAAGCCAGTCGGAGAAAGATAAATATCACATGATCTCACTCATATGTGGGATACAATGATCAACATAATTTGATGAACAAGAATAGATCCAGAGACAAATGGTAGGGGATGGGGGGCGGGTTAGAGAGCAACCAAAGGACTTGTATCCATGCATATTAGCAAAACCAATGGACACAGACACTGGGGAAGTGGGGGCTTGCCCAGGATGGGAATGGCTGGGGGCGGGGAGGATCACTGGAGAAAAAGAAGACATATGTAAAGCTTTAGACAATAAAAAAAAAAAGAAAAAGAAAAAAATCAACTAGCAACTGGTTCTTTGTTCTTCCTTCAATTTCTGCAGAAGTTTCCAAACTTGTAGCCCTGCCCCAATCTCTCCCTTTATGTCAAATCTATTATAGCTACAATAGTAGGATAATCTTAACTTCATTTTCATTACCTCTTTTCTTCTCTCAAAAACTCATAATGACCCTAATAGGACTTAAGACTTCACTGGTTTTATCTAGCTGACTTTATACCTCAGTATGTTCTGGACTAGGATAAATCCACCAAATCTAGCATATAGCTCAAGGCTGCAGTAGTTAGCCAGGGGCATAGCACTCAGAGCTACCAAATATTTCTAGAATAAATGACTGAATTGCTGTTTTAATAATCCTCTTTCTTCCTCTTTTGCATCTATCTTTCCTAATCCTACTTTTATGTCTCCACAGGTAACATTTCACCAGTTTGAAGAGTGTCTCCTTCTGCCAGATGAAGATGTTTAAGGCATTTGTTCTCACTCACACCTTTCATGAGATCTTCTGAGACCAGCCAGTTAAAATCTAGTAACTTAAAGCATCAACTGCTCAATAACTTGTGCCTGTCTAGTTTTCTGTTCTGAAGGATGCAATACAAGGCCAAAGATGGTATCTACTGCTTCCTTGTCATGCTCAGCCCTCAGGGAGAGCCCTTTATGTACAGTGAATCCTGACTAAGCTCTGTAGTAAAGTCCCTCTGCTACATTCCTCTTAAAGGGCATTCACGAGCTCTGAATAAAAGAATAACTATAAATTAATGTTTTAGACACAGAGATTAGTAGTTTTGTTTAATAATTTGAAACATATATACTACTAGGATTTTAAACCCAAAGAGGTTACCTTCTCCACAAAAAATTTTGCTAGCTATAGTTTCCACGTCTATAGGGTTAATAGATTTCACGAAATTTCTCCCCCCGCCTCAGTATTGCCTTATCATAGAAAAATAGAAGAATAATTCACAATAAAAAGATAAAGTTCATACACAGAATGACACCAAAATAAGGTGACTTTTCAGCTTGTCTGACCTACTAAACTGCTGCGCAGCCACTTGGGAGGGCAAAGGTCAGGGGGCCCCTTAGAGAAGTCACTGAACAAACAGTGGGGATGCCCTAGAAGGAAAGCACAGGCAGAGGTCCACGTCCTGCTTAGCAAGCATGCCTCAGGGTTGTTTCAAAAATGAAGATCCAGACTACTTTTCTGACTCTTCTTATTTTACCTAGTCAGTATAAACACTCACCTCCCCAAATGTCAGAGAAACACAAAGATATGATGGCCGTTTTTCTGCAGGCATCCCAAATGCAGCAGGTAACAGAGCGATGCTCCCTGCAGAGAGGTCCAACAGCTCTGTCGGAATGAGCAGCCCCGAGGTCACCAGTCCACTTCAAACCCATTGTGTGGACAGTGGTTTCTGTCACTATAATCATGGACCAGATGAAATCTGGTAGCCAAGATCTAAAAGACTCCATGATTACCCTAAACATACAATTATCTTCCGACTGGCAAAAAAGTTATTTTCTCTATTAGATACTGAAATTATCCTACCTAATAAAGAGAGACTATGCTAATTGACCCTCACACCATCACAAAGATGGCGGCGCCCACAGCCAATAAGGAGGGAATATGCTAATTGGCTGCCCTGCCCTCAAATATGGCGGCACCCACAGCCAATAAGGAGGGAATATGGTTAATTGACTGCCACACCCTCAAAGATGGCAGGACCCACAGCCATAAGATGGTGGCGCTCAGTCTCCTCAGCCCCGCCAGGGCAGCAGGCACACTTTGCGCACCTGCCTCCGGAGTCCCCCAGTCCCCTCAGCCCCCCAGCTGCCCAGGGCCGGCCCGAGGCACAGGCAAGCCTCAAATGGCGACTGCCCAGCTGCCCAGGGCCGCCCAAGGCTCAGGTAACCAGGGCCAGCCGAGGCTTGTGCTGCCGGCAGTGGCAGCAGCAGAGGTGTGATGGGGAGTCGCCTTCCCCTGATCGCTGGGTCGCCTCCTGCCCCTGAGGGCTCCCAGACTGTGAGAGGGGGCAAGCCGGGCTGAGGGACCCTCCCTCCAGTGCGTGAATTTTCATGCACTGGGCCTCTAGTATAATTATAACTAATCATTTTAGCTTGAATTTTTGGAAGTAAGTGTATTAGGTTTATGAGAAGTATATTTTGTTATAGTTTATGTGAGTTGCTAAGAAACACAGTATTTTTTGGGGAAAAAAGAAAGACAGACAATTTGTGTTTACCGGGCCACAGATGAATGACTGACTGACAATGGATAACATCACAATTATAACACCTAGCATTCCAAAACTATTTAATAAATTGTTTTGAAGAAATATAGCTTCCAAAAGAAAAGACAATCTAAATAAATATTTGGATGGCCGCATACCAAAATAAGGTTAAACATATAAGATAAATGAATCCCAAGCTAAAAAAGGGCATCAGATATTTAGTCACCAACTATAAAAGGAATGGCTTTCAAAAGTTTGTAAATGAATTATTTGAAATACACAGTGCATTTCCCATGGAAAAAGTGTTTCCTACGGCAATGTTGTAGTTAGTAGTAAAGCTTTCAGTGTTAAAACACAAACACTCCATTAAATGTTATCAGGTACACATGATAAAAACACATGAACTTGACAGGCAAAGACCCCTGGGTTCCAGTCCTGGCTGCAGTACTTCCACTAGAAGTTACGTCCCACAGTCTCCAGCAAGAAGAGCGTCTCCCGGAGCGGAGCACGCCAGGAAACCTGCCAGCTGGAGCCACACAGCTGCCATGGCAAGGCCGTCCCACCCTGAGAGCCTGCTGGTGACCCCGAGTGCAGGGTTCGTACCAAAGAAGATAACTTCCTAAATGGCCCTGAGGGGGTTAATGTCAGGTCCGTGCCAAGGCAGTGATAACTGTAACCAGGACTACACTTAGTCTTTTCAGATGCTTGAGATTCCAAGGACTAAAATGACGTTCCGCCTTAATAAGCGTAAGGTTCACATGACCCAATGTCTAGCATGCTTTCCAAGTATCTGGGCACTGCCCCTCCCACCCTGCCCCAATCTATATGGCAATTACATTATAACACAGCTATCCTTTTATAAACAAAAGAAGCATTTATCACAAAGCAAATCTACATGGATCCATAAAATATTGTTGTATCTAGCCAGAGCTTACAGGAGATCTGTCTATGAAATACACATCTTTCAGAAAAACAAGCTCTTGGGTAGAGCCATCACTCATCTGCAAGCGCCATATGAAAGGCGGGGACAGAGTTGAGACCCGGCGGAAAGCTGCCTGTGTATAGGGGTCCGTCAGTAATGCTCGGCAAATGCTCACAATCCAGAATGATGGCTAGAAGCGTCCTTATACAAACCACTAAAAGATGATATCCATAACTGCTTCAAAATCACAATATCGTATACTCATAATGTTTTTTCTCTCCCTCAGACACTGTTATAAGCTCACATGTTACCATAATTAAATACAACATCAACATCAAGAGAGTTAAAATAAGACACTATTTGAGGAAAGAGAGGTTACAATAAGATTGAGAAAACCCACTTCAGGGTTTACACTAATTCTCCATATGCCTAAATAGTTTCATTAAAAACGTTTCTTCCCTTCCCGAAACCATAGATTAAGAAGGTAATTGGAGATGTGGGAGCCACAGTCTGGGCCAGCTTTATGTACCATTCCACCTCTGCCTATCCAAAACCACATTTCAGGGTGAGGTGCCATGAACCTTGGTGGATAACAAAGCTTTCTTACTATGGAGAGCAAAATATGTGACAACTTAAGAGTTTAACTTAAAGCTTTTAAGATGCCTCTTCACAAAATTTCATTTACAAAAACAGACTCATATAAAGCTGACTTGTTAGAGCTAGGACAACATACAGAAAAATATTTAGAATTAAAATACACATACTTAACATTTCTAAATTTTCTTAATCTTAATAAAATTATGAATTGCTACACCTGCATACCTGTTCCTGCTGTCATTACCATTTTTTGCCCCCAGAGGTACTTTATGGGCTCCACTCAACCTCTGTCTTGTTTTACAGGCAAATTCTAAGATCCTAGAGTTTATTGTCTTTACAAATAAAATGAGAGATAAAATACTGATAAAAGAGCCAGTCATGTAGCAAGCTGGATGCCGTTACAGTGCGCCTCACCTTCCTCGGGTGGCCTTCTGTAGCACCTTCATGCCCGCCAGGCGGCAGGACTGCCCCTCCAACCGTCTGTCCTTAAAGACGGTGCCCTCTGAGTGCACTTCGCCGAACATTCCGTAGGCATCTTGCACCAGGAGGCAGACTCTACAAAAAAGCATTCACAGTTGTTTTTACTGGAACAGTTTTTGATACAACAGATCAGGACAAATGAAGTTGAATTCAAACATGCACTATTTAGATTTGTATACGCAGGCATTTGATCACTGTTCTCAAAGGATAGAGACAGAATTCTCTTTTTGCATAAAACTAAATCCTAAGCGAAATGAGGTTTAAAAGCACACGAAGAAGATCATCCTTTCAAATCAATCATATTACTGTTGCCCAGAATGAGCATCCTCTTCCCTCGCCTTCCATAACAGGTATAGGAATATAAAGTACAAATTGGTAATTTCAAAACAGTTACAAGGATGTAAAGTACAGCTTATGAAATATAGTAAATAATATTGCAATAACTATGTATGGTGCCAGGTGGGTACCGGAAATATTGGAGGGGGTAAACTATACTATTGTCTCACCACTCTAATGTACACCTGAAGCTAATGTAAAGTAATACTGCATGCAAACTGTAATTGGTAAATAAAAAATAGTAAAAAAATAGAATGATGGCAAAATAAAGACATCCTATATAATAAAGAGCTAATATGCTAATGGCTGTGATGCCCTCACGCCGTAACGACCTATCAGCAGGAGGCTGCGTGTGCAGCAGGTGCAGGTGGGTGGGGCTGTGTGCGCAGCGAGGTGCAAAGCAAGGTGCAACTTGATGCTGCATCCCCGCCCAGCACCGGCCAGGGACTTGACGCTGCATCCCCCGCCAGTGGTGCTTGATGGGGGTGGGGCTGGCTGGGTCTGGGTCTCGCCCAATGGGGTGGGGCCAGCCAGGTCTGGGTCTCCCTCGATTTCGAGGTGCATGCGGGTGGATGGGGACTTGACTCTGGGTCCCGTGGCGCGCCTCAGACTCTGAGAGGAGGGAGAAGGGAGCCGGATACTGGCACCCAGTCATTGTTTGAATCAATTTTGTTTTTATATCATGTTTTTATTGTTTTCATATCATATTTTTGTTGTTTTTATATCATGTCTTTGTTGTGTTATATCATGTTATTATTGTTTATTAATAAATTTACATATTATTTTCATATACATTTTACTAATTTTCTTTCATCTCTGACACTTCTATTATAGAGAAGGGCAAATAGCAATAGTAAAATATTTCCTCTAATTAATTCCCTTTTAATGTTCATGAATTTCTTGCATTGGGCCATTAGTTTTTAAATAAAGAAACACTGGGCACATTTCCACCTACAGAGGCTGAAATATTTAGTAGTTAGTAAATACTAAGGTAATTCCTAAAACAATTTCTAAATTCTGTAATTTAGAAAAAAGAAAATTATCCCAGCTGAAGGTCTAAGATACAAGGACTACTGAGCAAACAACATAAACAAATCTAAATGAATGTAGTGGGATAAAATAACACAATGAACAATATTAATTAATGTGTGGAAATCTCCATTATAAGGAAACCTTATGCAAAAGTATCTACGTGAAAACTACTAATTCCACCCTGAAAATATAAGGGTTGAAATTGCTCCAAAGTTCTCTATATGAGCTATAGCAGGCCATCAATAAATACTCCATCCATGAATGAGAGACTGGATGAGTCCCTGTGAACACATATATAGCAAAATCACATAATAACTAATTGCAGATGGTGTTCATAGAAATAGTCATTCACCTACTCACTCATTAAGGAATTCATTTGAAGCTTACTGGGGCTTATAATTTTGTAGGATATATGAGAGGAGTGGTTTGAATAAAAAAAATAGAATTGTAAACCTAATAAAAGATAACAGGGCAACATTAACACAACACTAATGCATGTATTATGGCTAATTAGAGCATTCTCATATATTGTCTATTTAATTCTTCAGCTGAGGAAAGTGGACATTATCACCTCCATTTGATAGATGAGGAAAGTGAGGGTCAGTGTGTTAAATGACTAGTCAAGACAGTAAGCAGGTTGCAAAATCAGGTCTTAAACCGGAGGCCCCTGTTTTGACATTTTTTGTGCCATAGCAGCACATCACAGTAACAAGCTATAAGAATGCAGAAGAGTGACCAATTTAGCCTCATGGAACCCAAGAGAGTACCCCAGAGCAAGAAGCATTATAGTCTGCAAAGGAAGCACCAAGCGGCAACAAGGAATGAACCAATGGCAAACTGCATAATGACCATAAAATAAGAATATCGAAATCTAATCTACAGAGAGGTCAGGATTTGTTCTAGCACTAGGCCAAACTATCCTATATAATAAAAGGCTAATATGCAAATTGACCGAACGGTAGAACGACCGGTTGCTATGATGTGCATTGACCACCAGGGGTAGACGCTCAATGCAGGAGTTGCTCCCTGGTGGTCAGTGTGCTCCCACAGGGGGAGCACCGCTCAGTCAGAAGCTAGGCTCATGGCTGGTGAGCGCAGTGGTGGTGGCAGGAGTCTTTCCTGCCTCCATGGTAGCACTAAGGAAGTCCAACTGATGGTTTAGGCCCGCTCCCCTAAGCCATCAGTTGGACATCCCCTGAAGGCTCCCAGACTGTGAGAGGGCGCAGTCCAGGCTGAGGGACCTCCACCAAGTGCCCAAATTTCTTGCATGGGGCCTCTAGTCCTATATAATAAAGAGTTAATATGCTAATTAGACTGACAGCGGAATGACTTTCCAGAATGACCAGTGGGTGGGGGGCAGAGCTGCAAGGCAGCTGGGACCGCGAGGGACTACTCTTGCACGAATTTCATGCATCGGGCTTCTAGTTTAAAATATAGTTATATATAGCCCTGACCTGTTTGGCTCAGTGGATAGAGCATCGGCCTGCGGACTGAAGGGTCCCAGGTTCGATTCTGGTCGGGGGAATGTGCCTTGGTTATGGGCACATCCCCAGTGGGGAGTGTGCAGGAGGCAGCTGATCCATGTTTCTAACTCTCTCTATCCCTCTTCCTTCCTCTCTGTAAAACATCAATAAAATATATTATAAAAAATATATATAGTTATATATAAACTAGAGGCCCGGTGCATGAAAATTCATGCACTGGAGGGGGGTCCCTCAACCTGGCCTGCCCCCTCTCACAGTCCAGGAGCCCTCAGGGGCGGGAGGTGACCCGGTGATCAGGGGAAGGCGATGCCCCATCACACCTCTGCTGCTGCCACTGCCGGCAGCGCAAGCCTCGGCTGGCCCTGGTTACCTGAGCCTCAGGCAGCCCTGGGTGGCTGGGCAGCCGCCATCTGAGGCTTGCCTGCGCCTCGGGCTGGCCCTGGGTGGCTGGGGGGCTGAAGGGATTGGGGGACTCCGGAGGCAGGCTGAGAGGACTGGGCGCCACCATCCTATGGTTGTGGATGCCGCCATCTTTGAGGGTGGGGCAGTCAATTAGCATATTCTCTCCTTATTGGCTGTGGGCGCCGCCATCTTTGCGACGGCATGAGGGCCAATTAGCATATTCCCTCTTTATTAGATAGGATTGTAACTAGTCAATAATGAGGCCACTTATCTAGAAGAACTTCACCAACTTTGTAACTTTCAAAAGATACTTTTAAATGTTCAACAAGAATCATATCAGAGTAGTAAGGTCAGAATGTAAGTGATTTATGCTAAATTATAAAAAAATAGGCTGTTAATATCCCTTGAAAACAATTTAATTGGCCAATAAACTTACATTTCATACAAAATAAGCAAAGACTATATGATTTAATCAGAGACCCAAGTGGGAAAGAACAAAGAAGTGTAATAGAGGTAGGGAGGCATAGCATAGAAGGCTGCAGAGCCATGGAATAAGTTTCTCAAGATTCTTAATAACAATGGCACTTCAGGATTTGTCACTGTGCTCTAAAGCAGTATCCTGGCCTCTTGGGTGTGTCTAGTGAATCTACGATCCATCTATTTATGTGTTAAGTGCAGTAGAACTGCCACTTGAGTAGGCCTTCAGCGAGGTCTAGGTATGTGCTAATGAGCAATCCTGCCCTCTGTACCTCTACACGAAAAGACTGAACACAGATAAATATACAATCACAAGTTGTGGTGGTGCGAGGAAGGAAATAAGCAGAGTGTCTTGAGAAACTACACTGGGGTGGGATGGTCTACCCAGGGAAGTTGTCTTAAAAGAGGTGACCTTTTAGTTGAGTCCTGAAGAAAGAGAAGCCAATCATGCAAAAGGTTGAGAAAAAGCATCTACAACAGAGAAACCCTGTGATAGGAAAGAGCTCTTCCATGTTTGAGAAATTGAAAGAAGGTTAGATAGATAAGGTAGGGGAAATGGTAGTAAGATAAAAGACTAATATTTGGGGATTTCAATGTATTATTCTTAATTAATTTAAACTATATTTTTGTTGATTTCAAAGAGGAAGGGAGTGGGAGAGAGATAGAAACATCAATGATGAGAGAGAATTACTGATTGGCTGCCTCATGCTCGACCACCCCTGGGGATAGAGCCCACAACCCTGGCATATGCCCCGATGAAAGGCGACCTCTTGGTTCATGGGTTGGTTGACACTCAACCACTGAGCCACACCGGCCAGGCTATTGTTCTTAATTTAAAATAAAAATTATATTTCTGAAAGAAAATTAAAATTTTAACAAGCATTTTTAAAGAAGGAAGAAAAAGGGATGGGGAGGGAGAGGACTGGGTGTGGACAGCAATACAGAGGCATCTTGGTGGAGCGAGTCTCATGGTTGGGCGTGGCTGGCTCCGTGTGGGGGGTGAGGGCAGTAAAGGCCAGGGTGAAAGGCCTGTGCAAGGAGGCTGACCTGACCAGGGCACCAGGGGTGGTAAGTAACCAGCATCTGTGCCAGTTAGCACTTACCTCTTGCCATCAAAGAATCAACAATGGGGTGATATTACATAATATTAGATACTATTTTTCTTTCAGAAATGTAACTCTTAAGACAAGGTAGAGGATGTTATGTTAAATTTTAACATATATTAAAAATTGGGTGATTTTACATAAAATTCAAATTTCCCATTGTTTTAAGAAACCTGGGTTCTAGGAGCGCTAGGTCAACACCCCAAGGATGAAGCGCCAGTTTGTTAATCCAGTCCGTGGGCCCTCGTCCCATCCTCTGATCGCAGCCCTCACACAACTCCATTCTCTTGGCCTCTGTCGGCATGCAAGCACACATTGGAAACATTTCCAGGTCTCTGTCGGCATGCAAGCATTAGAAACATTAGAAACATTTCAAGGCATGACAGAAGAACATGGTCATGGATGATGCGTGCGGGACGGGAAGAATCTATGCTGGCCGAAGATTTCTAAGGAGCTGCGTGGTGGTGGAGAATAAAGAAGAACTTCAGGGCAGGAAGCCCAGATGTGGACCTCATTTCAGAGACTACAGAAGCCGTGGTACCCGAAGGCTGGTCAAGCGACTTGAGCCGGGAGGCAGGCAGAGACGGAGGTGGTTAACACGGAACATGGAAGTCCAAACTGGTCAGTTGAGGGATGGGACTCAAAGCAGGTGGCAGAAACAACACAGGTGTGGAGAGGCCGTGTCCAGCCCTGCTGCTCCCACGGACAAACTGGGGCAGCGCTTTGGCTGACATTCCTCTCTCTTGCAAGACGGGGTTATTCTCTGGAGGCCTTTTCAATTATCCTAGTCCAAGGAAGATTAGATAATTACATGTCTATACAGGAGGCTGGAGTTCAGACACTAGAGGTCCCTGAGCAGGCAGTGTAATCGCATTGTGGCCATGCTTAGCAGGACAACCATTTCAAACAAGCACTGTCCTTAAGAAACTTTGAAATATTGTGAACTTTGCTGCTAGCCAAGCCATGTGAAGGCTAGAATTGGTGTTTTAAAGTTATGTGATGAGTCAGTGTTCATAAAATGAAGCTCCCACTTTGGAACGCAGAATACCCATTGGACAAGGTGAGACGTACATTCGGTTAATATCAAACTCTCCACTGCCAGTGACAGGCAAGCTAGGACTTAGCCTGCAGGCGCCTTTCCAAACTCCCTGCAGCACCGAGCATGGTGCTGGGACCCTGTGCCTCCTGTGAGAGGCACACTGCTGCTGTTAGAAGTGATTGACTTAGATGCTAGAACAGCAATGAGAAATGTCCTATAGCGAGAAAGGAGATGTCAGTGGTTAGAATAAGAGTCTCATAACTGCATTCACTCCATGAGACAGAGTTTGCCATTCAAAATTCTTGGAATAACAGTTTGGCAAGTGAATGCCACTTATTTAAGATCAATGTTGCGTGCCTGCCTAAAACATACACCCTCATCCAAATAAAACCCCTCCTCCCGTTTTCCTGATGTTAGGCATCTGGTGCAGGGGCAAGGCCAGCTGGCAGGAGAGGCTCTGTTTGGGGCGCTGCGGCTGAGGGAGGCAGGCTTCTGGCTACCTGGCTACCATCCAGACCCCTTTAAATTGCTTTGTTACAAATGGAATTAACTGACAAGATGATTTTCTCTCGTGGGCCAGCTCGCCTGAGTCTGTAACGCGTATGCACTTTATGGAAGGGGCAATCTTCTGTGTCAAGGGGCTCAGAGAAAGGCATTGAAAGCACACCATCCCTCACAGAAATGAACCTGCCTGGTACATGAAACCAGCCTGCGATTGGCCTTTCCATGTTGCCCTCCTCATTCAGCTACTGCGATTCTGGTTGTAAGGTAAAGTGGTGAGTAATCATTAAAATACCCAGTGTCTTCAGCTTGCCCCTCCTCTCAGCCAGCCATGCCCTACCTGTCCCAGCTGGGAAAATAAGACAGCAGACAAAAAGTAGTTCAAGGGCACAGCATTACAGCGGAGTCTCCTCTGTTTTAGCCATTAGGAACCATGCAGCAGGACCGGGATTCTATGCATTTCTGAGCCGGGAGGGTGAGGCCTGCGCCATGCTGGAAGAGCTGACTGATGTCAGTGCCAAATGAAACTACGTTCCCCAGCACATTCCCAGCACATAAAATAATACAGATAAGAGGTTCACCATTCAGTCACCGCCTTATCGTGTTGGAAGTATAAAAGTCCATTACGGAGTTAATATTTGTCTTTAAGAATGTTTTTTCTTCTCTTACCAGCTTACTATCACATCATGCTAATCACAGAGTACTTTAAAGAATTCTAAAATTACATGTGTTGTTAATCTGTAAAAGCAATAGAACAAAGCACAAGGATTAGGAAAAGTAAAACTGTTGATTTGTAGAGGGAGTTTTAGTGAGAGTATAATTTAATCCCTTTGAAGTTTTAAAAGCTCCTCCCCAACTTTCCAAAAAATCCTCATTTCCCCTTTTCAACCACTAACTCAATTTCAGATACACAAGAAAAGAGAAACAGCAGACGTGTGGGTATGTGTGCGTGTGCACGCACATGGGAGAAGAGGAGATTTAAGTGATTTAAGTGAACACGTGGGATGTTTACATGAGCTAAGAGAGCAGTTCTTCGCAGTCCACCAAGAATTCCCGGAATCATGGTCAGCCCCACTGTTTTATTCTAGGTCAGTGTCAGCTTCAGTAGCCGTGCTCCATGTCATAATACCTTACTAAGCCTCAATTTAAGGAAGAAATAGAAGAAATTAGATGAAGTGAGGGGGAAAAAGCGAGAGAGAAAAAGGAAAAGGGAGGAGAGGAGAGTTGGAACATGAACACGAGAGAGGAAAGATGCACTGAAAAGAGGGAGGGAGAGGAAGAAAAGGAGGAGAGACAGCGGAGAGTGGAGTGGGCGGAGGGCCTTTCCCAGCTCCACCCACCCACAGGGCAGGCAGGAAACTGACCCGCGGGACATTGTGTTCCTCCTGAAAAACAACCAGAGGAGCTCCTAAAGTAAACAGTTAATCCTGCTGTTTATCTTTGTAACTTGATGGGATGTGAACAGGGACGTTTCTACTCCCCAGAAATGTGGTTTCTATTCATTTAAAAATTGTATTTTCTCTTTGCTGAAAACAAGAGTGTGACATGTACACTCTGTAATATCAGAGAACAGGAAGAAATAAAAATCTTTCTTTGCTTAAAAGTGACTTAACTGAAAGCATTCCAAAAAGTCTGAGGAAGGCCTTTCTACCCTGATACATTCTCTCTATTTTGGGAAAATACTGCATTGCTGTAATGAACCAAACCAAATGAAAACAAACCACCTGCTGCAGGCTGATCTTTAAGGAAGACACAAGTAAAAGTGCTGACCTATGGTGCCATCGGGAATTTGATTTTGGTTATTGCTCGTGAAGGTAATACTACAACTGTGCCAATCAAGAGTAGGAAGAGTGCACTTTACATGTGACTGGAACTGTGCCTACATAACAAGTTTTCAAAGATAGTTATTATTATACATTTTTATTAACTGAAATATCTATTGAGAAAATAATAGGTAATTAAAATACCTGAGATTCATGTGCAGTTGTAAGATATATTAGAGAGACCCTGTATACACGTTGCCCATTTCCCCCCAATTCTGTACTTTATTCTAGCAAACAGTAAGTAGTTTCACAACCAGCATATTGATATTGATACAGTCCACCAATATTACTCAGATTTTACCAATTTCATGTGTGTGTGTGGGGGGATCGAGCTGCAACCCAGGTATGTACCCTGATTGGAATCGAACTGGCAACCTCTTGGTCGATGCTCAACCACCGAGCCATACCAGCTACGCTGTAAGAGTTTTTAAACATTCGATACCTGATTATTTAGTCAGGGGCACTGACCTCTTTTCCTTACATTGTCAAATAGAAAAATACAACAGCCAAAACAATAGCCACCTGGTGTGAATGAATTGAAATTATACCTATTTTTTTTTTTTTTTGGTCAGATCAGCAAAAAATCTAATTTTTTTTGGTGTGCCTCAGAATTGTAGTAATTAGTTCATCTGCCATTAAATGAAAAAGATTGAAAATTGCTGTCCTATGGCCACCATCACAGTCAAGATACTGAAGGGTTCCATCAGCAAAAGGTTCCCTCCTGCTACTTTTTTATAATCCACTTCCCTCCATCTCCCCAACTCTCATACCAAACATCTAGAAACCACTGTCATTTCAAAATGTTATAAAAATGGAATTTTCCAGTATATAACCTTTGGGATTGGCTTTCCCCCTTCAGCACAGTATGTTGGTGATTAATCCATGCTATTATGCCTTTTATTTTTATAACAGCTTTATTGAGACACTACAGGCCTGGTGCACGAAATTTGTACACTGGGGGAGCGGGTGGTGTCCCTCAGCCCAGCCTATACCCTCTTGCAATCCAGGACCCCTTGGGGGATGTCCGACTGCTGGTTTAGGCCCGTGCGGGATCGGGCCTAAACTGGCAGTCAGACAGCCCTCTTGCAATCCGGGACTGCTGGCTCCTAACAGCTCGCTTGCCTGCCTGCCTGCCTGCCTGATCACCCCTAACCACTCGCCTGCCTGCCTGATTGCCCCTAACTGCCTCTGCCTGCCTGTCTGATCGCCCCTAACCCCTCTGCCTGCCTGCCTGATCACCTCTAACCACTCTGCCTGCCTGCCTGATTGCCCCTAACCATCTCTGCCTTGGCCCCCCGCCACCGCGGTTTCATCTGGAAGGACGTCCGGAAGGTCGTTTGGCTGTCCAGTTTAATTAGCATATTATGCTTTTATTATTATAGATCATTTATATACTATAAAAATCACTTTTTTTTTATTGTGGCAAGATACACATATCATAAAATTTACCACTTTAACCATTTTAAGGGTATTGACTCTTAAGTACATTCACAATGTTCTGCAGTCATCAGCACTATCTAGTTCCTGAATATTTTCATCACCTCCCCCCAAAAACCTTATCTATTTAAAAAAAATTTATTGTTGAAAGTATTACATATGTCTCCTTTCCCCCTGCTCCACTGACCCTTTCTAGCCGGCTGTCACCCACAGCCCCAGCCCCAGCCCTTCACCACCCTATTGTCTATCAGCCTCCTCAATCTTCCTCCCCTGAGTTTCTGGAAGCAATTAATCTACTTTCTTTCTCTATGGATTTGCATATTCTGCATATGTCACATAAATGAAATCATATAATGTGTGGCCTTCTGTGTCTGGCTTCTGTCACTTAGCATGTTTTCAAGGTTTATCTATGTGGTAGCATGTGTCAGTACTTTACTCCCTTTTGCTGCTGAATAGTATTCCATTATATGGATATATCACATTTTGGTTATCCATCTATTAGTGGATGCACATTTGAATTGTTTCTACTTTTTTTTTTCCTTTTATGAATAATGCTGCTATGAACATCTGTGTGGAAGCTTTGTGAACATGTTTCCAATTCTTATGAGTATATTCCTAGGAATGCAAATGCTGGGCTGTATGGTAACTCTATGCTTAACTTTTTGAGAAACTGCTAAACTTCTTTTACAAAGTGGCTGCACTATTTTACATTGCCACTAGCTGAGTATGAGGATTCCAGTTTCTCCACATCCTTTCGAATACTTATTGTTTTCTGTCTTTTTTATTATAGCCATCCTAGTGGGTGTGAAGTGGTATCCCATTGTGGGTTTGTTTGCATTTCCCTAATGACTAATGATGTTGATTATCATGTGCTTCTTGGTTATTTGTATATCTTCTTTGGAGAAATGTCTATTCAAATCCTTTGACCATTTATTTAGGTTATTCTTTTATGTTGACTTGTATGAGTTCTTTATATATTCTGAATATGAGTTTCCTATCAGATATGTGATTTCCAAATAAATCTCTCCTATTCTCAGGGTTGTCTTTTTACTTTCTTCATGATGTCCTTTTAAGTGCAAAAGGTTTTAATTTTGATGAAGTCCCGTTTATGTATTTTTCTTTTGTTGTGTTATGTTTTTTGTTGTTATATGTAAGGAACCACTGCCTAATACATAAAGTTATGAAGATATATTCCTGTTGTCTTCTGAGAGTTTTAGTTCTTACATTTAGGAGTATGATTTGTTTTGACTTAATTCTTGTGTATATTGTAAGGCAGTGTGGCAGGACAGTAAGAAGCTAGGAAAATTCCAGGGCAAGTGGAGTAGGGAAAGGGACACAAGAAAATCAAACAAATTAAACAATTTGAACAATTTACACCCAGCTAGTGAGTTGCCAGATCTTATCTTCCTTAACCAAGGACACTTGAAATAAATGGTTTATATCTCCCCTCCCTAACCAGAGAATACATAGCTTAAATCACCCTGGCCGGGGAGATAGAGGACAGAGACCCAATTAATGCCATTTGTGCCTGCCAAATCTAAGAACAGATGCAGTCAGGGGAACAAATAACAAAAACCCATTAAAGTCAGACAGACCCAAGATAAAAGTAAAATAGTAAAGCAGACCAAAAAATAATCCCAAACTTCCCTATACATCATTGTGATGTATCAGCATATTAAAAACACACCTGGAAAGCTGATGAATATTCTGCTGAAACCCTCCCTTAGATTCTCATCTGCAGAAAAAAGATAAACAATCCTTGAAGACAAAGACCCAGTGCGGGCTCTCTCTAGAGCAGTGGTTGCCAACCTTTCGGACCTCACGGACCACCAGTGGTCCATGGACCACCGGTTGGCGACCGCTGTTCTAGAGCACGTCTATGCCCTTCTCAGGTATTAACTTTTTACTTCCTTCTAAACTCTAACGGTCCCTATGAGACTTGCAACCAGGGAGCAGTTGGCAGCGGCAGCTCATCCAGGCTTATCCCCTGATCCTGTCTCCAAGACCCCCTTTTCCTCTGACTTCCTGTGAGCGGCGAGCAGCCCTGCCTTGGCTCACTTCTTCCCTATAACATTTCTAGAGAGCCAAAGCAGAGCACCGCCTTGCTCTCCCCTGTTGCTTCTACCCTAAGTCCTTTGTTTCACTGTCCCCAGGTTTAATAAACTTATTCTCAACTTCACCTGGACTCTTGTTGTGAAATCTTTCCTACACGGAGTCAAGAACTCACACACTACAGGCTGGCCTGAGGAAATCCCACTCCAGGCCTACCCATCTGGTAACAGTGGAGGTCAACTAAGTTGTTTTGCATGTGGATATCCAGTTGTCTGTGTTGTTTGTTGGAATTACTATTCTTTCCCCATTGAATTGTCTGTCATCCTTGTCAAAAATCATTTGACCATGAATCTAAGGTATTATACCTTTTAAAGTATATAAATCATTCCAGGAACTTATAAAAAAATGTTATGTGAGTGTAGATCTTTAAGAAAGAAAGAAATCATCTGCTCTAGGAGAGGATGTAATCAGAATTTTAGTCTATCACTGGCAAAGAGTGATAGGAATGCATCTGTGCTTCCTAGGGTACTCAGACTAAATTTGCTGCTGTATTCATTTAGGTCCAGAGAATACAAAGCAAATGTAACTGCCCAGTATCTAATTTCAACTAGTTCTATTACTATGCCATCACTGTGCAGAGGACTCCAAAGCTTTATGTCCAAACTTGTTCCTCCTCCTGCATGCTCCCTCTTTGTGTAATGTGGCCTTATCAGTCTCAGCCACTGTTAAAAACCTTGAGAGTATTCTTTATTTCCTATCCAGTTGCTACAGCCTATCCATTTTACTTCTATTCCTGTTATCACTGTCTTGTTCTGCTTGACCTTTGTTGCCTCCTATGTGGATTAGGCAAATGGATTAGGCAAATACTTCCCAACTTGTCTCCTAACCTCATTCTTTCCTTTCTTCTAACCCCTCCTATAGGTTGCTGCTAAAGTAAGCTTTCTTGCAATACAGAGTTAATTATGTCACTTATCTAGTCATGGACCTTCAAAGGTATCCCAGTGACTCCTACTAGTCTCTTGACATGTGTGTACGTCTAAGGTCAAGCTCCTGCAACCTTCTTCTCATCTGAGTCTTGAATCCCATTAGTTCCTCTAAACTAATGTGGTATTCCCTGCCACCTCCACTTACCAAAGAACACTCATGTTTCAAAGTCAAATTCAAATTCCACATCTTTCGTGAAGACTTCTCTCACTGCAATAGTGTAAACAATTCTTTTTTCATTGTATTCAAAGTGGTTTATTTATTGCCTTTTTTCAGTTCTTGTCACATTCTACTATATATAATAATAAAAGCATAATATGCTAATTAGACTGGACAGCTAAACGACCTTCTGGGTGTCATTCCGGACGAAGCCGCTGCAGCGGGGGACAAGGCAGAGATGGTTAGGGGCGATCAGGCAGGCAGGCAGAGGCGGTTAGGGGCGATCAGGCAGGCAGGCGAGTGGTTAGGGGCGATGGGACAGGCAGGTGAGTGGTTAGGGGTGATCAGGCAGGCAGGCAGAGTGGTTAGGGGCAATCAGGCAGGCAGGTAAGTGGTTAGGGGCAATTAGGCAGGTAGGCGAGTGGTTAGGGGTGACCATGCAGGCAGGCAGAGGCAGTTAGGGGTGATCAGGCAGGCAGGCGAGTGGTTAGGGACAATCAGGCAGGCAGGTGAGCGGTTAGGAACCAGTGGTTCCGGATTGCGAGAGGGATGTCCGACTGCCGGTTTAGGCCCGATCCCAGTACCGGCAGTCGGACATCCCCTTAGGGGTCCCGGATTGCGAGAGGGTGCAGGCCAGGCTGAGGGACCCCCCACCCGCGCACAAATTTTGTGCACTGGGCCGCTAGTCTACGCTAATAAAAGAGAAAGATGCAAATTGACTGTACCGTCGCAATGCCCACCAGTCAATCAGGAGTGAGTATGCAAATTAACACAACAAAGATGGCGGGTTAATTTGTATACGCAGGCACCGCCCCAGCCGCTCCAGGCCTCTGGGCAGTGTGGGAGGGCGGAAAGGTGGCTCCAAGCCAGAGCGAAGGCAGAAAGGCAGCTCCTGCCGTCACGAAGGCGGTGCCAGCAGCCAGAGGAAGGAAGGCCCATTCTTGCACGAGTCTTCGTGCATCGGGCCTCTAGTGTATTATAAAAGCTTGAGTAGATCTTTCCCTCTCTTCTTTTTGCCAGGAAGTTTCTTAAGGGTGAGGATCATATTTCTCATTACTCCATATACTCAAAACAGCCCTTAGCTCAGAGCATTACAGATGACCAACGTTATGTATTACAGAATACTAACAGGGTGCGCTAAGTGGAATTAATTGACAGGTATTTATTCAGGTTTTAGTGGGGATACAAGATATATGATATAGTTCCTACCCTCAGGGTCAATAAAAGGTATCAAAATGGCCGAAACCGGTTTGGCTCAGTGGATAGAGCGTTGGCCTGCGGACTCAAGGGTCCCAGGTTCGTTTCCGGTCAAGGGCATGTACCTTGGTTGCGGGCACATCCCCAGTGGGGGGTGTGCAGAAGGCAGCTGATCGATGTTTCTCTCTCATCGATGTTTCTAACTCTCTATCCCTCTCTCTTCCTCTCTGTAAAAAATCAATAAAATATATTTTAAAAAAAAGGTATCAAAATGGCCAAGAGACATGAAAAAATGATCAAAGTCACTAATCAGAGAGATGCATATTAAAAGAACAATGAAATATTACCTCACACCTGTCAGAATGGCTATCATCAACAAATCAACAAATGACAAGTGCTGGCAAGGATGTGGAGAAAAGGGAACTCTAGTACACTGCTGGTGGGAATGCAGACTGGTGCAGCCATTGTGGAAAACAGTATGGAGTTTCCTCAAAAAATTAAAGATGGAACTCCCATTTGACCCAGGGATTCCACTTCTAGGAAGATATCCTAAGAAACCAGAAACACCACTCAGAAAGAATATATGCACCCCTATGTTCAGAACAGCGCAATTGACCATAGATAAAATCTAGAAACAGCCCAAGTGCGCATCAGCAGATGAGTGGATAAAAAAGCTGTGGTACATTTGCACAACGGGATACTCACAGCTGTAAAAAAGAAGAAACTCTTACCATTTGCAACACCATGGATGGATTTGGACAGTATTATGTAAGTGAAATAAGCCAGATAAGCCAGTAAGAGAAAGGTAAGTATCACATGGTCTCACTCATGTGGACTCTAATGAACAAAATAAACTAATGAACAAAACAGATCCAGAGACAGAGAAGCATGAAACAGACTGATGAATTTCAGAGGGGAGGTAGGGATGGGAGTGGGTGGGCGGGGAGAAATTAACCTGAGAACTTATATGCATATATGCATAGCCCATGGACACAGACAATAGTGTGGTGAAGGCCTGGGAGGGGTGGGTGCAAGGTAGAGGGGGTCAATGAGGAAAAAAACACAAAGGGGACATATGTAATACTTCCAACAATAAAGATACATTTTAAAAAATGCTTTACATAGGTAATTCACAAAGTGACACCTCTGAATTGTACAGAGTAGCAAGGAAAATTAGCATCCTAATGAAGTTCCAAATTAGAACAAAATAAATAAAATTTATTACTCAGATTGTGTCAAATCAAGTCAGCAGAATGTGGTCTTATTTCTCCCATTTATTCCCCAACTTACCCTCAAATGATTTGGTATTCCCATTTTCCTATGCCTACTCATCAATGAAACCTGAAGAGACAAGTGTCTGTAACCGAGTGCAGAGTAAGGAGCAAGGCACCAACCATGGGGCACATATTTTGGTAGTGCCACAGGTAAGTTACAGTGTCCCGTGGCTTCCTCAGCATCACCAAATAATACGTTGGACAAACCGGAGTTATCACAGCCTTTCTCAACCAGGTTTCATGAAGGAATTAAACACCCAAACTCTAAGGCTGTAATGAACGTAATGGATAAGGACCCCCGGTGCATCTAGAATGGCATTAGGTATGTACAGTCTTGGGAGGAATGAGAAGACAGTCACTCACATAATCTTCAGGGTTCTGGAGTTCCAATGAGGAAGCCAGTTTAGAGTAAATGAAGTATGGGCAAAGGCACTACTGTATTGGGCCTACTGACCCAACAAGAAACAGGGTTTGTTTAATCATACTTAGATGACTTGCTTCTGAATCAGGGTTTCACACTCCAAGCTGACTAACTGGCCTAGAAACCAGTTCTGTCTAATGCAATGCTTGTAAATCATTTGGATTTGTAAAGTACAGGTATATATTCTAAAACACAAACTACCTTGGCAAAAGGCATACGTACCACAAGGCTTTTTTCTTTCTAAGTATCAATGGTAATTTTGTAAATTCTTCTGCAATCCTAAGAATACCGGTTCTAGAAACAATATCGAGAAATATTAAATTGTTCTAAGATATTTTAAAATGAAGTCATTCCATTTTGATGTAGTCCCATTTGTTTATATTTTCTTTAGTTTCCATTGCCCCTAGGAGCTGTATCGGTGAAGATATTGCTTCGGCATATGTCTGAGATTTTGCTGCCTGTGGATTTCTCTAAGATTTTTATGGTTTCCTGTCTTACATTTAAGTCCTTTATCCATTTTGAGTTTATTTTTGTGAATGGTGTAAGTTGGTGGTCTAGTTTCATTTTTTTTTTTTTGCATGTATCTGTCCAATTTTCCCCTCATCATTTATTGAAGAGACTCTCTTGCCTCCTTTGTCAAATATTAATTGAGCATAGTGGTTTGGGTCGATTTCTGGGTTCTCTATTCTATTCCTTTGGTTTATATGTCTGTTCTTGTGCCAGTACCAGGCAGTCTTGAGAACATTGGCTTTGTAATACAGCTTGATATCTGGTATTGAGATCCCTCCTACTTTGTTCTTCTTTCTCAGGATTGCTGAAGCTATTCGGGGTCTTTTTTTATTCCAGATGAGACTAAACCTTCAGGGGTCACCTTCAGAAGACGCCTCTTTATTAGATAGAAGGTTCTCAGGGATGAATTTGCTCCATTTCCAGCCTACCAACCTTAGTACATGGAATGCATGCCACACCAGCTGACACTCTTCCCAGCTTCTTACCCAGCCTCATCTTCCCACCTGGTCAGGACATACAGGATACTTGCTGCCTATAGGTCTTTGTTTTACAATGATTATCAACTATTCTACATCTGTTCACTCTCAACTGTGGCATCAGAATGAGAGCTGGGGGGCAGCTTTCTCCCAGACAGAAGCGCTGGCAGAAGCCATTGTTCCTTTGATGAGCTGTCCCCCAACAGAGCCAGCAGAGGGGCTCCATACTGGAGACTGCATCAACCTGGCTAACTGTTTGCCCCATCCTGGTGATTACCCGAGTCCCCGTCCCACCCAACTTTTGGGTCCACTCAAGCTGTAGCTGTCTTGGTTCATGCTTCAGATTGTTCTAAAATCTCTCAAACAAGGAGAGAAACCAAGATGGCGGCATAGGTAAACACCTATACTGCTGCCTCGCACAACAATTTCAAAACTGCAACTGGAAGACAGAGCGGACAGCGTCCAGAACCACAGGAAAGCTGGCTGAGTGGAAATTCTACAACTAGAAGGAAAGATAAAAGGACACTGAGACCCAGAGGAGCTGTGGAGGACAGAGGTGTGGAGACCCGTGTGCGCGGAAAGGGCGGGCGGCTGAATATGCGGCTGGCTTACTCGCGGCACGCAGAGAGGGCGGGCAGCAAATGCGCGGCTAGCTTTCTCGTTCAGGAGGGAAACGAAATCTCCTGACTGCACTGAAATCCAGTTCTGGGTAAGACTTTGGGTACCCAGACTCATTCGGGGAGAAACTGGACTGTCTGGTAGCGGGAGAAACTCGAGGGCAGCCTTCTCTCAGAGGTGCGTGCAGCCATTGCCGCAGGACACTGAGACACAGGGGCCTTGTAGGGCGGGGCCGACGGGAAACCAAGGCTGTCTGCTCCACCCTGAGACTCCGCCCCATCCAAGCTGAGCACAGAAGCTCTCCCAGCGGAGACACAGCTGATCCTCACAGCCAATTGGCCTGGAGGTCAACTCCCCCCAGTGATACTAACAACAATCTAGGCTTAACTAGAACAAGACTGCACACACAGCCCACAAAGGGGCACACCAATAGTGTCCACCTCAGGTAACTGGGGAGGCTGAGCCACTGGGCCCTGCTAGGCACCTAGCACACAAAGCCACTCCATCAACTCGGGGAAGCAGCCAAAATGTGGAGAAAAGAGGCAGGTCACAAATGAAGGAAATGGAGGAAAGTAAACGACTGGATATAGAGTTCAAAACCATGGTTATAAGGTTTTTCAAGAATTTCCTAGAAAAGGCCGATAAATTTAACAATATCCTCGAGGATATGAAAAAGGATCAACTAGAAATTAAGCATACACTGACTGAAATAAAAAAATATTATACAGAGACCTAAAAGCAGAGTAGAGGATGCAAGAACCAAGTCAAAGATTTGGAATACAAAGAAGCAAAAAACACTCAACCGGAAAAGCAAAAAGAAAAAAGAATCCAAAAAGTTGAAGATAGTGTAAGAAGCCTCTGGGACAACTTCAAGCGTACCAACATCAGAATTATGGGGGTGCCAGAAGATGAGAGAGAGCAAGATACTGAAAACCTATTTGAAGAAGTAGTGACCGAAAACTTTCCCCACCTGGTGAAAGAAATAGACTTACAAGTCCAGGAAGCGCACAGAACCCCAAACAAAAGGAGTCCAAAGAGGACCACACCAAGACACATCATAATTAAAATGCCAAGAGCAAAAGACAAAGAAAGAATATTAAAAGCAGCAGGAGAAAAACAGTTAGTTACCTACAAAGGAGTACCCATATAATTGTCAGCTGATTTCTCAACAGAAACTATGCAGGCCAGATAGGAGTGGCAAGAAATATTCAAAGTGATGAATAGCAAGAACCTACAACCAAGATTACTCTACCCAGCAAAGCTATCATTTAGAATTGAAGGTCTGATAAAGAGCTTCATAGATAAGAAAAAGCTACAGGAGTTCATCACCACCAAACCAGAATTATATGAAATGCTGAAAGGTATTCTTTAAGAAGAGGAAGAAGAAGAAAAAGGTAAAGATAAAAATTATCAACAACAAATACATATCTATCAACAAGTGAATCTAAAAACCAAGGGAATAAAAAATCTGATGAACAGTATTAACTGGTGAATATAATAGAATTAGGGATATAGAAAGTGAGTGGACTGACAATTCTTGGGGGAAAAGGGGAGTGGGGGGTGCGGGAAGAGACTGGACAAAAAGCGTACACCTATGGATGAGGACAGTGGGGGGGAGGTAAGGGTAGAGGGTGGGGTAGGAACCTGGTGGAGGGGAGCTATTGGGGGGGGGGGGAGAAAGAGGAACAATTGTAATAATCTGAACAATAAAGATTTATTTTAAAAAAAAAGGAACATTCAAGGGGCCAAAGAGCCACATGTGGCTCGCGAGCCGTGGTTTGCCGACTACTGGGGTAGGACAACAGGGAGGAACAGTAGGGAGGGATTATAAAAGAGTATCAGACAAAACTTTTGGGAATGGGGCATATGTCCATGCTGCTAATTTCTTGATTGTGGTGATGATATCACAAGTATACATAATATGTACAGTTTATTTTATATCAATTAAACCTCAATAAAGCTGTTAAATAATAAAAAATCAAATCAAATCTCTCAAACAAGCAGCATCCGCCTCAGCAAGCCCCATACCGCTCACTAAGTGGCCCCAGACCCCGCACAAGCAGCAGCCATCTTCAGAACACTTTGTATCTATGCCTGGTGGCCCCAGGCAGAACACAGGCAGTGGCTGACCTTAGCCTGCACCTCCCAGGAGGCCCTGGAGCCAGCACACCCAGTGGACAGCTCCAGAACATGCCAAAGCACCACCACCCAACCACCTCCACAAGCAACACACTCAAGAAGCGGATTCTGCATGTACCAGTGTCCAGCTGAAGTAAGTCCTGCTCTATGTGGTGGGCCCCTGCACGGCTGGTCCTCCAAGGTGGTGGGAGATTGGTGTTCAGTGGTCACAGCCAATCCTTGTAGCTGATGGGCCTGGGTAAATCCCTCTCATTGATGTGCCAACAGCAATCAAGACTCAACTACAACAGGAGGGTGTACAGCCCACATGGGGGGCGGGGGGAGGATGCGCACCTTGAGTACCCAGCTGGGATGATAGGGGAGGCTGTGCCACTGGACCCTACAGGATACCCACTCCACCAAGCCTGGGAGATGTAGCAGGTACACTTAATGCATAGAAACAAGCACAGGGAGGCTGCCAAAATGAAGACACTAAAAAACATGTCCCAAATGAAAGACCAGAATAAAACTCCAGGAGAGGAACTAAACAAAATAGAGACATGCAATCTACTAAATGCAGAGTTCAAAACTCTGGTTATAAGGTTATCAAGGAACTTAGTGAGGACCTCAACAGCATAAAAAAGAACCAGTCAGAAATGAAGGTTACACTGCCCTAGCTGGTTTGCCCTCACACTATTTATTGCGTAGTTAATCTTTCTCTACTGCTTTGAAATATATACATTATTTACCAAGCTCATTTGGGGCTTTCTCTTCTGTTCCACGGTTTATCTATTACATTAAGTGAAATAACTCTTTAATTTTAAAAGGTGACTTTCATTATTTTGTACTTCTAACAGTTGGATGTTGCCTATCTTATGCTGGTTTTGTGTAAAGATAACTCCTTTCGGGGCCAGTACCTGGCTTTCATGTTCTGATCTCTCTCATCCTCTGCAAGCTTATATCCAATCTGATTTCTCCAGCTCAGTCTTTAATGGGCACCTCTACCTCAACAAGGGCATACTGGAACTCTAAACTTCCACTGCTAAACCTCCAAGTCTCCCCGCCTCAGTAACTGACACGACCATCAAACCAACAACCTCCTAATCATCCTTGATTCCCCTCTTTCTATCATCCCACATCCAATCATTAGCAAGTACTGTGACCTCTATCTTTAAAACAGATCTTGAATCTTCCTACTTTTGACCACTTCCTCACTAGCACTCTGACACAGGTCACCAGTCTTACCTGTCTGGATTCCTAAAATGGCCTTCTAACTCATTTCCTGTTCCCACTCCTATGCCTCCACATTTCATTTGCTCTAGAGTAGCCTGAGGGATCTTTACAGATCAGATCACATCCATCCCATGCTTGACACTTCGAAGGCTTCTCATCATATTGGAATGAAGCTGCTTGCCTCCTCTCTGTGCTCATCTTCTATCTTGGCCCCTGGGTTCACAAGTCCCGGCCATGCCACCTTCCTTTCTGCGGTTGGAACACACCAAATTCATCCTTTTCTTTGCCTGTAAAATTGTGTCTTCCAGAATTTTCCATGGCTGGCTCCATCTTTTCACTTAGGTCCTATCTCAAAGGGCTCCTTCCTAGGCTTTCCCTGACTAGTCACTCCAAGGTAACCTTGACACCGCCCCCCCCCCCCCCACGTTACTTTCTATCACAGAACAATATTATTTCTCATAATGATAGCAAACATTTTTTTGAACACTTTAATAAGGAGGAGAGGCAATTCCAGTCTCTATTCGGATTTATGCTATTTACCCTACCTTGCCAGGTGTGCAAATTAGGAGGTGGCTGGGAAGGTCCACAGTGGAGGCTATAATCTCCAGGGTCTTCCTCATTGGAAATCCCCACGGTACTGGCTTGGTCATGTTTCTCAGCTTTTGTGTGAGCAGCAGTCTTTGCTAAGGACCAGCCACCAGTATTCTGGCCTTAGGGTAGCTAGACAGACTGAGGGTGGAGCCCTCCAGAATGTAAACACTACCCCCTAAGCCTCTGTTGACAGTGTGCTTAGAGTTTAAATAGTGCACTTAAAAAGTATGTACATGTCACTATGATGAATAAAACATACCATGGCAAAAAACCAACCTTCAATGAATTGAAAGAATGTGTTAGGTATTGCTATGCAAGGTCATGATATCATATAGCTGAACTACTATTTTGTTTGGAGCAGGAACAACACTGTTCATATTAATTCGTCTGAATACACAGTTCAAAGTTTTTTCATTTCAAATACTTCTTTTTGTGTATAATATATAAGAAACATTTAATTATTGAAATAGAAGATCACATTTCTACAAGTTTGAAGATGAGTACCACATAATGCAGAACAGAAAAAATAAAGAATATTGTATTATTAACCACCTGAATATTAGTATTTTCTATCACAATTAGGTAGATGGGCTGAATTTTGCTTAAAAGACATTCCACTTAAGAGAAACATCCCACAGTTTCTGTATGTAGTATTCACATTTTAAGGCCTTTATAAATCTCAATGTGCATAAGATATTGGCCAAGAAAACCAATTCACTAGCAATGGTTTTCATTGCAGTAGAACAAAGTAGAATAGATGAGTGCATTCTGCATTCAAAACACAAGATTCAATATGCCAAAATCATCATGTATGAATAAGATCCATTCTAAGACCTTTAAATTTCCCAAATTTACAAAGATTGGTGCACATGTGCTTGCCTTCCACCAAATGGCACTTTTTGTCGAGTTTTCCATGAATAAACTCAAAAATTCAAAGCTGCTTTTTAAATCTCCACTGAAGTTTCCTATTTTATTAATGACCTTTTTAAAATAAGAAAAACATTAACACTTTATAAGAGTTATTGTTTATGGGAGATCTCAGAGACAGTGACGAAGCTGCCTTGCCATGCCATGTAGTGATGGTGTGAGCTGCATATAGCGAGCACAAGGCAATTTCTTACCCCACAAAGTCTCCATTCACCACACATTGCAAGGCCTTCAGGGCCAGTCTCAGCCAAGGCTGTGAATGCTAATCCTTGCACACCAGGGACCACACTAACACATGCACCACACCAAGGCCTGCCACTGCCAAACCGATCTGCCACTGCTCTTAGGCCCTAGCAGTTCATGACTAGGTTGGATTAGAACTCCCCAAATTGCTGGTTCTCCACTCCTCACCCAAGTATTATATTTCATTCACCACTGAGCAAGAAGCTATTTGAGGAATTCATTATCTTTTAACCCAGCCCTTAAATGTGCCAGGTTGGGAGAAGCTGAGACAGTTAGTAGGGCTTTTGTGCTGGGTGGTGGCGGAGTACCCAGACTCGATTTGGCCCATCCTCTCTTGAGAATTTGTCCACAGCCTCTTAGAGTCTGAATCTGCACAGAAGCTCTTAACCACGCATAGCATCCATATGTGCTGGCGTTAGTACAACCATTTTTTATTTAAGTTTCAAGAACTATTAAGCCCTTAGTACTATCATTCTTAAACACTTACTGTTTAATAATCCCACTATCCATGAGCATTTATTTGCAATGGTTATCCTCTAAAAATGTCCATCTAGCATAGGCACTCAAATAAATTTGTTGAATATTGTTTCAAATATGAAGCAAAAATGAATCTATGACAAACTATGTAACATCATAGAAATAAAAAGTGCACCTCAACCATACATAACTATTTTTCAGCACCTACTAATTAAATTTCCCTTTTAAATCAGAGCTCAACAGTTGTAGTCTATAGCCTAACATTTTATAGTTCTAATGCTTATTATCAAGTAATGTATTCAGAAATTTTGAGACTTTGAATTCTTTTAAAAGATAGAAAATGTGTTTTTGTACATCCTGCATTCACAGATATTATTTCATTCCAAAATGAAATTTTAGGATTATGTGGCTATGCTGTTATCCTCTACTTCTTTCATACATATTTTATTTCCCTCTTCCTATTGAGTTCTTTCCAGCTCTATTGGTGAATATGAAGGATTTCAATTGCTTTTTATTGGCCGTCCTAAACTCCCAGAGGTGGGAACTAAGCCCTATGCATCTTGGATTTCTTTGATATAACTTAGAACCTGTCAATCAAAGGCAGAAGTGTTGCTAAGGCAGGGCTTGACTTTGCTACTTCAAGCAAGCAGAACATCAACAAATATGTCAGGGTCTGACCAGTTGCTTTGATGCGTCAAATGGCAGGAATGAGGCACCCAGTTTGCTGATTCAACTGGTAGCCTACACAGAGTGATTCTAGAACTGGAAGTAGCAGCAACAACTTCCTGATCACGTAGGAAGTTGTTAGCTGTGGCTTTGGGGCTGGTGGAGAGCTGAAGTACTAGATGGCAGGTAGGTCGGAACCAGTAGAGGAGATGGAGGAGGAGAGAAACCCACCCAGGGACCAGGAATGGCTCAGAGAGTCGCTGAGGCTGACAGAAGAAATTCTTACACTACCCCCTGCAGAAATGCTTCATAATGACAGTAAATGATAAAAGTGTCATCCCAGGAAAGAGAGTTAGGTCATGGGTGATAATGAAAAATGTCTGAGTGACAAGAAATACTAAATTAGTACAATAACTAAAGAAAGCTCTATCTTTGGAACAAGTTTAGAAGGATCTTTTCCTTGGGCAGCAGAAAATTCCTCCTGGTGATCAGAGCTACATATTAAACATTGCAAAACAGAGCATTCCTACTTCTAAAGCCTCTATCTGACCATGGCCACTGAAGCTGGTATAAACTCGATAATGATTTAAAATGAACTTGTATTTTCTTTTTTTGTTTCTCCTTTATTTTATTGATTTTTTACAGAGAGGAAGGGAGAGGGATAGAGAGTTAGAAACATCAATGAGAGAGAAACATCGATCCGTTGCCTCCTGCACACACCCTACTGGGGATGTGCCCGCAACCAAGGTACATGCCCTTGACTAGAATCGAACCTGGGACCCTTCAGTCCATAGGCCGACGCTCTATCCACTGAGCCAAACCAGTCAGGGTGAACTTGTATTTCCTTAATATTCTTTTATTTCTTGATATCTAAAACCATTCTCTGATAAAAGAAACCCAAGTACCTTGCAGAAACGATTGTATCTAGGCGTGGGGTAGGAAATACACAAGATGAGACTGGAACATCTTTTAGTGCCTAAAAGTAAGAAAGTACTCAAAACAAAACAAAAGCAAAACCAAAAACCCAATGATGGGACTATGTCAGTGGTTCTCAACCTTTTCAATGCTGTGACCCTTTAATACAGTTCCTCATGTTGTGGCGACCCCCAACCATAAAATTATTTTCGTTGCTACTTCATACCTGTAATTTTGCTACTGTTAACGAATCGTAATGTAAATATCTGTGTTTACCGATGGTCTTAGGCTCTAACCTGAGAACCGCTAGCAGGGTCGCCTAAGACCATAGGAAAACACAGATATTTACATTACGATTCATTAACAGTAGCAAAATTACAGGTATGAAGTAGCAACGAAATAATTTTATGGTTGGGGGTTGCCACAACATGAGGAACTGTATTAAAGGGTTAAGGCAATAAAAAGGTTGAGAACCACTGGACTATGTCAAAGAGAAAAGGGAGTCAACTGAAAGAGCTTCAACGGCAAAAGCTGAAACAGTTTGAGCAACAAAATAAATAAAAAAGCACTGGACTTTAAACCTAAGTACAAATTAAATATTCATGAGTCCATAATGATGTGTATATCCTATATAATTGTATATAACAAAGAGGTAATATGCAAATTGACCATCACTCCAACATACAAGATGGCTGCCCCCATGTGGACACAAGATGGCCGCCAAAGATGGCCGTCAGGGGAGGGCAGTTGGGGGTGACCAGTCCAGCAGGGGAGGGCAGTTGGGAGGGACCAGGCCTGCAAGGGAGGGCAGTTGGGGGCGATCAGGCCTGCAGGGGAGGGCAGTTAGGGGTGACTGGGCCAGCAGGGGAGGGCAGTTGGGGGCAATTGGGCCAACAGGGGAGCAGTTAGGCGTTGATCAGGCTGGCAGGGGAGTGGTTAGGGGGTGATCAGGCTGGCAGGCAGAAGCGGTTAGGGGCAATCAGGCAGGCAGGCAGGCGAGCAGTTGGGAGCCAGCAGTCCTAGATTGTGAGAGGGATGTCCGACTGCCCGTTTAGGCCCGATTCCCGGGATCAGGCCTAAACGGGCAGTCGGACATCCCTCAAGGGGTCCCAGATTGGAGAGGGTGCAGGCTGGGCTGAGGGACACCCCTCCCCCCCCCGTGCACTAATTTCATGCACCAGGCCTCTGGTGTGTGTGTATACACACACACACACACACACACACACACGAGGCCTGGTGCACACAATTCGTGCATAGGTGCAGTCCCTAGGCCTAGCCAGCAATCGAAGTGTGAGCATCTGGCATGGAAGGGCAGGTCCCAGCTGACTTCTGGGCCCTGGGCAGCACCTGGGCTTCGGGCCCCCGTGCGTCCCCCTCCACCTGAGTCACAGCGCCTTAGTACCCATGTGGAGATGTGGTGAGTACAGCCGGATACCGCAGGCCAGGGCACAGCATGGGCCTCTGGGCTGCCCAGTGGCGCTGCACAGAAGCCAGGCGGGCAGCATGCTCTCTCCCAACTGGCCTCGCAGACCAGCTCCTGCATGAACCCACAGGGAGCCTGACTGGTCCCTGTGGTCCCGGTGGCTGCAGCCCAGCTTACCCGGAAGATGCCATGCAGGTGCGGGGCGGGCTCCTCACAGGTGCCCAGCACCTGAGCGCAAGGGCTTTCTGGCACCCCGGGGGAGGGTATAAGGGGAGTGAGAGCGAGTTTGGTGGACACCCCACATTCTCACCGCACCTCCATCCCTGTCATCCCCACCCCCAGGGAGCCACATTCTCACCGCACCTCCGTCCTATCACCCCTGCCCTCAGGTAGCCAGCGAGAGGTTGCACCGTGTCACCGACTCCTGCAGTGTTCCGTGCCACCCCCTGGTGGTCAGTGCATGTCATAGCAAGCGGTCAAACTCCCGGTCAAGGGGACAATTTGCATATTAAGCTGTTATTATTTAGGATATATATATACTAGTGACCCGGTGCACAAAATTTGTGCATGGAGGGGGAGGTTCCCTCAGCTCAGCCTGCACCCTCTCTAATCGGACATCCCTCTCACAATCTGGGACCGCTGGCTCCTAAGGATCGGGCCTAAACCGGCAGTTGGACATCCCTCTCACAATCTGGGACTGCTGGCTCTTAACTGCTCACCTGCCTGCCTGCCCCTAACTGCCTCTGCCTGCCTGCCTGATTGCTTCTAACTGCTCTCCCCGGTAGGCCTGATCTCACCCCCAACTGCCCTCCTCTGCCAGCTAATTTGGTTCTGATTGGTCACTTTCTATGCCAGTCAGTGTCAAAAGCTCCACCTCCTAGGCAGCCATTGGTTCCTCACACTTCACCCAGAGGCAACAGATCAGTCCCTGCTTCTCTCTCCAGGCCTCTCTCTGGCCCTGATTCGCAGCCCTCTCAGCAGTCAGTGCTGGGGCACCATGCCAGCAGTGGAAGCAGTCAGCGCTGGGATGACTGCTCTCAGGGTTTTTATATATTAGGACACACACACACACACACACATACACACACACACACACACACACACACACACACACACACACACACGTATGTACATATATATATTTTTCGAGTAAATAAGTGGGGGGGAGAAGAAATAAGTCTCCCATGCATTAGAATTCCAAGTAATTACTCCACTGTCATAGAGAGGGATCAAAACTCCTCATTTCTAGGCCCTGGCCGGGTAACTCGGTTGTTTAGAGTGCTGTCTCAATATGCCAAGGTGGCAGGTTCGATCCCTGGTCTTGGCACATATGCGATTCAACCAATGAATGCATGAATAAGTGGAACCTCAGGTTGATCTTTCCCTCTCTCTCTCTTTAAAAATAAATCAATAAAAAATGTAAAACAAAACAAAAAAACTCTCTTCAATTCTTAGGTATGTGTTATACATAGTGACTTCCAAAGATTTCAGGATGGAAAGAGGGAAAAAGTGTAACTTTACAGTGGAAACTTGACACAAACTACCTCAGCCAGACAATCAAGGCCAATATCAACAGCGATAGGTCATGCTGATCTAATGTGATGGAAATCGCACTTTATCTCTGTGATCTTCCTTCCAAGAACCCATAACCCCAGTCTAATCATGAGTAATCAATCAGATAAATTCCAAAGACGGAGATGCTACAAAATACCTGACCAGTGCTTGTTAAAACTGTCAAGGTCATCAAAAACTAGGGAAATCTGAGAAACTGTCACAGCCAAGAGGTGACTAAGAAGGCGTGCCTACTCAGCGTAATGTGGTAGTCTGGATGGGGTCCTGGAAAAGAATAATTACATAAGGTAAAAACCTAAGGAAATGTGAATAAAGTAAGAACTTTTGTCAGTTAAAAAAATCACATCTACAGACTTCCAAAAGGTAGTACCTATCTGTGTCAGACATTATTTCAGTCTATGTAGATAATGATAAATGTATGTAGATTTCAGGACGCTTAGCTCTAAAGCTGGGACCCCCAGTACAGAGCTGGCAATCAATACACTTGGAAGGAATAACACTTTTCTATTTTATTTATTTTTTTAGTTTTATTGAGATATAATTGATACCGTATAAGTTTAAAATGTACAACATAATGGGATAATACTTTTCTTTATAGGGGAATGATGATTTTACTATTTTGTCACTAATACATGTTTCCATATTGCTACAATTTTAAATTTAATCTAATTTTTTAGTATAGCATTCACCAATTGCTTAGAACAGTGGTCAGCAAACTCATTAGTCAACAGAGCCAAATATCAACAGTACAACGATTGAAATTTCTTTTGAGAGCCAAATTTTTAAAACTTAAACTTCTTGTAACGCCACTTCTTCAAAATAGACTCGCCCAGGCCGTGGTATTTTGTGGAAGAGCCACACTCAAGGGGCCAAAGAGCCGCATGTGGCTCACGAGCCGCGGTTTGCCGACCACTGGCTTAGAACCATGTTCTGACCAAGTTTCTCCACACGTAGGGAAACAGCTCCGTTGTGGATGGATGGTCTTGCTCAAAGCTGCACAGAAAGGCAAGTATGTCCACCCAGTTCTCACCCACTGGGACGGGTAGCGGGTGAGCACACTGGCTTCCTACTCCTCCCAAAGATCAGCGGTACCTTCACCTACACAACCTCTTCTTATGTTTTTAAATATTTGATGGCTGATTATAGTTTTCCCACAGTTCTTTTAGCCGATAGCTTGTGGATGAAAAAGGGGTGCTGTAATAAATCATAAATTCCTACCTGCTCAGGTCATGGTGGGTAGTCATACCCCAGCCTATAATGCTTTAGTGGAAGGTTTTTAAGCAAACACTGTCCATGCTTGTGCATCTAGGTTAACACACTTTGAAAACGCCAAAAGTAATATCCCTTTAAAGAATAACCACCCTCAAGAAAGCACATAATCTTGTAATCCAGTCCCCGACTTGCTTTCTCCCACCATCATGTAATTAATCTTTCTGACATTCCCTCCTTAATTTCAAATACATAAAAGAAACTGAAGAACTGTTTTTCTCTGGAGCATTTTAGGTCTTGCTTCCCCGAAATTGTCTGTTTAGGCTCAAATAAACTCCTATAAAAATTCTCTATAGGTTTGGAAGTTTCTTACATTGACAAGCTCGTGGGATATGCCCCAAAAGTGGGAAAAAGTAAAAAGCCACTAAAAAGTTAAAACTTTTAGTTTAAAATTCAATATATAGATACCAGAGTGGCTAAATAAAAGGTACTGAAAACACCAAGTCCTGCTGAGGAAACGGGGTCACGCATGCATTGCTGGTGAGAATGTAAAATGTATCGACACTCCAGGGACAGTTTGTTTTAAACTGAGCATGTACTCTTGGGCATTTATCCCAGAGAAATAAAGACTTACGTTCACAAAAAACCTGTACACGAATGTTCAGCGTAGCTGTACTCACAGTAGCCCAAACTGAAATCCAGATGTCCTCCAAAAGTGAAATGTTAAGTCAAACTGTGGTATATCCATACCATGGAATACTACTGAGCAATTAAAAAGCAATAACGTTGTTGATGCAATGCAACAATTTTCATGCATCTTCAGGGAATTGTGTTGAGTGAAAAAATTCAATCTCAAAAGGTTATGCTGTATTTTTATATATTTTACACAATACTCTTGAAAGGAGAAAATTAGAGAAATGGAGAACAGATTAGTGAGTGCCAGCAGCTTGGGCAGGGAGCTGGGCAGGGGGAATGCTTTGGGAGGGATGTGGGGCAAGAGGGAAATTGGTGTGATTATAAAAGGGCAGCAGGAGAGAACATTGTGGTGTTGTGGCTGGTCAGTATCTTGATTGTGGTGGTCCATATATGAACCTATATACGTATGTAGTAAAATTGCATAAAACTAAATACACACACACACAAGTAAAACTGGGGAAATCTGAACAAGACAGGTCAACTGTATCAATGTAATATACTGATTGTGATGTTGTACTATAGCTTTACAAAATGTCACCATTGGGGGAAACCAGGTAAAGGATATACATGTGGTCTCTTGGTGCTATTTCTTATAACTACATGTGACTCTACAATTACCTCAAACATTTTTTAATTAAAAAAAGACAAAAACCCCACCAAAAGTAACAAACATTTACATTCTCACTGAATACAATTATTACATAGCCTTCATTACCTAAATATACCTGTGGGCTCTGTGTTGGACAGCAATTAAAATTACTATTGTTTCTACCATAACTATACCTACCAACAAGGCACAAGAAATAGTGAGATTCAAAGTGAGCATTTATCTAATTAGCACTTTCTGATCACCACTTTTGATTTGGTAGTAAAGCAAATGGGGACATCTGTGATACTAACCGAGACTCAGAACCAGAAGATGCTGGTCCACCACAAACAAGTGATGGCACGTCCTGCCACACCCGCCTGGGCACCCTGTGAACTGCTTCTACTCACTGCTCGGGAAGGTCAAGGAGATATGCCACATGTCTCAGGTAAAAAGGACATACAGAGACTCACTCCAAGGGATACACCTTCCCTGTTTTGGGTTTGATGTAAGTGGTAACACATTACTTTAAAACTATGTGAATATGGAAAATATTATGCTAAGTGAAATAAGCCAAACTGAGAAAGACAAATATCACATGATCTCACTTATTTGTGGAATCTAATTAACAAAATGAATTGACCAACAAAATAAGACCCAAAGCATGGAGGCATGGAACAGACTGACATACCTCGATGTGGGGTTGGGGGGATGAAAAGAGATAAACCAAAGAACTTATATACTTATATGCATAGCCCATGGACACGGGCACTAGGGTAGTGAAGACCTGGGGAATGGGTCGGGGCTGGGGGGGGGGGGTAGAGAGAAACATGGGAGGTATCTGTAATACTATCAACAATAAAAATATATTAAAGAAATAAAAATATCTGAATAATAGTTCCACAGTGATGTTGTACTGGAAGCGATCTCTCGCCTCTTTTTTACGTTTCTTCCTTTCTTCATATTTGAGACCTACTTGTTGACATGCTTATACCTACTTTTTAATAATAATAATTGCTTTGTCTAGTCTTAAAAACAAACAAAAAACTTTCCACAACATCTTATATTCATCATTTAGCATGGCATGGAGGTCTAACAGTCTTCTCATTTACATGGCCTGTTGGTTCTGTTATCCCCTTCATTAAAAATAAATAAATTATAGTCTTTTCATCGCTACCCACACAGCCAGAAAAAGTAAGAGGTGATAATGAAATGTTCAGTAATATTTACTTTCTTCATCAAAGAGTCTAAGCAATTTTCAGATTATCAAATAGATGACTTTTTGGTTAAAATGTATTACAGACATCTTATAATATAATGTTATTAATGTTAATTTTTCAAACGCCTGAATATAGATGCCTGTTTTGACAGCTGGGTTCTTTACAGGTGAAGCTGACTAACTCCTCACACTTCAAATGAAAACATTACCTGTATCTTTTCTATTATCTGTCCCAGTGCAGGTTTCCATCAATGAATGAGAATACCCTTCTTAGACTATGACCAGTACTTCCCATGGTCATTGTTCTATTGAGCTACAGAATGTGAAATAACTTGGCCGCTAACATTTATCAAAGCAAATTGCCTTGTTGGCTTTAAATGCTTAGAGTTAGACACAGCCGGTTTTGAGTTCCAGCTCAGCCTGAGAGGAATCTTCAGGCTCCTGCCATCTCACAGACTGCTCTGGGCAACAAGAAAACTCAGAACCACCTTTTTGAGGTGCTGGCCTTGTCCTTTACTGCTGTGCGGAGTGCCACCAGCAGGTGCTGCATGGACGCCTGAATTCATTAAATCTCAAACAGAAAACACAAACACTTGTCATATCATAGGTTTCCCACCAAGTCCCCTTCTTCCCCTCCCCAAGCCAAATGGAAACTGTGTACAGAGGGAGTAAAGATTATTATAGTTTGGGGACCTTCTCTAGGCTAAGAACAAAATGTTTCATGATTTCAACGTACAGGAAAGTATTATTAAAAAATCTAGAAGACAGTATCTAAAGTGCTTATATATGGAGTGGAATTAGAATACATTTTGTACGTGTGCAAATTTTGAAACTTTTTATAGATATCACTATATGGTTATTATCACTTAAAACTAAACTAAAAACATTAATGGACCAGGCTGTCACTTACATGGTCACATTATTTCATGCACAAGATGAGCTGTGAGCACAAACAGTGAAAGACTGTACTGCTGAGCAATGCTGCTTGTATTTTGAGTTTTGCCAAACCTAGACCAGGCCTGGGTACCACGTGTTAACGCTCAAATTTTAAAGTAGGCAAAGCTTTACTGTTTGTTTGAAAAAGATGAGATGGTCATTCAATTTGGTGCTTTACTATCAGTAGGGTCAATCACAGTAAAGGGCATGTCACAATTAAATGAAAATGTAAATACTTTATGGTATGTTATAAAAAGAGTTGTGAAAAAATGTTTCCTACCCTTTGCCATTAAAAAAAGTAGTCCATTCCAAAGGGTTTAACTCGAAATATGTTCCATTTGGGTGCTGTGGAGGGTGTGTGTGTATAAAATTCTCTTTCACATCTGTGATTCCTGCAAAAATAGCTGGCAGTACATTTAGTTCTGTCTTAAAATCTCACAGGGCTAATTTAAAAATAATACTGTAAATGCTCGTGGTTATCGTCACTTAACTAAAACAATAAAACATTTGGCCCTTCAGTTTGGTCAGATCCTCACAAGGTAATGGTGGAATTCTGTAATTAGAAAGACTTGGTTTGTCATGGTGTAAATTTCATATAAATCAAGGAACTGTATTTCACTGGCCGTTCAGAAAATAAATCACAATTATAAATGAAAACTGGATGTTGATTCTCTGAATAGTGAAGTCTGAAAAGTCAAAGAAGGATTATTCATAACTCTTCATTCCTTCTACTACATGGTTTAAACAAATAAAATATAAATGTTTTTCACATAAAATTTGTGGTGATTAATGAATCCAGTATCTTTCTTTTTAGTTTAAAAATATGCAGTAACATTTGTGTGGTTTTTGAAATTCATTAATACATGAAATAGGCAATCGTCAGGAATTAAGACCCATGTGATTGCAAACAAAAGCTTAAATTCTTATTTTCAAGAACTGTTTGTAAATTGACCCTAATACGGATTTTTCTTTTCTTTTTTTTTCTTTTTTATTGTTGACAGTATTATAGATGCCCTCCAATCCCCCCGCCCCTTACCTCCCAGCCTCTGCCCCACCGCAGGCCTTCACCACACTATTGTCTGTGTACATTGGTTATGCATAGATGTATATGATGAGTCCTTTGGTTAATCTCTTCACGGCTCCCCCTACCCCCACGCCCATCCCTCTGAGATCTATCAGTCTGGGCCATGCTTTCATGCCTCTGAACCTATTTTGTTTGTCAGTTATTATGTTCATTAGATTCCAGTTACTAGTATAAGTGATATCATGTGATATATACCCTTCTCTGACTGGCTTATCTCACTCAGCATAATACTCTCCAGGTCCCTCTATGCTATCGCAAAGTGTAAGAGTTCCTTCTTTTTTACTGCTGCATAGTATTTCATCGTGTACATATACCACAGTTTTTTTACCCACTCATCCACTTGGACCGTTTCCAGATTTTAGCTATTGTAAATAACGCTGCTATGAACATAGGGATGCATATATTTTTTTCTGATTGGTGTTTTGGGCTTCTAGGATGGGATCACTGTGTCCAAAGGTAGTTCCATTTTTAATTTTTTTGAAGAAACTCCATACTGTTTTCCACAGTGGTCACACCAATCTTCATTCCCATCAGCAGTGTACTAGAGTTCCCTTTTCTTGACATCCTCACCAGCACTTGTTTGTTTGTTTGTTTGTTTGGTTAATCATCACCCGGGAATATTTTTCCATTGATTTTTTTTTTTTTTTAGAGAGTGAAAGGGATGGGGGGAGACAGAGAGAGAGAGAAACATAAATGTGAGAGAGAGACACATCAATTGGTTGCCTCCCGCACATGCCCCAACGAGGGCCAGGGATCGAGCCTGCAACTGAGGTACATGCCCTTGACTGGAATCGAACCCAGGACCCTTCAGTCCATAGGTCGACACTCTATCCACTGAGCCAAACCAGCTAGGGCTGTTTGTTGATTTATTGATGTAGCCATTCTGGCAGGTGTGAGGTAATACTCATCGTAATTTTAGTTTTCATCTCTCTGATTAGTGACATTGAACATTTTTTCATATGTCTCTTGACCATCTCTGTATGTCCTCTTTCGAGAAGTGCCTATTCAGGTCCTGTGCTCACTTTCTAATTGGGTTATTTGTCTTCCTTTTGTTGAGATGTATGAGTTTTTTATATATTTTGGAAATTAACCCCTTATCAGATGTGGCAAATATGTTCTCTTATACAGTAGGTTCCCTTTTCATTTTTAAAAAAATATGTTTTATTGATTTTTTACAGAGAGGAAGGGAGAGGGAGAGTTAGAAACATTGATGAGAGAGAAACATCGATTCAGCTGCCTCCTGCACACTCCCCACTGGAGATGTGCCCGAAACCAAGGTACATGCCCTTGACCGGAATCGAACCTGGGACCCTTCAGTCCGCAGGCCGACGCTCTAGCCATTGAGTCATACCGGTTAGGGCATCCCTTTTCATTTTGATGATGGTTTCTTGTGCTGGGCAGAAGCTTTTTAGTTTGTTTATTTTTTCCTTTGTTTCTCTTGCCCTAGGGGATGTACTGGTGAAAATTCTGCCATGTGAGATGCCTGAGATTTTACTGCCTATGTTTTCTTCTAGGATTTTTATGGTTTCGTGACTTACATTTAAGTCTTCAATCCATTTTGAGTTTATTCTTGTGTATGGTGTGAGTTGCTGACCAATACAGATTTTTCTTAAGCCAAAGACTACGACTTTTATTCCCCCCATTGTTATAAGACCTTGGAACAGTCACAGGCCAGGTCCCGATAGCCCTTGTCCATGTAGGCAGAGTAAGCCCCAGAGAAGAGCAGAGACTGGGAAGAAGAATGGGGCTCACACTGCCCCTCTACATCCAGTGCCTACAGGAACTTCTGCAGTTTGTGAGTGTTTGGAAATTTGGGCACCCTCTTTGGGGTACACCTTAGTTTCTGTAGTGCTCCCTTCCCTTCTTTCCTATTGACTCCCTCATCCTTTCCCTATTGTCCCCTTCCATTAGAATGCCCCGGGGTTGACTACATCCTTGCTCCAATAGTCTGCAGGTCACCCTTACAAAGGCCTTGGGTTCAGAACGACACGCTGGCACTGCGACTTCCTTTCAGTGGTTACAGCTGCTTAACTTTTTTTGAGCCTACAGGAAATGATAAATAATGTACATCACATGTGAATAAGGACCAGTCATGTCAGAACAGCCACACAGGTTCATCCAAAGCAGAAGGGTTATAGGTTAAGTGACATTTGTTAAAAAAGAAATTAGTAATTTCTTCTTTAGAACATTTGGCCTAAGTATGTACCTCCAAAGGTTGAATACGTAGGCCAACATTAATGTGCAGGTAACCGAGAAGCTACACGGGAAAAGACAGCATATACTCATCAGAAGGCAGCTTCAAATTGCCCTTGGATCAAGGTAAGTGTGTCTGTCATATGTACTATCAATAACGATATTTCATAGCAACCTAAAGCTCTCAAGCACTTCACACCTCTTTAACACTGTAACCAATGTGTGAAGTATGTTACCTCTCTACACAATACTGAGGAAAGGAAAGCCCAAGAGCAGTGGTTTCCCGAGGTCATAAGCCTGTGGAGGACGAGAGGGGCACCAGAATCTAGACTCAAATGAAAAATCCTGGATTACTGCCCCCACACCTCTACTGCTTCTCTCAGAATTTACAATAAGTCTTACTGTCATCCATATTTTTATGCTCTTTACGTTTTTTCATTGTGTGCTTTCTATTTTCCCCAGTGTTTATGCTCTCACTTATGAACAATAAATCCTGGATGAAGATTTTTATTTTTACCTTACTTTGGTTCAAAATGTATCATTTTGTAATTCAACATATTTGAGAGAGTGTATGTAGGAAATCCCAACGTTTCTAAATTTTGCACATTTTTACCACATGTGACAGGAGCTATTTTATCTGAAAATTGATATGTAATACATTAAGCACAGTAATTTTCTGAACATTCTTTTCTGTATGCAGTTAAAAAATGCATAAGCACATACTTATACTTTTAAGTGTTATTTTGATGTGTAATGTGGGAAGTTGGAACTGTAATAAATAGTAGCTGAAAATTGTCTTTTATCCTTCAAAAGAAAAATAAGACATAAAGAAATTTACCTACTTGTATAGAACACAAGTTGGCAAACTATGGCCTTTGGGTCAAATTCTGCCTGCCAACTGTCTTCGTAAGTACGCTTTATTAGAACACAGCCCCACTCATCTATGTACGTATTACTGTCTGTGGCTACTTCCACTCTGCAAGCTGAGTTGAGTGACTGCAACGGAAACTGTGGTATCATCTATCAAGCCTATAATGTTGTGTTTGCCAGCTGCTGGTCGGTATAAATGAAAAAAATTAAGACCTACTGTGTGCCAGGAATCTCATCTTTATTACCTCATTTAATTCCCCAAGCAATCCTGTGAGGCGGATGACAGTTGAGTCCCTATTGCCATCCTAATGCACGAAATTACTGAATATCTAATACTATCATCCCCTATTCTGGGGAAAAAGAAAGTGTCAGTAAGAATCAAGGACAGTTTTTCCTCAAGGGAAAAACTGTTAAAGGAAGAACCTTAATCCTTTTATATTTTCATAACTTAATCATTTAGCACTTTCAAAGGCCTACACTGACTTTTGTAAATAAGTTATGTTTAAAAGGAGGATATATTTTTCAATTTCTGATGAGACTGATCCAGGAAGTAGCTGAGTCCTACAGATTCTTGGCTATATCAGAACACTCGCTAAATTGGTTTAGCCTTTAAATCCCCAAACAGGCCACAAAAGAATCAAATAAACATTCTCCACTTAAAATGCTTTTTAAAAAGTTTTATAAGATTTTACCGAGAAGTTTTAAAAATTCAATATTTAATGCATCCCCTAATATTTTGAATTTGTTATCACAGTACATAACATAAAGAAAAATAGCATTAAATCTTTTTCTAAGCTCAATATGGACGCCACCAGTTCTGTACCAGTTCAGCCCAGTATGTATTTCAAAGAAACCAAGATATTTACCATAAGAGGAAAAAAATTCCATAAGGAAAATTTGAAATCACTCTTATGTAACCTCTAATAAAATGATTATCTATGCAATATTTATACCAAAACTTAAATGAATATTTTGATGAGAAATTTATAATGGATGTGACAGGCCAATAACATCTAAATGCCTTGATAAGACTTCACTAAACAGTTTATCAAAAAAAGTACAAAAAAGAAAGCAAACAAACAAAAAAACATAGTACAGATGGACCATTGGCTATTAAGTGGATCCTGATGTGGTATAATAGGGAACACACAGCACTAACCAGGAATTAAAATGTTTTTCATTTCCCATTTTCATTTTTCTAATACATACATTCATTAATTGTTTTGTCTTTAATTTTATCTTTATTGTTAAAAGTACTACAGATGTTCCCCTTTTCCCTCCATTGACTCCCTCCTTCCTATTCCTGCCCCCTCCCAGGCCTTCACCACACTATTGTCTGTGTCCATGGGTTATGCATGTAAGTTCTTTGGTTAATCTCTTATATACATTCATTTCTATCTAGCTATTAATGATTCTTAGGAAGTTACGTTTGCCTTCAGTCAGAGTTCAATCCACAAAATGCTGTAGCAATATAAACAGTTATGTTTAACTTATCCATAAACGGTTGGGTAAATTATTTTCTACCCCTTATAACAGCGATTTTCAACCTTTTTCATCTCATGTGCACGTAAACTAATTACTATATATATATTCTTTGGTGCAGCACACCAAAGAATATATTTTTGCCGATCTGACAAAAAAAGAAGGTATAATTTTGATTCACACAGGACAGTTATTTATTGGCTGTTGGCATTTTTTTTTTTTTTTTTACAATCTAAGGGAAAAGAGGTCAGTGGCCCTGACTAAATAGTATTGCATGTTTTAAAAAATTTTGTGGCACACTGGTTGAAAAATTGCTGACCTATGAGATGATTCCTTGCTGTGGCTACAGGTAAAACAACTTTCTCCTCCCAATTTTGAAAGTATAGATAGGAAACTATCATAGCTCTCTTTAAAAGAGTCACTCAAAGAAGTATGATCTGGGAAGGATGGCTAGCTGTTTTCTTTCTTTCCTGTTTATTTTTAAGGATGGCTAGTGTAATCAGGAAAGCTACCTGTATTTTTGAGTCCTTGTTTATCTTCAAGGATGGACCTGACTTGCACGTAGGAAGCTCCTGTTTTTCGCAGAGCCATTCTAAATCCCATCCCATCACAGACTGAGTTCAGGTTAACACCGTCAGAGGCATCATGGGTAACACAATCTGCTTCCATCAGAGGCCCCTTATCCTGCATAAGAGACCTGTACACTATGGGCGACCCAGGCTAATGTTAACCAGCTATAGCTGGTTCAATGCTATAAAAAGAGCTAATGAAAACACAAATGCTAACTCTCCATTCCACTTCAGCCAGTAAGTCAAAGCCACACAAAGAGAGCCCTTTCCAAATACTCTGTGAATGAACTGGGGGCCTGGTTCTCTGAAGTTGTTTACTGAACAGTGTGTGCAGGGACTTGCTGAGCAGGGGGTGGGGAGAGGGCAGGAATCACATGATCTATCAGTGCACAAAGCCAACTTTCCAGACGATCTTGGATTTAGTTCTCTAACAAATGGGGAAAATAAAAAATTTTCAAGAGCAGGGCTAGAATACTTTCAGCCATTAAGTACACACACATGCGCACACAGAGACACTTTGAGTACTTGGGTTTCTGTTATGAATATCATTACATTTGTGATAAATACATTCAGATATTCTAAACTCTTAAGTAACTGTAAATAACTTCTTACTAAGTGACTTACTTTCTTAAGATGATGCAATCCTCAGAGGAAGAAATGATCACTATTTTAATTCTTTACACAGCTATAAAAAAGGGCAGACTTTTAGTTACTGCTAAAAGGGACCGTGGTGATTTTTTCCCATCTTTTCATGTCACAAATTAATACACTGATGCTCAGAGAATCCTTAGCTGCCTCAGACCACACTTCTTAGTGGCATAAAGAACCTGTGTCCTGGGGCCCACAATTGTTTCTCTACTCCATCTTGTGCTGGACGTGGCTACATGAACATGACCAAGAATAAAATGAACAGAGTGCCTGCGTTATTTCATCATATCATGGGTTTTGATCTAACTCAGCCTTTTAATGTATGAAATTACTTGTGGAATCAACCAAAAATTTAGGGACTTACTCTGGCATTTCCCCCACGTTATTAAATAGGCTGAAAGTGTTTCTCAGTAGTGAGCCATCCAGCTGTATGAAAGGGTTTTGCCTGGGACGTGCAGTGCTGACACTTGGTGCCTAAGACTCAGTTCCTATGTGATCACCGCTACTCCCAGGGGCTCCAGTCTTGTCCTTCCATCTGCCTGTGCAACAAAGAATGCACCAGAGTATCTGCATTTCCACATTCACTTGGGGCACAACATTTGAATTAATGTCATGTCAGACACCAAACCACAGATCCAGGAAGCTCAGAGAACACCAAGCAGGAAAATGCAAACAACAAAAACAAAATAAAAACCCACATGCAGATATGTAATTTTCAAAATTACAAAACAACAACAACAAAAAAAACCATGTATAAAAGAAGAAAGTGGAGCGAAATATTTAAAGTGTTGAGAGAAAAAAATCCACCAACCTAGCAGTCTGTACTTGGTGAAATTATCCTTCAAAAGTGAAAAAGAAATAAAGACTTTCTCAAACAAAAATTTGAGGACTTTGTTACCAGTAGAACTGCTTTGCAAGAAATGGTAAAAGAAGCTCTTCAGAGAGAAGAAAATAAAATAGGTCAGATTGTCTCCTTATGTACATATATCTTACATATGCATGTGTATATATGTTCATATGTGTGCTTATATATAAGTGAAATGAACAACAGTAATGATATAAGGGATGGGGAAAAGGAATTAGAATTATTTTGTTTAAGGTACTCATACTGCCCGGGAAGTGGCCAGTGTTATCTGAAAGTGAAGATGGATTAGTTATAAATATACATTGCAAATTCTAGAGCAATCACTAAACAAGTTTAACAAGTACAACTGATATGTTAAGAAAAGAGAGAAAACGGAATCATATGACATGTTCAATTAAACCGTAAAAGGCAGAAAAAGAGTGGAGGACAAAAAAGAAACATAGAACAAGAGCAACAATAGAAAACAACAATGAATGTGGTAGATATTGCTAATCCAAATATTGCTAACCACTTTTAATTTCAATGGTCTAAATGCACAAATTAAAAGATAGAGACTGTCAGAGTAGATAAAAAAGATGACTCAGCTATATGCTGTTTATAAGAAATCCATTTTAAATATAAAGGTACATAATATATATTAAAAGTAAAAGGATGGAGAAAATATAGGTAGTTCCCCCTTATACAATGTTTCACTTTCTGCGGTTTTGGTTACCTGTGGTTAACCTCGGTTTAGAAATATGAAACAGAAAATTCTGGAAATAACTCATAACTTTTAAATATGTTTTTTAAAACTGATTTTTTTAGAGAGGAGAAGGGAGAGGGAGGGAGAGAAACATCGATATGAGAAACATCGATAGGTTGCCTCTCATATGTACCCTGACGAGGGACTGAATCCACAACATGGACATATGTCCTGACTGGGAATCAAATCGGTGACCTTTCGGTGCATAGGACGACACTCCACCAATTGAGCCACACTGGTCTGGGCTCATAAGTTTTAAACTGTGTGATGATCTTGCACCAGCCTGCTCTGGCCAGGCCAGGACATGAATCCTCCCTTTGTCTAGAGTCTCCACACTACATATGCTACCCTCTTATTAGTCACATAATAGCCATTTTGGCTATCAGATTGATTGTCACTGTATCACCATGCTTGAGTTCAAGTAACCCTTATTTTACTTGGTAATAGCCCCAAAGTATAAGAATAGTGATGCTGGCAATTTGGATCTGCCAAAGAAAAGCCGTAACGTGCTTCCTTTAAGTGAAAAGGTGAAGGTTCTCAACTAAATCAGAAAAAAAATCATATGGTGAGATTGCTAAGATCTAGAGTAAAAATGAATCTTCTAGCTGTGAAATTGTAAAGAAGAAAAAAATGTGTTAGTTTTGCTGTTGCACCTCAAACTGTAAAATTTACAGCCACAGTGCATGATTAGTTAAGATGGCAAAGGCATTCAATTTGTGGGTGAAAGACATCTATACATATAAAAGGATAATATGCAAAGTGTCCCCTTGGGAGTTCCACCGGGAGTTTGATTGCTTGCTGTGACATGCGCTGACAACCAGGGGGTGGTGCAGAATGAAGGAAGTCCCCAACCGGCAGCCGGGAAAGGGAGGCCCTGGACAGCAGCCGGAAGGCCCCGATTGGCCCTGATTGCTGGCCAGGCCTAGGGACCCTATCCCTACACAAAATTTGTGTACCTGGCCTCTAGTATATGTATAATTTGGTGCTATATGGCTTCAACTTCAGGCATTTACTGGGGTTCATAGGATGTATCCTCTGCTGATAAGGGGGAACTATTGACCCATGCTTAACCTAATACTGGTTATAATAGCATTAGAGGCCCAGTGCACGGATTCGTGTACCGGTGGGGTACCTCAGCCTGGCCTGCGCCCTCTCACAATCCAGGATTCCTCGGGGGATGTCAGAGAGCTGGTTTCAGCCCAATCCCTGCAGGCCAGGCCAAGGGATCCCACCTGTGCACAAATCCATGCACTGGACCGGTTTCGGCCCGATCTCTATAGGCCAGGCCGAGGGACCCCACCTGTGCACAAATCCATGCACTGGACCGGTTTTGGCCCGATCTCTATAGGCCAGGCCGAGGGACCCCACCGGTGCATCCTTTAAAGTAAAGAAAGTTATCAGGGATAAAGAAGGATTCTATATAATAAAAGGCTAATATGCAAATCAACCGAACAGTGGAATGACGGGTCACTATGATGTGCACTGACCACCAGGAGGCAGACACTCAATGCAGGAGCTGCCCCCTGGTGGTCAGTGTGCTTGCACAGGGGGAGCACCGCTCAGCTAGAAGCTGGACTCACAGCTGATATACGCAGCAGTGGTGGCGGGAGCCTCTCCTGCCTCTGTGGCAGTGCTAAGGATGTCCGACTGCCTAAGCCACCAGTCAGACATCCCCCTAAGGTTCCTGGACTGCGAGAGGGTGCAGGCCGGGCTGAGGGATCCCCCTGAATGCACGAATTTCATGCATTGGGCCTCTAGTATTACATAATGATTAAGGGGTTAATTCTCCAAGAAGACATAACTATTCTTTTTTTTAAAAAAAAATATTTTATTGATTTTTTACAGAGAGGAAGGGAGAGGGATAGAGAGAAACATCAATCAGCTGCCTTCTGCACACCCCCTACTGGGGATGTGCCCACAACCAAGGTACATGCCCTTGACCGGAATCGAACCTGGGACCCTTCAGTCCACAGGCCGATGCTCTATCCACTGAGCCAAACCAGTTAGGGCAAGACATAGCTATTCTTAATGTGTATCTGCTTAACAACAGAGCATCAAATTACGTGACACAAAAACAGATAGTACTGTAAGGAAAAATAGGTAAGTCCACTATCATCATTGGAGACTCAACACCCCTCTTCTCAGAAATGAACAGATCCCACAGGCATAAAATCAGCAAGAACACCATTGAACTCAACTACACACACTATCAATCAAAAGAATGTAACTGATAACTATAGACCAACAAGGGCTGCCTACACGTTCTTCTCAAGCTCACATGGAACATTTACCAAGATAGACCAAAGTCTGGACCATAAAACACATCTTAACAAGTTTAAAAGAATAGAAACTATACAATGTTTGCTCTTAGTGGAATTAAAGTAGAATTCAATAAGAAAAAGGTAACTGGAAAATCCCCAAATACAAGATTAAAGAACAAACTTTGAAAGAATACATGGGACACAGAAAAAATCTGAAGAAAAAGAAAAGTATTGTTAAAATAAACAAAAGTGGAAACACAACTTACCAATAAGTGTGCGATTCAGCAAAAACAGTCCTTAGAGCAAGCATGTCAAACTCAAAGGCTAACACGGGCCAAATAAACAAGGTTTAAGTTTATGTGGCTGCAACAAAACAAAAGCTTCAATTTTCAAAGAAATGTAGGTTTATTTTGATAGAGACATGCTGAATACAAAGGGCTGAAATAAATTAGTAATCATTAACATAAAATAATAGAACATTTTAATAAAATTAATTATTTTTCTTGAACATTAATTTACCAGACACTGAATAACTGCACAAATTAATAAGCGTAACACAAATAAACCTATTTTTCTTGTTCTCCAAAAGCGAAATATTTCCTGTTGTGCACACCAAACAAGTCAGTACAAGACTAATGACATGGGAATCGACTGTTAAAATATTCACTGCTAGTATTAGTGGAGAGAAATGGTGCGCCTACGCATAAGGGAAATGAATGCAACACAATTATAGTAATCAGTCATCAGTGAACTTTGTAGCTCATTATTAATAACTAGAGGCCTGATGCACAAAGATTTCTGCAAGAATGGGCCTTCTTTCCCCTGGCTGCCGGCACCCCCTTTGCTCTGGCTGGAGCCGCCTTTTTGTTTTGGCCTGGAGCTGCCTTTCCGCCTTCCCACGCTGCCCAGAGGCCCGAAGCGGCTGGGGTGGTGTGGAACGTCCTGCCCCGGCCACTGGGTGCCTGCATATGCAAATTAATGCACCATCTTTCTTGGGTTAATTTGCATACTCACTCCTGATTGGCTGGTGGGCATTGCAAAGGTACGGTCAATTAGCATGTTACTCTTTTATTAGTGTAGATTATGTATAACAGGATATTGTAAAAATTAAGTTATGAAATTTTTATTAAAACATTTCTTACATACTGTTATATTGGCTGGGCCGCAAAAATATTCGTTGTGGGCCGCAAGTTTGACATGCTTGCCTTAGAGGGAAATGTATACTATCGAATGCATATATTATAAAAGAATAACCTAAAATCAGTAATTTAAGTTCCTACCTTAAGAAACAAAAAAGATCAAACTAAGTCCAAAGTAGACAGAAGAAAAGAAATAATAAAAATTAGAGCAGGGGAGTTTCAAGATGGCAGCAGAGTAGGTGGCTCTTTCTTGCACCTCCTTGCAGAGTCCAACTGGCAATAAAACTAAATTGGGGAGCATTCACCCTGAATTACCAACTGAAGAATAGCTGAAGAGGCAACCTTTAAACAAGGAAGGACAGGCACCACCTCAAGACTGGTAGGAAGGGCAGAGTCACGGGAGGGGCTGGCCCAGCTCCCACAGGCGCAGGCAAAGGCTGTGGAGGGACATCCTGGCTGCAGGTCGGGGGAGGGAAGGGATGAGGGGGCAGAATTCCCACCTAAGAGGAGTGACGCCTGGACCTGGCCCCCAGGATGGGCTCCCCAGTCCAGAGTGCCAGAGGCCACATAGATCCAGTGTTGAAAAGCGGCAGGGTGCCACTTTTTAAATAAAGGGCCAGCGCACAGGACTTTCATTGGCAGCCACTTACCCTGGGCTTGCTGGAGGAAGGGCGGTACAAACTGGAGTTGCCTGGGGAGATTCTGGGTGGGAGGCACTGGGGAGAGACATGGGAGAGCTGCTGCTGGGATACCGGGGCTGCCCCCCCCCCAACCCCTCCCACACTGCAGCAGCCATTTCTCCCACTTTCCTGGCTGTGCAGGGAAGAGACTGGTGCTTTCCCCGCATGGGAGAGCTGACAGAAGCTCCGGGCTTCCAGCAGACCCACTGGACTGCCCACGAGGGCCTCGGCCCTGCCCAGGTCAGGGAAATATCCTGGGACAGACTCAGATGTGTGGCTCTGGGACGGGATACACATCCACCATGTTTCCTGAAGTCTGAATGGCACCCCCGCTCCCCATGGGAGATCCAGAGGTCCAATCCTCCCAATTCCGCCAAAAGCCCATTTAGAAACAGCCTTTTCAATGACTAAGTTTGCCAGGTGGCCAGCAGGCAGAGGCGGGTGGAGGTGGGTGTTTGCTAACCCCCCACCCCCACACACACTCTCGGTGAACTTTAAGAAAGAGACTGGCAGCAATACAGTCATAGTAGGAGACTTTGGCACCCCACTATCATCACTGAATAGACCGCCCAGACGAAAAATCAACAAGGAAACATGACCTTAAACACACTGGATCAGATGGATTTAATTGATATCTTCAGAACATTTCATCCCAAAGCTGCAGAATATATATTCTTCCCAAGTACACATGGAACATTCTCAAAGACTGACCACAAATTAGGACACGAAATAAGTCTTAACAAATTCAAGAAGATTAAAATCATATAAAGCCTCATCTAGGATCGCAATGGCATGAAACTAGAAATAAACTACAATTTAAAAAACCCTCAAACACATGGAGGCTAAATAGCATGCTATTAAATAATGAATGGGTTACCAAGTAGATAAAAAAGAAACGAAAAATTACCTGGAAATTAATGAAAATGAACACACAACAACCCCAAATCTATGGGACACAGCAAAAGCAGTCCTGATAGGGAAGTTCACAGCATTACAGGCCTACCTCAAGAGACAAGAAATAGCTCAAATAAACTATATAACCCTACCACCAAAAGAATTAGAATAAGAACAAGAAAAGATTAAAAATGGAACTGCCTTTTGAACCAGCAATCCCATTTCTGGGTATATATTCTAAGAATCCCAAAACACTAATCAGAAAGAATATATGCACCCCTTTGTTCATAGCAGCATTATTTACAATAGCCAAGATCTGGAAACATCCCAAGTGCCTATCAGTAGATGAGTGGATAAAAAAGTTACAGTATACATTTACACCATGGAATACTCTGCAGCTGTAAAAAAGAAGGAGCTCTGACCTTTTGCATGAGCAAGACTGGACCTAGAGATTATTATGCTAAGCGAAATAAGCCAGTCTGATAAAGGCAAATACCATATGATCTCACTAATAAGTGGAATCAAATGAACAAAATAAACTGACAAACTAGAACTAGCGGCATGGATACATGGAACAGACTGACAAATGTCAGAGGGGAGGTAGGTGGGAGGACTGGATATTAGACAGTGAAGAGATTAGTTAAACAACATATATACATAGTCCATGGACACAGAGAAGTGTGGTGAGGGCAAGGGAAGCGGGGGCTGTGTGGAGGTGGGCAAAGGGGAGGAAACAGGAGGGCATCTCAAAGTGTCAACAATAAAAACAAACAGCCCCGATGGACAAATCAACTAGACATTAAAAACCAAAGCAGCCCAGATGGACAAACCAAGTAGACATTACATATGGGAGGGATTCTTATTCAAACACAAACCACAAGTCAAAGATGAAGCCAGTTAACTCTGCAGTGATCTCTTGACTTCAGAGATTTTAACCCAGCACCCTAACCTTTACTGCTTACTTGGTGACATTAGAGATACACTGTGGCCTACAGGAAATCTTTTAGGACATCAAGTACCCCGAAGATGCCACTTAACACACTTGCAAATGACCTGAAGACCACTGTGTATGTCTGACGTACTTCAACAACTAAGCTCCAGCTTAGCACCAAGAGTGTGTACACATGTCCTAAGAGAGAAAGGACATGCATCATAATTTAGTATTTCCTATCCCAAAGTGGCATAATATAATCTCAGGTCAATATATCATCCCTATAAAAAACACAGTTGATTTATTGCAAAATTGACAAGCTGATTCTAAATTTATATGTAAATATAAGAGACTCAAAACTCCCAACACAATCTTGAAAACATACTATAAAGTTATAGTAGTTAGGATCATTATGGTCCTGGCATAAAGACAGACATACAGATTAGTACAAGAGAACTGAAAGTTCACAGAAATAAACACTTATATTATGATCAACTGATTTTTGACAAGGGTGCCAAGAAAATGCCACAGAGAAATAATAGTCGTTTTAGCAAATGGGGCTAGGCCAACTGGATATACACATGCAAAAGAACGAAGTTGAGGCCCTGCCTCACACCACACACAAATATTAACGCAAATGGATCATAGACCTAACTGTAAGAGTAAAAACTATAAAACTCTTAGAAGAAAACATCAGAGTAAACCTTTATAACCTTAGATTGAGTAATAGTTTCTTAGATATGACACCAAAGGCATAAATGACAACAAAAAAGAAAAGAAAAGAAAAATAGATACAAGTTAGACATCATCAAAATTATAAACTTTTCTGTTTCAAAGGATACTATAAAAAAAGTGTAACCAACAAACAAATGAATCCAAAGAATGGGAGAAAATATATATATAGGACTTGTATCCAAAATAAAGAACTCTTACAATTTAACATCAACAAAAAGGACAAATAACAACCCAATTAAGAAAAAAGACAAAGGACTCGAAGAGGCATTTCTTCGAAGAAATATACAAATGGCCAAGAAGCACATGAAAAGATGCCAAGTTTCAGAAGCCAGTATGGGTCCCATTTATATCAAATGTCCAAAACAAGCAAATCCAAAGAGACAGGAAATAGATTAGTGATTGTCACAGACTGGGGGGAAGGCGGAGTTAGCAGTCAGTTGTATGGATTTTCTTTCTGAGGTCACAAAAATGTTTCAATGTTAGATTATGGTTATGATTGCACAACTCTGTAAATATAATAAAAACTGTTGAATTGTATGCTTTAAATAGGTGAATTTTATGGAATATGAATTACCTATCAATGAAGCTCTTTTAAAAGGGAGAAGAACTAAGATATATTCCCTCAGTTTCTTTTCAGTTAAGTTCCAATTTCTAGATCTCTCTGCGTACTCATTAAAAAACAATAAGTATTAGATCTCTAATTCCATGGGCTCTGATACTATTTACCTTTCACAATAAGTCAGAATGTGAACAGGGAGAATGGCAAAGAACATAAAGATCTGGATGTTACTTAAAAGGATTACCAGTAGTAAGTCAGGACTGAGAAGAAAATAGGGCCTAAGGACGCTGGGAAATCATAAGGACCACCAATAGATGGTGAGGAAATAAGCAGAAGTTAAGAGCTGGGCAAAGGAGATTAAAGGGTTTAAGACACATGAACACAGAGCTAATGATCTGAATTCATTGAGATAGCAAGGGTAAGGAAATTCTGAAAATGGGCTCTGACATCATTTATGACGACATATTAAAAATATGATGTTCTGCTCTCATAATATCTTTGCATCACAATACAATCAAATCATTGAAAAAGAGTAATTCCAACTTCTTTACAACATGAAGAAGAAATTTCAAAAATAAAGTATGAGTAACAATAAAGACCTTCTGAAAATGTGATACTAAGTAGGTCCATCAAAATCATCCCACCGACTGGTCGAATGTGGTGGTCTGTATCTAGCAAGCTTAATACAAGAGTCTACTATCCCAACACATACAAAGACTAATCATTACAAAGGCCTCTATCATCACATCCACTATTTACTAGATCAGTGGTTCTCAACCTTTCTAATGGTCTTAGGCTCTACAGTAGCGGTTCTCAACCTGTGGGTCGCGACCCACAGGTTGAGAACCGCTAGCAGGGTCACCTAAGACCATCGGAAAACACAGATATTTACATTACGGTTCATTAACAGTAGCAAAATTACAGTTATGAAGTAGCAACGAAAATAATTTTATGGTTGGGGGTCACCACAACATGAGGAACTGTATTAAAGGGTCGCGGCATTAGAAAGGTTGAGACCGCTGTACTAGATCATCTTCCTCATTCTACTTTAATACTGGGCCATTTTCAACATCAGGATTCTGGGATGTCTTCAATGCTCCAGACAAAGATAAAAATACATCAGTCATAATTACCAGCACATTCAATATTGGACCCAGGAGTAGGGCAGTTTTTGCAACATGTTTATAGCAGAGGGCGTCAATACCTCCATCATTTAGAAGGCAGTGGTCACATTTCACACATGAATTTACATAAATGTTTGTTTTCTAAAGTAAATGAGCACCAAACTCCTTATTGATGAGGGCGAGGGCGAGAGCGAGGGTGGCCAAACTCATAGAAGTAAAAACCAGTATCACTCAAACTTCCACTGCAACCAGACAACTAACTCAATACTAATACAGATGACTATTTGTAGTTTGTCTTTTCTTTGCTTATTTTAGGTTTCTATAATTGTTACAATGTTCTTCATCAGTATTTTACAATTTTTAAGTATTCCCACTTGCTTTTAAAGAGCTAGTGAGCCATTCTCTTTTAAGTGTTTATTATAAGGGAGGCATTATGCTAAACTCTTTACATACATAATCTCCTTACCCTTGCTATCTTTATGAATTCAAATCACCTTTTAATCATCAGCTCTGTGTTCCTGTGTCTTAAATAAACCCTTTAATCTCCGTTGCCCAGCTCATGAACCTGTATTATGGGAAGTATAATAAGTATAATTCCAATTTCACAAATAAAGAAATGTACTTTGCCCAAGTCCCTCTGCTAAGTGTGAAGTCAACATTTGAACCCAAACCAGTCTGATCCTAAACCTTCTTCTGCTCTATTAACATTCTGCTTCCACCTAAATGCATTTTTTTAAAGAAAAATGGTACTTATATTGGAAACAAGAGACAGAAGTGTCCTCACTGTAGTTTTGTTTAACGCTAGACATTCTCACTCGGTGCACATCAACAAAAATTTGCTATCAAACCTGTCTCTCCTGCCGGCCTCCCACTCACGTTCATCTGTCTGCGAGCTCCCGCCCATCCCCACCATTTCCCTGAACCTTTTGTTTATAAAGTCATCCGGGAATTCTTTGGCAATCTACTGCATGTTTTCAGTCCTTATTTTATTAGGCTTCTTTGCAGCACCATACTTAGCTGCCCACTCCCACACATGAAATAGCCCCCATCCTGAGTGCCTGCCACAACACACTTGGGCTTTTCTCTTGTATCACTAGCCCGTCCCCTTAAGTCTCTTCTTCAGTTTGTGTCTACTTTTCCCCGAATGTGACCCTGTCCATTGTCCTGGCTCTAGATAGTTCCTAGTTGTGACAGAACACTTCAGAGGGGAGAAGTTGGGGGATCCATCTATGATGAGAGGAGCTGGGGGCATCTGCCTTTCACGGCATACCCTCTAGTGCCTTTGGAGCTTAGTACCACGGACAATTACAACCTACTCAAATAAATGCACATACAAATATACACACTGACCAGTTGCAGGCAGAAAACCCCCAAATATTTATCTCCAACTCAAAATCCTTCTCTGAATTTGAGATCTGTATATCCAACTTTTTCATCTGACATCTGTTGTTGGATGTCTCACAGGAACCTCACACGCAACAGCCCCAGCTGTATTTCCCAGCGGTGCCACATGAGACCCAGGAAGCCTGGGTGGCCTATTCCTGGGTCTCTGCTTCCATTGGGACCCTGCTCCATGTTCCCCATCTTCCCTAACCATTTTCCATTCAACAGTTTAAGCTGCCTTTCAAACAGGTAAACCTTATTTTGGGTCAGTGAGCAGCCACGGCCAACACTACAGCCGCACGCTGTGGCTGGCCTGCCTCTCTGGGCTCGCCTGCTGGCCGTGCACCTGGCCACAGGTCTTCTCCCTCCTGTCTAGGAAGTTGTGGAGGTATTCTCTCTTCCGCGTGAAGTTCTCTTTTTACCTAACATCCACTTATATTTCACGTGTCATTTTAAATAATACTGCCTTAGAACACCTGTCCTTGAATCCTCCAAACCCAATGCTGTCCCTTTTCCACTGGTCTTTCTCCTGGTGTTCCACTTTTTCTTACTAGAGCACTTATCACAACTTATAATCATAAACATTACCTGTTTTTAATGTTTTGTGTGGGACTCCATGGGTGGCGAGGATAATGTCTGGTCTTGTTAACCACTGCAGAACCAGAACCTGGTCCAGGAAAATGGGGGATACTTTTTCTTAGTGAAAAAGAGGAAAAAAATATAAGACAACAGACTAAAGGAAGGGTCAAAAGATTAAAACAGAGACTAAAACATCAAGGTACAGAAAAAGAAAAACGTGTTTCCTGAGTTCAGTTCAACGAATTTCCATTAAACTGCTACACTAGAAGGTTCTGTCCTTCTGGCTTTCTGTCCAAACGCATGGACACTGAGCAAGCTCTGGGTCCTCACAGAAGACGAACTCCCCCATTGAAAACATTTCTGCAGTGACGTGCAGGAAGGATCATGTATCTCTAAGGCAGGGGTCCTCAAACTTTTTAAACAGGGGGCCAGTTCACTGTCCCTCAGACCGTTGAAGGGCCGGACTATAGTTTAAAAAAAACTATGAACAAATTCCTATGCACACTGCACATATCTTATTTTGAAGTAAAAAAACAAAACGGTAAAAACACCCGCATGTGGCCCTTGCCGTAGTTTGAGGACGCCTGCTCTAAGGGATAAAGTTAAACTATATTTGTCTCTAAGTTAAATGTCTCAAGGACAAAGGAAGTGAATGATGCAGAAAGGGAGAAGGAAAGCAGTGTTCAATGGCAATTCCCTAGGACTGGGAGCAAAGTAATCTGGTTTAGAGCAGCAATTTTCAACTGGTGGGCTGCAAGAGGCACACTGTGAGCCGCAAGAATTTTTAAAGCTGCAATACCTATTTAGTCAGGGGCACTGACCTCTTTCCCCTTAGATTGTCAAATAAAACAATGACAACAGCCATCATAGCAATAGCTGCCTGGTGTGAATGAATAAAAATCATAACTATTTTTTTTTCAGACTGGCAAAAAAATGTATTTTTTGGTGGGTTGTAGAATTTTAGTAATTAGTTTATGTATGTCATGAGGTGAAAAAGGTTGAATACCGCTGGTCTAGATTCTGCTATATCAACGAGGAAGGGACTCACTAAGATAGTCACGTACTTTTTCTTTGCCTCAGGTTCCTCCACTGTAGATTATCTCCAAGATCTAAGTTCCCTTTTCTGCTAAAAAAGCCTATGGTTTTATTAGTCACACATTTATTTAATATTCATTCAACATGCCGTGGATCTAGATAAAGGTGTTTTGGGGCTCTAAACTGACCCCCTAGCTTAATGGTTATGGAGTGCTTCTGGATTGGTTTTTTATTACCTTTGATTTTAGTGATTTATAAAACTTAAATTATTGTTGGTTATTCTGACATAACACCTTGAGAAACCTGGTAGAAATGTTTTAACAGCATGAGTTAAAAGAAGTCGCCAAGAACAATGGACAGAAGACTCTCACATATTATGTTTCTGAAATCTAAAGTATAATTTTGCTAATGTTTCACAGCTCAGAGGACATGAGCCTTTTGTCTGAATTTATCTGACCATGTTCAGGACCAGCTGGCTTGAAATAAGTTTCCTTTAATTTCAAAGTTGGCAAACATTGTGCAGTCTGCCATCAGAAGATAAGCCCTCCCTGATCTCAGAAAAGTGATTGTAGAACACTGGGAATAAGGTGCTAACTATTTAGCACCTTGATTGACTCCTACAATCAAGGTGCTAAATAGTTATAATAAAACTCATCCTAGTATTTCACCGGGAATCATCAGACCTGGTTGAGCAGGGAAGGGAGAATTAGTGTGGCAAAAGTATATACCATAACACAGAGTTGTTTTGGTTTTCACAGACCTTAATTTCTTCTGACATAGTAATTTCTGATATTTGGTAGAAAACATACAGTGATCAAAGTTGTTTTTCAGTTTACTGATAGAAAGATCTTTAGGGTACATCAGATTATGACAAGAGAGCAGACTTAGAGCTGTTTTCGGTGGTAAGGGGTCACGCTGAAATGTCCCTCCGTGTCTGCTGTACTTGTGCCTCTAGACAAGCTTAACACAAATGTGTTACACAGGGTGTCACTCAAATTTATCCATGATCAAGAAGTTATGGGTAGAAATTGCAGGCAGAAAAGGAAGGGATCTTCCAAGGTATATACCTAAGACTTCTAATAATGTTTTCTCTTATATACAGGCAGTCCTCGGGTTACGTCGGAGATCCGTTCCTACGGTGCGACGTAACTCGATTTTCGCCGTAAGTCGGAACCCACCTACATAAGCACCAATGTCACTCACATGGAGCATATACACAGCAGTAATGAAGTGAAACAGTAAAAAAAAATTTAAAAGAAAGATAACAATTCCTGACCTTTACTTGTGGTAAATAAATAATAAAAAACATAAAGCACATATGTACATACGTAGAAATAACAGAACTTTTCTTTATAAATACTGTAAATGGGAGATGGCAAAGTAACCACGAAACGACGTAAGTCGTCTGAGACTGCCTGTACATGGTACATGTGTATGCATAAAAAAGTCTACATTAGAAAACATTGTTAAATAATTCTCAAAGGCAGATAATTTAATGTGCACGGGAGCGGGGGGGGGTCGCTCAGCCCGGCTTGCACCCTCTCGCAATCCGGGACCCCTAGGTGGATGTCCTACTGATGGTTTAGGCCCGATCCCGCAGGGATCTGCAGGGATCAGGCCTAAATTGGCAGTTGGACATCCTTCTTGCAATCCGGGACTGTTGGCTCCTAACCCATCGCCCCTAACCGCCTCTACCTATTTGCCTGATTGCCCCTAAACACTCTGCCTGCCTGATTGCCCCTAACCACTCTGCCTGCCTGCATGATCACCTCTAACCGCCTCTGCCTGCCTACCTGATCACCCCAACCACTCTGCCTCCTTGCCTGATCACCCCTAACTGCTCCCCTGCCTGCCTGATCACGCCTAACCATTCTGCTTGCATGCTTGATCATCCCTAACCACTCTGCCTGCCTGCCTGATGCCCCTAACTGCTCGCCTGCCTGTTTGATTGCCCCTAACTGCTCGCCTGCCTACCTGATCACCCCTAACTGCCTCTGCCTGTCAGATGCCCCTAACTGCTCCCCTGTCTGCCTGATCGCCCCTAACTGCTTCCCTGCCTGCCTGATCACCCCTAACCACTCTGCCTGTCTGCCTGATCACCCCTAACCACTCTGCCTGCCTGCCTGATTGCCCCTAACTGCCTCTGCCTGTCTTCCTGGTAGCCTCTAACTGCCTCTGCCTGCCTGTCTGATGCCCCTAACCACTCCCCTGCCTGCCTGATTGCCCCTAACCACCTCTGCCTGGGCCCCCGCCACCGCGGCTTAGTCTGGAAGGACGTCCGGAATGTTGGTCAATTGTCTGGTCTAATTAGCATAGCTTTTATTAGTATAGATTAGCAAAGAATTAGTAGAAGGTTAAGTATAATTTCTCTTCTATATTAATTTGATTTGTAAACTGGACAGTCTGATCATTATAGTAGCAAATGAAGCCAGAAAATATTAGCTATCAGTTATACAATAGGGCTGTTTGTACTAAAAAATTATCTCAGATGTCTTGTCCTCAATGGCCAAATGCTATGGCCTTCTGTCCAAAGCTCATTTTCCCGCACAGTCCATGTAATTCTCCCCATGGCTGGGCACTTGCACATCTCCTGCTGCCCCAGGATGACTTAATTTCTGAGTCAGCCTCAATCTAAGCACAGCTTGGTTCTAACTCAATTTTCTCCCTTTTTGGCATCAACATTCTCTACAACCCTGTCATTTTGGGATTCTATAGCTCATTATGTTTTTCTTTTTGTTCACCAATATAATTGTCAGTAAACAGGAACCTCTCGGAGGCTCAGTTTCCTCAGCTGTAAAATGGGACTCTAGTCTCAGCATTATACAACCGCAGGTGCACTACAAGAAACACACCATGCAAAAAGCATTTCATCGCATCTAAATAACTCTTTTCTTGTTTTTGAGGTTTATGCCTGGCCTTCTTTCAGTCTTCCACAAGCACAGTCACATCCCACGTTCCAGTGTGTGTTCTAAGGTACAAATCCAAAAAAAAAAATACATGTTCTGGACCACTGACAGCAATTCGTCACACTCTAGCTTCCAACTTGCTCAACACGTAAAACAAGTACTACTGAAGGAGCTGCAGGGACACAACCTCCGAGGTGCTGCTGTTTGTGATTACTCATAAGGAAGCAACCTTACTGTCAGTTTTATCTGGTCTTCTCATCACTGTGACTCAGTCCCTGCTGTCCCCATCTCCTCAAAGTATGTGGTTGGTGCTGGCCTGGGAAAGCTTAGGTCCTAACTGCCTAGCTTGCTCAGTATTACCTTCTCCACTGGGTATATGCCATAAAAAGCAAAGCAAAACGAAACCTATGTCTAATCTTAACTATCTCAGATCATTCTATTTGGATTGACCACAGAATTAAGTCAAAGAGTACAAGACTGATCAATAGTACAAGTCATAGTAAAAACCTTAAAACTGATAGAATGTTTATGTATTTCACACAAATAAAAAATTTTTTTTCTATAATCCAAAAGAAATATTCTCTAACTCCACACCTAAAGGAGACATTATGAAATTCATAGTACTTTCAAATCAGAGGCCATACACTTGAAGAGAATTCATAATTAATACAGAAGTGTTCCTTGTTGCTCTTTTTGAATAGCATCAGAAGGCACCATTAAAATAGAATGATTATTATTTCTATAATATGTTTTCTTATTAAGAGTACATAGAAAAAATGATTGCTGAACTGGCATCTATACTTTTAAGTTCTCTTCTGTTGTAAATCCATATTACTGCTCCAAGGGCAGCCTAACAGAAAAAAAGACAACCTCAAATGGTTATGCCAAGGCTCCGACATAAAGAAATAAACTCTTCCGTCAACAATGTGTCTCTAGCAATTTGGAAAAATGTAAAGCCATGAAGAGCCTACATCTGAGAAGAAAAGAAGACATCATTCTCTCTGTTCATCTGAGCAAAAGCGACTCTGAATCACATTTGACCTTGTTTATGTATGTTTTCATCTAGCAGCACGGTACAACAAGGTGGCCACTAAACACATAAAGCTATCTAAAATAAGTTAATTGAAATTAAATAAAATTTAAAATTGAGTTCCTCAGTCCCACTAGCCAAGTGCGCAATAACCGCGTGTAGTCAGTGGTTACCTTACTGGGTAGCGCAGATACACCAATTTCCATCATTGCAGAAAGCTGTTAAGTAGCGCTGTATAGATGAAAACAGTCTCTGAAAGGCTAGATTACAGTCTATTAACTGTCATTTACTCAGGTTTTAAGAGATATAAAATTTGATAGATAGTATAGTGAGTGGTCTTTTTTTAGGTAGGGTAACCACATCGTTTTACCTGGAACCCTTCAGTCCGCAGGCCGGCACTCTATCCACTCAGCCAAACCAGCTAGGGCCAGGGTAACCATATCTTGGCTTTTCTACAACAATTCTAGTATGTCTTGTATCTGTATTACTTGCAATAACATGACTCATTAAAGGTAAAAGTAAACAGTACAAATTAAATTATTTTAGTAGGACTTCATATATAAATAAATAGAATCCTTTGTCATACCCTGGTCCCAAATGTTGATGCAAGAAAACAAACGAACAAAAACAACCCATGTATATGGGGAGTGTAGCCAAGAAACTGCTCCTGAAAGACCTCTCCTTTCTCTAAGTAACTCTAGGTACCCCCATGCCTGTGTTGTCACTCACCGGAGGCTCGGTGCGTCTGAGCTGGGTGGAGCAGCTGAGCCGCCTCCCTGCTGACACCTGCAGGGAAGAAAGTAAACTCTTTGCACCACCACTGGGACTCCAGCTCCTGACCACGTGGCAGCTCCTTGGCTTTCTACTGTGTCCAGGAGCGAGTCGCTGAGGGGCGCTTGAGATGAGCAGTGCCTGTGGGTCCAGTCTGTCCTCAGGGTGGGGAGACTGCACATAACCTGGCCAAGACACGCAAGGGAAGATTTCAGTCTGACTCATGATGGCACACACTAACAAATAATGGTATTCTTAGGTAATCCTATGATGTAAATGCAGAACACTAAAAGAAAAATGCCCAAGGTTACCTAGAAGAAAGTGGCTGAGGCAGGACTGAACCAGAACACCTGGCTCCAAAGTCCATACTCTTAACCACTAGGCTATACTGCAGCTTCATTATCGCTGTTGCTAAAAACATATTTCATGAAACTGAAGCATTAATATACTTTGAGCCATATTTTAAATTGATTAGAGAGTTCTCCTTTTCACATAATTCCTTCCAGACACTCGTTTTTTAAAAAGGTTTATTGCCTATATTTTTTAAAAAGTTTGATTTTAGATAGAGGAAGAAAGAGAGAGATATTGAGAAACATCAATTAGTTGCCTCCTGCATGTGCCCTGACCGAAATTGAACCTGCCATCTTTTGGTGTATGGGAGGATGCTCCAACCAAGCCAAGGGAGATTCTGCTTGATTACACTTATACAAAACAGGATGAAAATCTGTCTGCTTTTCTATCTTTCCTATGTATCCTCATGCTGTCTGTCACTCTCAGCATTCCATTTAGTGCTGAATCAAGTAACGTGGCAACCTGAGCCAGGTGCACTGGAAGCCACAGAGCTTGGAGGGGTCCCAGGAGTGCACTTCATGCTCACAGCAAGGGAAAGTTGGTGGTTCCCTAAACTCATTTTGGCAGATGATCAGGGCTCAGGGCCAATAAAATGCCAAAAACAATCTCCAATTTATAATCTCAAGTTTATGCAGCTCTTTTTATCCCAAGTGATACAGATATTGTGAAAAAGAAAAATGCAGCTACACTAATTAATAAAAGAGAAACATGCAAATTGACTGTACCTCCGCTATGCCCACCAGCCAATCAGAGCGAGTATGCAAATTAACCCAACAAAGATGGCGGCTATGGAGCTGGAGAGAGCAGGAGGGTTGGGTTGCCCTCAGCGATGAAGGAAGCCAAGCTTCCCGCCCACCCTAGCAGGCTCTGGCCTCCACTCAAGGCTACAAAGTTTCAATTATAGAAGTTAAATAAATCCCAGATACCTGCTTCCAGTGGGCCCTGGCCTCCGCTCAAGGAGGCGCTGAAAAAAGAAAAAAAGGAGGGGCTGGGAGCCATCAGCCCCTCACCCAGCCTAGCCAGGCACCCCAGCGGGGACCCCCACCCTGAAGGGAGTGTGGCCAGCCTGAAAACGGCTCTCAGCCCCTCACCCAGGCTGGCCATCCCCCCATGGAGTAAGAGTCCCCGCTGGGGGGCGTGGCCAGCCTGCAAACAGTCATCAGCCCCTCACCCAGGCTGGCCAGGCACCCCAGTGGGGACCCCCACCCTGAATGGGGTGTGGCCAGCTTGAAAACGGCCCTCAGCCCATCACCCAGGCTGGCCACGCCCCCCAGTGGGGACCCTCACCCCATGAGGGTGTGACCGGCCTGAAAACCACCACAGGCCCCTTGCCCAGGCTGTCTCACGCCCCAGGGGAACCCCCACCCTGATCCGGGACATCCTTCAGGGCAAACCAGCTGGCCCCCACCCGTGCACCAGACCTGTATCTATACTAATAAAAAGGTAATATGCTAATTAGACTGGGAAACCTTCCAGGAGACCTTCTGGACATTCTTTTGGACAAAGCCATGGTGGCGGGGCTGAGGTAGAGGTGGTTAGAGGCCAAGAGGGGAGGGAAGTTGTGAGTGATCAGGCTGGTGGGGGGCGGGGCCGTTGGGGGTAAGCAGACCAGCAGGGGGGCCAGTTGGGGGCGAGCAAGTTGTCAGTGGGGGTCAGTTGGAGGTGATCAGGACAGCAGGGGGAGGGCAGTTTGGAGTGAGCAGACCAGCAGGGGGGCAGTTGGGGGCAAGCAGGCCAGTGGGGAGGGAAGGCGGGGACAAGCAGGCCAGCAGGTGGGGCGGTTGAGGGCAAGCAGGCTGGCAGGGGGGGCAGTTGGGGGTGAGCAGGCCGGCATGCGGAGTGGTTAGGGGCAATCAGGCAGGCAGGCAGGCAGGTGAGAGGTTAGGAGCCAGTAGTCCCGGATTGCAAGAGGGATGTCCGACTGCCAGTTTAGGCCCGATCCCTGTAAACCGGCAGTAGGACATCCTTCCAGGGGTCCCAGATTTGAGAGGGTGCAGGCTGGGCTGAGGGACACCCCTCCTCCCCCGCACCGTGAATGAATTTCGTGCACCGGGCCTCTAGTTTTAATAATAAAAGAGGGCTTAAACAAAAATCTTAGGTAATTATAAAATGAGAATAGAAAAAAATCAATACTCATATCTATATATATAAAAGGCTAATATGCAAAGTGTCTCCTCAGGAGTTCGACCAGGAGACTGGGAGTTCGATCGCTGGCTATGACGTGTGCTGACCACCAGGGGGTGGTGTGGAACGAAGGAAGGCCCCGGCGGGCAGCTGGCAAAGGAAAGCCCCAATCGGCTCCAATAGCTGGCCAGGCCTAGGGATCCTACCTGTGCACGAATTTCATGCACCGGGCCTCTAGTATATTAATAACTTAGAATAAATATTAAAATTATATAAAATACTATAAAATATCACAACTAAATACTGAACTGAACTATAATTTCTTTAGGCATAACAATAATTCATATATAGTAAGTTCTAGCATATATATTAGCTGAATATTTGAAGTAAGACCAAAAGTAAACGTCTTCCCTTATAATCCTTTCAAATATTATTACAAAACATAAAACGTCTAAGCCAAAGAGTTACCTGGCTTTCAGGTGAATTATTTGTTAGACTCTTAAATCTAAACATCTGGGATAAAGTGGTGCTTCTTCTTGGAAGGGGTGTGTCCCAAAAGTGCACTTCATGTGTTTTTCTTGAATCTTCTTTGGCAACAACTTTCTTACAGAAATAAGTATTCAGAATAACAGGGCAACTTCCATTTGGGATAATAAGCTTTTGCCTGGAAAGGGGAAAAAATACAACAGTTTATTTGCAAAGCTGCTCTTACAAAATCAGGAACACAAAGAACAATGACTTGCCTGCTTCTACAGATAAAAGCAAGCCCACTGAGTGACAGCTGCCCTCACACACTCAAGAGTGACTGTCAATGGGTCTACTTTTACTTTTCTGGTGAAAGTTCTGTGTCAGGAGAGGGGCTACTGCCTGGGCTTCTCTGAGATCCGCCTACTCTGGTAGAAGATGGCCTTAGGATCCCTCAGGGAGAAATGCAGGGAGGGAGCAAAGACTTTAAAGAAGCTCAAAGAATTAACCATTAAAATAAATGCTATTAATCTCTTAACCAAAGAACTTACATGCAAATTTGAATAACCCTGGGACACAGACAATAGTGTGGTGAAGGCTGCGGGAGGGAGCAGGTGTAATACTTTCAACAATAAAAATTTAAACATTAAAAATAAATAAATAAATGTTGTTTACAAAGAACACCTTCATACATTCTGACAGGTCTGATCTTTCAAATACTGTATTTTTTAATGTATACGATGCCCCCTACTTTTCCAACCCAAAATTGAGAAAAAAATATTTTTGCCCTAGCCAGTTTGGCTCAGTGGATAGAGCGACGGCCTGCAGACTGAAGGGTCCCGGGTTTGATTCCAGTCAAGGGCACATGCCCAGGTTGTAGGCTCGATCCCCAGTAGGGGCCATGCAGGAGGCATTCAACCAATGAGTCTCTCTCATCATTGATGTTTCTATCTCTCTCTCCCTTCCTCTCTGAAATCAATAATAATATATTTTTTTAAAAAAGGAAATCAATATTTTAAACATATTACTGGTTTTCCTCTTAAGGCCTTCTTTTTTGGCATCTTAAGGAATTGTTCTTCCTGTTTTCTCCACTCTCTGCTCATACACTCAGTGGGAGGAGGTCCAAATTGTCTCTCTGCAGCTCTACTTCCATGCTCTTTTGCAGAGCTGATTGCATTCAGTTTGAATTTTGCAGAGTAAGACAATTGCTTACTGGTATTTATCTTTTTATTTTTTGACATCTTTATGGGCTCAGAACGCCCCAGTCCGTGTTGCATCTGCGCACTCCCCACCTTCACCTCCAATTACAGCATCAGCTGATGTCAGTAACAATAAGGCTTGTGATTGGAGGAAGCCTGTTTGACAAGGTATGGGCAGCTAAACACCCGCTTGGCTCCCTCCTCAGCTGACATCAGTCTAACGATTTTAGGAAAAAAAAAAATAGCATCTTATACATGGAAAAATACGGTAACTTGACATCAAATATCAAAGGAATACACCCAAATGGACCACGGTCACAGACATGCCTCTTATTTAAGTAGAGAAGTCTGGGAATATCAAAGACATTCTCCTGGTTCCTTTCAGACATCTGATTTGAGAAGATCCTAACACTTACACCCCAAAACAGACAGTGCTGCTTAACATTCAGAAAGAATGATGACCTCCACTTCTGGGAAGATGGACCAGACATGTGTTCTCCTATTTCTCTCATTAAGTACAACTGAAACGCCTGACATCAGACATAAATTAAATGTAAGAAGACACTGAAAGGTGGAGAGAAGGAGGACAAGTTCCTGGGTTTTCTTTTTGCCTCTGATATTCCAGACTTGGAACCGAGGAACCTGAAAATCTGGAAACAGTAATAGGTACAGACAGGAAAAGCCTCCACAAAAGCTTCATCTCTTCAACCAAGGGACGAGGGAAGGAGCAGCCTAGTGAGACAGAAAACAACTACTCTCCTCCAGGCGAACATCACAGAAAAACTGTTACCCCCCTTCACGCACACCAGCAAAGGGTGAGGGGGACCCAGACTTCCACCCTCATCAGCTTGTAATAGGAGTCCCCATAGCCCGTGGTGGGGGTGTGCGAAGGCGGGATAGGGGCTTTCACCCCTGCAGGCTTGTAAAGAGTTTCCCCACATACACACTGCAACAGTGGAGACCACCTGGACTTCCACTCCCACCTGACACTAGTAATCAAACATCCCTCCTCACCCCTCTGGCACAGAGTCAAAACAGGCCTGGCAGAATGTCAGACACAGCATTACCGAGCCCACCTCCCACCCTCCAACCCTTCCCAGTGTTATCGGTGGAAGCCAGGGGGGAGCAGTAACCAAGCTCCCGCCCAGCCAGTTGATGTCAGTGGAAGCCTAGCAGGAAGATGGAACTCCTATCTGCCCAGCAGTAACAAGGAGTCCTTCCCCCTTCAGGTACCAGTGGAGGTCAAATGGGAAATCTGAACTTCGACCTCCACCGGGCAGTAATAAGCAGCCCCCCTTCTTGTCTCAGAGCAGTATCATACAAAGCCACACACATAGATTTAAATAAGGTCCAGATGTCAAATACCCAAAATGTACAGGTTGCCATAAAAGTCACTTGTTATACTAAAACCAGGGAGGAAAAAATCTCACCTTGAATAAAAAAAGGCAATTACTAAATGACAATGCTGAGATGAAACATGTTAGAATTATCTGACAAAGATATTAAGGCAGCCATCATAAGCATGCTTCAATGAACAATTACAAATGCAAACAAGACAAAAATAGAAACTCTCAGCAAACAAATATACAGTCTTGGCAAAGAAATATTTTTAATAAAATTTCAAAACGAAGAAATACAATAATTTAAAAAAATCAATAAATAGGTTCAACAGCAGAATGGAGGGACCAGAGAAAAGAATAAGTAAACTTGAAGATAAAATAATAGACTTTAACCAATACGAACAACAAAGAAAACACAGACAGAAAAAACAATGAGCAGAACCTCCACATCTGTGCAAAGAAATATAAGTGGGAAAATATAGGTAAATACAATAGGCCTTTCTACTCCTATTGTTTTTGAAAATTTATTTGGATTTAAAGCAAAATCATAACACTGTCTGATATGGTTCTAAATATATGCACAGGAGATATTAAGACAATGATATTATAAATAAGAACAATCTTACCTTATAATAGAGAAACATGCAAATTGACCGCACCTCCGCTATGCCCACGATTGGGCCGGCGGGAGGCTGGGGGCGGGACTCCGGGTGGCATATCCGCCGTTGAGAAGATCAAGATGGCGGTGCCCAGTGGCCGGGCCCATGCCGCTGCTCCCAGGGGTGCCTGGGGCGATCGGCACCCCGGGGGGGGCGTGGCCGGGCGCATGCCGCTGCTCCCGGGGGTGCCTGGGGCAATCGGCACCCCGGAGGGGCGTGGCCGGGCCCATCGGCACCCCGGGGGGCGTGGCCGGGCCCATGCCGCCGCTCCCCGGGGTGCCTGGGGCCATCGGCACCCTGGGGGGGCGTGGCCGGGCCCATGCCGCCGCTCCCCGGGGTGCCTGGGGCAATCGGCACCCTGGGGGCGTGGCCCGGCCCCTCCCCCCTTCCGGGGTTTCCGGAGGTCGATCGGCCACTTGGGGTGGCGTGGCCCGGCCCCTCCCGCCGCTCCCGGGGGTCCCAGGGGCCGAGGCTTTCCGGGCCTTGGGCACCAGCGGGGAGCCTGCACTGATCGCAGGAAACCACTGGGGGTCGGCTCCTGTGATCCGTAGCAGGGACGCTGGGTGCGACGAGCCCAAGGCCAGGAAAGCTTGGGGCGGAGGCTTTCCCGGCCTTGGGCACCAGTGGGCAGCCTGCACGGATCGCAGGAAACCACTGGGGGTCGGCTCCTGCGATCCTTAGCAAGGATGTTGGGTGCCGCCGAGCCCAAGGCCACCGCCCGGGGCCAAGCCCCGACCCTGAAAAAGGCAGAAGGCGGTGGCCACAGCCAAGGCCTGGGTCCCTGGTGCCGGCAGAAAACTGGTGCAGGCAGCCAGGTGAATGAAGGTCTATTGCACGAATCTTCGTGCAAACGGGCTACTAGTATAGGGATATAAGAAGTAAGATTTCTACACTTCACACAGAATGGCAAATTGTTGACCCAATAGACTGCGATAAGTATATATATAATGTAATGACCAGAGCAACCAATAAAATAGCTATAAAAAGAGATATGTACAAAAACATAAAAAAATTAAAACAAAATTCTAAATAATGTTTAAGTAACCCACATGAAGCCAGGAAAAAGAAAGCAGAAAAAGGAACAGAGAGAGAATAAGTCAGAGAAAACAAAAAATAAAAAAGTAGATTTAGTACTAATATGTCAATAATTGCATTAACTGTAAATGGTTTAATTAAACCAATCCTACCTAATAAAAGGGTAACATGCTAATTGACTGTACCTTCGCTATGCCCACAGCCAATCAGGGCGCTATGCAAATTAACCAAGATGGCGGCCACCACGCGCTGCCCCGCCCCCCCATCGCTGAGTGGCTGAGGGACCCGGGCTGGCGGGAGGGGCGGGGCCTCCCGCCGCTCCGAACACTGAGCGGCTGACGGAACCAGGCTGGCGGGAGGCGCCCAGATCGCTGCTGGCGGCGTGGGGCGGGCAGCGCTTGCCCTGCGCCACCGCCACCCGGGGCCAAGCCCCGACCCTGAAAGAAGGCGGAAGGCGGTGGCCAGAGCCAAGGCCTGGGTCCCCCCTGGTGCCTGCGGAAAACTGGTGCAGGCAGCCAGGTGAATGAATGTCTTGCACGAATCTTCGTGCAAACGGGCTTCTAGTTAAAATATATATTATCAGCCTTGGTTGTGTAGCTCTGTTGGTTAGAATGTCGTTCCGATACACCAAGGTTGCAGGTTCAATCCCTGGTCAGGGCACATATAAGAATCAACCAATGAATGCATAAATAGATGGGACCACAAATCGATGTTTCTCTCTCTCTCTCTCAAAAAAAAAAAAAAAAAGATATAGATAGGATGAAAGTAAAAGGATAGAAAAAATGTATCATTTAACATTAATATAAATATAATGGGGAAGGAATACTGATACCACATGAATCAGGCTTAAGAGCAAAAAGAATTATCAGAGATAGAGAGGGACATTAAATAAGATGGAAGGGTCAGTCAACCAAGAAGACATAGCAATCTTAAATGTGTGTGCATCAAACACCACAGATTCAGAATACATGAAGCAAAAACTAATGAAATTGGAAGGAAAAATCAGCAAACCCTAATTAAAGTGGGAGACTAGAACTCCCCTCCCCCATTATTTAATAGAACAAATAAATAGAATATCAGCAGGTTACAATTGCTCACATAGAAAATTCAAGTAATCAACAAAATAATTCCTAAAACTAGTGAGTTCAGCAAGATCATAGCATAACACAAAACTAATTTGTGTTTCTATATCTATCAATGACCATGTGGACACCAAAACTAAAAATCTAAATAATTTATAACTGCAAAAAACCAAAAAACTTTTGATATAAATCTAACACAACATGTACATGACTTGTATTCTGAAGCTAAAAAACATTGAGAAAATAACTCAAAGATTTTAACAAATGAAGAGAACTAAAATTGTCATTATTTGCACATGACATAATACTATATATAGTGAATCTAAAAATTCCACCCAAACACTAATAGAACTGATAAATAAATTTGGTAAAGCAGCAGGATACAAAATTAATATGAAGAAATCAGTTGCATTTTTATACACCAATAACAAACTATCAGAAAGAGAAATTAAAAAACAATACCATTTACAATTGCATAAAAAAAAACTAACCTAGGAATAAACTTGATCAAGAAGGTAAAAGACAAGTACTCAGAAAAGTATAAGACATTGAAGAAACTAACTAAAGAGATACAAATAAGTGGAAGTACTACAGATAGAAAGAATGAACATCATTATCATTTCCAAACCATCCAAAGCAATCTATAGATTCAATGCAATCCCTATCAAAATACAAATGACATTGTTTACAGAAATAAAACAAATAATTATAAAATTTATAAAAAACTACAATAACAGAAAAGCCATAGCAATCTTGAGAAAGACTAATTTGGAGTTATCATTCTATCTAATATCAGACTATACTACAAGGCTATAGTAATGAAAACAGTATGATCTTGGCATAAAAACAGACCTAGAGATCATTAAATAATAGAGATCAATGGAACAAAATAGAGAGCCCAGAAATAAATTCACACCTATATGGTCAATTGATATATAACAAAGGAGGCAAGAATATACAATGGGGTTAAGACAGTTTATTTCAATAGACTGAGTTGGGTAAACTGGATAAACGCCAAAAGATGAAATTACAAAAGATGAAATTACATTACCTCTTCCACCATCTACAAGGAAAAACTCAAAATGGATTAAAGACTTAAGCGTAAGACATGAAACCATAGAACTTCTAAAGAAAACATAGACAGTAAACTCTCTGACATTGCTGTTAGTAATATTTTTTCTGATATATCTCCTCAAACAAAGAAACTACCACCACTCCAAAATAAACAAATGTTACTGCATCAAAGGTTTGCACAGCAAAGGAAACCATCAACAAAATTTAAAAAAACAACCTACCAATTAAGATAAGATATTCATCAATAATATATCTGATAAGGGGATAATATAAAAAATTTATTAAAAATTCATACAATATAACACCAAAAAAACAATCTAATTAAAACATAGGCAGAGAACCTGAATATACACTGCTCCAAAGAGGACATACAGATGGCCAATAGACATATGTAAAAATGCTCAACATCACTATTCATCAGAGAGATGCCAATTAAAACTACAATGAGGTATCACCTCACACCTGTCAGAATGAATACTATCAATAAATCAACAGACAAGTGTTGACAAGGATATAGAGAAAAGGGAACCCTTGTGCAATGTTGGTGGAATTGCAGTATGGAGGCCACTATGTGAAACAGTATGGAGGTTCCTCAAAAAATTAAAAATAGAACTACCTTATGACACAGCAATTCCACTTCTGGGTATTTATCCAAGTCCAAAATACTAATTTGAAAAGATATATGCACCCATGTACACAGCAGCATTATTTACAACTAGCGGCCTGGTGCATGAAATTCGTGCACGTGTGTGTGGGGGGTCCCCTCAGCCCAGCCTGCACCCTCTCCAATCCGGGACCCCTCGGGGGATGTCTGACTGCCAGAGCTGCCCCCTGGTGGTCAGTGCGCTCCCACAGCAAACCTCCTATGGTCCCTCCCCCTGACCGGCTGGCCCCGATTGGGACTGGGAGAGATGGCCCCGATTGCTGGCCAGGCCGAGGGACTTCACTCGTGCACAAATTCGTGCACCAGGCCTCTAGTATTTAATAACATTGTATTGCATATCTGAAAGTTGCTAAGAGAGTAGATCTTAAAAGTCCTTATCACAAAAAAAAAAGTTGTAACGATGCATGGTTGACAGATGTTAATTATACTTACTTAGGTGATCATTTTATAATATATACAAGTAGCAAATCATTATGTTGTACATCTGACACTAATGTTATGTCAATTATACCTCAATAAAAAAATTCAACATAAATAAAATTTGCAATAACACATTTAATAATGTTTATAAAACACTAGAATGATGCAACAAAGATCTTTATTTTCACCTTTAAAAGGAAGGAAAAAACATAGTATTTCCCTATACATATACTTTAGGAGCTTATTGCAAACATTACTCTATAGTATAACTTAATGTTTCATTTTACTTCCTAAAGTATGCAAATCACCCGAAGAGCAAATTAGACTTGGTTATTCAATTTCTTTTGCACAAAGGTAATAAACATAAAATAAAAGAAATATATACACAATTTTATTTAACATTTCAAATACTAACAAGGAATTACAACAACAAAAAAAGAATAGCTTAAGTTGAGCAAGGAAATACTTTTCATAAATTTATTTGAGAAATAAATAAATAACAATAATCTTTAAAAAAAATCTTTATTGTTCAGATTATTACAGATGTTCCTCTTTTCCTCCCCATAGCTCCCCTCCATCCGGTTCCCACCCCACTCCAGGCCTTCCCCCCACCCCCCCTACTGACCTCATCCATAGGTGTAAGCTCTTTGTTCAATCTCTTCCCATACCCCCCACAACCCCTTCCCCCCAAGAATTGTCAGTCTGCTCCCTTTCCATGCCCCTAATTCTATTACATTCACCAGTCTGTTCTGTTCATCAGGTTTTTTATTCATTTGATTTTTAGTTTCACTTGTTGATAGATATGTATTTGTTGTCATTTTGTTGTTCACAATTTTTTATCTTTACCTTTTTTCTTCTTCTTCCTCTGCTTAGAGATTATCCTTCAGCATTTCATATAATACTGGTTTGGTGGTGACGAACTCCTTTAGCTTTTTCTTGTCTGTGAAGCTCTTTATCTGACCTTCAATTCTAAATGATAGATCTTCTGGGTAGAGTAATCTTGGTTGTAAGTTCTTGCTATTCATCACTTTGTATATTTCTTGCCACTCTCTTCTGGCCTGCATAGTTTCTGTTGAGAAATCAGCTGACAGTCGTATGGGTACTCCCTTGCAGGTAATTATTTTTCTCTTGGTGATTTCAAGATTCTCTCTTTGTCTTTTGCCCTTGGCATTTTAATTATGATGTGTCTTGGTGTGGTCCTCTTTGGATTCCTCTTGTTTGGGGTTCTCTGCGCTGCCTGGGCTTGTAAGTCTATTTCTTTCACCAGGTGGGGGAAGTTTTCTGTCATTATTTCTTCAAATAGGTTTTCAGTATCTTGCTTTCTCTCTTCTTCTGGCACCCCAAAAATTCGGATGTTGGTACTCTTGAAGTTGTCCCAGAGGCTCCTTACACTATCTTCATATTTTTGGATTCCTTTTTTCTTTTTGCTTTTACGGTTGGGTGTTTTTTGCTTCTTCGTATTTCAAATCTTTGACTTAATTCTCGGGATCCTCTAGTCTGCTGTTGAATCTCTGTATATTATTCTTTATTTCAGTCAGTGTATGCTTAATTTCTGATTGGTCCTTTTCATATCCTTGAGGCTCTCACTAAATTTCTCGGAGGTTTCTAGAAGATTCTTGAGTAACCTTATAACCATGGTTTTGAACTCGATATCCAGTATTTTGCTTTCATCCATTTCTTTCATTTGTGACTTGTTTCTTTGTCTCCGCATTTTGGCTGCTTCCCTGTGTTTGTTTCTATGTACTGGTTAGCTCGTAAGTCTCCTTGAGTTGATAGAGTGGCCTTGTGTGGTTGGTGACCTATAGGGCCCAGTGGCTCAGCCTCCCTAGTCACCAAGAGGTGGACACTCTTGGTGCACGCCTTTGTGGGCTGTTTGCACAGTCTTGTTGTAGTTAATCCTTGATTGCTGTTGGTATCACTAGGAGGAATTGACCTCCAGGCCAATTGGCTGTGATGACCAGCTGTGTCTACACTGGAAGATCTGTTGCACAAGAGACACCCTTATGGGGCAGGGCTTGCTTCAGTGGGGCTTTGATGCTCGCTGAGTCTGCCCCTTGAGTGTGTCGCTTATGGATGTGAAGAGTTGTAATCCAGTATGGTCTCACTTTGACCACTGGGTACCCTGGCTCTTGGATCTCTAAAGAGGTGCAAGGTCAGCTACTGTCTGGGGCCGCCCAGCAGGAGCCTTGGGCCTTGTTTCGGAAGCTCTGGGGCTCTCTGACCCAGCTGCAGTTGACAGGTTTTAGGTGGAGAAAAGATAGGCCATTCATATGCAAAAGCTTGGGTGGGGTTGTAAACTGGGTGGGATAGGGTCTCTGGGAATCACCAGGGCGGAGCAAACAGCAATGGCTGCCAGTCAGCCCTGCACCAGAGAGGTTCTGGGTCTCTGCGTCCCACATCCCCATGCAGGAACAATGATTGCTGTGAGCACCTCTGAGAGAAAGCCGCCCTTGCGTTCCGGCCTGATGCCAGACAGTCCAGTTTCTCCCCACATGTGTCTGGGTCCCCCAGAGTCTTGCCCAGAACTGGAGTTCAGAGCAAGCGGGAGCTTGTATCTCCCTCCCGATTAAAAGAGCAGCACATCCAGATGCCAACACGTCTAGGTGCCTCCGCACCTCTTACCAGTCTCAATGTGCTTTCTTCAGCTCTCTAGTTGTGGAACTTCCACTCAGCAAGCTTTCACGTGGTTCTGGGTGGTAGTTGTTCTGCCTTTTAGTTGTGGTTTTGATGTGGTTGTGAGAGGCAGCAAGTACAGGTGTTTACCTATGCCGCCATCTTGGTTCTCCTCCAATAACAATAATCTTATATGTATATATGCCAAACCTTTTCATTTTTAAAAATAGTATTTGCATTTAAGAAAAGCACATGTGCACAACGAATTATAAAAATATATTTAACTAAAACCTTATAAAAATAAATATTTGAATGTGATTTCCTAAAGGGATTAAACAGTGGTTATACACTGAGTGGCCAGATTATTACGATCTCTGAACGCATAAGTGGCCAGATTATTATGATCTCTGAACGCATAATAATCTGGCCACTCAGTGTATATCCTATATAATAAAAGACTAATATGCAAATTGTCCCCTTGACCAGGAGTTCGACCAGCAGGCAGGCCGGCCAACCGCCCATGTCCCCTCCCCCTGGCCAGGCTGGCCGGATCCCACCCATGCATGAATTCATGCACCAGGCCTCTAATACACACACACACACACACACACACACACACACACATATGTACACATACTGAGTGGCCAGATTATTATGCATACAGAGATCATAATAATCTGGCCACTCAGTATATATTAGATTAGACAAGTTCTTCACGCTTTAAGGGTTTTATTACACGAAAAGATATCAACTTTAGACTGAATAGGAAAGTAATCAGGTAGATGCAAGACTAGTCAGAGGTTATGTTAAATAGGTATTCTCTCCCTCTTAGTTGCAATACGAGCAACTAAAACATTATTAAAAGACAGTGCTCCTGTGAAAATACCTGACTTGATGTATCATAGAATTGTACACTTAAAACCTATATAATTTTATTAAACAATGCCATCCTAATAAATTTGATAAAAATATATTGTAAACATTCCATTCTCTTACAGAATCAGAAAAAAGAGATCAACTAAGAAACAATGAGCATTTCTATCTTTAGGATTGTTATTGCAAAATAGACTGAACGCTAAAGATTTGGGTCTTTGCAGATCCCAAATCTTGTTTTCATACTCCACTACCACCTAGACAGGCTACCCTGAGCATGTGATAACCCTGCTGTACTGTGGACAAACAGGAGCCCAAAGCTGCGTGGTATCAGGAAGTAGAATGACAAGTGGTGTGGTCTGGTAGAGAGAAGATGGACCTTGGAATCAGATAGACTTGGGCTTCAAGAAGGCCTGTGTGACCCTGGCCTGCATCTCTCCCTGGGTTTTGCAAGAATTTAATCTAATTATGTGTGTAAAAGAACACAACTTGTAGTCGTCATTGATGAGTATTAGCTCATTTCTGTCTTCACAGATAAAGAAGAAATAGCAGAAAAGTACTGTTTCTCATTAGCTCAATGATTCTAAATACCAGGAAGCATACTTGCTAAAAAGAACTGTCAAAAATCAAAACAGACCTAAGAAATTCTCTCTAGACTGTTGTCAGAAACTTTCCTAATAAAGTGAACTAAGACTAGACCTGGAGTACATTTTGTGTGGATGGTAAGAGGAAAGACAGAGAGGTAGGTTTGGGAGGGGTGGAAGGTAGAACTATATATAACAAGGAGTATGAATAAATATTCCCCCCATGCCTATGACTAAGCCCTAAAAACAGGTGTGCCTTGTATAACAAAGACAAAACATTAAAGGAAAAAACTGTCTTAAAATCGTTTTCTTTAAATAAACCTTTACCAAGTCATGAGTGGGAAAAACAGATCCTTTCCCCTCAAGACTGAAAAGTGGCACCACACTGTCAAGCTAGTTCTGGACTGCACACTGTGTGCAGTCTTCTGATCCCCAGCAGCCACCTCAGGTGACAATGCATTTGTTAGCGTTTTCTTTGCTGGCCCTGGGCCTTCTCCTGAGGTGGAGAGGCCTGCATATTTGGCCCCAGCCACTTCACCTTGTCTCAGCTGGGGTGAAGGTGGAGAGTGGAGAGAGCCTTTCCCGGAGAGTGTCAGTTCTCCGGGCACTCCTGTGAATTGTTTTCATTTTGCCCCTTCAGGAAATTAAGTGTAAGATGACCTCAGTGTTGAAACTGAGAATTCAAATCCCTACCATCATCTATTACATAGGTAATAATAATATAAACAAGTTATTTAAAATTAGTTATCTTTAAGACCAATGTAATTATGACATTAATAAGATGGTTACAAATACCACTCAGAAGAATGGGAAATCTATCTATCTATCTATCTATCTATCTATCTATCTACCTACCTATCTAAAAAGAGGTAATATGCAAATTAGCTGGGACACCTTAACAGTCATGACCAGCTCAGAAGGAGGCTGTGTGCACAGATGGGCAGCAGGGGACTGGGTGACACCCCCAGCCCCAGCGGCTGTGGTGCAGCAGATGCTGGGGTTGGGGGCGGGCCCGGGGCGGAGACACAACACACAGGGGGGCCCGTCCCTGCTGGGAGACCGTGTGCCAGCAGTCCCGCCTCTGCACGTGAGCTGCAGAGGAAACACCTTTTCTGACCGCTCATTGGCTAAGCTCCCTGTACGCCACTGGCAGTGTTCTTGGTAACTTGGGTAATAAGAATCCAAGAAGGTGATCTAGGATTTTTCCACCTCACTCCTGGAGGAAAAAACGAAGGTCCGCTGCTGGAGGGGCTAAGAAATGTCATATCCTGTCCTAGCTGGTTTGGCTCAGTGGATAGAGCCTCGGCCTGAGGACCGCAGGGTCCAGGTTCAATTCTGATCAAGGGCATGTACCTAGGTTGCAGGCTCCTCCCTGGCTGGGGCCCAGGACAGGGCTCATGCAGGAGACAATCAATCGAAGTGTCCCTCTCACATTGATGTTTCTCTGTCTTTCCCTCTCTCTTCCACGCTCTCTAAAAATCAATGGAAAAATATCCTCAGGTGAGGATAAAAAAGAAAGAAAGGTCATATCCTATGAAAGAGACATCTTGAAAATGCCTAAAGAAAGTTGTCATTTTTTCGTGGTGAAGGGACTGGAGTCCGTGCTGATGAAAACACCTTGGTGGCTGCAGCAGCTGGCAGTGGCAGCAACAGCAGGGTGATGGGGATGGTGCCTTCCCCTGATCAGCTGGTCACCTCCCATAGAGAGAGGGGAGCAGGCCTAAGCCGTAAGTAGGACATCCCCTGAGGGCTCCTGGATTGTGAGAGGGGGCAGGCTGGGCTGAGGAACCCCCCCCCCCGCCCCAGTGCACGAATTTCGTGCACCGGGCCTCTAGTATTGTATAATACCAAATAGAAGGAGAAGAGAACATGTCTAAGACTACAGTCATGCTAGGTGAAATCATACTTTCATGGATGTGATCATTCCAACATACATATGGGGGAGGATAGAAAAAAAGAAAACAAATTTTTCCTGGTTATAAAAGTAATACATGAACATTATATAAAACTTGGAAAAGTTAGAAAAATAAAAATGAGAAAAAATTCATTAAGCAGACTGCAATGAATACTTTGGTATAATTCCTTTATGTCTTTCTATGAATATGTGTCACAGTTGTAATCATGCCTCACAGAGAAAATTCAGTATTCCACTTCTCAATGTTATTAGATAAGCATTTCTTTATATTAACATACTTAATAAAATAAAATAAATATGTATCCACCATTGTTTATAAGGCTCCATGCTAACACTTAGGTACTCTTACATATGGAATGGGCAGGAGACAAGCAGCCACTGGGAGAGGCAATATGAGGAATCCACGGAAGAGAGATGGGGTGAGCGACCTTCAGGAAGGCAGAAAAGGGGCAGGGGTAAGTAAGGCAGGAGCAGAGGCAAGGGAGAGACAAAGATGAATGCTGTAGCCAGGACAGTAAAAGCCAAGGAAATGAAAAGTTAGTTGGTCAGGAACTTACTACTGAGTGAGCAATCTCAGAAGTGCAGCTGAAGATCAACTGCAATGGCTGAAACAGAATGTAAAGTGTGCCTGTGGGAAGAGAGGCCGCTGACCGATTTTTCAGGTCGCTGAGGGGAGGAGAGTTATGAGGCACAGCCTGAGGAGGGCATGGCTCAGAGGGAGATGGTCAGAAGGAAGGCCTCAAGGTAAGTGATAGGAAGCTTTGGGGTTAAACGAGGAAGCTTTGGGATTAAATGTCAGGTACTGAGGAGGCTTTGGGATTAAATGTCAGGATGTTAGAGCAATCTTGCTTGGATGTGCCATTTGGAAATTCTAAAATAAATACAATACTCGAGTTGGGAAACACATATCTGATATACTACCACATAGATATGACCAACACTTCACGGGCCTTACAAGTCAGACCTGAATAACACCATTTCAGTCACTGATGGGCCAGATAAGTGAAGCTGGTCCCAGAAGATTATAATAGAGCAGAAAAACTCCTATTGCTCAGTGACTCCTCCTCAGAAAGAGCCTCAGGCGGGCCCTGCAGGAGGTATTCATCGTTATCATAGGACTGACAGCTCCATGAGTGTCACTGCCCCTGAGGACTTCCCAGTGGGACAAGAGGTGGAGGTGAGACAGTGATATTGAGGATCCTGACCCTGTGTAGGCCCAGGCTAATGTGTATGTTTGTGTATTCATTTTTAACAAAAAAGTTTAAAAAGTAAAACCAAAAACCAAAAAAACCCCACCTTATAGAATATGGCTATAAAGATAATATTTTTGTATAGATATACAATGTTATTGTATTTTAAGCTAAGTGTTATTACAAAAGAGTTGAAAAGTTAAAAAATAAAGTGAAAGTTATATACAATTACAGTAAGCTAAGGTTAATTTATTATTGAAGAAAGGTATTTTTAATAGACTTAGTGTAGCTTAAGTGTGCATGTTTTCAAAGTCTACAGTAGTGAGCAGTCATGTCCTGGCCTTCGCATTCATTCACCACTCACTCACTCACCCAGAGCACCTTCCAGTCCTGCAAGTTTCATTCATGGTAAGTGCTATACAGGCAAACCATTTTAAAATATATTTTATACCATATTTTACTGTATGTTTGAATATTAGATACACAAATATAATTGCCATTGTGTTAAAATTGCCTACAGTACTTACTACAGTAACATGCTGTACAGGTTTGTAGCCTAGGAGCAACAGGCTACCAGGTGTACCGGTTAATAATGCGGATTTCTTTTCAATAGATGGAGTTACACATATGTTGATATATATGTGATTTGATATGTATGCTATTTTGTTGTATTGACAGCAATCTTCAAAACTTCATATGTCAAATTTTCTGAAGGTGTTAACATCATAGATATTTTTATGCTTAAAAATGTCGAATTTCGTGCCAATAAAAGAGCATTTGCGGGAAATTTTAATTCATTACTTTATTTTGAAGAAAAGTGCTGCTGAAAGTTACTATATACTTCGGGAAGCTTATGGTGAACATGCTCCATCTCAAGATACTTGTGAACGCTGGTTTAAACACTTTAAAAGTAATGATTTCAATGTGAAAGACACAGAACGTCCAGGTCAACTGAAAAAGTTTGAAGACCAACAATTACAAGCATTATTGGATGAAGATGCATGTCAAACCCAAAAACAACTTGCAGAAAGTTTAAACGTTGCTCAGCAACATTTTCAAGCAATGGGAAAGATTTCAAAGGAAGGTAAATGGGTGCCACATCCACTGAACGAAAGACAAATGGAAAAGTCATCAGTAAAATGTTGCTTCAATGGCACGAAAGTCTTTTTTGCATCGAATTGTGACTGGCGATGAAAGTGGATTTATTTTGAGAATCCCAAATGCACAAAATCATGGGTTGGTCCAGGTCAACTATCAACATCGATGGCAAGGCCAAATCGCTTCGGAAAGAAGACAATGCTCTACGTTTGGTGGGATCAGGAAGGTGTGGTGTAGTATGAGTTTCTAAAACCAGGTGAAACCGTTAATACTGATCGCTACTGACAACAAATAATCAATTTGAACCACGCTTTGATCGTAAAATGATCAGTATGGGCCAGAAGACATGGCAAAGTAATTTAGCTTCATGATGACGCACCATCACACACTTCAAAACCAGTTAAAGACACATTAAAAGATCTTGCCTGGAAAGTATTAACCCACCTGCCATATTCACCAGACCTTGCTCCTTCAGATTACCACTTGTTCTGATCGATGGCACACGCACTTTCTGAGCAGCACTTCAAAACGTACAAAGAAGTGGAAAATGGGGTCTCTAAATGGTTTGCCTCAAAACAAGGAAAGTTCTATTGGGACAGTATCCACAAATTACCTGAAAGATGGGGGAAATATGTAGCTAGCGATGGACATTACTTTGAATAAAGCACTTTTGATGTTTCTCTTGAAGTTATCGTGTTTTCTTTGATTACAAAATCCGCATTATTAACCGTTACACCTGGTGTACCATATAGCTTAGGTATGTACCATCTAGGTTTGTATAAGGGCACTTTATGATGTTCACACAATGACAAAACCACCTAACAATGCATTTCTCAGAACGTATCCCTGTCCTTAAGTGACCATGACTGTAGTGTACCCTGGGGACATACCTCGAGTTTGATTTGAATGCGTGTATTACTCAAGCCATCATTAAACCCTAGCAAAGATTTAATAAAGCACCTGCTCCAGGCCTGGCATCCTGCTAGATGCCCTGTATGCTTTACCTCAGTGCTCCATTATGCCCATATTACAAAGTCGGTGCTGTCAGTTCATAAGTTTAAAGTTAAGGGAATTGAAGTGGAGACAGAGTTACTTACCAAGGTTATGAAGCCAGGAATAGAAAAGCTGGGTTTGATCTAACGCTGCCTTAAATGATCGAATATGTTACTTAGAAAGGACACCTCTAGGCACAAAAAACTGGACTCAGTTTTACTTTACAGCAATGAGTATAGAGGGACTTTTAAGTGAAATGCTAATTATTTCTTTGGAGAAAAACACATGCAGATACTAACTCTTAAAGTGGTAAAAAGTGGGAGTAGCTGTGGATTTAAGAACAGATTGATTACTCCGAGATACATAAAGGGAAGGACAGGAGTGCAGCAAAGAAAAAAGAAGTTTTCTCTGACTATGAAAGTCATAAGGGGCCATTACAGATAATTAGTGAAAATCAGAAAAGTAGAAAAAAGAAACAAATATCAGAAGTACACAGACAGCCATAACGAACATGGTGTAATTCTGGTGCAATATGTAAAAGCAATTCCATTGGGTTTCTTGGATTTTAGTCCCTGAGCAAACCCAGGAAATTTTTGGCAAACTGCCTATATAGCTTGAACTACTTGGCTAAAACGGAGGCTTTTCAGGAAATTGGGAATCCTAAGGGAGCTGCTAGATGTAAGAGGCAGCAGCAAGTTGGAAAGAAAAAGAATGAGCTTGGCTGCCTGGCACCCAAAGACACAAGAGTGGAACTGGACGCAGCAAACTTGAGGACTTCCAGACAAAGTGCTGGGACCTAAGAATCTTCGCCTCCTTGCACCCAAACTGCTTTTATTTTTCTTTTGTTCCACAGAGCTAACTGTTTAAAGGAATACTCCCCGATAAACTAGTGACAAACTGCAGAAATAAGCAAGAGCAAACATTCCTCAAAGACTCAATCAAACCACGTCAGCAGCGACCACAAAAGATAATAAAATCTTTAGATATGGGTCAGATACTGCACAAGACACCAGTGCATATTTCACTTGCTTGTTAGAAGGTTAACATGGAATTCAAACTGGGATTCTAAAGACAATAATCCTCCACAAATTCTGAGTGTAACCTTCATTTGCCCATTATCTGCTGGTATCTTACTGGTATCAAGACATTGCAGGGCACTTGCACTTTGGGGGAAAATAGATTGTGTTTAATTGCAGATATGTAGGCCCAAGACACACTGTATGCATTTGCATGATATAAACACTTGTATTAACGTTATGGAAAAGTGCTCTATCTGTTTTTCAGAATATTAGAATTGCATGCACAAAAGCACTTTTCTGCAACAGAACCAATGTTCTTAAACCAATTACATAACTCAAAAGTTTGTTACATATCTGAAAAGATCTTAGGCATCCTTAGTAATACACCAGAGGTTCATCAAATTCAAATCGAGATTATTCTATATAAAATGTTGGCCAAAAACATAAATTAACCCTTTGCACTCGCTTGCTTTTTTCTCGATTCCTTTATTCTACCGGGATTTAATTTTTTAAATACCCCAGATTTTACAAAGCGCGGCAGTAGAATAAAAAACCAGAGTTTCTTTTCATACAAACTTATTTATTTGGATTTTTTTATATTTCAAATTATTGGTACATTCAAAGAGTAATTTTAATCTCGACATCCGAGTGCAAAAGGTTAAGAATTTATAACATAGCAATCTAGTGTGGCATTCAGGTTATACAGAAAGAGTAAGCCAACTCTAGTTTCTGTCCATTGGTTATTTACACTTTAGCACAGTGACAATGAGGTAGCGTAATATGTTTTGGAAAATGAGAAATGTATACATCAAAGAGTATATAACCAGTTTTCCACTTGCCTCCAATTTAGGAAACAATCAAACACCTGTACAGATTAGCGTGAAAGAACTTATCCTTCACTGTCTGCCACATGTAATCTTCCTGTGACTACCTTTTGTTGCCAAGTTCAGAGCAGTGGCTGGCTTGGATAGGTATCTTCTCTAAGAAGACAATAAAGACTTAGGTTTCGGTGTTCAGGAATGTGTTTCCAATTTCATTGAGATATACTGTACCCAAAATACCTAGAGTTCTCTCCTTTATCCTCATCCCTCTGATCTTCCCCACTCCAGGGGGACATACATATGTCCATAGCATCTGGACTTGTATTGAATGTGGTGAAGGGAAGCTGAAGTTCCATTATCAGTAAACTGCTAGAATGCATTAATGTAGAACAGAATTTTGGAAGCCAGCCTGATTGGAGCAATGATTTCTATCACTGATCTTAGGGAAAATGCAATCTAAGTCTAAGAAAGGAACTTTTGGGAAAGAACCCATTCATGGTTTAGGAGTGTGCACTTTAGGGCGAGAAAGTAAGAAGTATCGAGAGCAGGTTTTCGTAGATGAACTGCTGCTCTCCCATAATGCTGGCATTATTGGAATAATGCTCATATATGATTCAACCTTGTCTCTGCTGAATTGGCTCAAGTAGTGACAAGCAGCTTGGACCCATTGGTTGCCTGGCTTCAAAATTTCTATAGCAACAGGTTAAAGGCAGCAAGAAAAAAGCAAACTGTTACCTACAAAGGAGCTCCCATAAGGCTGGCATCGGATTTCTCATCAGAAACTCTATAGGCCAGAAAGGAATGGCATGAAGTACTCAAAATAATGAAAAGCAAGGATCTGAAACCAAGTTTACCATATCCAGCAATACTATCATTCAAGATAGACCGTGAAATAAAGAACTTCCCAGACAAAAAAAAAAAGGCTAAAGGAATACATCACCACCAAGCCAGCATTATAAGAAATGCTAAAGGGACTAGTATAATGAGAAGAAGAAAAAGAGAGAGAAACCTAGGCATACAGGATTAAAATGGCAATAAATAAGTACTTATCAATAATAGCCTTAAATGTAAATGGATTAAATGCTCCAATCAAGACATAGGGTAGCTGAATGGACACAAAAAGATGACCCAACTGAAGAGAGCCACTTCAGAACAAGACTCACACAGGATGAGAGTGAAGGGATGGAAAAAAATTTTCCATGCAAAGGGAAAAGAAAAAAAACTGGGGTAACAATACTCATATCTGAAAAACTAGGCATCAAAATGAAGGCCATCAAAAGAGACAACAAAGGTCATTACATAATACTAAAGGGACCAATCCAACAAGAGGATATAACCCTGGTAAACATTTATGTACCCAATATAGGAACACCTAAATATATAAAAAAGTCTAGAGGAGTTTAAGGAAAAGATGAACAACAATACAGTCATAGTAGGAAACTTTAACACCCCATTGACATAACTAGATATATCTTCCAGACAAAAATTAACAAGGAAATAGTGATTCTAAAGGACACACTGGATCAGATAGATTTAATTAACATTTATAGAATATTTCACACCAAGGCTGTAGGATATACATTCTTCTCACGTGCACATGGATCATTCACAAAGATAAAACACATATTAGGACACAAAACAAGTCTCTACAAGTTCAAGAATCATATCAAGCATCTTCTCGGATCACAATGGAATGAAATTACAAATCAACTACAGTAAAAACACCCCCAAACATTCAAACACATGGAGGCTAAAGCATGTTATTAAACAACGAAGGGGTTACCAATGAGATTAAGAAAGAAATAAAAAACTTTCTAGAAACAAATGAAAATGGACACACAACAACAGAAAGTCTCTGGGACATAGCAAAAGCAGTCCTGAGAGGGAAGTTCACAGCACTACCAGCCTACTTCAAAACACAAGAAAAATTAATGATAAACTATTTAAATGTACAATTTAAAGAATTAGAAAGCAAACAATAAGAAGAGCCCAGAGTAAGTTTTTTTGCTGGGAGTTTTTTTTGAAAGGAAATAATAAAGATTAAAGCAGAAATAAATGACATAGAGACTAAAAACACAATACAAAAAATCAAGGAAACCAAGAGCTGGTTCTTTGAAAGGATAAACAAGATTGATGAACCATTAGCCAGACTAATCAAGAAACAAAGAGAGAGGATTCAAATAAATAAAAACAGAAATGAAAGTGGAGAAGTAACCACTGACACCACAGAAATACAAAGGATTGTAAGAAAATACTATGCACAAAGTCACTGATCATCTGAAAGATGCAAATTAAAACGACAATGAGTTATCACCACAAATCTGTCAGAATGGCTAACATTAACAAATAAACAAATGACAAGTGCTGGCGAGGATGTGGAGAAAAGGGAGCCCTAGTACACTGCTGGTGGAATGTAGAATGATTCCAGCACTCCATGGAAAACAGTATGGAGTGTCCTCGAAAAATTAAAAGTGGGCTTATTATTTGACCCAGTGACCCCACTTCTAGGAATATATCCTAAGAAATCCAAAACACCAATCAGAAAGAATGTATGCACCCCTATGTTCATAGCAGCACAATTTGCAATAGCTAAGATATGGAAACAGCCTAAGTGTCTACCAGTAGATGAATGAATAAAAAAGCTGTGGTACATTTATACCATGGAATACTATGCAGCAGTAAAATAGAAGAATCTCTTACCCTTTGAGACAGCATGGAGGGACCTGGAGAGTATCATGCTAAGTGAAATAAGTCAGAGAAAGACAAGTATCACATGATCTCACTTGTATGTGGAATCTAATTAACAAAGTAAACTGATGAACGTGTGGATCCAGAGACATGGAAGCATAGAACTGAGTGCGGAATCTTGGAGGGAAGGCAGGGGAGGGTGGATGTGTGGGTGGGTGAGAGGTGACCAACCAAAGACGTTGTATGCATATAGGCATAACCCATGGACACAGACAATAGGGCCTGGGGTGGGATGGGGCTGGAGGGTGTCAATGGGAAAAACAGTAGGACATATATACTGTATAATGCTTTCAACAATAAAAACTTTTTAAAAAGTAAAAAGTAGCAAGGTTGGGGACATGCAGACAATCTAATTTAAAGTTACTAAGCTTTATTCCTACCACTATATTACCTGTGACAACTTTTAGTCCTAAACATTCACCTGTAAGTTTAAATTATAACATGTAGTTTGGGCATCACTTGTTTATGACAAACCACAGGTCTTCCTTCTTCAAGGACTATAAAGGCTAGATATCCTATCTAATAAAAGAGTAATATGCAAATTGACCATCACTCCAACACACAAGATGGCTGCCCCCATGTGGTCAAAGATCCTGCCCCCATGTGGACACAAGATGGCCACCACAAGATGGCCAGCAGAGGAGGGTAGTTGGGAGGGACCAGGCCTGCAAGGGAGGGCAGTTGGGGGTGACCAGGCTGGCAGAGGAGGGAAGTTGGGGGCAAGCAGGCTGGCAGGGAAGCAGTTAGACATCAATCAGGCTGGCAGGGGAGTGGTTAGGGGGTGATCAGGCTGGCAGGCAGAAGTGGTTAGGGGCAATCAGGAAGGCAGACAGGCAAGCAGTTGGGAGCCAGCAGCCTGGATTGTGAGAGGGATCCCAGATTGGAGAGGGTGCAGGCTGGGCTAAGGGACACCCCCCCCCCATGCACGAATTTCGTGCACCAGGCCTCTAGTGTTAGTATAATACACAAGTTCCAGAAAAGAAAAAGCAGGAATTTTTCAGCCTGGATATCTAGGTCCCAGATGACATTTCAGGCTTGGGAGGTGCTGCTCCTCCTGCAGTCAGAGCACAAGATCATAGCCACCGTCTCCCCAGAGGAACCAAGCCAAGGGAGTGGGCAGAGCAGGTGGAGGCAGGCTGGGAACCAGTGGGCGACAACCACCAGGCAAGCTACACCAGTGACTCAGAAAGCACACACCCATCTGAGCTCATCCTGCCTCCAGATCACATGGCTCTGTGTTTGAGGTCACTGGGCTACAGATTCGTTTCCATTAGTTGTCTTCTCTTTGGCACGACAGAGATAGAAGATTCTTCCTGGCTGACAATAGGCAATGGAATAGGAGTGAATATGGGTCTCCAGGGAGCTTTAGGAATTGGGCGCTAGTGTAGGGTCACATAAAAACTCCTAAAGCCTGAGCCATCTCTACTTAGAATATTGATTCTGGTATTTTATTCAGCTCTCATGACAAACCCTGTCAGGTAGATAGGATACTGTTAACATTCTTAATAGATGAGAACTGTCCATGATTGTTTTGGTGTGACACTGTCATGTTCTTGCCACGCCACTGGGATTTTTACCAGATGCAGTAAAAACTGATATACAAAGTGCCTTAATACCCAATTCCTCAAGACTGTCTCACTCACTGCACTGAGAGGAGAAAGGCTATATATACCAGCGATTTTCAACAGGCGTGCCACAGAATTTTTAAATATACAATACCTGACCCCCTTTATCCTTTACTACTTTCCCCCACCCCTTTTCCTCTGGTAACCAGTATACTGCTCTATTTGTCTATGAGTTGTTTGTCTTATTTGTTCATTTGTGAAGTCATATGGTTCTTGACTTTTTCTCAAGATTGCCCCTCCCCAACTGTTTGTCAGGGACTGTGACCTCTTTTCCCTTTGATTGTCAAATAAAAAAATGAAAACAGCCAACACAACAATTGCTACCTGGTGTGAATGAGTCAAAATTATACTTTTTTTTTTTTTTGGTCAGATTAGCAAAAAATACAATATTTTTTTGATGTACCACAGAATTTCAGTAATTAGTTTACATGTGCCATGAGATGAAAAAGGTTGAAAATCACTGCTATATACAGAAAACCAGTATCCCTTCTTGGGGGAAGCCACATCATATAACCCAAAGAATAAACATGCCTTGACGACCAATCCCAAACATTATCACCTCCATTAAATGCAATGTCTGCAGGAAGAAATCTGAGTCCGATGATCCTCTAACTTGCAACAATATAAAAATAAAAAATAAAAAACAAATTAATACTAAATTGTTGATGGACCAAATGCAAAGTTATTAGACCACATCAATATAGGCAAATGTCTATCTCCCTAGTTCCTTCCGTAGAATGCACCTATTGCCTCAATGAGATTTTAGTGATGTGAGGGGCTGGAATTACATCTATTTTTGTTGTTGTTGTTGTCAAATGATCTTTAACTGAAACATTAATGGAAACACTCCTTTGTAGTTCTTAACTAACAGGGCATTCCACTGCACCACTGCTGATGTCATGAGGGTGGCGGCCATCAACACTGCAGCCCACGGACAGGGCAGCCCAGAGCGTTCTCTAGCTAACCATCTCCTCACAAGTGGCATTTCCACTGTGTCTGAGTTTTTCTCTCCTCTCTGTCTTTGAGGGCTTTGATGATCAGGGCCGAGGCAGAGGGCACTACCTCAACCTGGGTCTGTCTGGTCTGAGTGGTCAGTTTCACTGTAATCCCCAGGCCCTTCCACGCACCCGTTGCTTTGCCGATGTCATCACCGACCTTTCTTGGAGACAGGCCCCGGGGGCTGGGGCAGATGTGGCACAGGCTTCGCCATCAGTGCACCTCAGGTATATGACTTTGATCTCACTGGGGTCGAACTTCAGCATCCTGGTGCAGGCTACTGGTGTCAGATGAACCAGATTCCAGACAACGGAAGAAAGCTGCACCTAAGCCTCGGAAAGCCGAAAAAGCCACCTTCTATTTTTATTGACCTTGTATGGTATGTACCGAATTAAGAATTTGGTTGGCACCAATACATACGTGGTGGAATAAATTTTTTCTCAGTTTCCTTCCGAAAGTTTTTCTTATTCTGGAATGGTTATTATATATAATGGAATGCAATTGCTAGATTCATGTCTAACCTATTTTCTAATTTCTTTTCTGAGAGTAAATATACAACTTCTGAAACCTGTGCTTCAGAATAATAAGAAAAGGTTCTGCATGCAGAGAAAGAGAATGGAATTAATCAAAGCAGAGATAAAGATATAATAAAAACGGGACTGATTATACAACTTCTTTCCTTAATAAGTACTCTAGATTATATCATGATCATCTAAGATAGAAGGGGAAAAAAGTTTATCTACTGCTTTTTAGGCCAAGAGGAAGAAGATAGGAGCCTGATATTTCTGAATGATCAAAATTATGGGACACGTGCATTTGAAATTTAACCTAGATAATGTACATTTCTTTTCTTTTCTTAGTCCTCACACGAGGATGTTTTCTATTGGTTTTAGAGAGAGAGAGGAAGAGATGTGAGAGAGAAACATAGACCAGTTGCCCCTCCCCCATCCGGAACTCATCCCAACTGGGGATAGAACCCAAAACCCAGATATGTGCCCCGACCAGAAATCAAACCCACAACCCTGTGGTGTACAGAAGGGCGCTCCAACCAACTAGGCAACCCAGCCTGGGCCTGGGTAATGTATATTTATTTAAACACAAAGGATTAGGGTATTTAAAGCTACAGAATAGATTCTTTCCAGTTGTTTCTTAAGATAATTTTAATCAGCCGAAACCGGTTTGGCTGAATGGATAGAGCGTTGGTCTGCGGACTGAAAGGTCCCAGGTTCGATTCCGATCAAGGGCATGTACATTGGCTGCGGGCACATCCCTGGTAGGGGGTGTGCAGGAGGCAGCTGGTCGATGAGTCTCTCTCATCGATGTTTCTAGCTCTCTATCCTTTTCCCTTCCTCTCTGTAAAAAATCAATAAAATATATTAAAAAAAAAGATAATTTTAATCAGTCCTTTCATCATTTTTACTAAAACTGATATTGTAAAACATCAACTATTTATATTACGCTATTTTCTTACCCTCTTTGTGTTAATGTGCTTAGCAGATCTAATTAGTATATATTTAATTATCAGTTTTACTTAATCTGTATATTTCATGTGCCATGAATCTATACTTTATCATATTAATTATTCGGTTTTAAGGCAAAATCTACTCTTGTCTTTTGATGAACAGAAAAATCTCCAGACATTTGGAAATTAAATTTTTTTCTTCTAAAAAAATCTATGAGAAAAAAAGAGGATGTCTCAAAGGGAAATTGGAAAATGTGCTCTACTGAATGAAAATGAATACACTACACACCAAAATTGGTGGGATATATCTAAAGCAGTGCTGAGAGAGGATTTTATAGCAGTAAATGAATGCATGCGAAGTTTCAAGCCAATAATCTAAACTTCTTCAAAACCTACAAAAGAGCAAAATAAACACACAAAAAGCAGAGGAAAGGAAATAAAGACAATAACAAAAATCAATGAAGTTATCAATTTAGCTTTTTAAAAAAAGATTCCACATATAAGTGAGATCGTATGATATTTGATTTTCTCCGAGTTATAAAATATTCTCATATACTTATCACATTGCCTTTGAGGTCCATCCATACTATTGCAAATTGCAAATGTCAGAATTTCATTCTTTTTAATGGCTCAATAGTATTCATATATTCAATATATAGATGTACACACACACACACACACACACACACACACACACACCCTCTTCTTTATCCACTCATCCATCAGTGGGCACTTAGGTTGTTTCCCACATACTGGCTATTGTAAAAAAATGCTTCTAATAACATGGGGGGGGGTGTAGATATCTTTTCAAATTAATATTTTTTGTTTTCTTCAGATAAATATCCAGAAGTGGGATTTCTGGATTATATGGCAGTTCTATTTTTAATTGTTTGAGGAATCTCCATATTATTTTCCATAGAGGCTGTACCAATTTACATTCCACCAACAATGCCATCTCCTTATTTTTAATTGTATTTATGTTTAAAGTGGGTTTCTTACAGATAACATAGTTGGATTTTAATTGGTGAATTTAGATCACCATTTCAAGCGATTACTGATGTAACAGGATTAATATCTACCATGTTAGTTACTGTTTTCTATTTGTTGCTCTTGTTCTTTATTTCTATTATTGTCTTACAATCTTTGTGCCTTCTGAGGTTTTAGTTGGGTATTTTAGTTTTCTCTGCTCTTAGCATATCAATTATACCTCCCTTGAAAACTTTTTTTAGTGGTTGCTCTTGAATTTGCAATATATATTTCCAACTACTTAATCTAGTTTATAATAACACTATCACTTCATGGACAGTACACATACTTTATAACAAAGTATTCTCATTTCATCCCTGCAGTCATTTATAACATTGCTGTCATTCATTTCACTCATATATAAGCTAAAATTGGGACATACATTGTTGCTAATATTATTTTGAACAAACTGTTATCTGCTAGATCAATTAAGAATGGATATATTTTCTTTAACTTTAATTTATTCCTTCTCTAATGTTCTTCCTTTCTTTATGTAGATCCTAGTTTCTGACCTGTTTTATTTTCCATCTTTCTGAAGAATTTAACATTTTTTTACAAGGCAGTTCTACTGTCAAAAAATTCCTTAAGATTTTGTTTGTCTGAACTAGTGTTTATTTCTCTTGTATTTTTTAAGGATACTTTTGCTAGATTAGGATTCAAGACTGGTGAGTTTTTTCTTTCAATACTTTAAATATTTCACTACACCCTCTTCCTGCTTGTATTTTTTCAAGTCTGAAGCATTTCTTATCCTTGTTTCTCCCCTCCTCTGGTTTCTCCCAAAATGTTTTTCTTTTATTCTTTTAAATTAAATTTATTGGGATGACATTGGGTAATAAAATTATATAGGTCTCAAGTGTAGATTTCTATAATACATTATCTATATACTAGAGGCCCCATGCACGAAATTCATGCACGGGTGGGCAATCAGGGCCGATCTGTGGGGCTACTGGCAAGGCAATTGGGGGGCCCCTGCTGGCACCCACCTTGGTTGGCCTGGCGCCGCCCACTTTCCAGCCCCATCCCACCGATGCTGCCTCCCTCTGCGGGGCAACAGGCAGGGCGATCAGGGGCCATCGCGGACACCCACCTTGGCTGGCCTGCGGGCTAGGGGCAGCTCCTGCGTTGAGCGTCTGCACCTTAGCTGTCAGTGCGTGTCATAGCAACCAGTTGTTCCACTGGTTGTTCCGCCATTCGATTTGCATATTAGGCTTTTATTATATAGGGCTAGAGGCCTGGTGCATGAAATCCATGCACGGGGGGTGGGGGGGTGGGGTGTATGTATCCCTCAGCCTAGCCTGCACCCTCTCCAATATGGGATCCCTCTCACAATCCAGGACTGTTGGCTCCCAACCGCTCGCCTGCCTGCCTGCCTGGCCCTAACCACTTCTGCCTGCTAACCTGATCACCCCTAACCACTCCCCTGCCAGCCTGATCGACGCCTAACTGCTCCCCTTTCAGCCCAATTGCCCCTAACTGCCCTCCCCTGCCAGCCTGGTCTCCCCTAATTGCCTTCCCCTTCAGGCCTGGTACCTCTCAACTGCCCTCCCCTGCAGGCCTGGTTGCCCCCAACTGCCCTCCCCTGGAGGCCTGGTCCCCTCCAACTGCCCTCCCCTGCTGGCCTGATCACCCACAACTGCCCTCCCCTGCTAGCCATCTTGTGTCCACATGGGAGCAGCCATCTTGTGTGTTGGAGTGATGGTCAATTTGCATATTACCCTTTCATTAGATAGGATTGCATTGTGTGTTTACCACCCAAAGTCAGATCTCCTGTCACCATATATTTGACCCCCTTTATCCTTTACTACTTTCCCCCATCCCTTTTCCTCTGGTAACAAGCATACTGCTCTATTTGTCTATGAGTTGTTTATTTGTCTTATTTGTTCATTTGTTGCTTTCAGTTTTAGATCCCACATAAGTGAAATCATATGGTTCTTGACTTCTTCTGTCTTACTGAGTTTACTTAGCATGATATTCTCAAGATACATCCATGTTGTCACAAATGACAGTGTTTTTTCTTTTCTTACAGGCTGAGTAGTATTCCATTATACGTATGTATGTACCATATATCCAATCATCTATTGAAGGACAGTTTGGTTATTTCCATGTCTTGGCCACTGAATACTGCTGTAATGAACAAAGGGGTACATCTATCTTTACAGATAAATGTTTTCAAATCTTACAGAATTTGGGTAGATACTCAGAAGAATGTCTGCTGGGTCATATGGTAACTCTATTAATTTTTTAAAGAACCTCCATACTGTTTTCCATGGTGACTATATCAGTTTACATTCTCAGCAGCAGTGAATGAAGACTCCTTTTTTCCCACAACTTCTCCAACACTTATTACTTATTTTGTTACTGATAGTTATTTTAACAGGTGTGAGGTGGTATCTCATTGCAGTTTTGATTTGCATTTCCATAATAGCTAGTAAAGTTGAGCATATTTTCATGCATTTGTTAGCCATTGTATGTCTTGAGAGAAGTCTATTCAGCACCTCGGCCCATTTTTTAATTGAATTGTTTGTTTTCTTGGTGTTGAGTTCTTTATATATTTTTGGATATTAACCCTTTATTGGAGCTATTGTTTGTAAATATCTTCTCCCATTCAGTTGGTTGTCTTTTTGTTTTGTTGATTCTTTTGCTGAGTGGAAGCATTTTAGTTTGATATCGTCCTATTCATTTATTTTTGCTTTTACTTCCCTTGCCTTTAAGGTCAAATTCATAAAATCTTCTATAAGATCAAGGGTTCATAAGTTTAGCACCTATGTTTTCTTCTCGTAATTTACTGTTTTAGGTCTTATATTTAGGTCTTTGATCCATTCTGAGTTAATTTTTGTGTATGGTGGCAAATAGTCTAGTTTCATTCTTTTGCAAGTGGATTTCCAATTTTCTCAGCACATTTAGTGAAGAAGCTTTCTTTTCTCCACTGTATGCTTTGGCTTCTTTGTTGAAGATTATCTGCCCATGTACATGTGGAATTATTCCCAGGCTCTCAATTCTGTTCCATTGGTCTCTGTGTCTGCTTTTTGACAATACCATGTTGTTTTGATTATTGTCACTTTGTAGTATAGTTTGAAGTTAGGGAGTGTGATACCTCTAGCTTCCTTCCTTTTTCTCAGGATTGCTTTGGCTATTTGAGGTGTTTTATGGCTCCATAACAATCTGATAATTATTTCTTTTAAATTTGCCATTGGGATTTTGATGGATTTTGCATTAAATCTGTATATCGTTTTGAATAACATGGTCATTTTAACTATGATGATTAATCCAATCCATGAACACAAAATATTACTAGTACTTCCTTTTTCTTTATGTCTTCTTTAATCTCTTTTAATAATCTTATAGTTTTCAGAATATAGCTCCTTCACATCCTTTAAGTTTATTCCTAGGTATTTCATTCTTTTTAAAAATATATATCTTTTATTGATTTTTTACAGAGAGGAAAGGAGATAGTCAGAAACATCGATGAGAGAGAAACATCGATCAGCTGCCTCCTGCACACCACCTACTGGGGATGTGCTCGCAACCCAGGTACATGCCCTTGACCGGAATCGAACCTGGGACCCTTCAGTCCGCAGGCTGACAACTCTATCCACTTAGCCAAACTGGTTAGGGCTAGGTATTTCATTCTTTTTGTTGCAATTGTGAAAGTAATTTTTTTCTAAAATTTCATTGTTAGTATATATAGCAGAAGATACCTCAGCATAATAAAGGCCATATATGACAAACCCTCAGCTAATATCATACTCAGTGGTGAAAACCTGAAAGCTTTTTCTCTAAGATCAGAAAGAAGACAAGGATGTCTACTCTCACCACTGTTATTCAATACAGTTCTGGAAGTCCCAGTCAGAGTAATCAGGTAAGAGCAATAAATAATGACATCCAACTTGGAATAAAGAAGCAGAATCATCACTTTTTGCAGATAACATCATTTTTTTTTATATAGAAAACCCTGAAGACTCCACAAAAAACCCTCAAACAACTATTAGAAATAATAAACAAATAAAGCTGTAGGATATAGATGCTTTTCTTTATCTTTGATTTTCTGCATTTGAATAAGATATGCCTCGGTATAGATTTTGTTTTACTAATTCTGCTTGATGTTCTCTGAGTTTCCTAACCTGTAGTTTATTGCCTATCACTAATTTTGGAAAATTCTCAGTCATTATATTGCTTTAAATATTTCTTTCTTTCCTTTCTTTTTTCTCTGGTATTCCCATTATGTTTATGTTACCCCATTTGTAATTGTCCCACAGTTCTTAGATATTATGTTCCCTCTTTTCCTCTTTGGAAGTTTGTATTGACATTTTTGCAAGCTCACTAATTCTTTACTTGGCCATGTCCACTCTCTTGATGAGCCCATCTGTTTTGCATGTTCTCCATTTTTTCCTTTAGCGTCCCTAGCATTTTAATCATAGTTGTCTTAAATTCCTAGTCTGATTAATTCCAACATCTCTGCAATAACTAAGTCTGGTTCTAATGCCTGCACTGTTTCTCTTCAAACTATAACTTTTGGCTTTTACAATGCCTTGTAATTTTTTTTGTCATGAGCCAGCTGTGATGCACTGGGTCAAAGGAACTAAGGTATATAGTCTTTGAGCATGAGGTGCTATGTTTATCAGGCCAGGAGTTCCTCTGTCTTTACTGTCTGCTGTAACTGTAGTTGTCAGAGCAAAAATTTTCTCTGGCGTTTGTGTTTTTGTCTCTCCTGTCTTCTTTGCACTTCCCTAGAGACACCTATTTAGATAAAGTCCGAGACACGTGGCTCTCTCAGCTGTATTCCTCTGCTGCTATTCAGGAGCCCTGTGGATGTGGTGGTCAGGCTGTGGTGAGAGGGGACGTGTTCTTCAGTCCTACGCTTAGCTTTCAGGCTTTTGCCTCGGGACTGCAACCTTCTCAACTGCTTCTCTGCCTGTCCCTCCTTCCTGAGACAGGAAGACGAGAGCCATGCAGGTATCCCTTTCCCTTCAGGTCAGCCGGGCCCTGATAAAACCTCAAGTGAGGGTCTGGTTAGTTTTTCTTGAGAGTAGGCCTTGTTAAGAACAGAATGCTGTGGCATATTTCAAAATGGCTACGTTCCCTTCCCCCAGTTAGAATCATGAGGACATTTTTCTCCAATCTTCACCATGAGAACCTGGCAGGGCTCCTGGAAGTAAAGCTCACAGAAGTATGGCCCCTCCTACCTCCCACCACTGGGGCCCCTCGTAGTTTTTAACTCCCCGGCTTGTCCACTCTCAGCTCCGGCAGTGGGAGTTTTCCCACCCTGGTACCGGTGCCAGTGGATGTTCTTGCTCCTCGGCTTCTGCTCTGGGAAGCTGTGATTCCCTGCATCCTCTTGTCTGTCTCTCCAATTTTGGGGGCAGAAGTGTGGTGATCTCAAAATTCGGTTGATCGAAAAGATTTGCTGATTTGGTTTGTTCTGCTTTTTTTCTTGATTTTCACAAGTTCCTTATAATGTCAGTCCAGAAACTGGAAGTCAGAACTTGTGATTGCTTCATTCTGGCCCCTTTATGCACTGCCATGTTATCATTCCTGGATGTTCAGTTGCAACCTTCCCTGCTGCACTCTATGGTTAGCCTTGGGAATCTTGTCAACCATTTCTTCATTTCTGCACATTTGATTCCTCAGAACATTAGGCAGCTGAATGTATCATCTCCATAAAACATGCAAGCAGGTACCTAATTTTATTTTGTTCATGTTCTGTTGCTATATGACAATTTGCTGGTTTTTAAGGTTTGTATCTAAAGGAAGTCTATAATTTCCCCATAATCTGTGTCTTAAATGTTCATATTTTTATTTTAGCACCTAGCAAAGTAGTAGTAAGGTAGCAGACTCCTTATTCATCTATAATAATCTATAATAATAAAAGCATAATATGCTAATTAGACCGGACAACCTTCAGGATGAAGCCGGAGCTGCAAGAGAAGCCCGGGTCCTGGGTGCCAGAGGGAAGCCGGTGCCGGCAGCTGGGGGGAAGGAAGGAAGGCCTACTCTTGCACAAATTTCATGCATCGGGCCTCCAGTTGTTAAAATAAACTCAAATTTATTGATCTTTATTCAATTAAACATTCAAATTTCTTCCACTTACATAAAACTAAGTCTTAAGTAAAGGTAACTTGGCTCTAATCCAATGGGCCAGATTAGAATCTATATATATATATATATAAAATAGAGAAGTATGCTAATTAACAGGGATGCTGTAACGGGTCGACCGGACAGGAAGAGGTTGCGCACGCAGCGTCGGGGGTGGGGCGGCAGCGGCCTCCGTGGCAACTCGAGGGTGGGCGGCACCATGTGATTTCGAATCGTGCGCTGGGCTCCTAGTTAAATAATAAAATCGGGGCGACAAGAGATACCCATGCTGCAATGCCACCAGGGCAAGATGGAGCCACGAGCCTCAGGCATCGTTTCCACGCTCCTTATTTCAGCACCGTGTGGCAAGCAGACCCTGGGCACAGCCAACCAACAGCCATCCCCCCATTCTGTCTTTTTTCCAAATAGAGGCGCTAAGTTTAATTTTGGGGAGTTACAATAAATCCATTACTCCTAAGGGTACTCAGGCTGGTGCCCTTGTATTCATCTGGATCCCCTCACATTTAATGAAGAAACGATCCTTTCTAATCCACAATCTGCTGAGTTTTGTCAGCTATCGTCACGGGGCTGCTTGGAGTTACAATGAGCACATGAGTCATATTTTCTATTACTCCGGGGAGAAGGGCAGACCTTACCCACAAATCCAGAAGGCAGCCTGCAGCACCTGGGGCTCCGACCAGGACAAATCAGTGGGCACCGTCAGGTTGGACCAGCCAACAGTGCCACATTCCTGCCTTGTGATCGCTCCTTATAGGAGTTCTTTCTTTACAAACAAAACTTTGAAAAGAGGGAGAAACATACAATTTCCTGTTTTTAACTTGTACTTGGTAGCAAAGTGGGTTTATTCAGCAGCTAATGCTAATGCTAGAACCATGAAGAGAGAACCAGTCTTTTTTACTTATTATTTATGTTTTTTGTTTTTTTTTAAAGGCTGTCTCCTATTCCCGTAACTGGAATATCAGGATTCTCCAAAGAATCATGTGATGACAAGGCAGCACACAGCTGCCCTCTGGCGTGGCAAGTAAATGAACTCAGTCACCCTCTGGGTTTTCCCCTCTCCTTTCCCTGCTCTTGATGGAGGACATAGAATCCCAGGGAGGGAGGAACTAGCTGAAGTTTGCTCTGTACTTTAACACCAGGCAGGAAGCCAAACTGCAAATACAATGACTGGATTCAGTTTTACAAGCAAACACTGGGACTGAATTCACCCTGGTCCGGGAAGAATGCCTCCGATCAGAACTAGCAGGAAATCCAACTCAATATAGGGTGTGTCAACCTTAATTAATGAAGTCCTGTAGAAATAAAAGCTTCCTTCTGTAGAAAGTCTCCCCCAAAAAAGCCTAAATTTTACTATCAAATAATATTAGCAATCCTGTGGAAGAAACGTCTGAATTCCCACAACCTGCACCCTTGGTAGGAACTGTTAGCTCTGCTCTGCTCTCCTTTGGACACTGACTGTTCAAGTCTTAGAAGCACTACATATACTTCATCCTCTCTGCTCCCTTCCAACCTCTGACCCCTCTCTTAAATCATGCACCATCAACTCCCCTCTTGTTCTCTGGGCCACTTGAATAATTTAATATAAGAATTCTCTGAGATCCTGAGAGAATGAGAAAAGTCACATACTTGGGCCCAAGCAAACCCTGAAATGTGCCAGAAGCTTTATTTGCCTTTAGCTGGCCAGGAACATCACTCTGGGAAGGGACAAATGCTAATCCTGAATCTATGGTTGCCGTTTGGGGGGTAGGTGAGTGTGGGGGGTAGAGGGATTGTATGTGGCATGGGGAAAGGGTGTCAGAAGTCAGCATCTTACCCACCTGCTGAGCCTCACCAAAATGATGCCATGATTAGAGAAGCCCACAGGCACTGCTGTCAGGAATGTGAAACCATGAGCTACATGCCAGATACATTTTCATGTGGATGTATGGGAGGAGAGCATCGGAGAAATAATTACGAAGAAAAGACTTCCCAACCTTAAAGGTTTAGGTGATTCCTAAAGAAGGGGAAATATTGCTCATCCCTACCATGACATTATTTTACATGAATGATTATCTGTACAGTTGCCAGATTCACCAAATAAAATACAGGATGGCCAGTTAAATGTGAATTTCAGATGAATGAGGAATAACTTTTTAGTGTAAGTTTACACCATAGTTTACCTGAAATTCACGTTTACTTGGGTGTTCTCTATTTTATTTGGTAAATCCATGCAGGTGTCAGTGCAATGAACTGATCCATAGACAACTTTCTGTGCTGGGAGTCAGGATTGAGAGTCCAACCAACCCCAGTGAGCCATGCCTGAAACTTCATGCCCCTCAGCCCAGCTGACCCTGTGCTTTCTTTGGGGATGTGGACAGAGATCCCTCTACCCAAAGACAGGGAAACACGAGGGTCCACAGTTCTGTGCAAAGACTTCACAACAGCTCTCAAATTCTAAACTTTTAGCACCAGAGAAACTAGGTTATGTAATGATGTATACCACACTTCTGTTTTCCCGAGGAAGTTAGCACTTACTGAGAAGACTATGCCTGCTTGTGCTGTTGTTATTATTAAAAGAAAAATCCGAGCGGCATCCTCACACAGCACGATGTAATACAGAGAAAGAGAGGCAGGCCTAGATGCAAATTCGATTTACATCACAGATCAAATGTAACCTGTACCACTAACTAACATGGAAAGTCAGCACTGAAGTCAAAAGTACAACAGCCCCCCGGACCGCAACCGGTACTGATCAAAATTCTACATTATTTAAGCTGGAAGAATATCTAAAGAGCTAAAGTATTAACGTTACATTTTAAACATATATTTTTGTTGATTTCAGAGCGAGGAAGTAAGAGGGAAACATCAATGATGAGAGAGAATCATTGACTGGCTGCCTCCTGCATGCCCCCTACTGGGGATCAAGCCCGAAACCTGGACACATGCCCTGACTGAGAAATGAACCCCGACCTTGGTTCATAGGTCAGGGTTCATAAACCTCTGTATTCAGTTGGTCTTTTCCCCTAAAGCACACACAGTCTTTACACCTCCACGAACAGTGGGAATGTGCCTTGCTCCAATCCATACTGGTGGTTATTTGGTCACAGAACTGACATTTGTGGTTACAGTCCTACTAAAGACCACCTCTGTGCAATGCCTCCATCTTACTGGTCTGGTTAGGGTCAAATAAGATGGAATAGGTTTTCAATAAAATACCAGAAAACTCACACAATGGAATTTAGGGGAAAATACAGCAAAGTGGTATGGTACTAAGGTTTAAATTCTGAAAGAAAAACTTGCTTTTAAAAAGCTCTAAATCTTTATTTTAAATGTTTTAAAAATAATATGGCAGAAACATCATTAGGTTACTATAGATTTCACCAATAATACTGTATAGAGAGCTTTCTCAGAAATAGAATACTACAACTGCAGGGGAAAAAAAAATCCAAAATAAGGACATCCAGTAAATAAAACAGTTTTAAAGATTAAAATGTAAAGATAGATTTTAAAACCACATTTAAAAATTTTGGCAAATATTTTCTCCTTTTGTCTTTTTAAAAAGAGCAAGCAATAGAATATTGTACATACAACATGGTGATATTTTGTAATTTTTTAGAGTAACACATTGGTATCCTGTCCAACTTCTGCAAATGGCAGAGGGGAGGGTGTCGGCCGGAGGTCACTCTGGCAGCAGGGACAGCAGAAACTCACTCTTTCCTTTCAAGCTCACAGGCCCTCATTTTCACGCTGGCTCTGACCCCACCTTCAGCAGCTTTTCCTGCTGCTGACAACCAAGTGGGGAAAATAAATGAGCTTTAAAATACTTTCTTTACAAATGCGAGGAAAGATACCCTGCAAGGGGAAGTACATGTGAGTAAATACAGTCACATAATCCGGATGCTGCAGAAACCACAGCGCAAAAGTAAACAAGCCGAAACGAGGGACAGCAGAGGGAACAGGACGACCCCTTAGCACTCACATTCTTGTTTTGCGGCTCAGATATTTCTAAGAACTAGGAACATCCTTCATTGACACAAAATATTGCCATATCTTGCTGATCCCACTAGATTTCCATCTACAAAAAGGACTGGAATGCTTCCAAATAGGAAACGGATCTCTCTTCTTTAAGAACAGAATCCTCTGGATTTTTTCCCTAAAATCCTCCTTTTCTCCATTTACAGCAACACACATTCCCTAATACTCAAGACATAATTTTTTTGGTTTTAATTATTTACTTCTAGGGTGAAAGCAGTAAGGAAATGAAGATATGGGAAACATAGTTATTATTCGTTTATTAGTCAAAGCAACTTCAATCTAATCTCTACAGTAACACTGAATAATGTCATCCTCAACTTCCCCTTGGAGCCATCCTTCTAGATAGAAGTCAGGCTTCCGATGCCTAAGTGGATTCGATCTGGTTCGCCTCTGACTAGACACCCCACTCTCTGCTGGCTGGAAACTTGGATCCAATATCCATTCTTAAAAAGCTACGCATGCATTTTCCTCTGAAGAAGTGAGACCATGTCCGCCTTCACCTGGAAGCTGTGTTGCACTGAAAACAAGGTAAAGCTGTATCCACAGAAGGAAAGCCACAGGTCTGCAGCCATGTCCCTAGAAAATTCTTTGAGCCTCATCCGATTTGTTTAAATTTCCTCAGGATCATCAACAGACTACTAAAGAGTCAAGAAAACTTGACATTCCCAACTCACCTGTATGCTAAACACTAAAGCAAGTCTATGACAAAGCTAGGCTTCTTTTCTGAGGCCAGTTAACTAGAATGTCATTCTGGAGTCAGACATGCCCAGTGTCACACAGCTTTGTGACCCTACTAAGGGTGGGATATTTAGCAAATTATTAAATCTCCCTGACTTCAGTTTCCCTAGCTACATTTAAGATAAGAATGCCTCTCTTATGCTTGTGTTAGGGATTAAAGGAAATAACCTACACAAAGCATTAAGTATGATTATCTTCTTTCTAAGGAAACAAGTTAAGAATTTTCATGCTATCTTTAACACACCGTCTTGAGCTGCCAAAGTTAGACTGAGAGAGGTAGGAATCAGCTAAGAGACCAAGATGAAAAAAATCCAGGATACAAATATTCTGGATCTTAAATTTTAAAATAAACAAACCAAACATTCTTGAGCTAGACTTCTTGGAGCTTGATGATACAAGCATAAAATTCAAAAATTCAAGTTTTGTTCAATTCATATTAAACACTCCATATGTGTACTCATTTCAGTAGGAAATAAATGTTAAACTGATCATTAGCAAACTAGCAGACCATTGATTAATATAGTATGTATAAAACATTAGTCTCTCTGTTATAAGAGGCATATTATCCTAAAACTTCTTTTTAGAATTCCTCAGAAAAACTGAGAAACTAAGAAAACTAACAGAATTAAGTAACAGACACTCCATATTCAAAGTCTATGCAAGGAGACTGTTATTTGTAGCAAAATTCAGGTTATACTTTGGTAGCTAACCCTCCTCCTTCCCCCCAGGATTCAAGATGAATCTGTGCTATAATGAGGAGTGCAAGAGGCAATACAATAGCAAGAAGTAAAATTTAAAAATATGCCAGACTTTGTGTTTATTGACTAACTTAATTGTTTCAGAAACTGATGATGCATCTTGCTTAAAATTTTTTAAGATCATATTCCCCAATCAAGCATATTTATTTATAAATTATTCATATACACCAGTAAGGCACTAGTTTAGGGCAAGGTTTAGAGACTGTCAATACAATGAAATAGAGCAAGCATGTCAAACTCGTGGCCAGCGGGCCCATCTAAAATCAGTGGGAGAGCCCACGTGGATTTGGCTCAGTGGATAGAGCATCAGCCCTCGGACTGAAGGGTCCCGGGTTCAATTCCGGTCAAGGTATGTACCTCGGTTACAGGCTTGATCCCGGCCCTGGTCAGGGCATGTGTGAGAGGCAATCAAGTAATGTGTCTCTCTCACATCGATGTTTCTCTCTCTCTGTCTCTTCCCTCCTCTTCTACTCTCTCTAAAAATCAATGGAAAAATATCCTCCGGTGAGTATTAACAACAACAAAATCAGTGAGGGAAAATTACTTAGGAAGTCAAGCTGATTAAATTATTTGGAAAAACATTAAAGTTGATCCCTATCTCATATTATACTCCAAAACACATTTCAAATGTATTAAACATTAAATGTAAATAATGAAACCATAAAATTACTAGTATATAAATAAGCAAACATTTCATTGATTTCAAGATGTCCTTACAGTATAGTACTAATTTCACAACATTTTCTTTTCCAATTATTTAATGCCTATATATCACAGCTCCAGGTTAAAAACTTGGTTTTTCTAAAACTAAAATCTGTGTAAGTAAACATAAATCTTCTGGATACCTAATGAATTTGTTACAGATATAGCAAAAGAATAGGTTGTAGGAGGATGAGCTAGCTGGAGGAAAACCTACTCTTTCTCTGAACTCTGAGAGCAGTGGCCATCTAAGGGTGGCCTGTGGCCGCCGACATGCAAATCACATCAAGCCACCAGTGTCAGTAGGCAAGAGAAGAGCTGGTATTGGAGGAAGGAAGGGTTGATGAGGAACTCTTCGTATCTTTGTTGCAGACTTTTATTTTGCAGATAACAATGTCTGCTTACAGGGAGGTATTTCAGAATTTAAATTTAAAAGTGTATCATGTGATCAACATCACTAGTCCACAAGAAAATGCAAATCAAAGCCACGATGAAATACCACTTCACACCAATCAGAATGGCTGTTTAAAAAAATGGGAAAATAACAAGTGTTAGTGAAGATGTTGAGAAATTGAAATCCTTGTGCGTTGCAGGTGGGAATGTAAAAATGGTACAGCTGGTATGGAAAACAGTGTAACGGTTCCTCAGAACATTAAACATAGAATTACCATATGATTTAGCATTTTCACTCCTAGGTATATACCCAAAGAAGCTGAAAGCAGGAACTCAAACAAATACTTGTATACCAATGTTCATAGTAGCACTATTCACAATAGTGAGAAGATGGAAACAATCCAAATGCCCATCAACAGATGAAGAGATAAACAAAATGTGGTGTATATATGTACAATGGCATATTCATTCAGCCTTAAAAAGGAATGACATTCTGATACACGCTATAACATGGATGAAGCTTGAGGACATTACTCCTAGTAAAACAAGACAGACACACAAAGACAAATACTGTATGTCTCCACTTATGTGAGTTACCTAGAATATGCAGATTTATGAGACAGAAAGTATAATCGAGGTGACCAGGAGCTGGGGGGAAGGTGTGGAGTGAGGTTGGGGAATTTTTTAAATGGGTGTAGTCTCTGTTTGGGAATGATGAAAAAGTTCTGGAAATGGACAGTGGTGGTGCTTGCACTACCACCTCATGAATGCCCTTCATGCCACTGAATACACCGGAAGTATGAATGATAAATTTTGTTATGAACGTTTTACCACAATTTAAAAAGCATACCATGGACTATGTGTGTGTATATACAGGAGAGTCTACAGAGTAAAGAATACAATTTTGCCGAAAAGTAGAGCAACCTCATTTATTTAGTCAACAAACATCAAATATATACTTACAAGATATGTACAGACAGTTTAGGCAATGTAACCCTAGAATTTCATAATTGACAAAAGTAGACAGAAATCACATAAATATATATAATTAAAGTCCTACAATTATTATTAAAGAAACACATATGTGATTATTCTGGCCCTGAGCTTTGTAGATTACCTTCACTAAGGGATCATAAGTCTTCCCAAGGATCCTGTGGGGACAGTGTGGCAGGCCCTAAGTACCCCTTCACCACTTTCTTTTTTTTTTTAAGAAGGGAGAAGAAAGAAATATTGATGAGAGAGCACAACATTGATCGGCTGTCTCCTGCAAGCCCCTACTGGGGATTGAGACCACACCCAGGCATGTGCCCTGAGAGGAAATGGGACCAGCAACCGTTTGGTGCACAGAATGATGCCCAATCAACTGTGCCGCACTGGCCAGGGTGCCCCCTCAATACTGTCTTATTTGAGTCACATCAAAGCTGATGTCCACCACCCATTGGTATTCACTTGGTTCTCATGCAGAATATCAGCCAAATGTTAACAAGATTCTTCTTTGCTACTGTTTAGAGAACATACACTTAAAAAGATAGAGAATAATATCTCACATTTGGAAATACGAGATACTATTAGTATTGGAAATATTCATTCTATTAATAATTCCTCATGAACAATCTATAAGATAGGTCAATGATTTCTTCTCCATCTCTTAGAAAAGACAACACTGATAGACATAAAAGCTAACTGACTTTGTGCTTATTGTTGGGGCGCACTCTAGACGACTATGGCTAGTGACTTTCTGAGGTGCAGGCTAAGCCTCCACAGCAGGTGCCATGTCCCACTGCGTGGGCTGTGTTCAAAAGCACATAGGTTCTTCCTTTTGTCTGCTTTTAAGAAAATCAGAAAATAGTTTTAAAATAGTGTTCTACCCTTAGATTTCTACCATAGCAACCTTAAAGGGATGCTTTCCATATTTATGGACACACATTCCTTGCTCTGGTCTTCAGCAGAATAGCACCAGCACTGGCCTGCCCCAGAGCAGTTATTCAGTAAGTGGTTGTGAAATCGATGGATGAACACATTTGGAATATATTAACTGTGGGACCAGAGATGTTTAAAAGGTCAATTTTTGTTGTAGAAAGCCCCTCTCCTCCAAGCCTTGCAATCATTTCCATACCAAATGAATGAAAAAATAAATCTAAATTAGTAACTTCAGATTCAGACAAATTTAACAAACGTAAAATATCCAGGACAGTGCAGGCAAGTTAAAGGCAACGAATCTAGTTTTTCTCTTAATTCCCATCAGCCAATATTTAAAGGCTTTAGTAAATTGTTATTAGATTCAGTGACTTCTGGTCACAGACATAAAAGATATAATACCACAGACCTTTTCCTGGACCAATCCTCCTAAATAAAAAAGCACCACTATGATTGACACATTACAGAGCTCACCCCATTCCATAGGGTCCACCATGGGGCAAGAAGCAGAAGAGAACAGCAGGTGACTATCACAACCTGCTTCCCAAATTCTAACTGACTGTAAAAAAACACACACGTGACCCCCTCCCGACGCGGGAACTTTTACCGTTTTGGGAGCTATTATCAAGGATCTTATCCCAAGCACCAGAATAGCCCCTCTTCCACCCAGCCCGACATCTAAAATAAAACAGTACATCACAGTGGCATATTTTGTTTGCTGCAGCCAGGCACTCAGGAAACCCCCTCGAGCCCGAACTGTGCAGCTGGATGAGTCCATCGTACACTGCGAGTCGGCACTTTTCTACGTTTCTGGAAATTCCTTACCAGCAACATGACCTACGACATGAAGCCAACTTTCCATTTCAATGTATAACAGAAAGTATTCAAACACATTTCACTTAATCTAGAGAACTGCTGTTAATCTAACTGCTGTTTCATCAAAATAAGTAAAAATCTACAGAAAGGCATTGGTTAAAAAAAAAGGAATAAAGTATTTTATTTAAAAAATACACAAACATACAAATTGTGATTTGGTAAACCAGTATAATAAATCTGAATAAAGGTACTTGAGTGGCTAGAAGGAAAACACAAATTAATTTAAAATGTAATTCAATTACTGCCCAACTTTCTGTTGCACACATTATTACAGAGTTGCATGCCTTTGGCAAAACCTCTGTTTATTTTATTAAGAAGTTGCTAAGTTTTGTTTAGACTATTTGGCTTGGCCAGTAATGTAATATACAGAAATAACAATGGAAATGTAAATATTTTGGGAAAAAGAACTTCATAGAAGATATTTCAATCTGCATATACCTTTAACTGAAATGTAACTTTCCCCTCAATGAGTGGTTGGTTAGCACAACATACATTAACAGCTTAACAGAGATTTTAGGTTACAGAAGCGAATTTTTAGAAGATTAACAGACCTTAAAAACATCTATGAATAAGTGTGCCTTTTTTTCATTTTACACTCAGAAAGCTGCTTTTCATAGTTAAAATGTCAGCTACAAGAAGTTGTTTTTCCATAATCCTTAAAGAGAGAGTTTCAAAATTTAAGTTCAGTAAGAAAACCCGAACAGTTCAGCTATTACAGTCATTAATCAATGTATTTAACATTCGTGCAGTATCAGAATGCAAGACATCTGATTCTAATTTCAATGTTGGCTCAGTATAAAAGTGCCTCCTCCACAACAGTTTGATTATAAACTGTTCTTTTCCTCCTCTCGTTTTTTCTTTTTTGGAAGCTGTTGAACTTCACTCTTGCTGGAAGCCACCTGACCACTGCCAGGAAGAAGAATGCAAAACATTCCCAGGAGCGGCTGTGACGTCAGTACCACATTCCACTCTCCGCGGTCAGGACTGTGGGGAAACTCCAGCCTCTAGCGAACCCTTCAGATGAGATAACAGCTGAGCCTGCACTAAATCACGCTGAGAACTTCCCAATGTTATGCTTTAAAGATGGATATTTTTTATAAAAAGAAGGGAGGGCAGGAACAGAGCTGGCTTTTTAAGGCATATTTACTGTTAATCTTTAAAAGTGCTTTTTTGTTTGCTATGTGGAGGGAAAACGAGGAAAAATGATTGACCAACAATCATCAGCATACCAATCCCCCTGGACCAGTGATTTTCAACCAGGGTGCTGCAAGGATTTTTAAAACATGCAATACCTGACTATTTAGTCCGGGGCACTGAGCTCTTTGCCCTCAGATTTATAAAATAAAACAATGACTACAGCCAACACAACAGCTGACTGGTGTGAATGAGTCAAAATCATACCTATTTTTTCTGTGTCAAATTGGCAAAAAATGTATTTTTTTGCCCTAGAATTTTAGTAATTACTTTATGTGTGCCATGAGATGAAAAAGCTTGAAAATAGTTGCCGCAGGCATTCGTGTGTAAATAGGGTAAGATGGACAACAGAATAGTTTGGGCCTCAACCAGCAGAACTTCCTCAATTAAACAAACCCAACCACCCAGTCTCCAAACCCCTTTCCATGAGAAAAAGACGAAAGTCCCACTCAAGAAGGCATAGACACGTTCAGACAGTAGTAAAAGCATTTTCTCTAAAGGGAAATACTGTAAAGAGATACAAACTAAATGGTGCAAGTATTACAAAGAAAATACAAATGTTTATATGCATAATCCTGTTATATGCAACTTTCATTTGTAACTTCCTAGAGTCCTCAACAAGCATATTTATCATACTAGAGGCCCGATGCACGACATTTGTGCACTTGGGGCGGAGGGGAATGTCCCTCAGCCTGGACTGCGCCCTCTCACAGTCTGGGACCCCTCAGGGGATGTCTGTCTGCTGGCTTAGGCCTGCTCCCCGTGGGGTCCTTAGTGCTGCCATGAAGGTGGGAGAGGTTCCCGCCACCACCATTGCACTCGCCAGCCATAAGCCTGGCTTCTGGCTGAGCGGCGCTCCCATTGTGGGAGCGCACTGACCACCAGGGGGCAGCTCCTGCATTGAGCATCTACCCACGGTGGTCAGTGCGCGTCATAGGGACCAGTCATTCCACAGTTTGGCTGATTTGCATATTAGGGTTTTATTATATAGGATATTTTGTACACTGTCTTTTGCATATATCAAACACTTTCCCATGCTGTATAATGATCTTTTATACTATGAAACTCTAAAACTGTAAAATGTTTATTGGGGGAGACGGGAGGAAGGGGTCTCTTACAAAAATGTTTCAATGCACATAATTTTTTTGTGTGTTTTTGCTAAATAATATCCTTGGAATAAATTTGCAGGCATGGGTAACTAAATTGAGTATACAATTTCTTACCACTGCCAAATTTGCTACATATTGCCATACTGATTTCTAAAAAACTTTGCTTAATTAAAAGACAATTATAAAGTTTCTATATATCTATTATACTGTAAACCTTGTCAGTATTCATATGTGTATGCACAAATAAGTGCACACATAGCTGAAAAATAGTAATCTGTCAAAGATACTTTAACTTATATTTTTCTGATTAAAAATGAGACTGAAAATTTCTTGAAATTATATTTTGAAGTTGTATTTTGGGCAATTTTTGAGGTAAGAGTTTTTAGAAAAAATATTACAACCATAAGTAACAATTATAGTAGCTATTATAAAAAACAGATTTTACATTCATCCGAATAAAAATATTGTATTTGAGTTTCTTAACATATGCTGCTATTAGGAACAATAACACGACTATACATTGTAGTTCCTGGATAGAGGCATGGCGTGTGTGCAGGCTTCACTATATGTGTGCACAGATACCTGTGCACAAATCTACATGCCACTCAGGTACTATGTGGTGAAGGAGGAGCACAAGACAAATATGCTCTAGGCCTAGTTCTGCCTCTGGAGAAGTTAATTACCTTTTCTGAATCTGTTTCCTCATCTGTAAGAATCTAGTCCTACTTCTCCCACAAGTTTATCTAAAATGTTTGTAAATGGCACTCTCCTAGGCTCTAAAACAAAGTAACTCAAATTTTCTGTCTGCTGCATGATATAATAATGCCTGGAATAGAAATACAGTATCCAGATGGCAAAAACGTCTCAGTGACATACAGAGGTTGAAATATAAAGACTTAGGGAGATTTACCATGTATCTTGCTTACCCACCTCTTTACATACCCCAGGAAGTCATGGAGAGGAAGGGGAGTATTGTAGGTGCTGCCTTTGAAATGGGATGCTATCACTGAGGATAAGCAAATGCCGACGCAGCAGAACTAAGTGTCCACAGGGAAGACGGACATAGTGGACATAAGAAGGAGGACCAAAGTAATGGTTTGAACTACAGGAATTGTTGGTGGTGGATAATTAATGAGGGGTTTCTAGGACTAGAGCAGCTGAGAAGACCAAGAAACTCCTATCTGAACTGTAGGTCAAGTGACAACTCTAAAACTAGGTCCCAGCCTGAGATAGGAAGCCGTCTTAAATCCCCTAATTGAGGGAGAGGTTGGGTTTTTAAGGAAGAACCCTTCAATAATATCAATCTATAATAATAAAAGAGTAATATGCTAATTAGACCGGACGTCCTTCCGGACGAAGCCGGGGCTGCGAAGGAAGCCCGGGTCCCGGGTGCCTGCTAGAGGCCAGAGGGAAGCCCAGGTCCCGGGTGCCAGAGGGAAGCCGGTGCCAGCAGTCGGGAGAAGGAAAGCCTACTTTTGCACGAATTTCGTGCATCGGGCCTCTAGTAATCATAATCATGTAATTTAGCTCTTCCTTCTACCTTTTCCCAAAGGATCTGTAGCTGCTTTTGAGGACAACTGTGCATTGGAGAAAGGGAAATAACCAAACCTTTCAGGACTTATTGGACATTGTCCCTGAGCTGATGTTGATCCCCAAGGAGTAAATACCTCTGTGTTCGACCAGTCAAGTTGAAGGCTTTATGGGTGACAAACACAAATGGAGTTTGTCTTATGATTATCTGTCCAGATTCTGAGTTTATGAATGGAATATATATTCAGAAATAGGCAAAATTCCCAAATTTTCACTTTGATCCATGTAGTAAGAACTACTGTGATCAGAAGAACTAAAAAGAAACTCCTAGGCTTTTCTTCCCTGCCAAAATAGCAAAGTAAAAGAAATACTGCATCTTTTGGGGGAATCACAAAGATTAACGTCACCATCAGAAACTTGAAACATGCAAAGTGGTGAATCTTTTCATATCTCTTTTTGTGTGGCAAGCCTATAAGGAAGATCAGTATTTGAGATTGACAGTAGTATTCAGTATCACAGATTTAATTAGGGAGCAATTCCAGTTGCAGTTGCTGATACAGATGTGGATTCTACTAGATTTGGCGTGCAGCTACTGATTTGACGTGTGTGTGTGTGTGTGTGTGTGTGTGTGTGCATGTGTGTTTCTCTCTCAATAGATAAGAAAACAGAAAGCTACATGGCGGGGCAGCGGGATATGTTCACGCTGCATTAGTGCCCTGTCAACTCTGGTTCCATGCTGTAACTCAGTCTGCAGTAACCTTCATCATCTTACAGTCCCACAGGACAAGATGGCATGAAGTAACAGGTACCCTAGGATATCCTGTTAAGACATGTATGTGCCAAAGGGTAGATGATAATAAATACTGCTTAGATCTCATTGGACTTTGGAAGCAACACATGACAATCTATTTTGTGTACTACTCCGGTCTATTTACTGAGTGACCTATAAAGTTGTCAGTGTTAAGTGAAGCTGAGAGACAGCTCTCCATATGGTCCAAGATAAAATGTAAGCAACTGTATCCTTGGAACCTTATGACCAATGGAAGCACCAATGGCTGACTGGGATACTTGGAACCAAAATAGAATAGTGGAAGGACCTAAGGTTCGGGGGCTAAGCCATGTTCTTATTCAGCACGTAACTATTGCTACTGGGTCATAGTGCAAACTGAACACCTGACTATTTTAGATAAACTCAAAACCTCCACCATGGGATACTAGATAGCCATGGAACCCATGATGAAGTGGCCCACTGATTGATTCAACTGGCCACAAAGATGGACATGTCCAGGAATACTATGTCCTCAAGTTAAAGCTATACACACAGCATGTTCAGGTGTGAAGAGTAAATTTCAAAATGAGGAAGCTCAGACTCTTGCTTTACCTATTCCTGCCATCCTTCCCTCAACCCACCCTATGGCCTCATGGGAAAGTCTGTATAACAAGTAATCAGGAGAAAAGGTCAAGCCTAGTTTTCAGATGAACTGATATGAAATAGGTTGTAGCTAGAAATAGACTATTACAGCTCCCTTCAGAGAAGGCCCTGATGGATAAAGCAGAGCCTTGTGTGGTTCCCCTTACGCCCAGGAGAGATGGCATGAGATACGGGTCATACTGACTCATGGACCACAACTGTTTAGCTGGATGGTGGGGATTACTTCTTGAGGGTCCACTTGAGGAACCATTTCTCATGGTCCACTTGACCCAGGAGTAAAGACAACTTTCAGTGTAAGCCGAACTGACAGATGAAGAACCACATTTTAAATGGATAATCACAAATGTAGAAGGAAGAAGACAAAAACTAGCAACAAAATGGTTGGGCAAAATGTATGTGAATGAATCTCTTGAATAAAGAATGAAAGAAAACATTGTGTCCCATCTGAATTCTTATTGGAGAAGAGGGGACTCTCAAAAACCAGGAGAACATTGTAAATCACCCTATAATTGCTAGTTTGTCTCTTTCCACAGTAATCTAGAGTTTGTTCAATGGGATCATAAACAAAGTGATCATGGTGGCAAAGGCAGCTTTTACCAGTTGAGACTGCCTCTCACCACTGCTAACCTGTCTACTAACACTACTGAGTACCCAACTTGCCAAGTACAACAATCAATTCTGAGGGAAAAGCCTGCCACACAGTAGCAGGTTAATTACATTGAACCCCTTCTATCAGGACAGGACAACAATTTATCCTCAGTAAAACATACATTTACTCAGGTTTGGTTTTGCTTTCCTCATCTGCCATGCTTTGCCAGCAATACTGTATGTATAGTTAAATGCACCAGGTAACAAACTTTGGCTCTATTAGGGCAAATGAATCATACAAGGGGTAGTAACCACCTGTAGAAATGAGAACTATACTAGCTATGCATATTTCTCCTTTGCCAATTGTGTAATATATATTTATGTGTGTTAAATAATTTTCTGTCTCCTTTCGCCCTATTTTATATAGAACTAGAGGCTCGGTGCACGAAATCATGCACTGGAGTCGGGGGATCCCTCAGCCTGGCCTGAGCTCTCTCGCAGTCCGGGAGCCTTGAGGAGATATCTTACTGATGGCTTGGCACTGCCGTGGAGACGGGACAGGCTCCCACCACTGCCGCTGCGCTTGCCAGCCGTGAGCCCGGCTTCTGGCTGAGTGGTGCTCCCCCTGTGGGAGCGCACTGATCAGTCATTCCCCCGTTTGGTCAATTTGCATATTAGCCTCTTATTATATAGGATGTATTGGTGATATTAGCCATGTAATTCACTTTCAGAAGTTACAGAATTCCACTATTCCAAGGCAGAACAGTACCTAATCACAAGTGGGAGAGCTGTACTAGTGGAACTAATGGCACGAGGAGATTTTAGATACTCCATTTAGGGAAAAAGAAAGACTTTGTTATTTCTATAAGGAAGAGCCATAATGTGACAAGTGTCAACATGTTGCTGCTTCTGTTGTTTGGAAATATCGGGGGGGGGGTGTGTGTTTATATGGAATAGCCACGCATGTTGGTGACATGCAGTGTAACAGCAGCATTTATGTTAAAACTGTTTCTTGGCTTCCTTCCTGCTTTTGTCACTTCCAGATGAATAGCATCCAAACATGCTCTTCCTGCTTACATCACTTAGACAAATTCTGTAGTCTACAACTGAACCCTGCTGACAGCCAGCATTCCTACTATGGTACTCAATTCTCCACTAGTAATTCAATGTTTTAATTCTATTTTACAATAAATGTTTTAATTTTTCATTGACCCACCTACATATCCTCAGTCTCCAGCACCAACAAACCATTATCTGAAGTTGGGGTAATGCCTGTCGTCATAGAACACTGTATGTTTTCTTGGCTAATCAGTGCTATTTTCTTACTAAATTTTGTCAAATCAGCCATCTGACAAACTAGAAAGAACAGGCAATAAAAGCCACATAAACACACCTCTGGTAACATGCACATTTCTTTAGCTAGGAAACAAAGCCAATGGCAGCTGTTCACTTTCCAAGTGTGTTCAGACAGACAGCTAGGCAGGGACCCACCAGAGGGATTCCAGAGCCAACACAGGGACTTGAGCCAACACAGGAGAAAGAGTAAGTCCAGGTGGCACAATCTTTGAGAGGCAACTCAAAAACTATAAGACAATTTTCTTAGCCAACTCGAAGGGCAAATATATTCCTTGTCATATAGATGATATCAATCTATAGTCTAGAAATAATATGATGGTCACAAATTTTGTAAGAGCTTCCATCCTTAGTTATATATCAACTAGAGGCCTCTAGTTGATATATAACTAAGGATGGAAGCTCTTACAAAAGAGCTTCCATCCTTCGAATTTTGTGCACTTGAGGGGTGTGTGTCCCCCTCAGCCCGGCCTGCACCCTATTGCAGTCTGGGAGCCCTCACGGGATCAATCAGACATCCTTAGCACTCCACATCCTTAGTCTGGGAGCCCACAGGGGATGTCCGACTGATGGCTTAGGCCCATTTGGGCCTAAGCCATCAGTCAGATATCCTTAGCACTGCTGTGGAGGCAAGAGAGGCTCTCGCCACCACCGCTGCGCTTGCCAGCTGTGAGCCCAGCTCAGGGCTTCTGGCTAAGCAGCGCTCCCCATGTGAGAGTGTACTGACCACCGGGGGGCGGGGGGGGGGGGGAGGCGGGGGGGAGCTCCTGCGTTGTGCATCTGCCCCCTGGTGGTCAGTGCGTGTCATAGCAACCAGTCGTTCCGCTGTTCGGTCGATTTGCATATTAGCCTTTTATTATATAGGATGTAGTGGGTCCATGAATACTTGCATCATGCAAACAATATGTTATGTATTCTTCATATTTCCTGTGCTTAGTTTTACTGAACAAATTTTTTATCGGTGGACAGGCAGTTTTGAGTACCTCCCAGGCTCTAAGGTGCTTACTGTTCCACTTTATTTATTTATCTTATTGTTGAAAGTATTATATAGGTCCCCTTCTTTCCCCCATTAACTACTTCCAGCCTGCTCCCGTCCCCTCCCTCCTCCCGGCCTTTTCTATCCCATGCCTGTGTCCATGGGTTGTGTGTGTGTATACACACACACACACACACACACACACACACACACACACATATGTTCAGTGATTGATCTCTTCCCACACACCCTCCCCTGCCTTCCCTCTGAGGTTCAACAAACAGTCTGTTCCACTTTAAATGCTTTTTTGTTGTTTTCTTTATAAAATAGCCAGCATTTCTGATATTGGAAGTTACTAAAGGAATACAGTTGTCTTCTTTTCTAAAAATCTAGTAGTGGTCAATACAAATATTTTCTTTAATAAGTTAGATGAGGTTCACATTTAGAAATCATTCTGTAACAATTTAAATACTAAATAAACACACTGGGACTGAATAAACAAGCTAGTAAAAACATGGCAATTATTCAAGTATAGATATAAAATATATTCTTATTATTGGGCCTCTCTCTTATGGAGAAGTTAATAGAGTAGGTCGCACATTTTGGACTGGTGACAAGTCTTGACCTCGTAGACATGCTATTCTCTTTGAGGCTGCAATGAAAAGCCCAGAAACTAGTAGAGACTTTCTAGGATATTCAAATAATTTAGTCTTATTTTTATACTCAGAATATGGAAATCTTCCTAAAAACTGTATGGAAAGATGTATAAATACTGAAGTATTTATTAATACCCACGATTTAGGCACTGTTTTGTATTATTATTATTTCTTAAAGCTAGTTTCCACTCTGGCTGGTGTGTCATCCCATGCACCAAAGGGTAACAGATTTGGTTCCAGGTCAGGGCACATACCCAGGCTGCAGGTTCGATCCCTGGTCAAGGCACATATGGGAGGCAACCAATGGATGTTTCTCTCAAAAGGCCCTTCCTACCTCTCTAAAATCAATAAAAGCATAACCTTGGGTGAGGATTAAAAATAAAAAAGCTAGTTTTCAATTATGTTCTGGTTTGCCTTTATTTATAATTTGAATATTATAATGTGTTAATCATAGGAGAATATTGTTAATCCAGATTGCGTTGATAAAGAAAATGCCAACCCCAATTATTCAAGATGGAATGCATGCCAATGACTGTTTGTTGCTCATTAGTAGAATAACGCAGAAGTGCTACATCAATCAGCTGGCCAACAACATGCTTCTCCTTTGGCCTGTCACTATGAGAAAGGGGAGCGGGAGAGAAAGAGATCCTTCCTCCAGATTGGGTGAGAAAACACATAACAACATAACAGCTGTCCTCACTGTTTCAACACTGAAAGTCACACATAGTTAATTCTTGATACTATGATAGCATCTACACATTGACATTATAGTCAATTCACAAAAGAACACAGTACCCACTTTGCTTCTTCACTCTCCTTTGAGTACCTCTAAATTATTCTGTTATACAAATGCAGGCCCTCTTTCAGTGAGGGAGCACAGATGTTATTAGCACATTTCACGTTGTTAACATAATAAACAGGCTCTACAAATGAAAACTGGGCCTTGTGTAGTTTCTTTACGAGGCTGTCTTTTGGAGCGATGCCTGAACAACAGGTGGCTAGTCATCGGACTGACTGTAAGAAAGATACTCAAGGCCCCATAAAATGCTATCCTATCTAATAAAGAGGGAATATGCTAATTGACCATCACACCCTCACAAAGATGGCGGTGCCCACAGCCAATAAGGAGGGAATATGCTAATTGACTGCCATGCCCTCAAAGATGGCGGTGCCCAGTCCCCTCAGCCCTGCCGGGGCAGCAGGCGCGCAGCATGGCCGGCGCTCCACGCACCTGCCTCCAGAGTCCCCCAGTCCCTTCAGTCCCCCAGCCACCCAGGGCCGGCATGAGGTGCAGGCAAGCCTTGGATGGCGGCTGCCCAGCCAACGCCCAAGGTGCAGGCAAGCCTCGGATGGTGGCTGCCTCGCTGCCCAGGGCCACCCGAGGCTCAGGTAACCAGGGTCAGCCGAGGCTTGCACTGCCAGCAGTGGCAGCAGCAGAGGTGTGATGGGGGCACTGCCGTCCCCTGAGCTCTGGGTTGCCTCCCACCCCTGAGGGCTCCCGGACTGTGAGAGGGGACAGGCTGGGCTGAGGGACCCCCCCCTCCAGTGCATGAATTTTCATGCACCGGGCCTCTAGTATTTACATATAACATCTACACGGATCCCTTTACACTTGCAGAAGTAATAATCGTATCAAGCCTTATCAAAGATCAAGCAATTAAAAGCTGTAATTATGCTAAACGAGAAATTGTAAAGAACTTTCATATCAGAATACATGTTTTTTCCAAGTGCACATATACATTCTCCAGAACAGACCATATGGTCAGTAAATTTAAAAAGACTGAAATCATACAAGCTATTTTCTTTGACCACAATGAGTTAAAATTAGAAATCAATAGAATAAAGAAATTGAATTTGGGAAATTCACTAATAAGTGAAAATTAATCAACACGCTCCTGAATAATAAACAGATCAATTAACAAACCACAAAGAAAATTAGAAAATATTTTGAAAGGAATGAAATGGAAAATATAGCACAGTAAAACTTATGAGATAGAGATAAAGAAGTGTTCAGAGGAATATTTACAGTTGTGGATGCCAATATTAAAAAAGAAAGGCCACAAATCAACCTCACCTTCCTTATTATAAAAAAGCAGAAAAATATGAGCAAACTAAACTTAAAGCAAGGAAAAGGAAGAAAATGACAAAGATTAAGCTGAAATAACTGAAATAAAGAACAGAAAAACAAAAAAAATTAACAAAACTAAAAGAAGGTTCCTTAAATAGATCATCAAACTTTATAAACCATTAGCTAGACTAACCATGAAAAAATGAGAGGAAATTAAAATGGCAAAAATCAGGAAGGAGAGAGGAAGCACTACCAACCTTACAGAAATCAGTGGTGTTATATGAAATTCTTTAAGGGAGTATGAGCAATTATATGCCAATTATTAGATAAAGGAAATAAAATGGACAAATTCCTAGAAAGACACAAACTACCAAAACTGATAGGTAAAACTAGATAATTTGAATAGCAGAGTAAGGACGATGGGCCAGATACAGAAACTCACCAGGGCAGAAAGCCTCGGATACCTAGCAAGGGGCAAACTGGGAAAACAAGAACATCACACCCCTAGGGTAACCTATCCTTCCTTAGCATATCACTGGTCATGCAGTGTGGACCCTGGATCTCCCTAGGGATAACATCTAGGCCTCAGTTGTGTTTTAGCTCCAGGCCCAGAAAAGCAGCAAAACCTGACAAGTGACACCATGGATACCTCAGGACCATCTACACTGAGTGGCCAGATTATTATGATCTCTGAATGCATAATAATCTGGCCACTCAGTGTGTGTGTGTGTGTGTGTGTGTGTGTGTGTGTGTTTGTGTGTGTTTGTGTGTGTGTGTATTAGAGGCCCGGTGCATGAATTCGTGCATGGGTGGGGTCTGGCCAGCCTGCCCAGGGGGAAGGGACATGGGCGGTTGGCCGGCCTGCCTGCTGGTCGAACTCCTGGTCAAGGGGACAATTTGCATACTAGCCTTTTATTATATAGGACATACACTGAGTGGCCAGATTATTATGTGTTCAGAGATCATAATAATCTGGTCACTCAGTGTATAACTAAAATACTGTGCAATCAACATGAAAAACCAAATGAAGTGCTAGTATAGCTGATTGGAAATATATCTAAGGTGCAGTGAAGAAACAATGTAGAGGCTGGTAAGAGGAGGGGAGTCATGGAAATGGGGAGGACCCCCTTGAGAAGGTGGGGTGGCTGAGAGGCCGGAGGGATATCAGCTGCAAAATTCCCTCCCCCTGGGAGTGTGGGGTCTCAACCCTACACAGGGATTCCAAACCCAAGCAGCAGAGACAGGAAGAAGAGCCCACATAGCATTGGGCAGAGGGAACCAGGGGGATTCTGTGCGCCTGGGAGACTGGGAGCACCTACCAGTGAAGGAGTGCTCCTACTGTTAGCAGTCCCAGCCTTAGAAGTTCACTCCAGGCTCTGACGACTGGAAAGGCTGTGCTGTGGTGTTTGGGTCCAGCAGAGGGGCCTCTGGAAAGTTCTCCTTTCTTGCAGGCATTGTGCAGAGAGCCCCGGTTATTGACTAAACTGTTTGGGCTTGGGGAAAGGGGAAAGGATTCTCCCACCTCGAGTGCAGATTGAATCCCCTCCCCCTACTTGTGGAGCCTCCAGGGATGCTCAGCCTGTGGGGATAGCAGCACAGGAAGCCAGGTAGATCAGGGATTTGGGCCCGCATTGCGAAGAGTTGAGAGCACCAGTGGAGCTGGGAATCTCGGCCCCACGGAGAGACCTGAGTCCTGTGTGGTGCTGATTTCTAACCCCTCCTGCTTGGATTGGCTGCAAAGGCGCTGGTTCTGTGCAGAGCTGGGATTTTATCCCAGGGACTGTATCCCCCAGGGAGGCCTCTATCAGGGACACAGGTGGGTGAGTGCTGGCCTTTGGGACTGCATTGTGGAGAGGCTGGTCCGCACTCCCTGTGAGCTCCACCAGGCAGCTCAGGAAGGAGAGGGAGAGCCCACTTCCCCTTCTACAGGCCATACACATCACCTACAACAGGAGACTGTTTGCTTCAGCCTTGTGAAGTCCAGGAACTCCCTCCCCCACCCCCACAGCGCAGTTCTGAGGGGAATGCAGAGCTGCTCAGAGCTGGACATTCCAAGTCTGGGACCAGGAGGAAGTGCTCAGCCCCCTCCTGTAGACTGGGACAGTAACATTCTCAACCTTTTCAAGTTGATTGTACAGTATTGTAGCTGTAAATCTGGAGACTCTTTTGATCAATACCTCTCAGCCCAGGGCAACTGAAACTGCTCCTGCAGAGAAGACTGCAGGCTGTACCCAACTTGATCCTGCAGCAAGGCCACCTTTGGGGGAACTAGAGTTGGAGTCTAACACCCACTGATGATAAACTCTCAGTAAAGTGGAAATAATGGCCATAATGACAAACCTACAGTCAACATCATACTTAATGGGTCAAAACTATAAGCACTGCCTTAAGATCAGGAGTAAGAGAGGGATGTCTGCTTTCACTACTCTTATTTAACACTAGTAGCCCTGCACACCAATCCATGCACCAGTAGCTCTCTGCAGGGCCTGGCGGCTCCGCGCCTACTGCCCAGAGTCTCTCCATGGCCCAAAGGTCCATCCGCTGCCAGTCGTGGAACGCTTGCCTCGTCGTCGTGGCGACGAAGCAAGCATTCCGCCAGGCTGCTCACACTGCCTGCTCTCAGCGGCCGCCCCCCCGGGACTGGGGGACTCCGGCAGGGCTGAGAGGACTGGGCGCCACCATCTTGTGGCTATGGGTGCTGCCAGATTTGTGATGGAGTGACGGTTAATTTGCATATTACCGTTTTATTAGATAGGGTAGTACAGGAAGTTCTAGCCATGCTACCAGACGATAAAATAAAAGGCATCCAAATTGGATAGAAGGAAGTAAAACTGTCAAATTTGCTTATGACATAATACTGTATATAGAAAACTCTAAAGAACACCTATAAACTACTATATCTAAAAAAATAAATTCAGCAAAGTTGCAGGATAGGAAATCAGCATCCAGAAATTGATGGCATTTTTATACACCAATAATGAACTATCAGAAAGTGGAACTACAAAAACAACCCCATTTAATATTGCAACAGAAAAATATAAGGTACCTAGAAATAAATTTAACCAAGGAGGTAAAAGACCTGTACTCATACTAGTAGAACTATATGACACTGAAGAAAGAAATTAAGGAAGATACAAATAAGTGGAAGCATATACCATGTTCCTGGATTGGAAGAATTAACATCATTAAAATGTTCATACTACTCAAAGCAATCTAAAGTATACATTCAATGCAATTCCCATTAAAATATCAATAGTATATGTCACAGAACTAGAAAAAACATTCCAAAAATATATGGAACCAAAAAGACCTGAATAGCATCAGCAATCTTGAGAAAGAACAAAGTTGGAAGTATTACAATACCAGATATCAACCTATACTCAAGGCCATTGTATTCAAAATAGACTGGTGCTGGCATAAGAATAGGCATATAGACCAATGGAATACAACAGAGAGCCCAGAAATCAAACCACATCTTTATGGTCAATTAATATTTGACAAAGGAGGCAAGAAGTACATACAATGAAGTAAAGACAGTCTCTTTAATAAATGTTGTTAGGAAAATTGAATGGGTACATACTAAAAAAAATGCAACTAGACAACCAATTTACATCATACACAAGAATAAATTCAAAATGGATAAAAGACTTAAATGTAAGCTGTAAAACCATAAAAATCCTAGAAGAAAACATAGGTAGTAAAATCTTAGACACCTCTTGGAGCAATATTTTTGCTGATATCTCTCTGAGGGAAAGGGAAATACAGGAAAAACTGATCAAATGTGATTATACCAAAATAAAAAGCTTCTACACAACAAAAGAAACCACTAACAAAATAAAAAGTGAACCCACTGCATGGAAGAACATATTTGCCAATGATTCATCTGATAAAAAATTAATCTCCAAAATATATAAAGAACTTATACAACTCCTAGGAAGACAATCCAATTAAAAAATGGGCAAAGGACATGAACAGACATTTCTCCAAAGAGGACATACAGATGGCTAATAGACATAGGAAAAAACGCTCAAGATCATTAATCATCAGAGATGCAAATTAAAATGACAATGAGGTATTACCTCACACCTGTCAGAACGGCTACTATCAAACAAATCAACAAACAAGTGCTGGAGAGGATGTGCAGAAAAGGGAACCCTAGTGCACTGCAGCTGGGAATGCAGACTGGTGCAGCCACTGTGGAAAACAATATGGCGATTCCTCAAAAAACTAAAAATGGAATTGCTGTTTAACATCTGGGAATATATCCTAAGAATCCCAAAACACCAATCAGAAAAAAATGTATGCACCCCTGTGTTCATGGCAGCATTATTTACAATAGTTAAGATATGGAAACAGCCCAAGTGCCCATCAGTAGATGAGTGGATAAAAAAAGCTGTGGTACATTTATACCAGGGAATACTATGGGGTTGTAAAAAAGGAACTTTCACCCTTTGTTACAGGATGGAGGGAATTGGTGGTTATTATGCTAAGTGAAATAAGCCAGAGAAAGACAAATACCATATGATCTTACTAATATGTGAGATCTAATGAACAAAAGAACTTGATGAGTGAAATGGGTCCAGAAGCATGAAAACATGGAACAGACTGGAAGGAGCCAGAGGCGGGGGGAAGGGTGGTAAATGGATAAAGAAGTTGAAGGGATTAGCTGAAGAACATAGCATATCCATGGACACAGAAAATAGAGTGGTGAAGGCCAAATGAGGGGGAGGTAAAGGGAGGTGGAGGTGGGCCAATGGGGGAAATGGAGAAAGTCTGCAATAATCTATCCTAATATAAAAACCCAGGTTCCGTAACATCCACAATGACCAGAGGCTCAACCAACCAAAGTCAGTGCTGGGTTGCTGTGATGCCCCAGCACTGACTGCCTTGGCTGCAGAAGCCCGGACCCAGCACTGACTGCTGAGAGGGCTGCGGATCAGGCCCGAAGAGAGATCCGGGGAGAGAGAAGCAGGGTCTGATCTGTACCCTCCATGGCAGCTGTTGATCAGCCCTTGCCTCTCTCTTTCTCTTGGGGCCTGGCCAGCAGCCGCGCCTCTTTCTCTCTGGCCTCCACTGGGGATGCTGATCAGCCCTGCCTCTCTGATCAGGCCTGTTGACAGGCCCAGAGACGCTGACTGACATAGAAACTGACCAATCAAAACCAAATCTGGGTGAAGTGTGAGGAGCCAATGGCTGCCTAGGAGGTGGAGCTTTTGACGCTGACTGTCATAGAAACTGACCAATCAGAACCAAATCTGGGTGAAGTGTGAGGAGCCAATGACTGCCTAGGAGGCGGAGCTTTTGATGCTGACTGGCATAGGAACCGACCAATCAGAACCTAATCTGGGTGAACTGCGAAGGCAAAATTTAAGGTGAGGGCTGAGGAGGGGTTTCAAGGGCAACAGATGTTTGGTGTAAGGTATAAGAAAGCGGTTCAATTCTTTAATGACCGGTTTGGCAGTATAGTGCATATGGCTGGCTATCAGTCCAGATATAGGGATTACGTGTTATTGTCTGCCAAGAGCATCTCCTCCTGATAAAAAAGGCTTTCCCCCCCATTTAAGCAATCCTATCCTATATAATATATCTATACTAATAAAAGGGTAATATGCTAATTAGACTGGGTCGACGGGCCATCTTCCAGACGTATGACTTCCTTCCAGACAAAGCCATGGTGGTAGGGGCTGTGGCAGAGGCTGTTAGGAGAGATCAGGTTGGCAGGAGAGGGCATTTGGGGGCAAAATCAGCAGGGGAGAGCAGTTGGGGGCAACCAGGCCGGCAGGTGAGGGCAGTTAGGGGTGAGATCAGACTGGCAGGGGAGGGCAGTTGGGGGCGAGATCAGGCCAGCAGAGGAGTACAGTTAGGGGTGATCAGGCAGGCAGAGGCAGTTAGGGGCAATCAGACTGGCAGGCAGATAAGTTTGGAGGATACAAGTTCAGTAAAAGAAAAAAAAATCAGTGCATTTCTATAAAACACCAATAGACAATGTGAAAATGAAATTAAAAACAAAAACTTCATTTATAATAGCATTAAAAAGTAAAATGCTTAGGAATAAATTTAATAAAGTACAAAATTTATACTCTGAAAACTACAAAACACTGTTGAAATTAAATAATTATTAAATAAATGGAAAGATACCTCATGTTCACAGATCAGAACACTTAATATTAAGACAGTAATACTCTACAAATTGATCTAAAGATTTAAGAGAATTCCTATAAAAAACCCAAACAGCCTTTCTGCAGAAACTGACTAGTTGATTCTAAAATTCACATGTAAATGCAAAGGGGTCTACAATAGTCAAAACAATATTGAAAAAAGAAGAACAAAGTTGGAGAACTCACACTTTTTAATTTCAAAACTTACTATAAAGCTACAGTAATCAAGACATGGTACTGGCATAAAAACAGACAGACATATAGATCAACAGTGGCATTAGAACAGACACATAAATAAATGAAAAATAAATGACCCTTAGTTATGGTCAGTTGATTTTTAAAGAATGCTGTTTAAAAAATTCAATAGGGAAGGAATAATCTTTAAACAATTGGTGTAGAATAATTGAATATCTATAGGCAAAAGAATGAATTTGGATCTTTTTCTTACACCACATACACACACACTCAAAGTAAATCACAGCCCTAAATTTAAGAACTAAAACTATAAAACTTTTAGAAGAAAACATAACAGTAAATCTTCCTAACCTTGGATCAGGTGATGGCTTCTTAGATATGACACCAAAAGCCCAAGAAACAACAACAACAAAAAGATAAACTGGATGTCATAAAAATTAAAATATGTTTTTGCTTCAAAGGATATTATTAATAAAATGAAAAAACATACAGAATGGGAGAAAATATTTGCAGAACGTATACCTAATAAGAGACTTGAATCCAGGATATATAGAGAACTCTTACAACTCAATAATAAAGGATAAGTAACCCAAATAAAAAATGGGCAAAGGTCATGAATAGGCATTTCTCCAAGAACACATAAAAACAAGAAAGAACCACATGGTAAGATACTCAAAATCATTAGTCACTAGGGGAATGCAAATAAAAACTACAATGAAATACCATTTCATATTTAATAGGATGCTTATTATCAAAGAGAAAAATAACAAGTGTTGATGAGGTTGTAGAGAAATTGTTGTGCAAACACATTGCTGGTAAAATATAAAATGATGAGCCACTTTGAAAAAGTTTGGTGGATCCTCAAAATGTTAAATATAGAATTATCATATGCCCAGCAATTCTACCACTAGGTGTAGAGAAATGAAAATAAATGTCCACATAAAAATTTGTATACAAATATAACTGATAATACTAAAAAAAATGGAAACAACCCAAATGTCCATAAACAGATGAATGGATAAACAAAATGTGGTATACCCATATAATGAAATACTATTCGGCAATAAGAAGGAATGCTGTACTGATCTATGCTACAATGAGGATAAAAAGCTACTATGCTAAGTAAAAGAAACTATGTACAAAAGACCATATATTGAATTATTCGATTTTTATGAAATTTCCAATATAGGAAAATCCATAGAAAGAGAAAGTGGATGAATGCTTGTCTAGTGCTAGGGACTTGGGGGCAATGAAAAGTGATTGCTAATGGGTATGAGATTTGTTTTTAGGGTGATGAAAATGTCCTAAAGTTGATTGTGATGATGGTTGTACAATTATGAATATACTAGAGGCCCAGTGCATGGAATTCGTGCTTGGAGGGGGTGGTGGTTCCTCAGCCCAGCCTGCACCCTCTCACAATCCGGGACATCCCTCTCACAATCTGGGACTGCTGGCTCCTAACCTCTGGCCTGCCTGCCTGCGTGATTGCCCCTAACCCCTTTGCCTGCCTGCCTGATCGCCCCTAACCCCTCTGCCTACCTGCCTGATTGCCCCTAACTGCTCGCCTGCCTGGCTGATCGCCCCTAACCACTCTGCCTGATCACCCCTAACTGCTCGCCTGCCTGCCTGATTGCCCCTAACCACCTCTGCCTCGGCCCCGCCACCGCCGATTCATCCAGAAGGGTGTCCGGAATGATGTCCGGAAGGTCGTTTGGGTGTCCGGTCTACTTAGCATATTATGCTTTTATTATTATAGATTCTAAAACCACTGTACACTTTTAAATGGTGAATTATATGGTATGTTAATTATGTCTTAATCTGAAAAAAAGTTATCATATACCTCTGTATGAATTATACCTGTTTTACTTAAATGCCTTTAGAGGATGTCTATTATGATCAACGAGGATGGGGAAAGGAAGTGAGGTCGAAGACCCAACATACTAAGTTCCAACTGATCTGGATGCAATATAATAAAATGCTTATTTAGTAAAGTTCCAAATAGGCATTTATAAGGATGCTTGTCTAACCTAGTAATAGACAAACATGTAAATTGACCGTACCTCCGCTACGCCACCAGCCAATCAGTAGTGATATGCAAATTAACCCAACAAAATGGCAGTTAATTTGCATACACAGGCGCCAAGTGACAGGGGTGGAACGCAGGCTTTCTGCCCCACCTCCGGTCTCTCAGGGCCTCTGGGCAGCATGGGAAGGTGGGGCCGGAGCGAAAAGAGGCGGCTCCCGGGCCAGAGCAGAAAGGGGCTGGGCTGGAGTGGAAGGATGGTGCCGGCAGCCAGGGAAAGGAAAGCCCATTCTAGCACGAATCTTTGTGCATCGGGCTTCTAGTAGTTATATAAGCTCTAAAAAGCACAGCGGTTTGGTGGTGGTGTAACTACCATGTTATTTTGATCAGATCCTGTACAATAAGCATCTACACTAATAAAAGAGAAACATGCTAATTGACCGAACCTTCGCGATGCCCACCAGCCAATCAGGAGTATGCAAATTAACCCAACAAAGATGGCAGGTTAATTTGCATACGCAGGCACCGAGTGGCCAGGGGCGTTCAGCACCGCCCCAGCCACTTGGGGCCTCTGAGCAGCGTGGGAAGGCAGAAAAGGTGGCCCCAGGCCGGCGCGGAAAAGCAGCTCTGGCCAGAGCGAAGAAGGTGCCGGTAGCTAGGATAAGGAAGGCCCATTCTTGCACAAGTCTTCGTGCATTGGGCCTCTAGTACATGATAAAATTCCAAACAGTAACATGAGAAAATATTTGTTACTAAATTACAGTTGATTGTAACAACCCAAAAGATTTACTGGGATGGCTCCATCTCATCATGGAGAAAGTTACAAGAACCACCCATATCCCTAAGACATTTCCTCTTCACTAGAGTGAAATGTAAATCACAGCCAGATCATGAAAATGAACACCCTATTAAAAGAAGCAATTTTTTTTCATAGGTGTACTAAAAACCAAGAAGCATTTCACGTCAGTTCTAAAAACTAGCAGGGCAAGCAAATTCCTGTCAAGTGATAGTGAAAGAAATCCATGGATTTGGGAAGTCCTACATGCCTATATGAAGGAAGGAGGTCTCAATTAATCTCATACCCTAACAGCCATTGTAAGATCCATATACAGTGGCATGCCACCTAATAGAAATACTTGTGCTTTCCAATTTGTGAAAGATTTTCAAGCTCATAATATTATTCGATCATCACACAAGCCCTGTGGAATCCAATGATCAAATTAGATAGTCAATTGTGATCTGTAAATTCAGCATGAAATCTGACAGTATAAACAACATTTTCAGTTTCAATGTAATTCAAAAAAATTCTTTATATTAACATTTATTTATATATTCACTGATATACTGTATTTAAAAATTCTACTTATAAAATGTAGGTTTCATCACAAGTTAATTAAATTAATTGGAAATTCAAAACATCTCCAGTATCCTGGATAGGCTCCATATATAACTTATTGTATTTGGAAGATTTTTCACTACTTCGTAAGTCTTTAAAAACGTAACTTAGAAATATTAGTATTTTAGTTAGGATATATTAAATTAAATAAATAAATATTTCTATGAAATATAAATCTAACAGGTAATGTTGACTAGGCCATAAACCCCTCACAAATAGTCCAAACATTAAACAAGACATTTTGTTATAAATTAGATTCTATTAAGCTTGCATAAAACACTACCTTAAAAATATGGATATATATAAATTTATACATTTTTATAAGTTTATAAATTTGTCCAAATGTATACCATGTACAATACCAAGAGTGAATCCTAATGTAAAATATGGACTTTGGGTGATAATGATGCATTAATGTAGGTTCATCAATTGTAATAAATGCAACACTCTGATGGGGGATGCAGATAATGAGTGACGCTATGCATGCGTGGGGACAGGAGGTATATGGGAAATCTCTGATCTTCTACTCGATTTTGCCATGAATCTAAAACTGCTCTGAAAAAAATAAAGTCTATTTTTTAACCTTTGCACTCAGATGTCAAGTGTGACTCGACACGGTTAGCATTAGAATAAAGGAATCGAGAAAAAAGCAAGCGAGTGCAAAGGGTTAATGGAGTACTCACTAAAAGAGCCAATTTAAAAAAATCTTTAAAAAGTAAATTTAACTTCTTACTAAAAATACCTGAAAAGAGAAAAATAGCAAATACTTAATAATTTATCATTCTTTTCCTTTTTTTCATAGGAGACTTTTGGAGAGTTTTTCACCAAAAAATTAAAAAAAAAAAAACCACATGGAAGTGCAGAAGCCAGAAAATATTTGAATTCATTAAAAATAAAATAAAATAAAATAAAATAAAAAAGACAAAGGAAAAGCCAATGAAAATAGCAAATACTACCTAAAACTAAGCCACAATATCCAAACAGCTGGTCTTGAGAGACACGTGTGCCCAGAATTTTATTCTCCTGATTCACCTGGTAGTATGGGTGGCAAAACAGTAAAGGAGAACACCACCGAAGCATCCATGAAGAGCCACAAGAGGGCCATGTTCCAGTGCAGGTACCATGCATGTCCCATGTGGCCCTCCCTCAGCGGGAAATTGCAGAGCAGGAAGAAAATACCAAGGCAGAGGGGAAGGGAAAATTACAGCCGGCCTAAAAGAACTTGGAAAAAATCATTCTCAAAGCTGAATATGCTGACAGGTAAGTATTACCTAAAAGCTGACTGCAAGACACATACGTATATCACACACATGACAGTTCTCTGCTTTTTATTTATTTAGATAGTAAACATCTAGCTACTAAAGGACCAAAATCATACCATAATCTTACCTTATAATAGACAAATATGCAAATTGACCGCACCTTCGCTACGCCCAAGCCATGCCCACCAACCAAGCCACGCCCACCAACCACGCCCACCAGGAAACCATTGCAGGGACGTTGGGGTGTGGCGGAGCCCAAGGCTGGGAAAGCCTCGGGCGGAGGCTTTCTGGGCCTTGGGCACCAGCGGGGAGCCTGCACCCATCGCAGGAAACCACTGGGGGTCGGCTCCTGCAATCGGTAGGAGGGACGCTGGGTGCTGCCAAGCCCAAGGCCACCGCCTGGGGCCAAGCCCCGACCCTGAAAAAGGCAGAAGGCGGTGGCCACAGCCAAGGCCTGGGTCCCCGGTGCCGGCAGAAAACTGGTGCAGGCAGCCAGGTGAATGAAGGTCTATTGCACGAATCTTCGTGCAAACGGGCTACTAGTCAATATATATAAAAGCCTAAGTGACCATTATGACTGAACGACGGGAACGACCGGAACACCAGTCGCTATGACACGCACTGACCACAAGGAAGCAGACGCTCAACACAGGAGCTGCCCCCTGGTGGTCAGTGCACTCCCACAGTCAACCTCCTGCAGCCCCTCCCCCCACCCCACTGGCCAACCTCCCATGGCCTCTCCCCCTAGCCAGCTTGCCCCCTGATAGGCCTAGATAGCCAGCCAGGCCGAGGGACCCCACCCATGCATGAATTCGTGCAACAGGCCTCTAGTAATAATATAAAAAGACCCAAATATTAAAATATTAATTCCTAGATGAAAAGGTTCTTAAGGAGTCACTAGATGAACCATTTTAAAATCTACTGATACAATGAGGAAAGAAAGTAAGATTTCCTCACCAGCTGAGCATAGGGAGTGGAACCCCTGCCACCCCTATGTGGACAGGACAGGCTGCTGGGTCTGCTGGCCTCTACTAGGTCCCAGGCCTCTGATCCCAGGACTACTATCATAGTTTTCACCTTTTATTTCACAATACAAGACACAAAGCCTCTTAAAATGACTATTAAGAAATGGCTCACATTTAATATTTTCCTATTTGATGCTGAAGTGTTAAAAATAAAGTCTAATACTTAAAAGACTAACCTATTGTTGGACCCCCATAGCATTAATTTTCTTTCTTAGATGTTTTTCAGTGATACATTTTAAAAATCTGTTTAAATAATTTCTTCAAATAGCTAATAGTGGTATTTGTGGCATTAACTTAGATTTTCTTATTTGTCATAGGTTTAAAGTTGTTTATTAAATGTGTTTCTATAATGTCACTGCAAATTACAGCACATTTTATAGCTGCAGGTCTCTTCTGTGCCATGTCCATAGTCACCACTCCTAAAGAACTAGCCATCTGCAAAGCATGAAGAGAGGAGAAACCCATGTAACAGCTCTTCCATTAAGCAGAATAGGACAAGTACTGCATGAGAAACACTAGTTTAAAAAAACAAACAAAAAACTACAAGGGTTCAAACGCTGGAGAGAGCCCATACAGCTGGAAAGAATTAGGACAGACTTGATGAGAAAACGGAATTTGAGATGTCTTAAATGAAGACATGCGAGGCAGAGTGAGGGGGGAAATACCAGGAATATTAAGTTGGTTCATTAACTGGCCCACAGAATAAATAACAGAGCAACAGAAAACAAACTTGGAGAAGCTGTATGAGGGAATCATAACTTGTACACTGACAAGCAGTCTCTATTGTAATACACTACAAGGAACTACCTAATATTTTTGAGTAAATGAGCAGCAGGCCCAAACCAGGCTTCCAAATTGTATGTCAGGACTGTGGCAAAACCAGCAGCAGGACACAAAAGGACTTGAAAAGAGAAGACCCCAGAAGTGGGTGGGTAACCAGCTGGAAGTCACTGAGTGGTTCGGGCACGGAACGAAATGCATGGCAGTGAAAACAGAGGAGGAAACTACTCGAGAGCCATTCTGCAGGGACAGCCTGCGAGTACTCAAGCACTGACGTGTCACTTATGATTTGGTATTCCATGATAACCACTGAGTTAGCCAGTCACGAGGTGCAAGAGGTGAATTCATTAGGGCTAAAATACCCCGTGGCTGACCTGTTTCTCAGCGATGAGAGAGCTGACAGATGTTTGAAATCAACCCTGTGGCAGTGGAAAGAGCCCGTGAGAAGCCTGTCTAATTTGGAAGATGTTGGTTTTACCCCCTGGGAAGAATAAAATGAGGTGTGTGGGCAGCAGAGAACTCTGTCACCACATCAAGTCCTGTTTATTCGCACGTGGCATGAGGAAGGGGCAGCTCTGATGCACGGGGGTTTAGTTATCCCGGCTTCACGTTTCAGTTAGGGAGCAAACGCTCCTCGCTTGAAGGATCCTTGGAACTACGCAGAGGTCATGGCCTTGACTCCTCCTACACTGTCTGGTCTTCTGTGGCCTGGTTTCTTCCCATCTCTTTGCAGATTGGTGTGTGCTTAGAGACCTTGATATGAAATTACTTTAAGAATAAAAGGCTCAATTCTGGACCAGTTTAAATCTCTGCATGCCCATACCTCACACCCTTCCAAACCACCAGGACAAACAGCACAGGACAACTGCTCTACGCTGTTGCCCCTGGGCCTCCATGCTCCATTTCAGCCCATGTTCTTTGCTCTTGGAAGTGGGTTTTGTGGCTTCCTAAAATAGAGTCTCTGCCTCAATATTTTATTTTTAAATATTTTCAGACTTACAGAAAACATGTAAGGACACTCCTGTACTCTTGACCTGGATTTGTGAAGGGTGAGCCTTAGATTACATTTGCTTTGTCACCCTCTCCAAATACAATGCACACACTTATTACTGTGGTTCAGGTTGTTTGTTACTATTATTATTCTCTTGGTGAACCATACAGGGTAAATTGCAGACATTATGGTCATTTATTTTTTTAAATTAAGACTTTACTTTTTTTCAGAGCAATTTTAGGTCATAGCAAAATTGAGGGGAAAGTACAAAGGTTTTCCATGTGTCCCCTGTCCCTACACTTGAATAGCCTCCCCCATTATCAATATCCCCTTAACACAATGGTACATTTGTTATAATTGATGAACCTATATTAACACAACATAATCACCTAAAGTCCATGGCTTACAATATGGTCCACTCTTGGTGCTGTATATTCTATAGGTTTAGAAAAACGTATAATGATACGGAGTATTTTCACTGCCCTAAATATTCTCTGTTCCTCCTACTTATCTCGAGATCCCTTCACAATCCCTGGCAACCAGTGATCATTTTACTGTCTCCATAATTTTGTCTTTTTCAAAGTGCCATGTAGTTGAAATCATACAGTGTGTAGCTTTTAAAGACTAGCTTTTATCACCTAGTAAGATACATTTAAGGTTCTTCCATGTCTTTTCATAGCTTGATAGCTTACTTTATTTTATTTTAATTTTTTTATTAATCCTCACCCTAGGATATTCTTCCATTGATTTTTTTTTTTTTTTTTTTGAGAGTGGAAGGGAGGGGGAGAGACAAAGAGATAGAAACTCTGACGTGGGAGAGATACATCGATTGGTTGCCTCCCACACAGGGCCCCAACCAGAGCCAGGGATCGAGACTGCAACCAAAGTACGTGCCCTTGACCAGAATCGAACCTGGGACCCTTCAGTCTGCAGACCGATGCTCTACCACTGAAACAAACCAGCTAGGGCTAGCTTACTTTATTTTATAATTGATAATATTCAATTTTCTAGATGTACTAGTTTTATTTATCTATTTGCCTACTGAAGGACATCTTGGTTGCTTCCAAGTTTGGGCAATGATCAATAAAGCTGCTATGAACATCCCTGTGCAGGTGTTTGTTGTGTAAACCTAAGTTTTCAACTACTTGGGTAAATACTAAGGAGCATGATTGCGGGACTGTATGGTAAGAATATATTTAGTTTTGTAGGAAACTGCCAAACTGTCCATAGTAGCTAAACCATTTGCATTCCCATAAGCAATGGGAATTCCTGCTGCTCCACATTCTTGCCAGCATTTGGTGTTGTCAGTGTTCCTGATTCTGGCCATTGGAATAAATGGATAGCACTATTTCATCACTGTGTTTGTATTTCCCTAAAGATGTGATATGGATGGAGTAGATCTTTTCATATTTTTTTTAACCAACTGTCCCAATGGTTTCCTTTACAGCAATTCTTTTTTAAAATCCAGGATCACAATTGTGTCTAGTACCAGCTTTTTAATACATGGTTTTGATTCTTTTGCTTTTACATGTCCAGAACTATAAGACCATCTCTCATAGCACTACCTGTCCAGGGCAATTGAACCTTGGGTGACTCAACAGTAGGAGGTACTACAGAGAAGAACAAAGGGCAATTGTCACTACCTCCCTCCCCCAATGTTCTGCTCTAATGGAAGGACAATGATGGTGATGGATTTACCTTCCATCAAGGGGAACTACACCCAGGACTATGGGGTTCACCCACCACAGACAGGAACAGCTGAGCCCACCGTAGGTAATCAGGGCCCTCTTGTTTAGTCTTATCAACAAATTCACAGCTGCTCCAGGGAGCAGTAAGAAAACAGCCTCCCCAGACTGAGTGCTATAGGGGAACTGACTTATTTGACCGCAAATTGTCAATGTACATAAAGAATTTACAAGGCAAGAAAGCTGTCACCAAAAATTACTGTTATCTATCGCTGCTACTACTATTGTATCTATTAGCAGAACTTTGATGTCCGTTCACTCATTTGAGAACTTCATTTAGTGACTTCTCTGTGTCAGCTCTAGATGTACTAGTGTTATTTATCTATTTGCCTACTGAAGGACATCTTGGTTGCTTCCAAGTTTGGGCAATTATCAATAAAGCTGCTATGAACATCCCTGTGCAGGTGTCTGTTGTGTAGACTTAGGCATTCAGTCTCTTTTCCCTTGTGGTAAACTCTCATATCCCCAACTACAGAAATTCATTCTTGAAAACCAGTTCAATCAAAATGACAATCCCAGAAACAGTTTGCTAATTTGATAAGGAAGAACTGACATTTTTAACGGGAGCCTCTACTTGGTAATTTGAGAGCACTCTCTAGGTGGAACTCCAACTCCACCCCATCACTACACCAACATTCTCCTAAATGTGCTTCTAAGGATGCACATGAGCCACTTGATTGGAAGGAGACCTAGGGTTTTAGATCATGATTGTATTACGCCTCAATGACCTTACAGAGGCAGTTGTTTGTTTTATTTTGGGTCATCAACAATTATGACAACTGGATATAAGGAAACCCTCTCCCAGAAAAAGAAACAGACACAGTTCACATAATCCTTGTTCTAGAGACAAACTGTATAGCTCATCGGTTCCCTTGTGTTTGAAGCTCAGTTTCTCACTTGCCTCCTTGGTTAAGTATCTGTGCAGCCACCTATCTTAAATGGTCTGTCTGTCCCTCGGAGCTAACTGTTTTGGGGATGGCAATTACCCCCGAGGGTCCGCAGAGAGAAACTACTTGGCACTAACAAAGTTGTATCCAGGGCTTATTAGAATCAACAGCAATGTGCTTGCTCTGTTTGGAGTATGGATTGGCTTCGTAGCTTATTTCTTATGCTGCTATTTTCTATTAACTCTGTTGAATAGCAGGAAGTAAAAGTGGTAAAGTTAATGTAAGCTAGATGATACAAACTATAAGAATTATAACAAGTAAAACAACAAAGCACAAAACAAAAAAGACTTACTTTAAAAGAAATAACTGGTCAAAGGTACAAAAAAATCTGTTAAAAAACAAAACAAGTCTAAACATATAATAAAGAGAACACCCACCCACACCCACACATACACGGTAAAAAGTTAAGTAGCTAAAGCTCTCTAAATAGGAACTGGCAGGGTCAAGGCAGCTAAAGAACAAGGCCAGACCTGCTCCCTTGGCCCTGGGCGATGCCCCCTTCAGAGAAACTCTGAGGGCCATACGGCTGACATGACAGCTCTAGGATAAGGAGCGTCATCTTCACACACACATTCCCATTAGCTAGGCACTTGGCATTCATTTCTAATACATTAAGTTGCTGTCCCTTTTCATATTTTTAACACTCATTCCTACCGACAATCTACCTCCTAAAAATATAAAAAACAGAAACACTATCCAAACACACATTCCTGATATTATTTATTACCCAGTAAACCATGAACGAAGTTTTATAGGGTTAGAGTTGGCATGGTGAGAATTACAGTTCTTAGTAAGGAAAACGGTAGAAAAGCCTCTTAAAAAATGGCTTCCCAGAAAAGGGAACCCTAGTACACTGCTAGTGGGAATCCAGACTGGTGCAGCCACTATGGAAAACAGTGTGGAGTGTCCTAAAAAAAAAAAAAAAAAAAAGAACTGCCATTTGACCCAGCAATCTCACGTCTGGGAATATATCCTAAGAATTCTGAAACACCAATCAGAAAGAATATATATACGCCTATGTTCATAGAAGCATTATTTACAATATGCTTCTATGATCTCGAAACTGCCCAAGTGCCTATCAGTAGATGAGCAGATAAAAAAGCTGTGGTACATTTACACCATGAATACTATGAGGCTATAAAGAAGAAGGATCTCTTACCCTTTGAGACAGCATATAAAGACTTGGAGATAATTATGTAAGCAAAATAAGCCAGTCAGAGAAAAAAAAGTATCACATGATCTCACTTATACATTATCTCACTTATGGAATCTAATAAACAAAATAAACTGACAAACAAAATAGTACTAGAGGCATGGAACAGACTGAGAAGATCTCATGCCCCCCGGCGACCCAAGCGGAGGCCCTGGTATCTGGGATTTATTTATCTTCTACAATTGAAACTTTGTAGCCTGGAGTGGAGCCAAGCCTCCTGCTTGCTCCATGGTGGCAGCCATTTCTGTTGGGATTTATCTTCTATAATTGAAACTTTGTAGCCTGGAGCAGATGCCAAGGCAGGCCAGGGCTTCAGAAGCTTGGCTTCCTCCATCGTCAGGGGCAACCCTAGCCTCCTGCTCTTTCCAGCTCCGTGGCTGCCACCATTTCTGTTTGGATTTATTTATCTTCTATCATTGAAACTTTGTAGCCTTGAGTGGAGGCCTAGGCTGGCAAGGGCAGGCGGAAAGCTTGGCTTCCTCCATCGCCGGGGAAACCCAAGCCTCCCTCCTGCTCTCTGTGGCCACAGCCATCTTGGTTGGGTTTATTTGCATATTCACTCCTGATTGGCTGGTGGGTGTGGCTTGTGGGTGTAGTGGAGGTAGTCAATTTGCATATTACTCTTTTATTAGATAGGATTGTCACAGATTACATCTTTATACATTGTGTGCCCATTAACAAAAATTTGTTTAGTGGTCCATGCATTTGCATATTATATATGAAAAAGAGAGAAATTACAAGTAATATGAAAAGTTCAATAACACAAGTGAAGATCACTGAAGGCAGTCCCCTGGAGTTTAGCTACAAGAGACTTGCCATCCCCCTAGGAAGCAACATTTTAGCTTTTCAATGCCTAAATTCAACATTTTAGCTTTTCAATGCCTAAATAGCTCTAACAAGTATCAGATGTTAACAGAATATCTACCAGTAGACCCAAACATATGAAGTGAAAACAGTGGTTTTACTGAAATTTTCCCATGGGACACTACTGAAAATAAACATCCTTTTGCAATTTTTCAATGTAAAACTTTCTCGTTGCAATGTCCACCTTAAGCTGGTATTATTTGATATTCATAGATCATTTAGTGTTAGGAACAACTTCTAGAAGAAAAAAACTCCAAGACGTAATCCTAACAACCTATATTTTCTCTTAAATAATCTGTAATTTTTAAAAGCTAAAATATATAACTTTTTGTTAAAATGAAACCAATAACCAAGAAAATAGAACTTTTTTTCATAGTTAGATACTGTATCACTTTAGATATTGCAATCCTACTCATCTATCTCATCTTTTTGGGTCATTTTATACATGTTGTCTTGGCACTGGTACCAAAATGCTTATTATTTCCCCTCCTTTCCATGTTAAGTTTGGACATAAAGCCAGCATTACCTTCTCCAAGAGATATAAATGACTATAAATATGTAGCCTTTGTATAATTTTTGTTTCACAAGAAAGATTTACATTCAAATGTTCAAATACATAAGAAGTCAAAACTTATATAAAAATTATCAAAGAATGATATTCCACTGGAAATTTTAATATAACAGGATTATTTTTTAAATCAGTGTGTGATTTTAAAGAACACTATGATCTTTAGATTATTTTAATTATGAAGCACCAGTCTAACAAACATTAAGTCAATATTTGGTTTGACTTTTACTTGAAAGGCAGGAAAGAAGTTAAAAACAAAACAATGTGTGCCAGCCAGTGTGGGTCAGTGGTTGAGTGTCAGCTTATGAACCAGGAGGTCTTTGATTCGTGGTCAGGGCACATGCCCGGGTTGCAAGGCTTGATCCTCAGTAGGGAGCGTGCAGGAGGCAGCCAATCAATGATTCTCTCTCATCACTGATGTTTCTATCTCTGTCTTCCTCTCAGAAATCAATAAAGATAAAAAACACACACAATGTGTGACAACAAAAGGATACAACTCACTACCCTTTGTGTGTACATTCTGATCAGGGTATGTGTCTGGCAAATGTGGCAGGACATGGAGGATGGTGAACTAAGTTGGATGCCTTTGCTGGGCCACCAGTCTACCTTCTGTAACAGCTTTCCCTAAACGAGGGGAAAAGGGACTAAAGATGACAATAATTCAGCTACATTTGTCTTCAGAGAAACATTTCAGAAAATATTGCTGCTTTCCAGTAATCCAAATAAAAACCGTTCTTTCACATTCATATAAGCATAACCAATGGACACAGACACTAGGGGGCGAGGGCATGTGTTGGGGGCTAGAAGTGGCTAGGAGAGGTCAATGGGGGAAAAAGGAAACATATGTAATACTTTAAACAATAAAGAATTTTTAAAAATAAAAATAAAATAAGAACCTTCCTTTCCCAATAGAGTGTTCTATTTCCCATTGTCATTCCTCAGTGGTTGAAGAGCATCTATAAAAACATTTACCTCCAGAATATAAAGAAGCTTCATTAGAGATCTAAACTCACAGTGTAGTGACAATAATAAGACATTATTACTTTGAGAACAAGACCAGCTTAAGAAATATTAAAGTGTTTGTTTTCCATAACTAAGTGTTATTTCTACAGTCCTTAGTATTCTAGATGCCAAAATAAAAATCAAGCAGGCATTTACATTTTCTGTTGCCAGGGGAAAAGGTCTGAGGTCAGCTTGGAAAGGGAATAGAAATTTAGAACGCTGTTTTTATACCACTGACTTGTCTACAAGAGAAATATGCAGAACAACCACCTGACCTGCTCACAGATCTCCCAAAGGCAAATAGCTGACCTTCAGTCCCATCAGAAAGTGTCCCAAGGTTCAGAACTAACACTCGGAACGTGATGCTGTGATTGGGGTTGGAATAACCTTACAGGCACCAGCATTTTCCTATTTTACTCTTTGGATTAATCTGACAAGATTATGTCCCTGAAGTACCTAGAAGTGATATTTTTATTGACTAGATAGACCAACTGAGTAAGTTCATAATTAATGGGAATTCATTTCAAAATATTTCTTTTAAATTGCCTCAAAACATTCATGGATATTCTACACCTCATTAAGAGAAGCCCTACATAAAAAAATTACTCCATAATATGCTTAAGATTTTTGGTCAATCATACAGAAAATAGAACGTTTACTTAGCAGTCATTTATCAGACTAGTGTGATTTTTTCCTTCTTCTTCTGGTTATTTTTCTTCACCCAATAGAATGCAGAAGGGACTCTCCAGCATCACCATGCTAGCCTATGAGATAGAATATGTCCCATGGGAAAACAACTGGAAACCCAGTGATTATGCTCATATTTTATTTGTCAACGTGGCATTAATTTAACAGGATAGCACTACTGTTAAGTGAACACTACCTGTCTCGTTACTGTCAGCCCTCTGTCCTATAAGATTGTGGACAGAGAGTAAAAACTTCCCAAGCATTTTTATCTTTGTTGGGGTTGTAAGATAAGTAAACTATGTGCTTTTATAGCTGCAAATAAGAGCATACATATTCTTACCCTAATGTCTGATGCCTAAAAAATGAGCTGATTATCTGGTTTCAAGACCTTCCTGGAAAATATGAGGACCATCTGATCACACTGCTCTTGCAAAGCCCATTTCCATTCATGTCACAAGTCATACGAGCCCTGTACTCAAGACGTTCACAGTGTGGGAGGAAAGAACAGAAGTGTAACCTCGGGTGACTCTTCTGTTGGATGTGCTCTAACAGAGGCAGGTGAAGGCACCAGTGTGCCACGTAAGAGAGAGCAGCAAGTTTGCCTGGAACTAGGTAGAAGATGGCAAGGAAGGTAAAAACAGGAGGAGCAGGAGAGGTACAGATTTTGTATGTGGACCAGGGCGGTATGAAAGACACTCCAGGAAGGAAGAACAGTGCCCATAAGAGGAGAAAACACAGTGTGAACCTCAGTGACAATAATAAGCCATTATCATTTCGAGAACAAGACCAGCTTAAGGCCATCTCTGATTTGACTTTTGTCCTGATCATCGTTATGTTAAAAACAACAGAAAAAAAAAAAAGAGAAAAATAAGGAAAATTTTCTTTATTCTAGCTGGGACACTATGATGTAAACTCCCAGGAGATGAAGAACATGAATGATCCTAAGACCTTTAAAGCAAAAATGATCCTGTATTAATTTATGAAATATAACATTTGTGTTCACATTTATTATTTAACCTGATGGGTCCCAATGTGTTATTGTATCCGAAAGAATGAGGGCGCTAAGTGGAATGTCCTTAAAGAGAGACACTGTGAGGCCAATGCAGTGACACCTTTAACACCTTCTCTGTCCGTGAGCTCAGAGGCCAGCACCAGGTGGCCAGCAACGCAGGGGCTGTGCTCACGATCCATGCCTGGGAGACCATGGCCGGAAAGAAATTTTTTAAACAGTGAAACTTTTGTTTGCCTTTCCAATCTTTACTTTTGTGATAAAGAGTACAGGTGGGCCAATAGGGAGGCTGCATTAGGTAGGAAGCATTCTATTCACTCAATAATGTTTAATGTTTAACCATAAATTTATTGCTTTAACTGTAATGCTCTTAACAGGGATTCAAAGCTAGATCAAAAGTGGCTTCACGTAACCACTTATGTTATTAGATCAAAATCACTCATTTTGAAACCAGTGATGTCTAGCTTCTCTGAAGTAAATAAACCTTGCCCTAGACAGTGTTCTCTGGCCCTAATAAATCACACTCGTTCAGAAAGAGGCCATAATACCTCTCATCTTAAGCACTTTACTTAATTTACCTTAACATGTGTGATCCGAGGAAGCAATGCTGGATGTGTTCCTTTGAAACCTGTAATATTGTTACATTATTTCACAATATTCTGTGGAGTTTTCACCTGACTTTTACATGATTTTCATATTCAATAACTGTGTGAAGTTGAAGCCTCTGAAAGACAGTTATAATTATGTTTCTATGTCACAGAGAAATATATGTTGAAACAATCAGTTTCATAGTGGATTATTTTATTCATTACTTATCCTCGGTAACCCATGAAAAGGCACAGCAGATCTCACCTGCCAGGTTACAAATGAATATATTGAGGCTCAACAAAATGATCAGAAATGCAGTGTTGAATCTTAAATTCTGGCCGGTGCAAGCTCAGTACGCTTTCAACCGAGCTCCCTCAAATATAAGGAATCAATATTTCTCTTTGGCCCTATGATTTGCAAATATTTTTTCACTTTCTATGGGTTGTCTTTTCACTCTCTTGATACTGTCCTTTGATTCAAAAATGTTTTCAGTTCAACATATTAAATTTATTTTTAATTGGCCTATGCTTTTGGTGCCACATCTAAGAAACCATTGCCAAATCCCATGTTATGATGATTTCCCCTTATATATTCCTCTATTTTATATTTTAACTCTCAAGTTTAGGTCTTGAGATTAGGTCTTGAGTTTATTGGTAATTTCTGTATATGGCCTATCATTACTCTTTTGCATGTGGCTATCCAATTTCCAATAATCTATCACACCATACATATAAGAGTTTATTTTTGGGCCCTCTATTCTATTCCATTGTTCTATATCTCTGTCCTTATGCCAGTACCACACTGTTTTGTGTTTTTTTCCTTTATTTTAATCCTCACCCGAGGATATTTTCCCCATTGATCTTTAGCGAGACGGTAGAAAGAAGGGAGGAGAGGAGAGACAGAGAGAAAGAGAGAGAGAAACATCAATGTGAGAGAGACACATCGACTGGTTGCCTCACACATGTTCCCACAACCAGGGCTGGGGATCGAACCTGCAAATGAGGTATGTGCCCTTGACCAGGGATCGAACCCACGATCCTTTGGTCCACAGGCCCATGCTCTAACCATTAAGCAAAACTGGCCAGGGCCCATACTGTTTTAATTAGTGTAGAACGTTTTGAAATCAGGAAGTGTTAGTCCTCCAACTTTACTGCTCTTTTCCAAGATTGTGTTGGCTATTTGGGATTCCTTGATATTCCATATGAATTTCAGGATGGGTTTTCTCCTTCTAGAAGAAATAGTGTTTAAATTTTATAAGGATTACAGTCACTCTGCAGATTGCTTTGGGAAGTATTATCATCTGAAAAATATTAAGAATTCTAATTCAGGAACATGGGAAGTCTTTCCATTTATTTGTTTTAGCAAATTTTCACTGTATTCTTGGTTAAATTTATTCCTAATTTTTTTTCTGATGTATTGTAAATGAAATTGTTTCCAAAATTTTCTTTTTTGCATTATTCATTGCTAGTATACAGAAATACAACTTATTTTTGCACTAGAAGCCCGGTGCACGAAATTCGTGCATGGCAGGGGGTTGTCCCTCAGCCCAGCCTGTACCCTCTCCAATCTGGGACTCCTGGTGGGATCGGGCCTAAACGGGCAGTCGGACATCCCTCTCACAATCCAGGACTGCTGACTCCCAACTGCTTGCCTGCCTGCCTTCCTGATTGCCCCTAACCGCTTCTGCCTGCCAGCCTGATCACCCCCTAACCACTCTGCTGCCAGCCTGGTTGATGCTTAACTGCTCCCCTGCCAGCCTGTTTGCCCCCAACTTCCCTCCTCTGCCAGCCTGGTCACCCCTAACTGCCCTCTACTGCAGGGTTGATCACCTCCAACTGCCCTCCCTTGCAAGCCTGGTCCCTCTCAACTGCCCTCCCTTGCAGGCCTGGTCCCTCACAAATGCCCTCCCTTGCAGGCCGGGTGCCTCCCAACTGCCCTCTCCTGCTGGCCATCTTGTGGTGGCCATCTTGTGTCCACATGGGGGCAGGATCTTTGACCACATGGGGGCAGCTATATTGTGTGTTGCAGTGATGATCAATCTGTATATTACTCTTTTATTAGATAAGATAGAGGCCTGGTGCACGGGTGGGGGCCAGCTGGTTTGCCCTGAAGGGTGTCACAGATAAGGGTGGGGGTTCCCTTGGGGTGTGGGGCGGCCTGAGCGAGGGGCCTGTGGTGGTTTGCAGGCCAGCCACGCCCCCTGGCAACCCAAGGGGAGGCCCTGGTATCTGGAATTTATTTTCCTTCTACAATTGAAACTTTGTAGCCTGGAGTGGAGCCAAGCCTGGGGCTCCGGCAGCCATTTCTGTGGCAGTTAATTCACCTTCTACAATTGAAACTTTGTAGCCTTAAGCGGGTGAGCCCGGCCAGGGTGTGCGGAAAGCTTTGCTTCCCCTGTTGCCGCCGGCAACCCTGGCCTGCTCTCTCAAGCTCCATTCTACCGCCATTTGTTTGAATTTGTTTACCTTCTATAATTGAAACTTTGTAGCTTGAGTGGAGGCTTAGGCCTGCAATGGCTATGGAAAGCTTGGCTTCCTCTGTTACCTAGGAAACCTTGCTCTCTGTGGCTGTAGCCATCTTGGATTGGGGTTAATTTGCAAACTCGCCCTGATTGGCTGGTGGGCGTGGCTTGGCTGGTGGATGTGGCCTATGTAGCGGAGTGAGGGTTAATTTGCATATTACCATTTTATTAGAGAGGATATTGATTTATATCCTGCAATTTTGCTGAATTTATTAGTTTAAACTGCATGTGATTTTTAGGATTTTCTCCACATAAGATCATGTCATCTACACACAGAAATAATTTTATTTCTCAAAACTGGATGTCTTTGCTTTGTTTTACTTGCCTAACTGTCCTACTTAGAATTTTCATTATGTTGAATGTTTTGTAAAAGGCAGCCATCCTTGTCTTGTTTCTGAGCTTAAAAAAAACAACTTTCAGTTTTTCATTGAGAGTGATATTAGGCTGTTGGTTTTCCATGAATGTCCTACATCAAGTTGAGGAGGTTCTTTTCTGTTCCTAGTTTGTTGACTGTTTTCATCAACTGAGATGATCTTAGTTTTCTCTTTTATTAATCATTGATCTATTTCAAATGCTGAACCATTCCTGCATTCTGGGAATAAATCCCACTTGGACATGGTGTATAATCCTTTTTGATATGCTGCTAAGAATTTTTATATACATACTAGAAGCCCAGCAAATGAAACTCGTGTGTGGGTACGGTCCCTAGGCCTGGCCTGCGATCAGGGCCACCTTCCCCGGCTGCCCACAGCTGGCCCTGCCCCCTGCCGCCACATACCCCTGGTTCCCCTTTTGCCATAGGGTGATCTGTGCCTGATGGCCGGTGGGGGATGGGGCGGGGGGGGGGGGGGGACGGGACTGAGAGGTTGGCTGTTACTGCCCGTTCGCCGGCCCTGCCCCTGCCAGGGATTGCCTCTGTATGTGGGGCGACCGGAGGGGTGGGGGCCTTGGCCTAGCGCTGCCCGAATCCCCAGCCACCCACCCCCCAGTTCCCTGTTCGCCACCAGGCGATCGGAGCCTGCCGGCTGGGGAAAGGAACCAAGAGATGGTCAGTGCACCTCATAGTGACTAGTCCAGCGGTCATTCTGATTGTTCCGCCTTTAGGGTCAACTTGCATATTACCCTTTTATTATATAGGATAGAGGCCTGGTGCATGGGTGGGGGCCGGCTGGCCTGCCCTGATGGGGGCCCCCAATCGGGGTGGGGAGTCCTCACTGGGGGCAGGGCCGACATGGGCGAGGGGCCGCGGGTGGTTTGCAGGCCAGCCAGGCCTCTGATGGGGGTGGCGGTCCTCACTGAGGGCGGGGCCAGCCTGGGTGAGGGGCCACACCCCCGATCTGGGTGGGGGGGTCCCCAATGGAGGCGGGGCTGGCCTGGGTGAGGGGCCACACCCCCGATCTGGGTGGGGGGTCCCCAATGGAGGCGGGGCTGGCCTGGGTGAGGGGCCTCACCCCCATCGGTGTGGGAGAGGCTGATCAGGGGTGGGGCCAGCCAGGGGGAGGGGTTCGGTTCGCTGGCCACAGTGGGCGTCATAGCGACTGGTCATCACGTTATTCCGGTGTTACGGACACTGGCTTTTTATTTATATATATAGATATGCATAACCCATGGACATAGACAATAGTGTGGTGAAGGCCTGGGGAGGGGGTGGGAGCAGGGTGGAGGGGATCAATGGGGGAAAAAGGGAACATCTGTAATACTTCCAACAATAAAGATAAATTTAAAAAAACATTTTAAAAATTCAGTTTGCTAATATTCTGTGGAGGATTTTTGCCTCAATATTAAGGGATACTGGTCTCTAGTTTTTATTTTGGGGGTGGGGGCTATAATTTTTGTCTAGTTTTGGTACCAGAGAAATGCTGGCCTCGTAGAATGAATTAGAAAGTGTTCTTTCCTTTTCAATTTTTGGGAAGAGCTTAAGAAGGAATGGTACTAGTTCTCCTTTCTACATGTGGAAGAATTCGTTGGTCATTGACTTTTCTTTGTTGAAAGATTTTTGCTTACTGAATTAATCTCCTTTCTAGTTATAGGTCTCTTCATATTTTCTCTTTCTTCATAAATAAGTTTGGGAGATTGTGTGTTTCTAAGAAATTGCCCATTTTACTTAAGTTATCAAATTTCTTCCCATTCAACTGTTTATCCTATTCTTTTATAATCCTGTTTATTTCTGTAAAACCAATAATTATGTCTCCTTTTCCATTTCTGATTGTAATAATGTGAGTCTTCTCACTTTGGGGGGGCAGTCTAGCTAAGTGTCTGTCAACTTTGTTGTTCTTTTCAAAGAGACAACATTGAGTTTAATTGACTTTCTCTAATGTTTTTCTATATAGTACTCTATTTTACTTATCTCCTCTCTAATTTTTATTATTTCCATCCTTCTGCTGGCATTGGATTTGGTTTGCCCCCCCCCTTTTTTTATCTAGTACCTTAAGGTGTACAGATATGTTATTGATTTGCGGTCTTCTTTTTTAATGTATATGTTTGCATCTATAAATTTCCAATGCCACACTGCTTTAATATAATAAGTTTAAGGGTGTTTTGTTTTCATTTTTGTTTGTCTCATGTTATTTTCTATTTTCCCTTGTATTTCTTCTCAACCCATTGGTTGTTTAAGAATACATTCTTAATTTCCATAAGATGCATTTTCTAGTTTTCCTTTCGTTTGTAATTTCTAGTTTTATTCAATTGAAAATATAAGAGGTATTTTGTAGTAAAACTTTTAAAATTTATATCCTGTGTATTCGTTTCCTAGTGTTACCATAACACTGATCCTTTGTTTTACTTGGTCAAATCTGCTTTGTAACCTCTTATTGAGTTTTAAATTTTAAATTATTGTACTTTTTAACTCCAGAATTTCTCTTTATATTATGATTTCTATATCTTGACTTACATTTTCATTTTTCTCATTAATTGTTCCTGATTTCCTTTCATTTTTATGTATATTTTCTTTTCACTCACTGTTCATGTTTAAGACAGTTGATTTCACATCTTTAACAAATAATTCCAATGTCTGAGCTGCCTCTGTGATTGTTGCTGTCAAATTATTATTTTTTCCTGTGAATAGGCCATTCTTTTTTTCTGTATAGGTATATTTTATAATTTTTGCTGAGAATTGGATATTTGAGTATTGTTTTGTGGTAACTCTAGAAATTTAATTATTCTATTCCTCAGGGATTTCTGACTCTTATTTTATTAAAGGCTGAATTAATCCATTTATGACTTTTCATGCTATCTTTTTCAAGGTGTGTGTTCCTTGTCATATGTGGTGATTGACATTTCTACTTCATTGTCTCTGTGGTCAACTGATAAAGATTTTCTTAAATGCTTGCCTCCCAAAAGGGGGAAGGTATATAAGTATTATTTATTCAAGTTTCCTGGAAACCACTTAAGCCTGTGGGAGTTTAAAAATGTCCACTAGCCTCTGCATTAGTCCCCCCAGTGCTCAAAAGCAGCACTGAGGAATCAACACACAACCCTAATATATTGCCCACCCTAGCTCCAGCATTCTGAACCAAGATTGTGGGGCTGGGGAATGTGGGAAGATAGCTGCTATCACTTTAAAGGCTGAAATTCCCCCAAACTTACTCTTAATCAAGGTCTTCCCCACAGCAAGTATTCAACTAGACTCCAGAGTTCTAAAATAGTTCTAAAACAGATAGTTCCTGCCAGTGCAGTAGTGGCTTCGATGGAGGTATGGACTTCTGGAACTTCTTTCTCTGCCTTCTTTAGCGATATTACTCCCCTTAATTTCTTGACCCCACTCTTAGATAAGAATGTTTGCTAATATTTTTAAAAATATAATTTTAATTCATTTTTAGAGAAAGAGGAAGGGAGAGGGATAGAGAGATAGAAACATTGACGAGAGAGAAACATCATGATCAGCTCTCTCCTACTAGCCCCCTACTGGGGATCAAGCCTGCAACCTGGGCATATGCCCTGACTGGGAATCGACCGGTGACCTCTCGGTTCATGGGTCAATGCTCAACCACTGAACAACACGGGCCAGGCTGTTTGCTAATGTTTTGTTTATAGGTTCGCCTCTGTTTCGGATTCCCTCTATTGTAAAACGTATTGCACATTCACAAGTTAGAGACCTTTGAGAACCCCTACAGTCCAGAAACTGATCCACATTTGACCAGGCTTTCCCAAAGTTATGTGAGCCCAGGAGCTTTTGGTCATATTCCTCTGAAGACCTCATGGAAAGGTGTTCTGTGGGTCACCAGCTGAAAGCCTGCCTTTCTTCCTCCTCATGTAAGCATGGATGCTTGATTTCCTTTTCTCCCTTCCTCCAATGTTTCAGTCTGTCCAGACTATCATTATGGTATATTTTGTCCTTTTTACACTGTATTAATTTTCTATTTATTTCCTCTCAAAACACCCTGTCATTTTGGAGAGAAAATTTGGCATTTTGGCTGTCACAACAGAAAGATAATCCCACACAGCAAACAAAGCTCTATCTTTAGCATTGCTTTATTTCTAGCAATAAGAGTCAGCAATTTCTTCATTTCAAAGAATCCCAGGCGGCAAATATACAGCAGGAACAAACAGCTGTGAACAAGCGTGTGGGCTCTACTTTGGTCCTCTGGCACTTACCACACAGGCGTTACACTTTGGTCCTCTGGCACTTACCACACAGGCGTTACACTAAAAACTCAGATGGGTTGAGTTTCTCTTCTGGCATCACAGTTTCTCTCATGTTTACCCAGGGCTCTATCTAACTATTGCTGGTGTCAAGAAGACACTGTTGTCTATGCCCTCAAAATATGCCCCATGTCTCCCCATTTTACTACTCAGCATCATAACTCAAGCCAAAACTTAGAGGAGTCTTCCTTGTCTTTCTTTCACATACCCTATCAAACCCATCAGCAAATCAGGTTGCCTCTTAACTCTAAAATATATGCTGAACCCACTGTTTACTATTCTAGTTGAAATCATCATCTTCCCTTACACTTGAGCTACCCCCAAAGCCCCTAAGCTGCCTTTACTCTGGCCTCCGACACATAGTTATCCTCCACAAACTTCAAACTGTGAATCGGATCACATCTCTTCTCCCCCTAGGCAGCAGGGAGTACTTAACGCCAGCTCTTCTAACACTGTACGCAGGTTCTCCATCCTCACTTGCTGCTGCTCCTGGTGCAGAATTTCCACTCCGTCCATACATCCCAGCATACACCCTTCATCAGGCCCTGCTGGCTTCTTGGTCTTTGCTCATTCAGTCTCCTCTATTTCAAATGCCTTTACAGTCCCTTCATGGTTCTTTTCAACTTAGCCTTCAAAGCTTAGAGAATCTCCACCTCCAGGAGGCTAACCCTGACACTCTGTGTACCATGCTCTCCTATTTTAGGAATATGTCTTGGAGATCATTTCGTAAGAGTATATTAGTATGTAAATAGTTGCTACATTATTTTCATTGACTTCTAATGCAGAGATACCATTATTAGTCAATCAGCCCCTTGGGAGGGACATATAGGTTACTTCAGACCATAATGCAGTGGATACATCATTTTCTATATTTGTGAGGAAGAGCTATAAGATAAATTTCTATAAATATTATATGTAGTTGGATCAGAGGATGTCTCTTAAGTTTTAGCACACACTGTCATGTGGCACCAGTTTACATTCCCACTAACAGTGCATTAAGTCCGTTTCCTTCCTTTACCAACGCTCTGTATTGATATTGAGCAAACTGAAAACTGAAAAATGGTATTTATCATCTTAATTTGCAATTCTTTTACTATCATATAGATTTAGATATCTTTCCCTGTGTTTAGAACCATTTGTATTTCATTTTCTAAAAAATACCTATTGGGGGACTATTGACCTTTCTTCCCTTGGACTATCAATCTTAGATTATCTAGAGGAATTATGAAGCTATAGGGACCTACATAATAATTCTTTTTAAAAAAAATATATTTTATTGATTTTTTACAGAGAGGAAGAGAGAGGGATAGAGAGTTAGAAACATTGATGAGAGAGAAACATCGATCAGCTGCCTCCTGCACACCCCCTACTGGGGATGTGCCCGCAACCAAGGTACATGCCCTTGACCGGAATCGAACCCGGGACCCTTGAGTCCGCAGGCCGACGCTCTATCCACTGAGCCAAACCGGTTTCGGCTACATAATAATTCTAAAAGTTCAACTTTACCTGCTTATTTAAAGAAAAGATATAACCTCCCCCCCTGCAATGTTTTTAAAGATAGTTCCCAAGATAACCATGCTTAAGTTCTCACAGTAAAAAATTCAACATAGCTTGAATACACATTTTTTACTGAAGTAGAATAAACTAAATCATAAACAGCTGTTGTATGTTGATAAAGAAGATGAAACTAGGACACACTGCAAAATCAAATACTGCCAATATCACTGGATTTAACCATAAATTTCCAGTAAGGACTTCCAATAACTTTCAAGAGCTGAATAAAGCAGCTGAAAGAACACAAGGAATTATAGTAACAAGATCCTGGATGGGAGAAGCAGGGTTAGGACAAGGAGAAAATTGCTCATTCATTCCACATCAAAGTTCTGTTGAGTACCCTCAGGCCCTAAGAAGTAAAGGAGACAGTTAAAAATCTAGCAGCAGGAGACACACAATAAGCAAATGAGCAAATAAAAAGTGGTAAACTGTAATATGTGTGATTGTGAAAAAAAAGGAGGAAAGGAGAATAAAGGCTGTAGAAGAGGGTAGATTCCAACATTAGCTATGTGACCCAGGGCCTCTTTAGAAGGTGGCAGCTGAGTAAATGCCTAGAAGTTTTAAGAAAACAGCAACCCATGCAGTCAAGTGGAGGTGGTAGGACAAAGCATCCCAGCACAAGGAGCAGCAAAAACCCAGGCCCCAAAGTAAGAGTAGAGAGTGGCATGGAATTTGAGGAGCAGGGTGGAGTCCAGGGTGACCAAAATGGAACTGGGGAAGCTGAGAGGAACAGGAGATGAGATTCCAGAGCTCAGGAGGGGCTCTGACTCTGCATGAGGCGGAGTGTGAAGCCAAAAACCAGTATGATGGCTCACATATTCATAGCTTTGCTCCTCTAGTCATCTTGATCAGAAAGAGACAGAGGGTAAGGAAAGAGGCAGAAGGAACATTTAAGGGACTATTGCACTAATCCCCCCAAAAGTGATTACCTGGAAAGGATCATGGCCTAGAAGTAAAAAGAAATGCTGACTTTGTATGGATTTGGAAGTGGAGCTGTTAGGAGGTTCCATGGATAGGAAGAGATGCAATCACCAAGGTGGTGAGGTGAGTAGAAAAGAGGTCTAGGACTGAGCCTGGCAGCAGTTCAGTACTGAGAAGCCAGGGAAGGTATGAGGAGGAGCGCAGGGGAAACAGGGAAACAAACCAGGAGCAAGCACTGCAAAAGGAAACACGGCTCTCTCACAAAAGAGCACTGGAGAAGCAATGTGGACAACGGGGAGTGAGCTGTGGGGAGTGCGGGCCAAAAGCCTGAATGAAATGGGCTCAGGAAAGGATGGAGGGGACCATTTGGACACAGTGTTTCAACAACACCCCGAGGCATTGTTATAAGTAAAGAAGCAGACTATACCAAGAGGAAGAGGACGTATGGTCAAGAAAAATTAAAAAAAAATTTTAAATGATAGAAAAATGATGCATGAATGTAGGATGATGGGGAATTTTGGAGAAGAGAATTAATAGTGCTGTATTCTTGAGTAAGCTACACAGGATGACAGTTGGTCATTACAGCACTGACCACAATATTCTAACTATGCCAACAGAAGAACAGATGAATTAATTGCATAAACTAATATAATGTAAAACTATATAGCCATGGAAATGAACATATAGCAACATGCAACAAAATTGATGAATCTCACAAGCATAATATTAAGAGAAAGTAGTCCAATGAAAGAGAATGCACATTGTATGACTACTGTATGATTCTATCAATATAAAGTTCTCAAACATTCAAAGGAGTCTACGCATCAGAAGTCAGAATCATGGTCACCTGGAGGAGCAGGGGGAGGGAGGTAATGGAAGGGGATAGGGTGGTCGCAGGTACAAACTGCAGTCTACTTCTTGACTGGATAGGAATTACTATTCACTTTGTGATTATTCCTTGAAATGTATATTTATGCTCTGCGTAAGGCCCTGCATATATCTTACAATGTTCAATAAAAATGTATTAAAATTAAAATAATAAAATAAAGCAAGTTATCCTCTGATATCTTCAGCCTTAATAGAAGAATTTAACTAGAGACTCATGATCACTTGCTACAGACACAATAAAAAGATGAAAGAAACTTTAAAAATTGCTGATAAAGTTAATAGTTTTTTAAATGAGGCTGCTGAATCTTTCCCTCAAAATAGCAATATTTTCTTCTTTTTGTGGTAAAAAATTTATATTCCATGCAGAAGAGAGCAAAAATGGTATCCTAAAAATAGTTTTTCTAATCCATTAGTGACCATTTAAGCTCTTCAGATTAAACCCTACAAACAAGCCATCAGAGACAAATCAGTGCTCCTATTACATAAAATCCTGGCTCCTTCCCCTGGCATGTCTCTATAATAAAGCGACAAAAATGTTCCTGATAACGTTATTGAGACAAATGCTTTAGAGACAAACTCACAGTTGGTGACTCCTGGAGTCAGTTCTTGGCACTCACCAGGGAGGGTAGATGTGGATGATGTCCTGGGGCTGCCCCCTGAGATAGTGTGCAGTCTCCTTGGTGAAGAGAACCTTCAGGCGGGTCCCAGAGGCTTCACCTGGAGAAGAGCCATCAGCCTGCAGTCCCACTAACTGCTCACACATGGCAACTTGGATGGTGCATTCTTCATGCAGCTCTAGAATTTTCACAATTAACACACCAGATCTGCTACCTGGAAGGGAAAGAAAAAGCAAAAGAAAAAATAAAGTCTAAAAGACATGGTTCAAGTATGAATAAAGGGACATGAACAAAAGAATCACGCTCAGATACTTTTCTTCCCCTGGAAAAAATGGTCTGTACACTTTGCAGAATAAAAACAGACTCTAACATGCTCCTCTTTTTTTAAAGTCCAAAACAGCCTGCATGATGCATTTAAGAAATATAAAGTATAGATTTCTATCATAAAGAAACAGTCTTATGCATACGGAAAACACAGACCCACTATTTCACACATCAAAGGAAGTATGGGCACCTCATTGATCCTTCTTTCTTATGTACTCCCTCATTACCTGCTTTGATTTTCTACTTTCAAATGATGCAGTATGACTGGTTGGCGGCAACTGTTCTGATGATCATAAAGGTTAAAAGTGGCAAATGCATATGGAATGCTAGGTGTTAGGGGTCTGGATTTAATGGGGTGAAATTCTAATCTGGATTCAGGTACTAAGCGTATTATTCAGCTAGACAAGTTATATAGCATTTCTACACCTCAGTTTTCTCATGTGTAAAATGGGAATCATGCCAATAGCCTCAATTAATATTTTTAAAGATCAAATGAGATAAATGAAGTTGACAGTGTGTATAGCCTATAACTCAGAAATCCTAGATATATATTCAGAAACTTGTCACATGCACTAGGAGACCTAAACAAGGAAGCACATCTCAGCATTGTTAGTAAGAGCAGAAAACTGGACCCAGCACTTATCAATAGGAGGAGGATAAACTGTTGTGTGTTCATACAACAGAACACTGTACAGAAGTTAATGTAAGTGAACCAGAGCTGTGTGTATCAGCATAGCGAGATCTCAAAAAGAAGATGGGGACACAAGATATGTAGAGTATGACACTTATGATGTTATTTTTTTAAAACACAGAAACCCATACAAGGTGGGGCAAAAGTAGGTTTACAGTTGGGAGTACATGAAACACAGAATTTATTATTGTATTATTATTTATTAATTTTTGTATTGTTTTCTAGACAAATAACTGTAACCTACTTTTGCCCTACCCTGTATTGTTAGAATACATGTATAATAAAAGTACATAAATATGGACTAGTAGGATACATAGAAAACTCATGATAACCACTGATTCTAAAGAGAGAGAAAGAGGAATGTGATTAGGGAAGGAAACTCAGAAGATTTCCAACTTATCTGTCATACCGTTTCTGTTATAAAATATGTAAATCAAAAATATGAAAATATTAAAATGAGTTATTAATTCTTTGTGGTAAATACACTTATGTTTTCTATTACTCTGTTTTTTAATTTAAAGAAGTGATTTAGAGATCCAAAATGGCAATGGAAGAGGTGAAAGCTACACTTGCCTCCTCCCCAGGACCAAACAGGAATTACAACTAAATTAGAGAACACTCATTCTGAATAACCAGCTGAAGATTGCTGAACAAAAGTCTTATAATAAAGGATTCACAGAAGCAGCCCCATCGAGACTGTTCCAAACAAGTTGCCAGGAGCCCGTCACAGGCAGCATCTTACACTGGCCTCCACCACAGTCCCACCCAGGCAGCCGAGAACCAACACACCCAGTGGCAAGATTCAGACATCAGAGCAGGATCCAATAAGCTTCACAAGCAGCAGATCCAAAGGGAGATCTCAGCAGGCAACAAACCCCAATGAGGTGAATTCCGCTTTGTGGGGTCAACACCTGCGTAGCCGTCCGCATGCAGTGGTCAGGATGCAGCCTCACAGTCAGTCAACCTGAGGGTCGATTCCATGCACGAATGACCCAATAGCACTCAAGACTCAATTACAACAGCGGGGCCCACATAACCCACACAAGGGACATTTCTGGAGCACCCAGCTCAGGTGATCAATGAGACTGCAAAATGGAACCCTACTAAATAAGGAAATCCCACAAAAAACTCGGCGTCACACCAGATCTATCAAATACATAGAAATAAACACAAAGAGGCAGCCAAAATGGGGACAAAAAATGAAACAGGCTACAAATGAAAGAATAGAGAAATCTCCAGAAAGAGTTAAATGAAATGAAGGCAAGCAATTTATCAGACATATAGTTCAAAGTAATGATTACAAGGATGTTTAACTCAGCAGCAAAAAAGAAAACAAAGAAACCCTAAAAAAGGAGAGTCAGAAATAAATAATACATATCTAAAATGAAGAACACACTGGAAGGAATAAACACTTGGTAGAATAAAGCAGAGGATCAAATCAATGATTTAGAAGACAAGGGATAAAAAACAACTAAACAGAACAAAAAAATATTATTTTTTAATGACGATAGTTAAAGGGAACTTTGGCACAACATGCAGTGTAAAAACATCTGCATCATAGGAATACCATAAAAAGGAGAGCAAGGGATCAAAAACGTATTTGAGAAAATAATGACAGAAAACGTCCCTAATCTAGTGAAGAAAAAAAGACACAGAAGTCCAAGAATCACAGAGTCCCAAATACAATGGAACCAAACAGACCCACGACAAGACACATCATAATTAAAGTGGCAAATATTAAAGAGAATTAGTTACCTACAAGGGAGCTCCCATAAGTCTGTCAGTTGATTTCTTAACAGAAACATTTCAGGCCAGAAGGGGTTGGCATGAAATATTTAAAGTGATGAAAAGGAAGAACCTACCTGGTACAACCAAAACTACTTAGCAAGCAAGACTATCATTTAAAATTGAAGGAGAAATAAAGAGCTTCCCAGAAAAGAAAAGATAAAGAAGTCTGTTACCACCAAACCATTATAAGAAATGTTAAAGGGCTGCTTTAAGAAGTAGAAGGAAAAAAAAAAAGAAAGAAGTAGAAGAAGCTCTAGCTGGTTTGCTCAGTGGTTAGAGTATTGGCCCACGAACTCAAGGGTCACAGGTTCAATTTTGGTCAAGGGGACATACTTCGGTTGCAGGCTCAATCCCGGCCCCAGGTTGGGGAGTGGAGGAAGCAACCAATTAATGTGTCTCTCTCCCTCCTTTCCATTCTTTCTAAAAATCAATGGAAAAAATATCCTTGGTGAGGATTGACAAAAAAAGAGAGGAAGAAGAACCAGAGGAACATAGTTAAAAGAATAAAATGGCAATAAATATACACCTATCGCTCAGCTGGGGTGTGGCTTAGTGGCTGAGCATTAACCTATGAGTCAGGAGGACACAGTTCAATTCTCAGTCAGGGCACATGCCCTTTGTGGGTTGGATCCCCAGTGTGGAGCATGCAGGAGGCAGCTGATCAATGATTCTCTCTCACTACTGATGTTTCTATCTCTCTCACCCTCTCCCTTTCTCTTAAAATATATTTAAAAAAAATTCATACCTAGCAATAATCATTTTAAATGTAAATTGCTTAAATGCTCCAATCAAAAGACATGGGGTAAATTTAACCAAGGATGAAAAATCCCTGTATTCAGAAAATTATAAGACACTAAAGAAACATATTGAGGAAGATACAATAAGTGGAAGCACATACTGTATTCACAGATAGGAAAAATTAACATCATTAAAATGTCTATACTACCCAAAGCAATCTATAGATTCAATGCAATTCATATTAAGATACCAACTGTGTGTTTCATAGAAGTAGAACAAATATTACAAACATTTATATGGAATCACAAAAGACCCCGTATAGTCACAGCAATCTTGGAAAAAAAAAAGAACAAAGTGGAAGGAATCACACTATGCGATATCAAACTGTACTACAAGGCCATAGTAGGCAAACCAGCATGTAACTGGTATAAAACAGATATACAGATCAATGGAACCGAACAGAGAGCCCAGAAATAAACATACACTTTTATAGCCAATTAATATTTGAAAAAGGATGCAAAATCATACAATGAGGTAAAGATTGTTGATTCAATAAATGGTGTTAGGAGAATTGGACAGATACATGCAAAAATATGAAACTAGATCACTCCACCTCCTGAATTCAAATGCCTGCAGGGAACAAGCAGGCAACATAAGTGAGTGAAGCAGGCCTGGGTACCCCAGAAAGAGGCTAATTAAAGTCTCAAAGTTAAAAAAAAATAAATAAAAAGAAAAAAAAGAAAAGAAAAAAAGAAACTAGATCACCTTCTTACACCATACACAAGAATAAACTCAAAATGAATTAAAGATTTAAATGTTTGACTCGAAAGCATAAAAATCCTAGAAGAAAACACAGGCAGTAAAATCACTTGAACATTTCTTGCAGGAATATTTTTTCTGATATATCACCTCAAGCAAGGGAAAGAAAATAAAAATAAACAAATCGGATTATATCAAACTAAAAAGTTTTTGCACAGCAAAGAAAACCATCAACAAAATGAAAAGACAACTCACAGAATGGGAGAGAATATTCAATGACATATCTGAAAATGGTTCTTTGAAAAGATAAACAAGACTGACAAACCTTTAAACACACTCATCAAGAAAGAGGACCCAAAAAAAACAAATCAGAAATGAAAGAGAAGAAGTAACAACTGACATCAAAGAAATACAAAAGATCTTAAGAAAATATTACGGACAACAATATACCAACAAATTGGACAATATACCAACAAATTGGACAATATTTAACTTGTTGCTGAATTAATGTATATATGAATGACTAGAGGCCCGGTGCACGAAATTCACGCACGGGGGGGGGGGGGTGTCCCTCAGCCCAGCCTGCACCCTCTCCAATCTGGGATCCCTCTCACAATCCAGGACTGCTGGCTCCAAACTGCTCACCTGCCTGCCTGCCTGATTGCCCCTAACCGCTTCTGCCTGCCAGCCTGATCACCCCCTAACCACTCCCCTGCCAGCCTGATTGATGCCTAACTGCTCCCCTGCCAGCCTATTTTCCCCTAACTGCCCTCCCCTGCAGGCCTGGTCACCCCTAACTGCTCTCCCCTGCAGGCCTGGGTCCCTCCCAACCACCCTTCCCTGCAGGCCTGGTCACCCCCAACTTCCCTCCTCTGCTGGCTTGGTCACCCCTAACTGGCCTCCCCTGCAGGCTTGATTGCCCCCAAATGCCCTCCCCTGCTGGCCTGATCACTCACAACTGCCCTCCCTTGCAGGCCTGGTCCCTCCCAACTGCCCTCCCCTGCTGGCCATCTTGTGGTGGCCATCTTGTGTCCACATGGGGGCAGGATCTTTGACCACATGGGGGCAGCCATCTTGTGTGTTGGAGTGATGGTCAATCTGCAATTACTCTTTTATTAGATAGTATAGAGGCCTGGTGCACGGGTGGGGACTGGCTGGTTTGCCCTGAAGGATATCCCGGATCAGGGTGGAGGTTCCCCTGGGGCATGGGGCAGCCTGGGCAAGGGGCCTGTGGTGGTTTGCAGGCTGGCCACGCCCCCCCAGCGACCCAAGCAGAGGCCCTGGTATCTGGGATTAATTTATCTTCTACAATTGAAACTTTGTAGCCTGGAGCGAAGCCAAGCCTTCTGCTAGCTCAGTGGCGGCAGCCATTTCTGTTGAGATTTTTGTATCTTCTATAATTGAAACTTTGTAGCCTTAAGCGGAGGCCTGGGCTAGCCAGGGTGTGTGGAAACCTTGGCTTCCTCCATCGCCAGGGGCAACCCTAGCCTCCTGCTCTTTCCAGCTCCGTGGCTGCCACCATTTCTGTTTGGATTTATGTATCTTCTATCATTGAAACTTTGTAGCCTTGAGTGGAGGCCTAGGCCGGCAAGTGCAGGCTGAAAGTTTGGTTTCCTCCATTGCCGGGGAAACCCAAGCCTCCCTCCTGCTCTCTGTGGCCGTAGCCACCTTGGTTGGGTTTATTTGCAAATTCGATCCTGATTGGCTTGTGGGCGTAGCGGAGTGATGGTTAATTTGCATATTACTCTTTTATTAGATAGGCTTTATTATTATCAGTTAACTGCTCTTAAAATGTCTTTGGTTTTAAATGACTAAGCAGCCACAAAAGAATTGAGTAAATGATGTAAAAACAAAATATATTTGTAACTGCTGGGCTAAATAACTTATTTTAAATATATAGGTAGCTAAGGTCCAATCATATATATGTCAACTGAAATCCTCCTAAGTGTTGAATTATGTTGCTGAATTAATATATAGTGTGAGGAAAAATTTCATGAATACTTACACAAAAAATACAATACAAGAAATGAATGAAAGCTGTACAGGAAAGTACCAAGTGAACCAAATTAGTATGTGGGGAGAGATATAGAGGAGAGAAACTTTTCATAATATACTGTTGTACTAATGTTAAGTTGATCCATTTAATTATCTAAATATTGACCACATAGCAATTTGGGATTTTCCCTCTATATTATTACTGTATCTCTCTTTATCTTCACAGATATCCCAAAAAGCTAATCCACTGTCTTACTTTAAAATGTATGTTCTATTGGTACTGTTTTCTCTCATTCAGGCCAAATCATCAAGTGCTCAGAGAATGCAATTTAAATGTGAGTCACCTGATGCTCCAAAACAAACAAACAAACAATACATTGCTAAATCAAATCCAAGTGAGGTTTTATCTATTTACCGTTTGTATAACTGTTTTTTTTTTTAATATATTTTTATTGAATTTTTACAGAGAGGAAGGTAGAGGGATAGAGAGTTAGAAACATCAATGAGAAAGAAACATCAATCAGCTGCCTCCTGCACACCTCCCACTGGGGATGTGCCCGCAACCAAGGTACATGCCCTTGACCGGAATCAAACCTGGGACTTTCAGTCCGCAGGCTGACGCTCTATCCACTGAGCCAAACAGGTCAGGGCTGTATAACTGTTTTTTAACATGCACTGAAAGGCAAATTGTATATATTTGTACACTAGAGGCTCGGTGCACGAAATTCATGCACTTGGGGAGGGGGGTCCCTCAGCCCAGCCTGTGCCCTCTTGCAATCTGGGAGCCCTTGGGGGATGTCTGACTAATAGTTTAGGCCCACTCCCCACGGGCCTAAGTTGTCAGTCAGACATCCTTAGTGCCACTGTGGAGGCAGGAGAGGCTCCTGTCACCGCCTCTGCACTTGCCAGCCATGAGCCTGGCTTCTGACTGAGTGGTGCTCCCCCTGTGGGAGCACACTGACCACCTGCGTTGTGCGTCTGCACCCTGCTGGTCAGTGCACGTCATAGCGACCAGTTGTTCCACTGTTCAGTCAACTTGCATATTAGCCTTTTATTATATAGGATATCTATACTATCTTTTCTTTTTGAGAAGTTACAACTATGCCTAGTTTTATCAATATTCCCAAAAACCTGGCAAATTTCCCTATTATGTTCCAGTGAATATTCAATAAGTGAGTCTCATTAATTATATTATTGCATTATTATTAATGCTTGGTAAATCAAAATTTTAGTTTCTGAGTAAATTTTTTAAGCTGCCATTAGATTCATTTCATAGATAATTTCACAATAAAATTCATAAAGCTCTAACTATAGGTCTAGATTATAACACATAAAAACTAAATTATGAAGAATTCACTTCTTTACCCTGTAAAAAGCATAATTACTTTTTGTTTAAAACGTATGCTCCCCCATAAAATTTTAAGTCATCTGGTAATGATGAGCAGACACATTTCTTAACCACAACTGCTTACTGAACTGTAAACAATTATGCTTTCACTTCTTGAATCCACATTTTTTCTTGCCTTTCACCCAGTTTAAAATATTCTTTGCCAAAAGCCACAATAATTCTAAGCATGAAACAAAAATTTGAAACCCAACCCTTAAAAATAAAAAAGGACTAGACAATACTGACCAGGAATGTTTATCATAGTCCACAGAAATGAGAACAATTAGAAATTAGTGCCGCATGCTAGCTACCTGGGATCAGTGTCAGTGCTATGACCAGGCGTGTCACTGTGAAATATTCTGCAGGGTGGCCTTCCTGCTTTGTAAAGGGTGAATGGCACTAGAAGGTCCCCTGTTTTAAGAACTTCAAGTAAGGAAAACATACAAAGGCACCAGAAAGACAAAGTTTATATAAAACCAGACAAGAATGGATATTCTGGACTGTTTGTGTACCCTCAAAATCATATGTTGAAGCTCAAACCCTCAGTGTGACTATATTTAGAGATAGGGCCTCCAAGAAATTTAGGCTGAATAAGGTCATAAGGGTGTAGCCCTGATCTGATAAGGTTAGTGTCCTTATAACAGATACCAGAGACCCCCTGTCTCTCTGCTGAGCACAGAGGAAAGACACAGCCAGAAGGTTATTGCCTAGAAGCCAGAAGGAGAGCTTGCGCTAGACATCAGTCATGGTGGCACCCTGATCTTGGGGTTCCAGACTCTAGAATTGTGAGAAAATAAATGTCTGTGGTTTAAGTCACCTAGCCTACTGTATTTTGTTATGGTAGTATGAGCTAACTAAGATTTTGGTACCATGAAGTGGGGTGTTGCTGTAATAAATACCTAAAACTATGGATGCAGCTTTGGAACTGGGTAGTGGGTAGAGGATGGAATTTTAAGATGCATTCCAGAAATATGGACATTCAAGGTGATTCTGAAGCAGTATCAAATGGAAATGAAGAACAGGTTATTGGAAACTGGAGGAAAGGCAATTACTATGGACTAATTGTTTGTGTCCCCAAAATTTAATATGTTGAGGCCTTAATCCCCAAGGTGACAGTATTTGGAGGTGGGCGTTCTTAAAGAAGGACACTAACGTACACTCCTGTTAGGATACAGTTAGGAGGGAGTTGTCTATAAACCAGAAAGTTGGTGCTCACCAGGAACTGAATCAACTGGCACCTTGTACTTAGACTTTGCTGCCTCCATAACCATAAGAAATAAATAGCTGTTGTTCAAGCCACAAAATACCAGCCTATGGTATTTTGTTATAGCAGCCCAAACCGACTAAGACAGCAAATTGTGTTGCACTGTGGCAAGGAACTTGGCTGACTTGTGTTTTGTAGAAGATAGAACTTGTGAGCCATGAGACTAGATATTCAGCAGAGATTTCTCAATCTAACTTGTTAAAAAAATATTTTTATTAATTTCAGAGAAGAAGGGAGAGAAAGAGAGAAACATCAATGATGAGAGTGAATCATTGATCAGCTGCCTCCTGCTCGCCTCACATTGGGGATCGAGCCCGCAACCTGGGTATGTGCTACAGGTCGACACTCAACCACTGGCTGGGCCCTCCTAACTTCTTAAAGTAAAATACAAGAGGAGAGAGATGACTTGAAGAAAGAAGGAAGCAGAACTTCAAGAGCCAGTCCATGTTGCAAAAAATGAGAAAGCATGTTGGGAAGAGAATGCCAAGGGTATGGGCTAAACTATCACTCAATAAAGGGATTATATAAGCAGAAGCACTGCTAATTTGTGTTTCTTTGTTTTTTTAATTCTTACCCGAGGACATTCTTCCATTGACTTTGAGAGAGAGTGGGAGAGGGAAAGACAGAGAGAAATATTGATGTAATTACGAGAAACACATAGATTGCACATGCCCAGGAGAAGCCTGCAGCTGAGGTACGTGCCCATGACCGGAATCGAACCCAGGACCCTTCGGTCCGCAGGCTGACACTCCATCCACTAAGCCAGGCGGGCTAGGGCAGCACTGCCGGTTTGAATTGAAGGAGACCTGTTGGACTTCTGACATTCTACAGGGATGATGAAAGCATCATTCTTCAAAAAGGGAAGAGTGACCCCACAGAAAATTACTTCAGAGGTCATCAGGGCTGCCACTCTCTCTCCCCACAGGTCCAGGGGGCAGGGCTGAATATTTCTCCTGGGTTCCAAAGGATGGGGCCACCTCATTGTTTTGGTGAGCCAAAAGAGCCCTCCCTTGCCTCAGGGTTTGAGCCTCTGCACACAGACAGAAGGGGGAGAGGCCCAGAAGAGCCATGGGGTTGACAGTGCCACCCCTGGTGGACCTGGAGCGCAGAGCATGGAACCAACCAGGATTTTTCTTGAGCCTCCTAATACAAGGACATTTGCTTTGGTAGTTTTTGGGCTTGCTTGAGATTCCTCACCCCTTCCTTTCTATTTCTTCCTTTTGCAATGCGGATGCCTATTCAGTATCTGTCCCCGCATTGTATTTGGAAGCATTTAATTTGTCTGGTTTCACGGGCTCGCAGCTGTTGAGAAATTTTGCCACAGGATGAATAGTACCTGGAGTCTCACCAATACCTGATTTTGATGGTATTTAGAGAAGATTTTGAAATTTACACTTTAGAGTTGATGCCAGAAGTATTTCAGACTTCTGAGGCTGTTGTGATGGAATGAATGTAGTCAGAATGTGAGAAAGACTTGAATTTTGGGCCAGGGGTAGAATGTGATAGACTAAATGTATGTGTCCCCAAAATTCATATATTGAAGCCCTAAACCCCAGTGTAGCTATGTTTAGAGATGGGGCTTCCAAGGAAGGAACTAACATTAAATGAGGTCATAAGGATGGTGGCAAGAGGATTAATGTTATATGAATAGACACCAGAGATCCTTTTCTCCTCATGTGCACAAACAGGTCATGTGAGCACATGGCTGGGTGGCAGCTGCCCACAAGTCAGGAAGAGTTCTCTCCAGAAATGGATCATGCTGGCATCCTGACCTCAGGATTCTAGCCACTAGCAATGTGAGAAATAAATGGCTGTTGTTCAAAGCACTCAGTCTGTGATGCTTCGTTGTGACAGCCTAAAGCGACAGAGATAGGAGGCTTTCCAAGGTGTGAGGCATATAGGACCACCTGGTATGCATACTGGTCCCTTCCACTCTGAGTACCCAAAGAGGAAGGTCTTCTTCATACAAAATGTTCCTCGTTTAAAACGCCTTATTTGAGAGCACTGAAGGTCATGTTTTTGGCTCAGGATACAGGATTAAAAGGTGTCCAAAAATCACACTAAAAACAACTTTTAAAAGGTCATATAGCTAACTAAAGAGAAAAATTCAGAAATACTTAAACATCTCTATTTTTAGAAATATAACATCAACTGAAAAATAAATAAAGGTGTTGAAAAAAAATCAGAAACATAATCATAAAAAATCACTAACTGTGAAAGAGTACTCTAGAGCCGTGATTTTCAACAGGTGTGCCACAAGAATCTCTAAAACATGCACTACCTGACTACTTAGTCCAGGCACTGACCTCTTGTCCCTTAGGCTGTCTTAAAATAAAAACACAACAATAGCTGTCCAGTGTGAATGAATCAGAAAAGCATACCTATTTTTTGTCAGATCAGTCAAAATATGTATTTTTTTATGTGCTGCAGGATTTTAGTAATTAGTTTATGTGTGCCATAAGATGAAAAAGGTTGAAAATCGCTGCTCTAGAGTTTTGAGGCTCATACTCACCCTTCTCTAAACCAGCGGTCGCCAACCGGGGGTCTGCGGACCACTGGTGGTCCGTGAGGTCCAAAAGGCTGGCGACCACTGCTCTAAACAATCTTGAAGAAGGCTAGAATTGCATGTACACGTGCATCAAACATCATATCCACAGAAAGATTGAAATGCTGTAAATCTGTGTAGCAAACAGCTAAAAATACATTTACTGATGTGCATTCAAGTATTATCCCAAGTGCCATGTTATTTTTGATACTTACTCGAATATCAACTTTTACTCCCTCCCCCTTTGTAACAACTATTAATAAAGGATATTCTAATGAACAACTTCTATTTCACAATTTGTCATATTAAATTGAGTCAAAATACGCAAAATCTACAATTAGAGCAATGCATGTCAATAGGAGCACTGCAAATTTTAGTCTTGGGTGCTATTTCCTTCCAACAACATTGTAACAGCCGAAACCGGTTTGGCTCAGTGGATAGAGCGTCGGCCTGGCCTGCGGACTCAAGGGTCCCAGGTTCGATTCTGGTCAAGGGCATGTACCTTGGTTGCGGGCACATCCCCAGTAGGGGGTGTGCAAGAGGCAGCTGATCGATGTTTCTCTCTCATCGATGTTTCTAACTCTCTATCCCTCTCTCTTCCTCTCTGTAAAAAAATCAATAAAATATATATATAAAAAAAACATTGTAACAAACATTAATAAGGAAGAGAGGGGAAAGGAGAAGGAAAATTAGCTAAGGGATTAAAATGAGATGATGTGAAAAAAGTGCCTCTCTTGAAAGGCATGCAGTGAGAGATCAGGGATTCCAACCATGGAAAAAATGAAAGTAAAACACAGATAGGGACTATGAAGTGAAAAATGCTCAGAGAATGATTTTACCTGGGAACCATATATAAAGGCAAGGTAAAACAGCAACACAGAATTTTAAAAGTAGAAATACCCTAAAGCTTTACAAAGCCAACTTGCCTCAGTAAAGAAACTGAGGCACAGATCAAGTGACCCACGTGGGCCTTCAGCTCTGGCAGAGTTGGGACCAGAACTGACCTCTACTGATCTACTGACTAGGATCATTGTTGCGCCCCAGTGTCATGAATATTTTAAAGTTTGCCACTGACATTTATCTATTTACTTCATAAACACTTCAGGGTGGCTGGGTAAGCACTATATATCTTTGTAGCACTTTACAGTTATTGTTTACTTATACTTTGTATAATTACAGCAGGATATGGGAAGTACAATTACAGACAGAGGAAAACTACATTAGGCCCAGTATGATGGAAGACACAGCTTTCCACGGGAAGGAGGCATTCAGTGCTGTGCACGCGTGTAAGATGGCACAGAAAAGAAGCAGTAGGAAATGAGAGCGCATCAGGCAGGCACAGAGACCAAAAATGTCACACTTGAGAGTTTAAGCGTGATGAACATTTATTCCAAGGACAAGATGCAGTCAGCAGAAATGTTTTAAAGTGGGAGAGTGATAGTATCAGATTTAACTCTTCGGAAGATAACCTGGATAGGTAAAAACTAGGAAAGGTCAGTGGAAGGGAGACCAGATGGAGAGTGACACAATAATCTAGGCACATGGGAGTTCTGAGGTGACAGATATATTGAAAAAAATGTACAAGAAACCCCAATAGAAGACTGCTATGTTAATGGGCCAGGGGAAGGCAAGTACCCGGGCATGCTGGGCCTGAGGCGCCTGTAGGATGCTTAGATGCAGGTGTGGCTGGGGCTAGGCCAGGAAAGCCAGTGGGACACAGAATTACCTGACCACCCAGAGGTCCTGGGGGAGGCGACACAAAGCTCCCCAATTCCCCATGAAGGGCACACAGAACAAAAAGAGGCCAGGACAGAAGCCCAAGGAACAGCTGTGGAAGCTGCACACTAAAGGAAGAGACAGCAAAGAACCAAGAAGGAAAGAGAACATGGGAAAAGGCGAACCAGGAGGAGGTACTGTCCTTGAAGAAAAAGCTCCAGCCGCGTGAGTGCTGAAGAAGACAGCAGTTAGGGAGGATTTCTGTACACTGGTGGAAATGGAGCAGTCACACCGGATGGGACGGGGTGTGAAAGCAGGTCTCAGGCTCCTCTTTAAATCACTGAACAATACAGAAGCAATGCTTCCACTCTTTTCCAAGTTTACCAGGCATTTTATTAATCCAAGAACTTATCCTATTTGAGGCTAAAAAGTTTGCTATTTTGTAACATAAAAGTTTACCACCACATCTGTCACGAAAGATAAATTGTATGATGGATAAACAACAACCCGTTCTTAGATTTGTGCTACATGGACTACCAGACCAGGGCCACCTAGCCTGTCAACTCACTGCCTCTTGGCGATCTTCCCTGAGAGATGAGGAAAAGTAGTGTGGGCATGTACTTTCAAATAGGTTTCTCTAGGCAACAGAATCCCAAATGGAAAACCTATCACTCCTTTGAAAATAAAAATGAGCCGAAGAGGTTTGGGAAACTAGATTGGTGGAAAGGTTAAGATGACATGCACAAGATTTCATAGCATGGACAAATGCCAGTATGAAACCGAACCAGGCGACAGGTAAAAACAACAATTGGTTGAGCAAGCCAAAAACGATGCTGCCTTATCAATATCAATACTTTTCTAAAAGTCAAAAACAGAGTTTCTGACACACAGATAATTTTCATCATTAATAAGGTTCCAATTTAACACTATGAATGAATTGTTATTTATCAACCCACATGAGGAATTCAACAGGAAATATGTTTTACCCACTTCATAATTCATTTGGAACAGGCTAACTTGGCAGTCTTATTTTTGGATAACTTACAATAGAAAACATACATAAAGAAGACCTGGGGTGGGTGGGAGCTGGGTGGATGGAGGCAAAGGGGATAAAATGGGGGACATCTGTAATACTCTCAACAATAAAAACACATGTTAAAAAATAAAATAAAAATCCCTTTAAACCTCAGGCCTATCTAAAAAAATAATCTTAAAACTATGCAGCAGCTATTTTTCATTTCAGGTAAAGAAAGAAAGAAAGAAAGAAAGAAAGAAAGAAAGAAAGAAAGAAAGAAAGAAAGAAAGGGAAAAAGCATCATTTAATTCTGCTGTATTACCAAACCTCATTTCATAAATTTTTATGTAGAAAAATTCACAAGAAATAATTTATTTCTAGGAATGAAGGTGAAAAGGTGGACAAAAGCAGCTAAGGTGTGACAGATACATTAGCCAGAGAGTTAAGTTTGGTATTTAGTATCTCTTCCTCTATTTCTCAGGTCCTATCATTATTTTCAATAAAATTATAAAATAACCCGGAATTTAGAAAGTCAAGTATGAACTCTTTACTCTTTGGTTAACTTCCACTTAAAACGACCCCTGGAAATTATAGTCATTTAGGACATGAAATCACAGCTCGAACAGTAGACAAAATAATATCACAGTTTGCTTCCTGACTATAACTCAGCCACGAATAGTCATGTGAATTCTTTTCACCCATGACTACAGAGTCATATTAAATACCACTGCTGCACTGAAATGTGGCTACGGCTATAAAAGAAACAACAAAATAAAGCTCAGGCGCTGTGCTGGCTTTCTGGTTTTACTGGGCAGAGGGAACCTGGAGGTAGTCCAGAGACAGAAGGGGAAGGTGAGAAAAGGAACTGCAGCAGGACCTCTCCAGCCAAATCAGAGCTAACAGTGTCCCTCCACTGAAGCAAAGGCTAATAAATTAAGGTAAATCAAAGAGTTTAAGAAAAATTTTAATGGCTTTTTTAAAGACCTGGGAACTACAAAACTAACAAACTTTCTTCAACCCATGTCATTCTTATTTTGTAAACTTAAATAAACATATATATTTTAAAAACATGTCATGTTATGTCAAAAATCCCCTATGTGCCCACAGACACTAAAGATTTTAAAAGGCATAAAACATTGCCAAACATAGGCCAAATTAAATGTAGAGCTCATACTACCCCCCTTTCCTAGCTTTAAATACACAATATTAAGAGACTTAGGTTAAAGATATGAATTTTCAAATAATTACTTTTCAATTAAATTAAGGACTCTTACTTATCAACCAATTGATTTGGTAGGGATGATCACCCTAACATCTTCTACCTCAAGTTACTATTTAATTATGAGAAAATAGTGTATCAAGGAAAGTAGGTAAATCTTTTAAATACTTAAGTATCTACAGAGAATTCTTGGCTCTCCTTCCTGCTCATACCCATGTTTCTCTATAGAAAATGCTGGCCCTGACATTCCTTCTTCCTCTCTTGACACCTAAGTGGCAAGTGTGGAACATACTCCGTTTCAGAAGCTCCCCAGCCTCAAAGGAGCCCCTTGAAAACAGTAAGAAAGAGGCAGGTGCCAGGGACCCCTCAATGGGTGCCACAGCCACTACTCCTGGGTGGGCCAGGGGGCTACTGAGGCAATGTTCTCACAGTCTCAGTATCAGGAGCATAGAAACGTACATGTAAGGTTCACGCTGGGAACAAGTAGAGTTTCAGGAGTGCCTAATGGGAACCTTGGTGGTGCAGGAGATGTCAAAACCACGTCTCGGAGTGTGTCCACAGATAACCATGCTCAAGGATGAAGAACTCTGCATTCTGAAAAACTGCCTCACTGAAAAACCAGTCTCCTTAGTGAAGTTTTCACTTCCAGACAGAAAGGTTTATATCTTTTATATAAGTAAAATTCAGGGTGGAATTCTCTACCACTTCATATCTCCTTCCCGTCTTAATTGTAAGAATATATATTTGATCTTGACAAATTACTAGTACTTCTTTTATAAAAGGAACTAGGGGCCCAGTGCACAAATTTGTGCACTTTGAAAGGAACTGTGGGCTGCAAGGCTGCGGTGGGTATAGGGGTTCGGCCCCTCCCACTGCGGCCCCTGGTCTTCAGTCTGCTGGCAACCTGCTCCTGCTGTCCCCGCTCCCATGCGCTGACAGCGCTAGCCTCGCTCACACCTGCTGACGGTGCAGAGCAATTGGGGCGGGTGCCAGCAGTGGGTACAAGTGGGGAGGGCGCTGTCAGTGGGTGCTGCCTCAATTGCCCCTCAGGAGCAGGGGAAGGTGGATAAGCCCTCAGGTGCGATCGGGGCCGGCAGTCACCACTTGCACCTGCTGACAGTGCCGAACGATCGGGACCGGCACTGGGCACTGGCAGCCAGTGAGAGTGGGGCCAGTGCCAGCAGCAGGTGTGAGCACTGGGCGGGAGCAAAGAATTTCCAGTAACCACCAGAGGTTCGCCCCGATGACAGCGACTGGCACCCCACCTTGGTCTGGCGCCCCCGCTCACTCTGCTCCACCATCCCTCTGTGGCCCATGCCCACCATGTTCTGCACTCTGCTGCCTGCTGCCAACACCTGCCATGTTCCACGTACACCCCCTGGTGGCCAGCGCATGTCATAGCGACCGGTTGTTGGGTTGTTCTGTCATTCGGTCTATTTGCATATTAGTCTTTTATTACATAGAATATTTAAAAAGAAACTCTGTCCCAAAACCTTTTCCAGTGATGATCTTCATTAACAGTTCTCAACAATTTATTTTACAATATTCATGAATACTTCCAAACTATTATATAGTGTGAAGAAAGCCTAAAAGCTTGAGTTAAGTGGTTTGGGGCATGTACAATAAAATAGTCTTTGAGGAATAATTAATTGCAGTCATTCTCCTTTATAATTCCTGAGGAGTAAATGCTTTATTTCCTCTGGCTTTGTTCCCTGTCTGATTTTCCAAACAGTATTCTATAAGTAAAATTTTATAGGCATTATTAAAACATCCTCAAGTGTAAAATACTGTTTTGTTTCCTTCTAAAAAATAAAGTTTTACTATTTTAAGTAAAAAAGCAAAAATAATTAAATTATAATTTCTGATAGGGTTAGTTCTATCAGTGATAAGTTCATATTTGCTGCTTATCAGAATTTTGAGTGAATAAAAATATGGATAAAAAAGGGAGGTTCTATAGTACGTAAACTCACAGGGTGACCTGATCATAAATTTCTCAATGGGCAGGTCATGGTGGGTAGCCACATCACAAGTCTATAATTTACTGAAGAGAGAGGTTTTTAGGCCAGCCAGCATGGCTCAGTGGTTGAGTATTGACCTATGAACCAGGAGGTCATGGTTCAATTCTGATCAGGGCACATGCCTGGGTTGTGGGCTTGATCCCCAGTGTGGGGCGTGTAGGAGGCAACCGATCAATGATTCACTCTCATCATTGATGTTTCTATGTCTCGCTCCCTCTCCTTTCCTCTCTGAAATCAATAAAAATATTTTTTTTTAAAGAGAGGTATTTAAGGAAGCCTTTTTCATTGTTCTTGTGCATATGAGTTAACATACCTTGTCAGAAATAATATCCCTCTAAGGTATAGCCACCCTTAAGAAAATATATATCTTGTTAAGTATCCTATAATCAGATCCCCACCTTGCTTTCTCTCATCCTCATGCAAAATTCCTTAATCACAAATGCAGAAAAGAAGTGGCAAAACTATTATTCTATGGAGCATTTGAGATCTTGCTCCATGACATACGTTGTCTGTTTGGCTCAAATAAATGCTTATAAAAAGTCTCTACAGGTTTGGATGTTCTTATGTCAACAAAAGAAATAAGCAACGAAGTAAAACACAATTAAAATATTACTTTGAAAAAAATAAAAAGGAATATGTGTCAATTTACTGCATTTCCCTAGTGAGTTAAAAAATACTAAACTTCATAGAAAATGTATTTCTATTATTTGAATACTGGTGTTATAGGGATACTTGCTTTACAAGTACTTGTTAAGCTGCATATCTATGCTTTCTGTACTTTTTTTGTATCATATGTTAAAACAAAACAGTAATTTAAGGAAAGCAGGATTCAGTTCAGGATGGCAAAGTAGGTGGAGGTTGCATTCACCTCCTCCCATTACCGTATCAAAACTACAACTACATTACAGCACAATCAGCCTGGAGAACCATCTGAAAACTAGCTGAACAGAAAGCTTATATCTAAGGACACAGAGAAGAACCCATGTTGAGACTGGTAAGCGCAGAAACAAGAAACAAGCTGACCCCGCACCCACATATGGGCAGTTGAGAATCAGAGGAATTTCTCAGCTGCAAAGGCCCCCAGGGAAGTGAAGGGTCTCAACCTCAAGCTGGGAAGAAGAGCCCACATAACATCTGCTGTGAAAACCAGCAGGGATTTTGCCCCGCGAGAAGGAAGGCTACTGGAAACCCAGGCGTCCTGCTAAAGTACTTGCACGGTAGCAGAAGGTGGGGGTACGGGGGAGAGATCAACCAAAGGTCTTGTATACATGCATATAAGCCTAACCAATGGACACAGACACCAGGGGGGTGAGGGCATAAGTGGGGGGATGGTAGGGGCTAATGGGGGGATGAGGACACGTATGTAATAACTTAATAAAGAAATTTTAAAAATAAAATAAATAAATAAAATAAAATAAAAGAACTTGCACGCAAACTGGCTCACAGGCACTCCTACTGGACTCTGGAAAAAGGCAGTGGCTTGGAGGGAGCCAGTTATACAGGAAGAGGAACAGCTGTAATAATCTGAACAATAAAGATTTTTAAAAAATAAATTAATTAATTAAAAAAAATAAGAAATGGAAGTGGGCAGACTACCAGATACAGAGTTCAAAACAATGGTTTCAAAGGTGCTCAAAAAATTAGTGAGAAAGTCAACAGCATAAAAAAGGACATAAAAACCATAAGAAGAACCAGTAACTAAAATGAAGAATACACTAAAAGGAATCAACAACAGATTTGATGAAGCAGAGGATCAAATTATCAATTAGGAAGATAAGCAATCAAAGCAGAAAACAGAAGAAAAAATGAAAATGAGGACAGTCCTGGCCAGGTGGGTCAGTTGGTTGGAGTGTTGCCCTGTACACCAAAAAGTTGCAGGTTAGATTCCTGGTCAGAGAATATACCTATGTTGTGGGTTCCATCCCTGGTTGGGATACATAACCGCATAACGGAGGCAACCAATTGATGTTTTCCTCTCACATCTATGTTTCTCTCTCTCTATATCTCTCACGCCCCTCTATAAAAATCAATAAAAATATATATCCTTGGGTGAGCATTAAAAAGAAAAAAAGAAAAAAAAAATGAGGATAGTTTAAGGGAAATCTGGAACACCAAGAGTAACAACTGTATCATAGAGGAAAAAGGAGAAGACAGAAAACAAGGGATTGAGAACCTATTTGAAAAAATAATGACTGAAAACCTCCCTAATCTGGTGAAGAAAAAGGGTTTTTACTATCCAGTAAATTCAGAGTCCCAAACAAGATGAACCCAAGGAGGTCCAAAACAAGACATATCATAATTAAAGCAACAAAGGTTAAAGACAAAGAATCATAAATGCAGCAACAGGAAGACCTAGAAGGGAGCTCCCATTGTATTGTCAGCTGATTTCTCAACACAAATTTCTTAGATCAGAAGAAATTGGCACATAATAATCAAAGTGATGAAAAGAACCTAAAACCGAGATTACTCTACCTAGCAAGGTAATCCACCTAATAAAAGAGAAAGATGCTAATCAACCGTACCTCTGCAATGCCCACCAGCCAATCAGGAGTGAGTATGCAAATTAACCCAACCAAGATGGCAGGTTAATTTGCATACGCAGGTGCCGAGCGGCCAGGGCGTTCCGTACCACCTCAGCCGCTCCAGGCCTCTGGGCAGCATAGAAACGCAGAGAGGTGGCTCTGGGCCGGAGCGAAAAGGCGGCTCCTGCCAGAGCGAAGGCAGTGCCGGCAGCCAGGGGAAGGAAGGCCCATTCTTGCACAAATCTTCATGCATCGTGCTTCTTGTCATTTATAATTGAAGAAAAAATAAGGATTTCCCAAACAAGAAAAAGCTAAAGGAGTTCATCACCACCAAATCAGTACTATAAAAATAGTTAAAGAGGCTTCTTGAAGAATAAGGGGGAGCCCCAGTGGTGTGGTTCAGTTGGTAGGGTATTGTCCTGTGCACCAAAAGGTGGATGGTTTGATTCCCAGTCAGGGTTCATGCCCAGGTGTGGGCTCAATCCCTGTTAGGGGGCACAGAGGCAGCAACCAATCGATGTTTCACTCTCACATCAATGTTTCTCTCTCTCTCCATTCCTCTCTTTCTAAGAAATCAATGAAAAATATTTTAAGAAATAAGGGGGGGAGGGATCATAAATATAAATAACAAAATTGTAATAACTATGTATCTATGAATAATCACTTTAAATGTAAATGAATGACATGACCTAATCAAAAAATAAAAGGTAATTGAATAAATAAGAAAACAAGACCCATACATATACTGTCTATAGAGACCTACATCAGATCAAAAGACACAAACTGACTTAAAGTAAAGAAAAGGAAAATTATTGGGGTAGCAATAATTATAAAAAAAACAGACTTTAAAAGAAATAGAGATAAAGAAGTTACATAATGATAAAGGTATAAATGCAAAAAAAGGATATAACCCTTGTAAACATTTATGCACCCAACATAGGAGCACCTAAATATATAAAGCAAATATTGATGCACATAAAGGGAGAGGGTCACAGTATACAGTCATAGTAGGTGACCTGAACACTCCATAGACATCAACAGAGAGATCCAGACAGAAACTCAACAAGGAAACAGTAGTCTTAAAGAACATATATACCAGGCAAATTTATTTCAGATTTTTATGCCGTATTTTTTTACCCATGATTTCAGATGCCAGTGCAATCCTTACCTGAAAGTGTCTTTTGGTAAGAAACACACTGATGTCTCCACAGGGAAATGGCAGATCTCTCTCGATTCTGCAGTCCATTGAGTCTTTCTGCTAGCCCGCCTCTGTTTAATGAATTATAATATATTAAGTTTACCTAAAAGAAAAGCTTCAGAATTGTTGCAACATCTACATTTTTTACCCTCCAACCAGAGACAAATAGATAAAACAGTCAAGTTTTAACTTATTTGACATTACAGTCTTTTCCTCCTACGTCAGTAACCCACTTCTTAAAGATTCCTTGGAAGCTCAGTTTTCTGATTCATAGAAATATGGGCTACTCTCAGATCAGTTTGACTTCCTTTCCTTCTTTCTTAGTTTACTTATTCCGTAAATATGTACTCATTACTCCTGTTCTACATAGCAAAGTGCTAGGTGCAAGGGATACAAAAAAGGCAATGAGCTACACCATTGGGGTAGAGAGGGACTTATAATCTGTTCAGCAGACAGTGGGAAATAGTTAAATGTAAAGTTGGTTCAGAATTGTAGTCAATAATAAAACCTGACAGGTGGAATACTTTAAGAGAATTTAGGTGTGGGCTCATTATTTGTACAAAAGAGATAATTGAATATTAATCACAAACACATGGCAAGAATACCAACATCTCAAAAACAGCAAAGTTTTCATGTATTGCAGGCAGATGACTGGTAACAATGAACATACAGGCACTTCACAAAAGCCCTTACCTATCAATTAATACTATGTCTACATTAATATATTTTTAAATAGATATAAGCATATATTACATATATATTTTTGATTCAGAGAAGTCAGCAGTTCTTAACACAGCTATGATCTCAAGACAAATCAAGATTACTATTATGACTTCATGCAACCTAATTTGTCAGTGTTTTGTCTTATATGATTATGAACCAGTTCACCAGTTTGGTGATCATCTCACTAAATTATCTCATTTATTTATTTATTTATTTTTTAATTTTCCAAAAACTTATTTTATTTATTTCAAATTTTTTATTAAGGTATTATATGTGTATATCTCATTTTATTTTAATAATATCCCTTCAAGGTAAAAATAACAGATATCAATATCTACCTCATATAAGATATATCAGAGTTGATAGAGAGGATAATGAAATTCACCAATATTACAGAACTAGCCAGATAAGGAAATAGTTGTTGAAACAGAAAGGACTTACCACCCTATACTCTTTATATAATAATTTAAAATATCGTTTTAATACATTATATGTTATATATATATATACTAGAGGCCCGGTGCACAAAATTCGTGCAGGGGGGGGGTGTCCCTCAGCCCAGCCTGTACCCTCTCCAATCTGGGACATCCCTCTCACAATCCAGGACTGCTGGCTCCCAACTACTCGTCTGCCTGCCTTCCTGATTGCCCCTAACCGCTTCTGCCTGCCAGCCTGATAACCCCCTAACCACTCCCCTGCCAGCCTGATTGATGCCTAACTGCTCCCCTGCCAGCCTGTTTGCCCCTAACTGCCCTCCCCTGCAGGCCTGGTCACCCCTTACTGCCTTCCCCTGCAGGCCTGGCCCCCCCCAACTGCTCTTCCCGGCAGGCCTGGGTCCCTCCCAACTGCCCTTCCCTGCAGGCCTGGTCGCCCCCAACTTCCCTCCTCTGCTGGCTTGGTCACCCCTAACTACCCTCCCCTGAAGGCTTGATCACCCCCAATTGCCTCCCTTGCAGGCCTAGTCCCTCCCAACTGCCCTCCCCTGCAGGCCTATCGCCCACAATTGCCCTCCCTTGCAGGCCTGGTCCCTCCCAACTGCCCTCCCCTGCTGTCCATCTTGCGTCCACATGGGGGCAGGATCTTTGACCACATGGGGGCAGCCATATTGTGTGTTGGAGTGATGGTCAATCTGCATATTACTCTTTTATTAGATAGGATTATCATTACTACCTACTTTGTTTTCCCACAGGCACTTGTTTTCCTATAAGCACCAATTATTTCTGAATGTGTGTTAAATTATTAAAAAATTCACATACAAACGTGCCAAAGAACCTCTACTTTACATATGTCTACCTCTACTTAATATATGTAAACTCTTTTACATATAATTCTGTTTATGTGAAGTAACTCATGTATACTCCTGCTCTAAACAACACTAGGAAAGTAGGTAGTACCTCATTCAACAGATGATAACCTGGGGCACTGGGTATGAAACACCAGCACAAGGTGAGGCATCTGATGTTCAGCAGAGCTATATGCACAAACAGGCAGGCTGACTCATTATTAAGGATGCGTTCACAAACTTATCCTTAATGATATACCTACTGTCTCAAAAAGAACTACTTAAAAAGATGCTCTTAATATCATAAACAAAAGACAAAAATAAAACATGGTATTCTTTGCATAATGATCTAGGTAATTATTTTTCAAATGTTTTTTTTTCAAACCAACAACTTAAGAGATAAGAAGACAAAATACAATCTGAACGGATATGGTTAAAGTCAAGTCCTCTATCCCACGAATAAACTGTAGGAGCTATAGGGCAAAAGGTAAAAAAACAAAACAAACTAACAAAAAAAACAACAGTTCTCTATATGTGGAAGTATCTGGAGCGCTAAGAGAGAATCAGTATCTTACACTTGGTTTTAGTCGTTAGGGGCTACACTGGTGCCTCACACAATACCTCTGCTCCAATCTGCCCAGAGAATTCCTGCAGAAAATTCCAATCAGATGCACCAGAACTTAAGAATGTAACACCATGATTTCTAAGCAACAATCATCTACACTAATAAAAGAGAAAAATGCTAATTGACTGTACCTTCGCTACGCCCACAGCCAATCAGAGCAAGTATGCAAATTAACCCAACAAAGATGGAAGTTAATTTGCATACACTGAGGGAGGAGGAGTGAAGACTGAAGACAGCATGGAAGAGGGAGGGAAAGTGGAAAGCAAGGCGGCTGCGGGAGGGAAAGCGCGGGTGGGGCAGGCTGTGGCGACGGCGGGTGGCTGAAAAGTGCGGGGCGGCAGCTGAAGGGAAAGCACAGGGCAGAGGTGGCAGGAGGGAAAGCGCAGGGTGGGGGACGGTGGCTGCAGGAGGGAAAGCGTGGGGTGGGGGGCAGAGACAGCGGGAGGGAAGGGAAAGCACCGGGCGGCGGCGGGAGGGGAAGTGCGGGGCAGCAGTGGCGGTGGGAGGGAAAGTGCAGGGGGGCGGCGGCTGCGGGAGGGAAAGCACGGAGGGTGGGGGTCGGTGGTGGGAGGAAAAGCGTGGGGTGGGTATGGGGGGCAGAAGCAGCAGGGAAAGCGCGGGGGGTGGGGTGGGAGAGGTGGTGGTGGTGGGAGGGAAGCCCGCCGGAAACCCTATTTTTGCAGGAATCTTCCTGCAACAGGCCCCTAGTCATTCTAATAAAAATCTCCTAGCATTAAAAAAAAAGTCAGGAGATCCAAGACAGCAGCAGACCAAGTGGATGTTACACTCACCTCCTCCCAAGCCAACATGGAATTACAAATAAAATATCCAACAGTCAACCTGAATAACCAACTGAAGACTAGCTGAATAGAAGTCTTATACCTAAGGATTTACAGAAGAAGCCACATTGAGGCTGGCAGAAAGGGCAGAGACATGAAAAGGGCTGGCCCCGCCCCACAGGCGGCGGCTGAGGTTCTGGAGGGCCATGACCGTTGCAAAGGTCCACCCTGAGGAGCATGGGATCTCAACCTCAGGCCAAGCTCCACAGCCCATTGCACCAGACAGCTGGCTGTGAAAGTCAGCGATTCTGTCTGCCAGAGAGAGACCGGAGTCTGCAAAAGACATAGGCACCCTCCTAAAGGGCCAACACACAAAATCTCATTCGCAGTCACTCACCCTGGGCTCTGGAGGAGGCAGGGTGGGACAGACTGGAGTTGTGTGAGCAGGGACTGGGGTTGGTGGCTTTGGGGAGAGAAGTGAGGACAGCAGCCGAGAACTCTGTGCTGAGTCATTCTCACACCACAGACCCCATTTATCTTGGATGAAGCCCTCCCCTCTGTGGGGCATCATCCTGGGGGAAAGTAATAACCCAACCCTCTAAACTCCATATCACCCCAAGCTGCAAAGCTCATGCCCTGCTGAGGAGTCTGCTGCCAGGACCGGGGTATAGAGATCTGGGCAGACTCAGGGGGTGTCAGTAACTGAGTGGTGTGGCTTTGGGACAGAGGTCATTCACTCCACTTAACCCTGAATCTGACTGGCGACTACCTCTCATGGGAGATCCTACAGTCCCATGTTCTGGGCTCCAGGTGGCCTGACTCTCTCACTGACTAGGTCTGGGCAGAAGCTCAGACAGACTGAGTTGTGTGGCTCTAGGTTGGGGGCCATGTTTCCCACACATGCCCGACCAGTGCAGAGCCCTCCATTCATGCAGCCAAATCTTGGTCTGTTTTGGCCTGATAAACTTTGCAAGCCTCACTCTGACAACACCCTGAGACCCCCCGCCTCACCACAAGGTTCACCGGACACCGTGCAGGTGGAAACCAGACTTGATATATCCTGGGACATTTGCTGAATGGCCTCAGACCTAGCACGAACACTGAATTTGAAGCTGTATCATTCTGGTGACTCACTGAGAAACTGCCTCATTCAACTCCAGCAACACCAGAGGGTCTTTCAGTGACTGACCCAGCTGTTAAGTGGAGGCAGATGCCAGCGTGCCTTATGACTTTTGCTGACCTGTCCCTGGGCCAAGTGCTGGTAAAAGCAGTTTGCACACCCAGACACAGCAGAGACGGGAATCCACAAACGGTGGGTTACTTTGTAGCTCCAAACAGGTTCCCAGGGCCAGTCACAGTCAGCATCTAAAACTGGCCTGCATCGAAGTATCTACCAAGGGGTCCAAGAATCAACAAACCCAGTAGCCAGCTTCAAACAAGATCAGAGCAGGATCCAACTAACTTCACAAGAAGCATAACTAAAGAAAGATCTTGGCAGACACCAGACCCTGCTGAGGTGAATTCTGCTTCGTGTGGTCAGCACCTGCACAACAGCTCCTACACTGCAGTTGGGGTCAATCCTCACAGTCAGCAACCTGAGGGTCAACCCCATAGAACTGGCCAATAGCAATCAATTACAACAAAAGGACTCACATAACACACACACAAGAGACAATCCTTGAGCACTCATTTCAAAGGATCAAGAAAACTGTGCCAGTGGGTCCCAAAGTAAATCTACTATATAAGGCTACCCTATGAAGAGTGAGAGCCACAGCAGATCTACATAATGCATAGAAACAAACATAAAGAGGCAACCAAAATAGGGAGACAAAGAAACATGCCCCAATGAAAAGAACAGGGGAGTTCTCAAGAAAAAGAGCTAAATGAAATGGAAGCAAGGAATTTATCAGATATAGAGTTTTAAAAAATGGTTATAATGATATACAAGGAAATTAGTAAAAGTTCAACATAGAGATAGCAAGCATAAAGAAGGACGTGGAAACCACAAAAATGAACCAATCAGAAATGAAGAATACAATATGTGAGGTGAAGAATATGCTAGAAAAAATAAACAGCAGGTTGGATGAAGCAGATGCTCAAATCAGTGATTTGGAACACAAGGTAGCAGAAAACATACAATCAAAGCAGTAAAATAAAAAATGAATTTTAAGAAATGAGGATAGCCTGGCCAGTGTGCTCAGTGGTAAAGGGTTGACTTACAAACCAGGAGGTCATGTTTGATTCCCAGTCAGGGCACGTGCCAGGGTTGCAGGCTCAATTCCAGGTAGAGGGCTTGCAGGAGGCAGCCAATCAATCATTCTCTCTCATCATTGATGTTTCAATCTCTCTATCCCTCTCCCTTCCTCTCTGAAATCAATAAACATATTCTTTAAAAAATAAATTAATTAAAAATATAAATAAGTAAATAAATAAAGATAGATTAAGGTACCTTTGGAAAAACATGAAACATGACCACATCTACATCATAGGGGTACCAGAAGGGGGTGAGAAAGAGCAAGGGATCAAGAATCTTTTTGAAGAAATAATGACAGAAAACTTCCCTAACCTGGTGAAAGAAAAAGATACACAAATCCAGGAAATGCAAGTCCCAATCAAGATGAAGTGAAAATGGCCAACACCAACACACATCACAATTAAAATGCCAAAAGTGAAAGACTAAGAGAGAATCTTAAAAGAGGCAAGAAGAAAGCAATTAGCTCCCTACAAAAAAAAACTTCCCATAAGACTGGGGAAGCTTTTTTCTAGGTAACTATTTGCTTTCTTCTCGCTTTTTTTTTTTTAAAATAATTCTTTATTGTTGAAAGTATTACATATGTCCCTCTTTTCCCCCCATTCGCCCCTTCCTGCCCACTCCAGCCCCCCACCCCAGGCCTTCAGCATCCTATTGATTATATCCATGGGTTATGCATATATGTATACAAGGACTTTGGTTGATTACCTGCCACTCACCTTGCCCTCCCTTCCCTCCGAGATTCTGCACTCTGTTCCATGCTTCCACTCCATTTATCAGTTTACTTTGTTACTTAAATTCCACATATGAGTGTGATCATGTAATACTTGTCTTTCCCTGACTGACTTTTTTCACTTAGCATGATATTCTCCACGTCCCTCCATGCTGTCTCAAAGGGTAAGAGAGGCTTCTTTTTTACTGCTGCATAGTATTCCATGGTGTAAATGTACCACAACTTTTTTATCCACTCATCTACAAGTGGGCACTTGGGTTTGTTTCCAGATCTTTGCTATTGTAAATAGTGCTGCTGTGAACATAGGGGTGCATACATTTTTTCTGATTGGTGTTTCATCCTCTTGCTTCTTTTAAGATTCTCTTGCTTCCTCAGATATTCTTCATTTCTGACTGGTTCATTTCTGACTGGTTTATTTATTAAAAAGTATGTTTTTATTGATTTCAGAGAGACGAAGGGAGAAGGGAAAGCGAGCAAGACCTATATATATATGCTGTATCAACAAAAACATTTCAGGCCAGAAGTTATTGGCATGAAATATTGAAAGTGATGAAAAGCAAGAACCTACATCCAAGACTATATACCCAGCAAGGCTATAATTTAAAACTGAAGGAGAGTGCTCACTTTGAGGGCACATGTACTGAAACTGGAAAGAGACAAAGATTAACATGCCCCCTGAGCAAGGATGACATGTAGATTCATGAAGTGTTCCACATTTAAAAAATAAAAATAACACCTTCGCAGAAAAAGAAAGCTAAAGAAGTTCTTTACCACCAAACCACTATTACAAGATATATTATAAGGTTGAAGAAAGAAGAAAAAGTTAAAAAGACAAGACAAAGGTGAAGAAGGAGAAAGAGAAGGTGAAGAAGGAGGAAAGGAAGAGAAAGAGGAGGTGGAGGAAGAGGAGGAGAAGAATGATGATGAACATAATTAAAAGATTAAAATGGTAATAAATATATACCTATCAATTATCACTTTAATTGTAAATGGCTTAAATGTAGTAATCAAAAGTCATATGGCAGCTGAATGGATAAGAGAGCAACACCCATATGCTGTCTACAAGAGACAAACTTCAGAAGGCAAGATATACACAGACTAAAAATAAAGAGATGGAAAAGAGATATTTCATGCCGATAAAAATGAAAAAAAAAAAAGCTGTAGAGCAATACTTATATTTGACAAAAGCCTATAATAAGAGATAACAAAGAAGGACAGTACATAAGGATAAAGTGAACAATCCAACAAGTGGATATAACCCTTGAAAACATTTTTGTACCCAAAATAGGAGCACCTAAATATATAAAGCATATATTGATGGGCATTTAATAAGAGAACAGCAGTAAAACAGTCATAGTAGAAAATTTTAACACCTCAATGGCTAGAGTTCCAGGCCAATAATCAACAAGAAATAACATCCTTAAGTGAAACACTAGATAAATGGATTTAATTGATGTCTTCAGAGCATCTCACACCAAAGATTAGCAGAATATACATTCTTTTTTAAGTGTACAGGGAACGTTTTCTAGGATAGACCACATATTAGGACACAAAACAAGTCTCAATAAACTTAAGAAGAGTGAAAACATATCAAACATCTCCTCTGACCGTACTATTATGAAACTAGAAATCAATCACAAGAAAAAAACAAAAACAACAACCCAAAATCTATATGATATAGCGAAAGTAGTTCTAAAAAGGAAATTCAAAGGATTACAGGTCTATTTCTAGAAATAAGAAAAATCTCCAACAATCTAACTTTACACTTAAAGGAACTAGGAAAAGAACAACAAAGAAAGCCCAAAGAGTCTAAAAAAATAGTAGAAAAGATCAATGAAACCAACAGCTGGTTGAAAAAGCTTTAAAACGACTCAACAAGACACAGAAACCATGTCATCTTGAAGGGGGGGGGGAACAGCAGCGGCTAGGGGCAGAGCCTCACCACCATCCAGATTAGCCTTGGACACCACTACAGACCCACACAGTGAGCCACAAACCAGCGGAACCTCACAAGGGACCCCCGCTGCAGGCTTTTGGGACCCCACACAGTGAGTCGCATACTTGCACGTCACCCTGCCCCCAGTCTTCAGAACCCTGCAATGAGTTGTAGAGTCGCACGCCACCCCTGCTGTGGGCTGTGGGACCACAAGGTGAGTTGAACACCAGTGAGACCTCGCAGATGATCCTCAACACGGGAGCCAGGAACCCAAGCACATCCACAACAGCTTGCACAACGAGGTCAGGGGTGAGCCACATAGTCAGACAACCTGTAAGGAGACTCCATTCATGAAATGACAATAACATTCAAGACCCAACTATATTAGGAGAATCCAAATAACTCAAGTAGGGGGCTTTCCTAAGACACCCAGCTAAGAAGATCTGAGAGACTATACCACTGGGTCCCACAAAACACCTACTACATAGGACTACCCCCCAAAAAATAGAAACAAATACAAAGGGACAGTGAAAATGGGGAGACAAAGAAACAATTCCCAAAGGGAAGACAAGGAACTAAATGAAATGGAGGCAAGTAATTTGTCATATAAAGAATTCAAAGTAATGGTTATAAAGATGCTCAAACATCTGGCTGAAAATTACAAGCAACTCAAAGAGAATTATAAGCAACTGTATGAGAAATACAACAACATGGATAAGAATCAAGAGGAAATAAAGAATGACAAAGCTGTAATAAAGAACAGCCTGGAGGGTTTCAACAGTTCAGCGAGTTAGAAGACAAGGTAAAAAACAACAACACCCAATCAGAGTAGCAATTGGGAAAAAGAATTAAAAAGCAGGAGGAGAGTATAAGGGAGCTTTGGGACAACATGAAATGAAACAACATCACATAGTAGGGGTGCCAGAAGGAGAAGAAGCTAAGAATAGAAAACCTGTGTAAAAAAATAATGACAGAAAACTTCCCTGACTTGGGGAAGAAAAAAGTCACACAAGTCCAGAAAGCACAGAGAATCCCGAACAAGATGAACCCAAAAAGATCCACACCAAGACACATCATAATTAAAACAGCAAACGTTAAAGGCTACAAGAGAAACACAGAAAATTACCTACAAGGGATCTCCCATTAGACCAGTGGTTCTCAACCTTTCTAATGTCGCAACCCTTTAATACAGTTCCTCATGTTGTGGTGACCCCCAACCATTAAATTATTTTCGTTGCTACTTCATAACTGTAATTTTGCTACTGTTATGAATCGTAATGTAAATATCTGTGTTTTCCGATGGTCTTAGGCTCTACAGCAGTGGCTCTCAACCTGTGGATCGTGACCCACAGGTTGAGAACCTCTGCTGTAGAGCAAAATTACAGTAGCAAAATTACAGTTATAAAGTAGCAACGAAAATAATTTTATGGTTGGGGGTCACCACAACATGAGGAACTGTATTAAAGGGTCGCGGCATTAGAAAGGTTGAGAACCACTGCATTAGACTATCAACTGATTTCTCAACAGAAACACATCCAGTCAGAAGAGAGTGACATGACATATACAAAGTAATGAAAAGAAAGGGACTGAATCCAAGACTACTGTATCCAACAAGGCTATCCTTCAAAATTGAAGGTGAAATCAGCAGCTTCAAAGATAAAAAAAAAAAAAAAAAGCTAAAGGACTTTATCACCACCAAACCAGCAATGCAAGAAATCCTAAAGTGACTTTTGTAAAAAGAAGAAATAGAAAAAGAGGAAGAAACACAGGCATAAAGAATAAAAATGGCAACAAACAAGTACCCATCAATAATAATCTTAAACATAAATGGTTTAAATGCTCCAATCAAAAGATATAGGATAGCTGAATGGATAAGAAAACATGACACATATATATGCTGTCTACAAGAGACCCATCTCAGAACAAAGGATTCACACAGACTGAAAGTGAAGGGATGGAAAGAAACTGTTCAGGCAAATGGAAAGGAAAAAAAAAGCAGGGGTAGCAATACTTATATCTGAAAAAAATAGACCTCAAAGTGAAGACCATAACAAGAGATAAGGAAGGCCACTTCATAATACTAAAGGGATAGATACAACAAGAGAATATAATTCTTCTAAACATATATTCACCCAATATAGGAGCATCCACATACATAAAAAATTTCTGGAAGATATAAAGGGAGAGATCGACAGCAATACAATCATAGTAGTGGACTTTAATACCCCATTGACATCACTGGATAAATCCTTTGGACAAAAAAAATCAACAAGGAAAAAGCAATCCTAAACGACTCACTAGATCAGATAGAACTAATTGACATCTTCAGAACATTTCACCCCAAAGCTACAGAATATACATTCTTCTCAAGTGTATATAGGATATTTTCAAAGACAGACCACATGTTAGGACACCGACTAAGTCTCTACAAATTCAAGAAGATTGAAATCGTATCAAGCATCTTCTCAGATCACAATGGAATAAAGTTAGAAATCAACAATAAAAAAAACTCAAAAACAAACACATGGAAGCTAAATAGTATGCTATTAAAAAATGAATGGGTTACCAAAGAGATCAAAGAAGAAATAAAAAACATCATGGAAACAAATGACAATGAAAACACAACAATCCAAAATCTATGGGGCACAGTGAAAGTAATCCTGAGAGGAAAATTCATAGTACTACATGCCTACTTCAAAAAAGAAGAAAAAATTGTAATAACTTATCTATCCTACAACTTAAAGAATTAGAATGGGAGCAAAAAGAGAAGTCCATAGTAAGTAGAAGGAAGGAAATAATAAAGATCAGAGCGGAAATTAAATGACATAGAGACCAAAAAATTACAAAAGATCAATAAAACCAAGAGCTGGTTCTTTAAAAGAATAAACAAGATTGATGAACCTCTAACCAGACTCACCAAGAAACAAAGAGAGAGGACCCAAATAAAATCAGAATAGAAAGAGAGCTGAAGTTAACAACTGACCCCACAGAAATACAAAGGATCATAAAAAAAAATACTCTGAACAACTCTATTCCAGCAAACTGGACAACTTTGATGAAATGGACATATTCCTAGAAAAATACAATCTTCCAAACTCAGTCAGAAAGAATCAGAAAACCTGAATAGGCTGATAATTACTGATGAAATGGAAGCAGTAATAAACAAACAAACAAACAAACAAACAAAAACTTTTAGCAAACAAAAGCCTTGATCCAGATGGCTTCACAGGAGAGTTTTACCAAACATTCAAAGAGTAAGTACCACCTATCCTCCTCAAACTATTCAAAAAATTGAAGAGAAAGGAACACTTCCAAGCTCTTTATATGAGGCCAGTATTACCCTAATCCCAAAACCAGGTAAAGACACTACAAAGAAAGAGAACACAGGCCAATATCCCTGATGAACATAGATGCTAAAATCCTCAGCAAAATTTTAGCAAATCAAATCCAGCAATACATTAAAAAGATCGTACACCATGACCAAGTGGGATTTATTCTGGGGATGCAAGACTGGTACAATATCCGCAAATCCATAACTATGATACAGCACATTAACAGATTTCAAGACCAAAATCATATGATTATATCAATTTATGTAGAAAAAGCATTTGACAAAATCCAACACCCTTTTTTGATAAAAACTTTCAGCAAAGGGGGAATGGAGGAATCATACCTCAACATAATAAAGGCCATATATAAAAAACTTACAGCCAACATCATACTCAATGGACAAAAATTAAAACCATTTCCCCTAAGAACAGGAACAAGACAGGGATGCCCACTTTCACCCCATAGTATGGCCTTAATAGGATTGGGAACATCACTTGCTATAATTGCACACAATTGATTTCAACAAAGACATTCGAATCACTGTAATTGGCTTCTTTTCTTGTTCTCTCCAGAGACTACTACAAACGACCACCATTCTCTTTTGAGGCTATAACTTCCAAACTCTGAGCATAAGGGCTTCTGTCATATTTTATGTTAAAAACAAACAAACAAATAAATAAGTAAAATGATATATACAGTATATAGGAAACAGGCGTGAACTGACTCAACATACTTCATCTATCCCACCAGACTCAGTCATATCCTTATACTCTTCCTTTCCTCCACTCCTACGCTCAAGACAGGCCTCTCCGCTCCAGGCCTTGCTCCCCTGCTTTTGTTCTTGGAACTGACAGAGCAATTATTCCTATCATCTGTCTAAATCTGTCTCTCCTTTTCTCTGAAATCTCTTTAGACACTGGATTCCTTTCAAGCCACTAGCAGTAACCTCCCCACTTTCCTACCTTAAATCCCTCCTCCTAGCAGAGGAGTCACAAAACTGTCTCCACTCCTTGAGTTCTGGGCACTCCTTGATCCCTAGTCCCTGGCTTCTTTCCTACTAGCCCACAAACATTACTGGAGTCTCAGTGTGCATCATCCTTCTTGCCATGTCTTGATGCAGACATATCCTAAACAGATACAAAAACTGTGCTCTTCGTAGCTACGTTTATTCTTCCTATTGGAAATCCTTTTTCCTTGAAACACTGCTCTCCACAGATTTGCCTTCTTGTTTTCATTGGGGTTTTGGTTTTATTGTTTTGTTCTTATTTAAAACACAAAGAGACAATGGATTACACAGGGTTGGGACATGTCCTCAATGGTACATCTCTTACATGCACACCAGCCAGTTTCCTGTCCTTGAGTCTTTGCTCTCTCGTGCGTCTTTGTATTTCCAAGTATTTCCCTAGTCCAGTGGTCGGCAAACTGCGGCTCGCGAGCCACATGTGGCTCTTTGGCCCCTTGAGTGTGGCTCTTCCACAAAATATCACATGCAGGCGCGCACGTACAGTGCGACTGAAACTTCATGGCCCATGCGCAGAAGTCGGTTTTCGGCTCTCAAAAGAAATTTCAATCGTTGTACTGTTGATATTTGGCTCTGTTGACTATTTGCCAACCACTGGTCTAAGACATCACCTAAAACACTGATGCTCAATAAAATTTGATAAACCCAAACAGCCAAGCTCCATTAAAGAAAGCAGTCACATAAGCTGGTTATGACTGAAATTGAATGCTCAACTTGGATGAGCTATTCCCTAAATCATCTCAAGAACTTAAGACTTCCATAATTACTTATAGAGATTACAATTCTATTCTCACAATTTTCCTTCCCAAGTAAACAGGTAAGCATTTTTAAATTACCATTTTAGATATGTGAGGTGTTAAAGAAAGAGAAAAGCTTAAAAATATTTTTTTAAAGGTGTAATTTCACCTTGAAAGCTGCTTCTTATTTGCTGACTTTTCAGGAGTCCTAGGCAACTTCATCTGTTTCTGGGGGGTATACAAAATGTTGTCTGTAGATTTCACCCTTGGGATTATCTGTCTCTCCATAACTTTTCCTCCATCTGATCCAAACTCCATGGGGTGTTTGTGAGAGGATTCGAAATCAATGAAGAAGACATTCTCTGAGTTATCTTTACTTTCACTATCTGATGAATACTCCAAAATTTCTGTAGAACTTGCCTGAAAAAATTAAGAGATATGCAATTAAATTTGAAGAATTCTTTATTCAAGTACTTATTTATACATGTCTATTATTCTATTCCCTTATAATTATAATTAGTAAATAACTTTAAACATACAGTATCTTAACCTTTGTACATACAGTAGCTTAAACTTCTATTTTGACATGAAATCCAAAATATCAGGCCATATAACCAAAGTCAAGATGAGATTAAACCAATTGTAAGCAAGATATTCTCTCATAGAATCCACCAAATTAGGTACAAATATTCAATCTTCCTTCAGTAAACTAACAGAAATGTGCCAGATAGTCAGTTTTGAAAACTGAACTAATAACACCAACCTAAATGGCCGATGAAAATCACTACAACCTAACACCTATTGGAAAACATGTAAATTTTTTTGGATTTTGAAATTTAATGTGAGGTAAATAATATTCAATATTTCTTATGAACCAAAGAAAACTGCCTCTTCATGTGTAAACTACTTAATTTACCAGAAGTCTCCAAGGGTAAAGATGAAAAGTAGACTTTCCAGCACAAATTCAATATAATATTTTCCAGAGACTAGTTTTAAATTGCTAATATCATCAGGAACTATATAAGAATATTAAGTCACTGCCTCTTTTTCCTAACATTTCCTAAAATATTTCTTTTTCCCCCAACTCAAATTTCTAAACTACCAAAATAATATTTTGAAAAATGGATTACAAACAGAAACTCACATCACATAGCCTAACTGGAGAGGAAAACCAAAACTTTCTTCTGTGATGTTCTCCATCTTTGTCCAGACACACACTAAAACTCTTAAATCTGGTATGAATTTTTATTTTCCCATCACTTGGCTTTGCAAGTCAGTCCCAGGTTGTTCTACTGTCAGCAACAATTCATCCTTCAACACCAATTTTTCAGTGTATTAGTGGCCCCTTTTAATTTAATACCTATACATTTTAAATTTACTAAATGTAAATTGTATATTTAGTTAAATGGATCTTCTGTGCCTGTATAATTTCATAGTGTAGTACGGGTCCCTCAGGAAGAGCTCTGTTTTGATAGCTCAACATGGATTGTGTCACTGGCACTGAAACAGGCACCTGGCTAAAGACAGTGAAGAGGCCACGGTATATATAAGGATTATTATCTGTGGGTATATGTGTACGCATGTGCATTGGTACATGGAGGGTAGCACTAGAATTTTCACCATTTGCTAATCTACATAAGACAAAAGGTTTATCACATTTGGCCCTTTAGAGGATTTTATAGTTACATCCTCTTTAAGAGCTAAAAAGGACATAACCAATCCCCATATCTCTTTCAAAAAACTGCTTGGGTAGTCACCTGTTACTAGGAACATTTAAAAGAAGAAAAAGTAAGTTAAAAAAACTCTAATAGCTTAGTTCCTCTACCCTTTTCACAATCTCAGTTACATGCCTAAATTACTGTAGGCAGGTGCTAATCAATAAATAAGCCCTGTGGTCACATGTTTCCCCTATAACCCAGCTTCTCAATAATAATTAACAATAGGCCATAAAAAAACCCACAATAATTTAGTTAGAAAATTAAGATGCTCGACACTAAAAACTTCATACATTACTTGAGAATTCCAGATTTAAATTCATCTTTTTGTTATGAAATGTCTTTTCATTTAGTTCCCTAAAGTTTTGCATTTCATCCTAGAACAGGGTTTCACAACCTCAGCACTGTTGCCATTTTTCTGAATAAGAGTGGGCTTCCTGTACAGGGGCACTGAGAAGTGGGTGAACCCCCACAAACTCTAAGCACGGGACCCCTCCCCACTCCCTGTCTCTGCCCTTCCCACCCTCTAACCCCACATGAGGAGAACTTCAGGCCCATAGGCCTCAGCCTCACATTCCTGGCCTCAGGGCCACCTACATTTCTCGATCCCCGACACTGGACACTCACGCTGTGACCGTCCCCAGCTGCCACCGACCCTACCTGAGCCAGCTTCTGTCTATGGGACTGAGCCCCAGTGGAAGGAAGAAGAGTGGTCCTTCCACTTGTCCCAGGCTCCTCGGCCTAGGACAGGAGTTAGGGACAAGGGGGAGGACCAGTGTGTGGGCGTCAGGGGGCCAGTGCCCACCTACACCCCCAGTGACCGAGGGCAAGCTCCTCAGAACCTGGCGAGAAAAGGCAAGCATGTCCACACCACCCTCAGGGCCACTCTATATTCTTGATCACCTGCTGGGGGAAGACTTCTGTGCTGCCCAACAATACCCCATGTTTGGGGCCCCTGAATGTCCATCTGCCCCACCAGGCCAACTCTGCACTCCATGGCGCACCCCACCTGGACGCTCCCTGGGTGCTACTAGGAAAGTAGAAACAGCAGGTGGGATGCCCCGTGTCAACCCTCTGCCATTAAATCCACAAAGAGAAAAACAAACAAAAAACACAACAAATAAATAATGCCTTTAGCAGTCAATCAAAAAGACAAACAATGCCTTAACCAGCACAGCAAATCATGTGTTCTTCACATAGGAATTTCTAAGAAGAAACGAAAGGCATAACAAACACCTTTAAGAAAAGACATCTAGAAGCCGTCACTTTAGGAGATTGTATTTTAGAACTCCACCCAAGCCCATTATCTCAGATGAATGTGGAGAAAGTCTCCTCACATGGACACACAGAACCACAGCTGACCAGTCACAGCTGTTTTAGCCCCAGCCTGACAGTCAAGAACTCATTTTCTTTGAGAAAGGATGTGTTTGTGTGTGTGCACGTGCATGCATGTGTATAGATGTGTGTGCTGGGGGTGGGCAGGAGAAGGCGGGGAAAAAATCAAAGATAGGTCAGAGGAGCCTGCAGCTTCATAAGCTCAAATTTATATTTTATATATTGTAGAATCAGACTAAAGAGAACGAAGAGCTTTAAGTTTTAGAATGATAAAGACTTGGTTTTGAATCACAACTCAGCTTTTTCATTGTTTTGAGACTTTGAACAAGTTACTTCACTGACTCTCCCATTCCTCAGTTTACTCCAAAAATGGAAAATTATTTCAGCAATATTTCAAGAATTACAGATAACAACTCTTTACTATAAAGTATTTCAAACACATAGAAAAGTATAAAAATATATAAAAATGCATGTTCTCATCGCCACCCTATCACCTTGCATCAAATCTTAACATGGTGCAAATCTTCCTTGGTAGCTTTTAATGATGCAGTTGAAATTTTCTGTATCTCTCTGTTCCATGTTCCTCCTTCCTAGAGGAGCTTTCTCCTGAGTCACATCCTGTTTTTATTTTTTAATCACACACACTAACACACACACACACACACACACACACACACACACACACACACAGACACACATATTATCTAGTACTATTTTGAAAGCTTTTAAATTTTATATATTATAAAATGGTGGTGTCTCAACACAACTCTAAATGACCTTACGTATTTTCCGGCGTATAAGACAACTGGGCTTATAAGACGACCCCCAACTTTTCCAGTTAAAATATAGAGGTTGGGATATACCCGCCCTATAAGATGACACCCGGCGTATAAGACGACCCCCGATTTTTGAGAAGATTTTCCTGGGTTAAAAAGTCATCTTACACGCCGGAAAATACGGTACTTTTTTTATCAATATAATTTTTTAAATATTTATCCATAAAGTTCTATTTCAGTGCTACCCAATACAAGAAACATACATAATTTCAAATTTTCTAGTAGCCAAATTAAGAAGATAAAAAAGAGGTGAAATGAACTGTAATAACACATTTTACTTAACCAAATATATCAAAATATAATTTCTTTTACTTCTTCGCTCTCATCAGAGTCACCTTTACCAGTCCCTTCATGGCAATGTCAGCTTTTGCTATCATGCACCTGAAAACTTGTCCAGCCTCTACCCATTACTCAGTTCCAAAGCCATTTCCTCATTTGAAGGTATTTGTTACAGCAGTACCCCACTTCTCAGAACCAATTTCTGCCCATTGTCTGCTCGGGTTGCCTTAGTAAAAAATCATAGACTAGGTGGCTTAAACAACAGACATTTATTTCTGTGGAGGCTGGAAGTCCAGGGTCAAGCTGCCAGCTGATTAAGTTCCTGGAGAGAGCTCTCTTCCTGGTTTGTAGTTGGCCACTTTCTTGCTGTGTTGGGGGTGGGGAGATAGCTCCCTCATGGCTCTTCTTATAAGGCCTATAATCCCATCATGAGGGCCCCAACCTCTAATCATTTCCCAAAGGCCCCATCTCCACATACTATCACATTGAGAGTTTGGGCTTCAACATACGGATTTGGAGTGGGGTGGATGGGATACAATTCAGCCTATAGCAGTCTCTTTTACACTTTTTAGTTTTTATCTGACAAGTATGAAATGGTATTTCACTCTTGTTTAAATTTGCATTCCCATGATTATTCACAGGATTTATCATCTGTGCACTTGTTCATTAGCTCTTCATAGTTCTTCTTCAGTGAACCGCTTATTTATATACTTTAACCATGTTTCTAGTAGGAGAGACAATTACTTTTTAATTACTCGGGTCTATGTGTTGCAAAGATGTGTCATCAGAAAATTTACAATTTAAAAGTGACAGAGGAATAAAAATAATATTGAATGTAAACTGTAATTGAAATTTTAAAAATAAATAGTTACAGAGGATGAACCACTATATAAAATTGACATCCTTTAAGAAAATGTTCTCAACCAAAGATTTTTAAACCATTATTATTACTGGTAGGCTGCTGAGTGCCACACAGTAACCTAATGTACTTGGGCAAAATTACTTTTCGTTGAAAATTTTTATTCTTTACCAAATCATTTTATTAGGAAACTAGAGGCCCGGTGCACGAAATTCGTGCACGAGGGGTGGGGTGTACCTCAGCCCAGCCTGCACCCTCTCCAATCTGGAACCCCTCAAGGGATGTCCAACTGCCCGTTTATGCCCGATCCTACTGGGCCTAAATGGGCAGTTGGACATCCCTCTCACAATCCAGGACTGCTGGCTCCCAACTACTCGCCTACCTGCCTTCCTGATTGCACCTAACTGCTTCTGCCCGCCAGCCTGATCACCCCCTAACCACTCCCCTGCCAGCCTGATTGATGCCTAACTGCTCAAATGCCAGCCTGATTGCCCCTAACTGCCCTCCCCTGCATGCTTGATCGTCCCCAACTGCCCTCTCTTGCAGGCCTCGTCCCTCCCAACTGCCCTCCCCAACTGCCCTCCCCTGCTGACCATCTTGTGTCCACAAGGGGCAGCCATCTTGTGTTGGAGTGATGGTCAGTTTGCATATTACTCTTTTATTAGATAGGATAGAGGCCTGGTGCATGGGTGGGGCCAGCTGTTTTGCCCTGAAGGGTGTCCCGGATCAGGGTGGGGGTTCCCTTGGGGCGTGGGGCGGCCTGGGCGAGGGGTCTGTGCTGGTTTGCAGGCCGGCCATGCCCCACCCCGGCGACCCAAGTGGAGGCCCTGGTATCTGGGATTTATTTATCTTCTATAATTGAAACTTTGTAGCCTTGAGCAGAGGCCAGGGCAGGCCAGGGCAGGCGGGAAGCTTGGCTTCCTCCATTGCTTGAGGAAACCCAAGCCTCCTGCTTGCTCCAGCTCCGTGGCTGCCGCCATATTTGTTGGGTTAATTTGCATACTTGCTCCTGATTGGCTGGTGGGCATGGCTTGTGGGCGTAGCGGAGGTACAGTCAATTTGCATGTTTCTCTTTTATTAGATAGGATGGATTACTTTCCTCGGATGCTGGATTTCAAGTACCAAAATAAAGATTTAACTTGTTTTCTCTTAAAAGAATTATATTTTCTCCTGCTTCCTTTGGACAGCTAAATAATGCCACCCTCTAAAAAGTTTCATGTAAGAATACTTCATTCAGGTATATAGCCCAGTTACAGAAATAATACATTAGAATAAATTAGGATCTTTGATAGAAAAATTATTATAACAGTCAAATTCATAAAGTCAAAAAGTAACTATGTGGCTATGATCATGATTTGCTCAAGTTTAAAATATAATAAAAGCATTAATATTATGATTCTTTTTATCCAATGAACTTTAGAACTAGGAGTCTCCTGAATTAATGATTAAATATCACAAACCACAAGATTAAGATATGAGCCCAGCTGGCATGGCTCAGTGGCTAAGGGTCAAACTATAAACTAAGAGGTCATAGTTCAATTCCTGGTCAGGGCACATGCCCGGGTTGCAGGCTCGGTCCCCAGTGGGTGGCATGTAGGAGGCAGCCGATCAATGATTCTCTCTCATCATTGATGATTCCATCTCTCTCTCCCTCTCCTTTCCTCTCTGAAATCAATCAATATATATATATATATATATATATATATATATATATATATATATATATATTTTTTTTTTTTTTTTAAAGATTAAGATGTGAGCAAGGAGTAGTTCCTGTGAAATCAGTCATCAAAGGCCAGGACCACATTCTAATCTGTCTGTGGCTGAAGCCACTGGCAATTTATCAAAACTATAGTGTTCAACATTGATTCAGTTTCCAAAAATTAGCAATACTGCTGTGGTAGACATCTGTCATAATTTCTTCCTGACTCTTCTTTTCAGAGAACAAACCACCTATCCCTGTAGAGGACAGCCTACAACCTCTGAGCAGCCACAGGGATGGCCACGAAGGTCTAAGCAGCCATGTGTCTACTATGATTGGCCTAAGGTAGACAACTGGTCAAAACTGAGCCAATCAGATTCATTTTCTCCAGATTTTGATTTGAGAGATTACAGTGTCTGGGAAGTACAAGCTAGGACACATACTAATAATGAATCTCTGAATGAAAGATGATGAGTTCCTCCTGGTGAGGGTTCCAGAGCTGCCCTGAGGCCCAGTTCACCTTTTCACCTTTATTTTAGACTAGAGGCCTGGTGCATGAATTCGTGCACTGGTGAGGTTCCTCGGCCTGGCCTGTGGAATCAGGCCAAAACCGGCTCTCCGACATCCCCTGAGGGTTCCTGGATTGCGAGAGGGCACAGGCCAGGCTGAGGGACTCCACCGGTGCACGACTGGGGCCGGGGATGGACACAGGAGGTTGGCCAGTCGGGGAGGGACCGCAGGAGGACTCCAGGGCGTGTCCGGCCCATCTAGCTCAGTCCCCATCGGCTGGGCCCCAGCAGCAAGCTAACCTACCAGTCAGAGTGTCTGCCCCCTGGTGGTCAGTGCCCATCATAGCAACTGATTGACCAGTTGACTGTCTGTCCCCTGATGGTTAGTGCACATTATAGCGAGCGGTTGAGTGGCCTTAGCATATCATTAGCTTATTATGGACTAGCGGATGACCAGACAACCAGACACTTAGCACATTAGGCTTTTATTATATAAAATATTTTTGGTTTTATATATAAGATTTATATAAATATATGAATAAATTATATATTAATCAATAATTACATATAAAATATACAAGTTATATGTAAAATATAGTTGTCTATTAATATATCCAGTTATAAACAAGTATATACTTTTACATATATAAAAGATACATACTATATATGTACATATTTACATATATACATATACATACATACATATATGTGTGTGTACATGTGTGTGTGTGTGTGTGTGTGTGTGTGTGTATGGTGTCCCAAAAATATATACATGCACTTTGAATAATTATAAAGGCAGTGTTTATTAAAATACATTTTATTTTCAAAATTGAGCTATCAGATGTTGAAGTGTGTATACATGTTTTTGGGACACCATATATATATTGGGTTGACCAGCCAACTGTCTGCCCCCGGGTGGTCAGTGCACATCATAGCAAGCGGTTGAGCAGCCTTAGCATATCATTAGCATATTATGCTTTGATTGGTTGAATAGACAACTGGACACTTAGCATATTAGGCTTTTATTATATAGGATTCCTCAGAATATACAAGCACGAATCCAGTAAATTTCCTCTTCCTCTTAAACTAGGTAGATTTGTTTTCTGTTACTTGCAACCATCTGCTAAATACTTTCAAATAGAGAAAACGTTCCATTAAACTAATATTAATACAGTATGCACTAAGTGTAAGGCTAATGCAAGATAGAAAATTTAATGAGACATAGTTCCATAAAGAGCTTGAAATCAAATAAAGGAGATATTAAAAACATGGCTCACACTAAATGTTTTGAATGGGTAAACAATGAAGCTTTTATTTCCGACTATTTTGAAATTAGCAGACACACTGGAAGAAATAAAACCTCTACTAGGTTTCAAAGGATTGGAAAATTCTTAACAGATGAAGATGAGAACAGAGAGAACAAGGCATATAAGGCAAGAAAGTACAGTGGATACTTGAGATACACAGACAAGTCCAGACAAATGAAAGTTTAGAGTTTACAGGAAGCAAGAGACCATAATACAAACAATATAAGGTGGGGCAAAAGAGGTTTACAGTTGTTCGTGTGGAAAACAATACAATAATAAATAAATAATAATACAAGAATAAACTCTGTTTTGCATACCCACAACTGTAAACCTACTTTGCCACACCCTGTATAATCCTCCAGATGGGGTATGTGTGTGCAGAGAGAGCACACACGTTTTCTTACATCAAGATAAATCAGCACTCCCATCAAAAATGGGGAATGTATTGTCCAGGAAAGAATCTTGTAAGAGAATACAGCGTTTAAATAATTAAAGAGCTACACTGAACTGGCGTGTCCCATTTCCTGTAAATCAAATCTTAACCTAATTCCATGTATGAAAGTTTACATGTACAGAGTCCTCTTAGATAAAAACTGTGTCTACTAACAAAGTAAAAAAGCAGTCAGTCTAACTGCAAGATTAAGCAGTGCCTCTGTGGTAAAGCTACCTCCACAACATATGAAATAAATTAGCCAGATGAATCACTGCTCTGCCAGAAATTACATCTTTTCATTCTAAAATTTATGAATAAGTCACACAAAGAGCAAGAGTGGAATATCAGTAATAAATGATCACTTCCTTATTTTTATTTTTTTATTTTTTTAAATATATTTTATTGATTTTTTACAGAGAGGAAGGGAGAGGGATAGAGAGTTAGAAACATCGATGAGAGAGAAACACCGATCAGCTGCCTCCTGCACACCCCCCACCGGGGATGTGCCCGCAACCAAGGTACATGCCCTTGACCGGAATCGAACCCGGGACCTTTCAGTCCGCAGGCCGACGCTCTATCCACTGAGCCAAACCGGTTTCGGCACTTCCTTATTTTTAAATGATACCTTTCTAGCTAAATCCTTTTTTAATCAGCTGGTAAAAAAAAGTAACTAAACTAAAATCGTTCCTTGAAATAACCAATTATAAAACAAAGAACAGCTCACCAGGCATATTTCATGCAAAAACAAAAGTCTCACAGACCCTGGTTTAAGCCTAGGCGAGAAGGCATGGGTGGTTGCTTCAGTGAAGACACCGTGTGCACCTGCTGCCATGGGGCAGGTGCTGGCTGTGCCCTGATTCACACAGCCAGGCCTGCTTCCCCAGGCCACATCCTGCAGCACACTGGTTTCTGCTCTCTGAGGCTTCCCAGCCAATATTGACTAGGCCCAGACCTGCCTTATAGAATCTTATGAGATCACTGAGAGCCAGGCTGAATTCACCATGTTAATTCTGGGTTCAGCCTCCCTTTCTTAAAGTCACACTACTAATGAGAACAGTCAGTAGCATTTTAAGGAAATAAAATGAGAATTATAAGGCCCTGCCTGCTTAGAAACTTTTAAATCCAAAGAGTTACAAGGTGGGGACAATAGCAAAAATCAGAAGATAAGCCATTGTAGCTGTGGCAAGTCAAATCACCAAAATCAAGATACCTCTTAAAAATCAGGGGAAATGAAAGAGTGCTAGAGGCTGATAAACCAGCAAATTTAGTTAGCAAATGCTTTCATTTCCACTCCAGTTGTAAAATGGAATTTACTACAAATCAATTGAGGGCCTGCTATGTAAGTATCAAGAATCACTCTGGCTACAATGGATGTAGTGGGAGAGGACACCAAAATAATTACTTATGCAGTCTTTAAATTCCAGCGGAATCCCCCCCCCCGCCTCCCCCTCCCCCCCTCTCTCTCTCTCACACACACACACACACACACACACTAAATATGTGGGTTAGTCTCTGGCGATTTATCAAGAACTGCACTGATTGTATGAAAAAGAACAGCAAAACCAAAAGAATACCTCAAACCCCCAGTTACTAACAGAACTTTATTTACTATTGGGATTAAAAATCAATAAAAGCAACATAAGTCTAGGCAACAAAGAGTCTTAAACTACTGACAGGAGATATACGCTCCCTCTCTATTTGGTGTGCGTGTTGTAACTGAAACTTTATTCGTGAAAATCAGATAGAGAGGGAAAACAAAAGCTATAGATTTTCTCACACATTGAAAAGAAGACAAAACACACCCATCTTTCCTGAGGTAAACAGGTTTAACAAGCTACACCCATGGGTACACCTCTGCAAACACTTGGCTTGTCTTTCCTGAACTAAATATGTTTCCAACCTCAAATTCCAGCCTGATGAGAACAAGAGAACTCAAGTTCTATCAATGTGGGTTCACAAAGCGCCATTCCACCACATAATGTCCAAAGCATCCGCTCTGAAGAGCCCCAGGAGAAAAAAAACACAAACAAACAAACAAACAAACAAACAAACAAACAAAAAAACAGCCATGGCAAAGGCATCTTAAGAGAAAGGGGAAAAAAGAGAAATTACAAGGCTCAAGAAGAAACCTCCTGGGTCAAAGTTCACCTAGCAGCTGCTGAGCCCAGTGGAGAAGAGCAGAGTTTGCCTGAGGCCAAGCAGACTCCACAGCACCTGCCCGGAAATACTAGGTGTACCGGTTAATAATGCGGATTTTTTTCAATAGCTGGAGTCACACATATGTTGATACTAGAGGCCCGGTGCACGAGGGGGGGGGGAGGGGGGAGCGGGGGGGGGGAGGTCCCTCAGGCCAGCCTGCACCATCTCCAATCTGGGACCCCTCGAGGAATGTCCCTCTCACAATCCAGGACTGCTGGCTCCCAACTGCCCACCTGCCTGCCTTCCTGATTGCCCCTAACCAGATTTGCCTGCAAGCCTGATCACCCCCTAACCACTGCCCTGCCAGCCTGATTGATGTCTAACTGCTCCCCTGCCAGCCTGTTTGCCCCCAACTTCCCTCCTCTGCTGACCTGGTCACCCCTAACTGCCCTCCCCTGCAGGCTTGATTGCCCCCAACTGCCCTCCCTTGCAGGCCTGGTCCCTCCCAATTGCCCTCCCCTGCTGGCCATCTTGTGGTGGCCATCCTGTGTCCACATGGGGGCAGGATCTTTGACCACATGGGGGCAGCTATCTTGATCTTGTTTGTTGGAGTGATGGTCAATCTGCATATTACTCTTTTATTAGATAGGATAGAGGCCTGGTGCATGGGTGGGGGCCAGCTGGTTTGCCCTGAAGGGTGTCCCGGAGCAGGGTGGGGATTCCCTTGGGGCATTGGGCAGCCTGGGCAAGGGGCCTGTGGTGGTTTGCAGGCCGGCCATGCCCCCCGGCGACCCAAGCAGAGGCCCTGGTATCTGGGATATATTTATCTTCTATAATTGAAACTTTGTAGCCTGGAGCAAAGCCAAGCCTTCTGCTCACTCCGTGGCTGCTGCCATTTCTGTTTGGATTTGTTTACCTTCTATAATTGAAACTTTGTAGCCTTAAGCTGAGGCCTGGGCCGGCCAGGGCAGGTTGAAAGCTTGGCTTCCTCGGTCGCCGGGGGCAACCCTAGCCTGCTATCTCCAGCTCCGTGGCTGCCGCCATTTTTCTTGGGATTTATCTTCTATAATTGAAACTTTGTATTCTTGATTGGAGACCTGGGCCCGCCAGGGTGTGTGGAAAGCTTGGCTTCCTCTATTGCTGGGGAAACCCAAGCCTCCCTCCTGCTCTCTGTGGTGGCAGCCATCTTGGTTGGGGTTAATTTGCATACACACACTGATTGGCTGGTGGGCGTGGCTGGTGGGTGTAGCGGAGTGATGGTTAATTTGCATATTACTCTTTTATTAGGTAGGATATATGCAATTTTATATGTATGCTATTTGTATTGACAACAAGCTTCAAAACTTCATATGTCAAATTTGCTGAAGGTGTTAACATCATAGGTATTTTTACACTTTTAAATTTAAAAAATGTTAAATTTCATGCCAAAAAAGGAGCATTTATGGCAAGATTTAATTCATTACTTTATTTTGAAGAAAAGTGCTGCTGAATACTTCGGGAAGCTTATGGTGAACACGCTTCATCTCAAAATACTTGTGAAAGCTGGTTGAAACGCTTTAAAAGTGATGATTTCGATGTGAAAGACAAAGATGTCCAGGTCAATCATAAAAGTTTGAAGACCAACAATTACAAGCATTATTGGATGAAGATGTGTGTCAAACTCAAAAACAACTTGCAGAAAGATTAAACGTTGCTCAGCAAACAATTTCTGATCATTTAAAAGCAATGGGAAAGATTTGAAAGGAAGGAAAATGGGTGCCATATCAACTGAATGAAAAACAAATGGAAAACCGAAAAGTCATCAGTAAAATGTTGCTTCAACAGCACGAAAGTTTTTTTTGCATCGAACTGTGACTGGCGATGAAAAATGGATTTATTTTGAGAATCCCAAATGCACAAAATCATGGGTTGATCCAGGTCAACCATCAACATCAACTGCAAGGTCAAATTGCTTCAGAAAGAAGACAATGTTCTGCGTTTGGTGGGATCAGGAAGGTGTGGTGTATTATGAGCTTCTAAAACCAGGTGAAACCATTAATATTGTTTGCTACCAACAACAAATAATCAATTTGAACCACGCTTTGATAGTGAAATGACCAGAATGTGCCAGAAGACACGGCAAAGTAATTTTGCTTCATGATGACGCACCATCACACACTTCAAAGCCAGTTAAAGACACGTTAAAAGATCTTGCCTGGGAAGTATTAACCCACCCGCCATATTCACCAGACCTTGCTCCTTCAGAGTACCACTTGTTCTGATCGATGGCACATGCACTTTCTGAGCAGCACTTCAAAACATATGAAGAAGTGTCAAATTTGGTCTCTGAATGGTTTGCCTCAAAACAAGAAAAGATCTATTGGGACGGTATCCACAAATTACCTGAAAGATGGGGGCAATGTGTAGCTAGCAGTGGACATTAGTTTGAATAAAGCACTTCTGATGTTTCTCTTGAAATTATTGTGATTTCTTTGATTACAAAATCTGCATTATTAACTGGTACACCTAGTAGGTCCATGGGGTTCGCTACAGTGACTACAGAGTACAAGAAAGAAAAGCAGTTCTGCCCACACGGTGTGGCTCAGTGGATAGAGCGTCGGCCTGCGGACTGAAGGGTCCCAGGTTCGACTCTAGTCAAGGGCATGTGCCTTGGTTGTGGGCACATCCCCAGTAGGAGGTGTGCAGGAGGCAGCTCATCGATGTTTCTAACTCTCTATCCCTCTTTCTTCCTCTCTGTAAAAAACCAATAAAATATATATTTTTTAAAAAGCAGCCCTTTCTCCGAGGAAAACAGTGTATGGCTGTGGAATAAGGATACAGTCTGTGATAAAACCTGTCTGGCCATTCTCTCTGTTTCAAAACAAGTTGAGAGAAAGACAGCCCTGAGTCTTTCTGCAACACCGCCTCCAGCAGACACCGTCAGGAGCAGCACACTTTGTCCCTGGTCTGCTGGAGGCTGAAGGGCCATCCAACTCAAACCTATACTCATAACCGGGACCTCAAAATTAATAGAGGAGCAAAAAGATGACAGCATGTTCTAAAAAATTAATGCTTATTTATGTAAATGAATCCAGAAGGCAAGACACGGGCTTTTCTGGTTATAAGCCAGGGAAATAGATGGGTGTGTGCTGGGCACTGCAGCTGCATTACAGGGAAGCAAGCAGTTCCAAGCTTGTGCCCTGCCCGCTTTGGACAGGTTGCCAGGGGCCAGGCATGCACAGTAACTAACACTGGCTTGCACCAGAGAACCTCCCAGGAGGCCCGGGAACCACACACCAAGTGGCCAGCTTCGGAAAACATCAGAGCAAGATCCAGCGAGCTCCACAGTAGGCACCAAAATCTGCTGAGGCAAACTCCACCTTTTTAAAAAATCTTTTCTTTTTATTTCATTGTTCCTTCTCTTTTTTCTTTCATATCTCTTATCTCTCTCCTTTTCGTTCTATTTTTTCCTCTTTTCTTTTTTATTCATTTTTTCTTTTCATATTCTGTATTTTCTTTCATTTATTATGAACACTTTCTAATTACTATTTTTATGTTATTAATTTTTTTCTTTTTAATATTATTTTTCTTTTTTCTCCCTACTTTCATTTCCTATTTTCTTTTTTCTCTTTTTTATATTCTTCTCTAATTCTTTATTCCTCTTGTCACTTAATGTTTTTTTCAATCCATTGTTACTTTTCTTTTTCTTTTTGTTGTTATTGTTGAGTTTTTATTCCATATTGTTTGCAGTCTGATGTTGTTTTGTCTTCCTTTGTTCTGTCAACACCTGCACAACAGTTTACATGAAGTGGTCAGTATTGAATCTCGCAGTCAGCCAGACCAAGGGCCGCACCCACACACAAATGGGGCAACAGCAATCAGGACCCAATTGCAACAGGAGGGCCTACATAATCCACACAAGTGAGATTCCTAGAGCACCCAGCTTAGGTGGATCAAAGAGATTATACCACTACACTGGGTCCCACAGAACAACGACTACAGAAAGGCACCCCATCAAGACTGGAAATTATAACAGTACTATCTACATAGAAGCAAACAAAAAAAAAGAAACAGCAAAAATTAGGAAACAAAGAAACAGGCCCCAAATGAAAGAACAGGACGAAACTCCAGAAAAAGAACTAAATGAAATGGAGGCAAGCAATTTATCATGAATTCAAAGTAATGATTTTAAGAATGTTCAACAGCATGAAAAAGCACATAGAAACCATGAAAAATAACCAGTCAAAAATGAAGAATAACCAGTCTGAAATAAAGAATACTAAGAAGAAATATACAGTAGGTTAGATGAAGCAGAGGATCAAATCAGCAAATTAAAAGACAAGACAGAAAAAAACCCACTCAATCAGAACAGCAAAGATAAAAAAGAAAAAGCATGAGGATAGTTTAAGGGAACTTTGGGATGACATCCACATTATAGCAGTATCACAAAGAGAAAAGAGTGAGCAAGGAATAGGGAACCTGTTTGAAGAAATAGTAACAGAAAACTTCTATAACTTGATGAAAGAAAGAGTCACACAAGTTCAGGAAGCACAGTAAGTCCCAATTAAGATGAATCCAAAGAGACCCACACCAGGACACACCACTATTAAAATGTCATAGGTCAGTGGTCAGCAAACGACGGCTCACAAGCCACATGCGGCTCTTTGGCCCCTTGAGTGTAGCTCTTCCACAAAATACCATGTGCGGGTACGCACGTACAGTGCGATTGAAACTTCGTGGCCCATGCGCAGGAGTCCATTTTCGGCCTGGGCGAGTCTATTTTGAAGAAGTGACGTTAGAACAGTCAAGGGGCCAAAGAGCTGCATGTGGCTCGCGAGTCGCGGTTTGCTGACCACTGGCATAGGTTAAAAAGAGAGAATCTTAAAGGCAGAAAGAGAGAGAGACAGTTATCTAAAAGGGAGTTTCCATAAGGCTGTCAGCTGGTTTCTCAACAGAAGGGATTGGCATGAAATATTCAAAGTAATGAAAAGGAAGGATCTGAAACCAAGACTACTCTACCCAGCAATGATATCGTTTAAAATTGAAGGTGAAATAAAGAGGTTCCCAGACCAAAAAAAAAAAAAAAAAAAAGAAGCTAAAGGAATTCATTGCCACCAAACTAGCATTGCAAGAAATGTTAAAGGGACTGCTTTAACAACAAGAAGAAAATAGGCATAAGGAATAAAAATGTCAATGAATAACCTTAAACTATCAAAAATAACCTTAAGTGTAAATGGATTAAATGCTCCATTAAAAAGACATGGGGTAGCTGAATGGATAAGAAAACATGACCCATAAATATGCTGTCTACAAAAGACCCACCTCAGAGCAAGACTCACACAAGATAAAATAGGAGAAATGGAAAAATCATTCCATGCAAATGGAAACCAAAAAAAGCTGGGGGTACCATTATTTATATCTGACAAAATAGATTTCAAAACAAAGGCCACAAAAGAGACAAAGATGGTCACTACATAAAATACTAGAAGTATCCATTCAACAAAAGGATATAACATATATTCACCTAATATAGGAGCACCTAAATATATAAAAAGAAAACTCCTTTCAGGGAAGACATCAATAGCAATATTGATGTGGACTTTCAGGGAGACATCAATAGCAATACACCCATAGTAGAAGACTTTAGCACCCCACTGATATCACTGGATAGATCTCCCAGACAAAATAATCAACAAGAAAACAGAGACCTTCAACGACACACTAGATCAGATGGATTTAAATTGCAACAAAAAAATTAAAATACTTAGGTATACACTTAACCAAGTATGTAAAAGGCCTACACTTGAAAAACTATAGGACATTAAAAAAATAAAAGAAGTTGAGGAAGATACAAACAAGTGGAAACATAAACCATGTTCGTGGATTGGAAAAATTTAACATCATTAAAATATCCATACTACCCAATTCATATAGTATTACCCATATAGTATTAACACAATCCCTATTAAAATACTAAGGCATACTTCACAGACCTAGAACAAATATTCCAAAAATTTATATGGGGGGAAAAAAAAGACCCCAAATAACTACAGCAATCTTGAGAAAGAACAAAGTTGAAAGAATCACAATACTGGATATCAATCTATACTACAAAGCCACTGCAATCAAAAGAGTCTGGTACTGGTGTAAGAACAGGCATAGAGACCAATGGAACACAACAGAGAGCCCAGAAATCAACGCATGCCTTTACAGTAAATTAATATTTGACAAAGGAGGCAAGAGCAATAAATGGTGCTGGGAAAATTGGACAGGTACATGCAGAAAAATTAGACTACCAACTTACATCACACACAAGAATAAACTCAAAATGAATTAAAGACTTAAACTGAGGTCACAAAATAATAAAAATCCTAGAACATATTGGCAAGTAAAATTCCACACATCTCACATAGCAGTATTTTTGCCGGTACATCTCCTAGGGCAAGAGAAAGAAAGATTAAAAGAATCAAATGGGAAAACATCAAACTAAAAGGCTTCTACCCAGCAAAAGAAACCATCAACAAAACAAAAAGGGGACCTATTGTATAGAACGTATTTGCCAATGATACATCTGATAAGGGGTAATTTCCAAAATATATAAGGACTCATACAACTCAACACCAGAAGACAACCCTCAACCTTTTAAAAATCATCCTCACAAAATTTCTTTAAGATAAATTAAGGCAATGCCCTAGCTGGTTTGGCTCAGTGGATAGAGTGTCGGCCTGTGGACTGAAGGGTCCCAGGTTCGATTTCAGTCAAGGGCACATGCCCAGGTTGCAGGCTCAATCCCCAGTGGGGGACGTGCAGGAGGCAGCCGATCAATGACTCTCATCATTGATGTTTCTGTCTCTCTCTCCCTCTCCTTTCCTCTCTGAAATCAATAAAGATATATTAAAAAAAAAAAAAGATAAATGAAGGCAAACTGAATAAACTGATACAGAGGAAGATTAAATGATTTAAATGTAATGGTCCAGAGTCACACAACAGGTTAAGGGATAATCTCAGCAATCCACACTACTTACTTAGCATTCTCCACACACTATTCCAGGCTCTGTCTAGAAAATAATGCCAACTAAAAGAATAAGGGGAAATTAGAAAACACACACACACACACACACACACACACACACACACACACACAGTATTGGGCAAAAGTAGGTTTACAGTTGTAAATACGTGAAACATGTTATTCTTGTATCGTTATTTATGTATATTGTATTATTGTCCAGACAAACAACTGTAAACCTACTTTTGCCCAACACTGTATATTTAACTTCAAGTGCTACAAATACGCCAAAAGGCAAAATGAATGACCTCTAAAGAAGAAATTTGTCCTGTGTATTTTTCCATAACCATGGCTTTCAATAAAGATGAACCAGTAAGGCCATTAATATTAAGGAACCTAAAAGGCATAATGTTTCATAATGCTTATTTCATCACTATTTCAATAACTGAAAGATAATGTATAGTAAATAATACACTTATTATATGATCCTTATTGGTCACAATGAGCTAAAACAATATTATGGAGATAAGTCATCTCTGAAAACTATTACTCTTTAACAATCATGCAAGAACATAAATTGAAAAAAATGTCAGACTGTTTTAGCTTCAACAAAAACTAGAAACAGCAAAGGTAGTCCTGGAAACCTCACCCTTGTGAACATACTTAGTTTAAAGTGGAATTCAAACAAAACCATGTTTATCCATCCTATATAATAAAAGCCTAATATGCTAAGTACCCGGTTGTCTGTTCAACCAATCAAAGCGTAACATGCTAATGATATGCTAAGGTCACTCAACCACTTGCTATAACATACACTGATCACCAGGGGGCAGACAGTCGGCCAGTCGACCAGTCACTATGACGTGCACTGACCACCAGGGGGAAGATGCTCCAACCGGTAGGAAGGATCTGAGGTCCGGCTGATCGGGACTGAGCAAGACAGGCCAGACACGCCCTAGAGCCCTCCCGTGGTCCCTCCCCAGCTGGCCAATCTCCCACATCCCTCCCGGGCCCCAATCATGTACTGGTGGGGTCCCTCGGCCTGGCCTGTGCCCTCTTGCAATACGGACCCCTTGGGGGATGTTAGAGAGTCGGTTTCAGCCCCATCCCGCAGGCCAGGCTGAGGGACCCCACTGGTGCATGAATTCCTGCACTGGGCCTCTAGTCATATTAATAAGTTATCCTGGAGTTGACTTACAAAGTTTTGTAGGTATCTTTTTTTACTTGAAAATAAGATTATACTGACACAAATAATCAAGTTACTAAAAGTACATATCTACAATATAATTATAACTAGCAGAACATTTATAACTGGAAAACAATTTGTATTTGTTTCTGACCAGAAATTGTGTTTCTGAATATACTTATTACGGTATTCAGGAAAAGCGTTAACTCAGAAGGACCTGTTTTCCTGAATGGCTCCTGACTGGCACATGGGAATTGAGCTCTTGGAGTATTCTGATACAAATGTTTTGCAGGCTCAGTACCTTGGCCACACTGTACTATTCTGTTTAGATACTCTGCAAACAATGGAACTCACGGTGGACATCTGATTTACTTCTGGGGTACTGTAGTTGTGGTCACTGCAGTCAGTCATGCAAGTACTGTCACCTACATGACGGAACCTGATAGAAACCAACTGAGCTTCCCTGGTAGACATGTTACAGTTCATTACTAGATGAATTATGTTCTGTTCAACTTCCCAGGGAGAGGATTCTTGGAAGCTTGTGAAAGGTTTCCTCTGACTGCTGAATTTGCTTTGCATCCTTTGTCGTAATAAACCGTAACCTTAAGTATACTGACTTGCACGACCAATAATTTCTTCCAGCAAATCACTAAACTTGGCAATGGTCTTGGGTACCCTAGATGCATAGAGTTTATAGGATTCTATTAATTTGAACACATTTCCCAACATTTGAAAAGAGTTCCACACTATCCTGGAAATTGGGTATGCCTGGCTATATTTCTTTTAATAACATATTCAAGTCTTAGAGGGATTGGTCCCTATCCCTGGAAGCCATGGAAGGTTAGATGAATATGGTGTTAAAGCAAACCACTGTCCATAACAAGGGTAGACAAATTTTTCTGTAGAGGACCATATAGTATTTTAGGCTTTGTGTGCCATACAGTCTTTCATAAATACTCAACTCTGCCACTGTAGCATGAGAGTAAACACAACAACAAATAAATTAATGAGGGTGGCCACATTCCAATAAAACCTTATTTGCAAAGGTAAGGGGCTTGATTTGGCCTTCAAGTTCTAGTTTGCCAATACCATTTCAGAAAATCTGAGCTTCAATAAAATTATTTTTCTCAGTTTCTTTTCTGAGTAGTTGTAGCGGGGGAAAAAGGGATAGAAGACCACACATGGGGGATAAATGGTGACAGAAAAAAATAAATTAAAACAAACAAAATTACAGGTATAAAGGTATTATAGAGGTATGCAGGACAGTAAATTACTACTATATTTCATAATATAGTATATTATATTATAATGATCTACACTAATAAAAGAGTAAGATGCAAATTGACCATACCTTCGTGACACCCACCAGCCAACCAGGATTATGCAAATTAACCCAACAAAGATGGCAGGTTAATTTGCATATGCAGGCACCAAGAAGCCGGGGGTGGGGCGGGACACTTCACCCCAGCCACTCCGGGCCTCTGGGCAGCGTGGGAAAGCAGAAAGGCAGCTCCAGCCGTAGCAAAGGTGGTGGAGGCAACCAGGGTAAGGAAGATCAATTCTTGTACGAATCTTCATGCATTGGGCCTCTAGTATATTATAAAAATACTAGAGGCCCGGTGCATGAAATTCGTGCACAGGATGGGGGAGGTCCTCTTAGCCCAGCCTGCACCCTCTCCAATCGGGGACCCCTTGGGAGATGTCCGACTGCCGGTTTAAGCCCGATTCTGGGGATTGGGCCTAAAAAGGCAGTCGGACATCTCTCTCAAAATCCGGGACCACTGGCTCCTAACTGCTCACCTGCCTGCCTGCCTGGTCGCCCCTAACTGCCCCCCCACCCCCTGGCCTGGTTGCCTTACTGCCCCCCCCCGCCAGCCTGGTCACCCCCAACTGCACACCCCTGCTGGACTGGTTGCCCCTAACTGCCCCCCCCCCACCAGCCTGGTCACCCCTTACTGCACCCCCCTGCCAGCCTGGTCGCCCCCAACTGCCCCCAATGTGGACCTGATTGTCCCATGCAGCCTGCCGCTCGGTCGTTTGGTCGCCCCTCACTAACCCCCCTGCTGGCCTGGTCGCCCCACGCAGCCTGCTAACCGGTCATTTGGTTGCCCCTCACTAACCTCCCTGCCAGCCTAGTCACCCCACGCAGCCTGTTTGGTCATCCATTTGGTTGCACTGGTCATTTAGGCTTTTATATAGATAGACTAGTAGCCCGTTGCAGGAAGATTCCTGCAATAGGGCTTCCTGCTGCGCTCTCCCCCGCCCTGCCTGCTTCTCTTCCTTCTCCCCCGCCCCGCCTGCTTCTCTTCCTTCTCCCCCGCCCTGCCTGCTTCTCTTCCTTCTCCCCCGCCCTGCCTGCTTCTCTTCCTTCTCCCCCAGCCTGCCTGCTTCTCTTCCCTCTCCCTGCCCCATCTGCTTCTCTTCCTTCTCCCCCAGCCCGCCTGCTTCTCTTCCTTCTCCCCCGCCCTGCCTGCTTCTCTTCCTTCTCCCCCAGCCTGCCTGCTTCTCTTCCTTCTCACCTGCCCCACTTGCTTGCTTCTCCGCAGCTTCACTCCCTTCTGCAGCGCTTGGCTTCTTTCTACGCTGTCTTGATATGCAAATCAACCTCCATCTTGGTTGGGTTAATTTGCATACTCACCCTGATTGGCTGGTGGGCATGGCTTGGCATGGTGAAGGTGCGGTCAATTTGCATATTGCTCTTTTATTAGGTAGGATAATAATAAACAAAACAAAGAAAAATACCAAGATTTCTTTTCTGATCACTCAATGTACCTTTATATGCTTCAATAAAAAATTCAAATCACCCGTCAGAAGTATAAATAAATGTTAAAATTCAATGTGAGCTCAATATAATACCAGAAGTTAGGAAGAGAAAACTCAAGTGTAAATCTCTGCTCACTGGTACTGAGACTCACATCTAGACGCTGATGTTTCCTGCCACTGGCTTTCTATTGCTCCAGAACAGATCAGCACAAACTCAGAGGTTTAAAGCAACACCTATTATTAGTTCCCAGTTTTCTTATTCAAAGTTTATCTTGGTAATCATGAGTCCAGGCATGTCGTGCTGGGTCCTCTAATCAGAGTCTTCCAAGGCTAAAATAAATGTATTTATTTTTCAATTACAGTTGACACAATATTTTATTAGTTTCAGGTGTACAACATACTGATTAGATGTTTACATAAGCTATGAAGTTATCACCTTGATAATGCTATTACCCATCTGACATCATAAAAGTTATTACAATAATATTAACTATAGTCCATGTCTTTAATCCCCATGACTGTTTTTATAACTGACAGTTTGTACTTTTTAGTGCACTCACCTTTTTCACCCAGGCCACAAACCCCTGCCATCTGGCAACCATCAATTTATTCTTTGTATCTATAACTTTGTTTGTTTTGTTTGCTTGTTTGCTTTTTAGATTCCACATATAAGTGAAATCAAGTACTTGTCTTGCCCTGTCTGATTTATTTACTTAGCATTATACCTTCTAGGTTCATCCATACTTTTGCAAATGGCAAGATTTCATTCTTAGGGCTGAATAATATTACATTTTATATATGTACCACTTCTTATTTATCCATTCATTTATTGATGGACACTTAGATTGCTTCCATATCTTGGCTATCTATTCTATAATAATAAAAGGGTAATATGCTAATTAGACCGGACGTGATTCCTGACGAAGCCAGGCCTGGAGTCCCGGGTGCCTGCCGGCGGCTGGAGCAAAGCCCGGGTCCTGGGTGCCAGAGGGAAGCCAATGCTAGCCGCCGGGGGGAGGAAGGCCTACTCTTGCATGAATTTCGAGCATCGGGCCTCTAGTTAATAATTATCTTTAAGTGAACGCACTTATATAAATAATATTGCAAGGAACATAGGGGTGCATACTAGTATATATTTTTGAATTAGTGTTTTGGGATTTCTTCAGATAAATACGCAGAAGTAGAATAGCTGTGTCACAAGGAAGTTCTATTTTTAATTTCTTGAGAACCCTCTATATTGTTGTGCATAGTGGCTGCACCAATTTGCAACCCAACCAACATTGCACAAGGATTCCCTTTTCTCCACATCCTCGCCAACACTTGTTTGTTTGCTGGTTTATTAATAACTAGAGGCCCGATGCACAAAATTCGTGCAAGGGTAGGCCTTCGCAGCCTCGGCTGCCTGTGGCCCCACATGCCTCACGACCCTGCCCCCCGCCCACAAATGTCTTCGCCTGGCGTTGCCCGCGTCTGCACGCCACACACCCCCGGTTCCCGGGTTCTGCAAAGCCACCTGATCAATTGCCTCACAGAAGGTGGCCTGGGCCTCCCTCTTTGGGGCAATAGATCACAGAGCTCCCCCACCGACCGCCCCACAGAAGGTGGCCTGGGCCTCCCTCTGCAGGGCAATTATAGAGCAATGACAGGGCCCCTGGACCAAACGCATCACACACACCTTGCCTGGCCTGGCACCAGTGCATGTCATAGCGTGGTCGTCTGGAAGGTCGTCCAGATGGTCCTTCTGCTGTTCGGTTGATTTGTATATTACGCTTTTATTATTATAGTCTAGAGGCCTGATGCACGAAATTTGTGCAAGAGTAGGCCTTCATTTCCCCGGCTGCCAGCACCGGCTTCCCTCCGGCACCTGGGACCCAGGCTTCCCTCACAGAGTGAGTCCCCACCCACTCACTGCAGCCCGCTGGTCGATGGCCTGGGCCTCCCTGTTTACGGTGACCATGGAGTGCCCCGACTGATTGCCCCGCCGGCCAGTGGCCTGGGCCTCCCTCTGTGGGGTGATCATGGGACGATGACTGGGCCCCCGACCAATCACATCGCACTTGCCTTGGCTGGCCTGGCGCCAGTGAGTGTCATAGCGTGGTCATCTGGATGTTCGTCCGGATGGTCGTTCCACTGTTCGGCCATTTGGTCAATTTGCATATTACACTTTTATTACATAGGATAGCCATTCTGACATGGATGAGGTGATATCGCATTGAGGTTTTAATTTGCATTTCTCTGATGATTAGTGACATTGAGCATCTTTAATGTGTTTTGCCATCTGCATGTCCTCTTTAGGGCAATGTCTAGTCAGATCATCTGCCCACTTTTTAATTGAATTGTTGTTTTTATGGTGTTACATGAGTTCCTTATATATTTTGAATATTAACCACTTATCGGATGTATTATTCGCAATTATCTTCTACAATTTAGGTTGTTTTTTCCTTTTGTTGATGATACCTTTGCTGTGCAAAAACATACCTTTTTTGTTTCTCTTGCCTGAAGGGAAACATATCAGAAAAATATTATTAAGAGTGATGCCAAACAGTTTACTACTTATGTTTTCAAGGAATTTCATGGTTTTGTTATCTTACATTTAGTTCTTTAATGAATTTTAACTTTATTCTTATATATAGTGTATGAAAATGAACCAGTTTCATTCTTCTGCATACATCTGTCTAGGTTTCCCAACATATACTAAAGAAACTGCTTTTTACCCCATTGTATGTATTTGCCTCCTTTGTTGTAGATTAACTGACCATATATGCCTGTTGTCCATAGTGATGAAGGAGGCCCAGAGAGGGTTAGTGGCTTGCTACGATCACACAGCAGTCACCTCCAGTGCTGGAACAGAAGCCCAGGCCTCCTGATTCCTAGCTATTTTAAAAATATTTTAAATTGAAGCATACACAGAGAAAAGTATACATAACTGTACAGCTTGAATAATTATCTTTAAGTGAACGCACTTATATAACCACCACCCAGGTTGAGAAATAGACCATTTCAAGCATCCCAGAAGGGCCCCAATTCTCTCCTTCCATTCACTACAAAGTCTCCTCTCTTCTCTCTTCAAAGGTCACCATGATCCTGACTTCTAACAATAAACTACTGTGGCTTGGCTCATGTTCTTTCAATAAAGATCTGTTTTATGTGGAGTTTAGCTATTTGGACCTAAAAAATAAATCTTCCATTTCTTTGGAGTGTATTAGTGCATTAAGAAAATATATCCCAAAAGGAAACTCCACACCCATTAAAAAGTATGGAGTCTCCCTTAGAGTTATGAAAATATTTGGGAACTAGACAGAGGCCATGGTTGGACAACAGTGTAATGTACTAAATGCTACTGAATTGTTCACTTTAAATGTGTGTTAGGTGAAATTTACCTCAATAAAAAAATTCATCACTTAAGAAAAAAATAGATTATGTGAGATTTTTCTTGTTTTTGAATGTAGGCCTGCATTCTGTATATTTCCCTGTTAGAAATGCTTTTTCTGTGTCCCACAGATTTGGTATCAATACGTTTTAATTTTCATTCGTCTCACAGTATGTATCTTTTGACTTCTCCCTAGATATAGTTAACCTTTGGTAGCATGTAATTTAGCCTCCATGTGTTTGTGTTTTCCAGTTTTCTTCTTATAACTGACTACAGGCCCAGTGCGCGAGGAGGGACCCCGCGGGCCGCCGCGGGAGTCAGGCTGGACTGGCACTGTGGGTGGCCAGGACCCGCGCCTGACTTCCGTCCCAGCCCCCTCCCCCCACCCCCCCGCCCCCGCCTGTGTCTGCTCCGGGCCGCCGGAGCCATCGGCGCAGGCTCGGGCAGGCCCCCGTCTCTGTCTCTGCTCCGGGCCTCACCTGCACGCGCAACCTCCTCCTGTCCGGTTGTGACCCATTATGGCGTCCCAGCCTAATTTGCGTATTACCGCTTCATATATATATAGATTTTTAGTTTCATACCACTGTCATCAGAGAAGATGCTTAATATGATTTCCTTCTTAAGTTTACTGAGTCTTGTTTTTTGGCCTATCATGTGGTCTATCCAAGAAAATGTTTGAAAAGAATATATATTTTACTGCTTTTGAGTGGGGAATAAAAAGCTCTAATAACATCTATTAATTCCATGGGTCTAGTGCAGTGATGGCGAACCTATGACACGCGTGTCAGCACTGACACGCATAGCCATTTCTGATGACACGCGGCCGCTAAGGCGGCCGCCTCGCCGAGGATGAAACATTTGCTGCTCCTGAGGATGAAACATTTGCAAAATAATGTTTTTTCCTCAAAGTGACACACTACCCGAGTTATGCTCAGTTTTTTGGTGAAGTTTGACACACCAAGCTCAAAAGGTTGCCCATCACTGGTCTAGTGTGTCACTAAAGGCCACTGTTTCCTTGTTGATTTTCTATCCAGATTATCTACCCATAGATGTCAATAGGGTGTTAAAGTTCCCAATCATGAGTGCACTACTGCCAATCTCTTTTACATGTGTTGGGTGAGTAGATGTTTACAAGAGTTACATGCTCTTGTTGCATTGATTCCTTTACCATTATAGAGCCCTTGTTTTGTTTTGTTTTTTTTTTGTTGTTGTTGTTTTAAATATATTTTATTGATTTTTTACAGAAAGGAAGGGAGAAGGATAGAGAGCCAGAAACATCGATGAGAGAGAAACACCGATCAGCTGCCTCCTGCACACTCCCCACCGCAACCAAGGCACATGCCCTCGACCGGAATCGAACCCGGGACCCCCCAGTCCACAGGCCGACGCCCCATCCACTGAGCCAAACCGGTTTCGGCTAGAGACCTTGTTTTGAAGTCTATTTTGTCTGATATAAGTATTGCAACTCCAGGTATTTTTTGCTATTTGCATGAAGTATCTTTTTCCAACCCTTTACTTTCAGTCTTTGTGTAGTTTTTTATCTGAAGTGGGTCTCTTGTACACAGTGTATATATGGGTCTTGTTCTCTTATCCATTCAGCTACCCTATGTCTTTTGATTCAGCACTTAGTTCTTTTATACTGAAAGTATTATTCCTCGGTATGTGTAGTCATTGCCATGTTATTACTTCTTGCCTAATTGTTTTGTATTCCTCCTCTGCTCCTTTCTAATGTGTTTATATTCCTTTCTCTTTATTTTATGCGTATCTCTTGTCAAGTTTTGGTTTGTAATTACTATGTGCTTCATATATACCTGCAAAGTTTACAGCAGTGTATTTTACACTGATGGTTGCTTTAGTTCAAACACATTCTAAGATCTCCACAATTTTTACTCATCCCTTCCATTGTGTTTCTGTCATTTTTTTTTACTTCTTTTGTGTGTATATGTATCCCTTAATTTACAGTTGTAATTACAAATGATTTTTCTACTTTTCTCTTTAACTTCTGAACTAGCTTTATAGTTGATTAATCCACTGCTTTCCTGTGTTTACCTTTGTCAGTGAGATTTTCTTTCTTTCTGATATTTCCTTAGTAAAAATTTTTATCTTTTTATTTTCTTCTTTTTAAATATATTTTTTATTGATTTCAGAGAGGAAGGTATAGAGAGAGCTAGAAACATCAATGATGAAAGAGAATCATTGATCTGCTGCCTCTTGCACACCCCCAACTGAGGATTGAGCTGGCAACTGGGCATGTGCCCTTGATCAGAATTGAACCCAGGACCCTTCAGTCTGCAGGCTGACACTCTATCCACTGAGCCAAACTGGCTAGGGATCTTTTTATTTTCTATTTAAGGAAGTCCCATTAACATTTCTTGAAATTTTGGTTTAGTAGTAATGAACTCCTTTAGCATTTTGGCTGGAAAGCTCTTTATTTCTTCTTTGATTAAAAAATATAGTCTTGCTTTATAGAAAATCTTGGCTGTATGTCTTTGTTTTTCATTACTTTGAACACTTGTGCCAATTTCTTCTGGACTACCAGGGTTTGTGTTGACAAAACAACTCAGAGTCCTATGGGAGTTCCCTTACACACAACAAACTGCTTTTCTCTTGGTACATTTAACATTCTGTCTTTAACTTTGGCATTTTAATTATGATGTGTCTTGGTGTGGAACACTTTGGTTTCATGGTGTTTGGGATAAACTATACTTCTTGGACTTATATGTCTATTTCCATGACCAGTGAGAAAAGCTTTCAGTCATTATTTCTTCAAATGGGATTTCAATCCCTTGCTCTCTTTTCTCCTTCTGCTACCCCTATGATATGAATGCTAATATTCCTGATATCTATAATAATAAAAGCATAATATGCTAATTAGACCAGATGTCCTTCCGGATGAAGCTGGGGCTTCGAGGGAAGCCCAGGTCCCAGGTGCCTGCTGGCAGCCAGATGGAAGCCTGGGTCCCAGGTGCCGGAGGGAAGCTGGTGCCAGCAGCCCGGGTGGGGGAAGGAAGGCCTACTCTTGCACGAATTTCATGCATCGGCCTCTAGTATGGGATAGGTCCCTTAAACTATCCTCATTTGGTTTGTTTGTTTATTTATTTACTTTTCTGAATGATTAGGAGCTTTCCACGATCTTTTCTTACTGATCACAGACTGGATCCTCTGCTTCGTCTGTTGATTCCCTCAAATGTATTCTTTATTTCAGTTATTGTATTCTTCATTTTTAACTACCATATTTTTCCATGTAAAAGACGCCCCCATGTACATGGCACCCCCACTTTTCCAACCCCAAATTAAGAAATCAAAATTTAAACATAAAATAGAACACATTTTTATTTAATGATTATTGCATGTAATGTTCACATACCAATACTATGATATTATGCAGCATATCACTTTATTCAGTTTCTGTTGCATCACTGCTTTCTTCTTCATCACTATTAGTTCCAGACATATCAATTTCTCCAACTTTTATTGTATCACTCCTGTCTTCTGAGTCACTGTCTATATATTTGAGATCATCCTCAGTTCTGTATATGGCATTGCTGATTCCACATTTCTTGAAGGACTTCACAATCACCTCTTGTTTGATGCCATACCATGAATTTAGGACCCAACTGCAGACCTAGGTAATGGTTGATTTTTTTCCTTCTTCCTGTTGGTGTCAAGTTATCACCTGCTTTTTGCATTCATCTACTCCATTCTTCTCTCATCAGGGCTTTAAATGGCTTATTGATTGAAACATCTAGTGGTTGCAGCTGACCTGTAAGCCCACCAGGAATAACTGCTAGGTGTGTTTGCAAACCTGATGCAACCCTTTTTGTCTTTTCTGTTAAATGTGCTCGGAACCGATCAAAGACAATTAGAGCTGGCTTCTTTAAGAGCCCCCCAGGTCTTCTGGACCAAACCTTTGCAAACCAAATGATCATAATGTCTTCATTCATCCATCCCTTCTCTTGAACTTGCACAATAATACTAGGTAGTATGGTCTCTTTAGGATATGTTTTCCCTTAAAAATAGGCATAGGAGGCAGTTTAGTGCCATCTGCACAGCATGAAAGCACAGCAGTATAGTGTGTCTTTTCATGGCCACTTGTTTTGATTGCCACTGTTTTGATTTCTTTCACATCAACAGTTCTGTTGGAAGGCACATCAAAATTGAGAGGCATCTCATCCATGCTTACAATCTGACTTGGTTCAAAATCATATTTTTTCCTGAAGTTGTATGACATAAGAGTGAAACTGTTGGATTTTATCCTCATAAACTGGTGGCATTTTCTGAGCTAACTTTCTTCGTGTTCTCATGGCTAACCCTTCTCTCCTCATGAAATTGAAGCACCATTTTGCCTTTCCTGTAAAATCAACAATGTTCATTTCACTTGCAAATATTCTTATCTGACACTGAATAATCTTGGTTGACACACATAAGCCACTCTGCGTTGCTCCATAATCCAAGTCTTAAGCCTCTGCTCCAATTTCACCCATTTTGCTGGTTTTCCTCGTAAGGCCTTCTTCTTTTTTTGGCATCTTAAGGAGTTGTTCTTCCTGTTTTCTCCACTATCTGATCATACACTCAGTGGGAGGAGGTCCAACTTGTCTCTCTGCAGCTCTATTTTTATGCTCTTTTGCATAGCCGATTACATTCAGTTGGAATTTTGCAGAGCAAGACAATTGCTTACCAGTACTTATCTTTTTATTTTTTGACATCTTTATGGGCTCAGAATGCTCTGTTTCTGTGGGGGAGCACAGGACACTTGGTTGGAAAGTTTGTAAGGAGGACATTCCCAAAAGGGAAGTGTGCTGAAGGTGGCCCACCCTGTTTATCAGAATTCCGACCTAGGGGAGTGCCGAAGGCGGCACCCCTAATTATTCCTTGACCTTTCCAAGCAAGTCTGTGCACGTGCAGACCCTCGGGTGCTTACTGGAATCCTTATGCTTAATCTTCAGGTGCCCTTGCTTAAAGGACACTGCAGACACATATGTCCCCCAATATTACTTACCCTACTGATTGTATCTGAAAGATAAACTTTATCTCAAACTGCTGTTACAATAAAAGCCTAACGAGGCAGGCAATGGAGGCTGTCCGGTTCCTTTAGCCAGGCAGTCCCTTAGCCCTCTCTTTCATAGCAACCATGTGTCAGAGTAATCATTCATCCATCACTCAGGTTCTGCTGGTCAGCCCCAGCATGTTTCCTGTTGCAACTGCGCACTCTACACCTTTACCTCCAATTATGGCATCAGCTGACATCAGTAACAATAAGGCTCACGATTGGAGGAAGCCTGTTTGACAAGGTATGGGCAGCTACGCACCCACGCTGCTCCCTCCTCAGCTGACTTACGTGTGTAAGATGCAGTGTCTTATACACGGGAAAAGTACGGCAGTACTTTTTTATTGTTTCTATCTCTTTATGTAAGTTCTCACTGAGTTCATGAACCAAAACTGACTGTCACTAGTGCTGAATTTGGGCACCTCCATGAGCTGAGGCCAGCTGCCACTTGCACCTGTAGCCTCTTAGTTGAAGCTACATTCCAAGCCACCACTGGCTGGGGCATATGCCAGGCTTGCAGACACCTGGTAGCAGTTACAATGCAAGTGAAGACCAGTAGCTGCTTGTGCTGGGCTTGCAGTCACTTAGCAAGAGGAATGGGGCATGCTTTGGTCAGCTGCAGCTTGCGTGGTGTTTATGGACTTTTGAGAGATTTTAAGAAAGTCTTCAACATGAGCCAAGGCAGGCCTCTTATGTGGAAGTAGCTTGGTTTGTGCTTGCGAGTTGGGTGGGGCAGGGGTCTCAGAGAATTAACAGGTCAGGGAGAATGGTGTTAGGTTAATGGAGAGCTTAAAAATGGTGCCTCTCTGAGCCTGCTGGCTGGGTGGGGGAAGGATTCAACTAAGAATCAATGGCACCTGTTAGTGCTTCCATCCCCAGAGAGAGCCACCTTGACCCCGGACCCTCTACCTCTCACCTGAAGCTAGTCAATTCAGTTTCTCCCCTTATGTCCCTGACACTTTCTGAGCTGGAACCCCTGCACTGGAGTCCATATAGAGTGAGTTTGTGAGCAAACAAGTCTGAGCGAACCCCCAGGCCTACAGCCACCCAACATCTCACTGGGATAGAATCCCCAAAGACTTTCACAGCCAGATATGTTCAGAGCACTGGTGTTCTGGGCTGGGGAGCCTGGTGGAGGGCTGGAAACCCTCACTCCTTAGGGAGAAACTTCTGCAACTGAGATATCCTTTCCCATTCTTAATTGCTACTCTGTGGGTGGAGGGACTTGCCCCTTCCGCATTTCTGCTCCTCCTACAAGTCTCATTGTGGTTTCTTTGTTATATCCTTAGTTATAGGACTTCTGTTCAGCTAGTAATCAGGTGTTCCTCAGTGATGGTTGTTCTATAATTTAGTAGTAATTTTGATGTGGTCCTGGGTAGAGGCAAGCACAGTGTTTACCTACACTGCCATCTTGACCAATAGATCAAGGTCCCTGCTTTCTTGCTGGCAGAAGCTGCTGGCTCCTTTCAGCTCGCATTACTTTCCACATAGCCTCATCCATCTTGAAAGCCAACAATAGATCATCTTTTTCCTGTGGAATACCCATATAACTTTCTGCAACTAGTTCTTACAATAAAAGCTTAAGACATTTAATTTTTCCAATAACTGGATTCAATATTGCTCATCAAATATCTCAAAGTATGCCTAACAAAATAAAAACCCCCAAAATTAATGATATGAATTTTGGAATGAGCTGTTTCTTATCAAGAATCCTATCTTAAGATCATTTAAGGTGATAGATTTCCCGGGATTGATACAAACTTCTTAAGCATTCAGGTAATACATAACTTTGAATAAAGTCAAACTGAAAAAGCTCTTCGATTGTGCTAGGTTCTTAATAATAGTTGTAAGAGCCCAAAATTTATACACTAATTTAGACACTAATTCAACTAAAAGAAAACTTCAATTCACTGTTACATATATACAAAGAAATGTTCTAGGCAATATGAGAAATAACAAAGGTTAACAAGACATCTTCAAATCGATGCAGCAGAAATAGAACTGGCCCTTGACTCAGAGAGACATGGTTGTAAATTCCAGCTTTAATATTTACTAGTGGTATAACCTGAACATTGTCTCAACGTATGAAAGAATAAAAATAATAGGTACTTCACAAAGTCATCATGAGGATTAAATGAAAAGTATGAAAAGCACAATAAGGTTCTTAAGAACACAAACAGTATCTTGTCTTACTTATCCCAATGCCCAACAAAGGCTATACCAATTATAAGCCTGCCTATCCTTACTCATTCAACAAGCATTGATTACATGTTTGCTATGTACCAGACATTGTTCTAAGCCAGGGACAAGAGATAAATAAGGTATTTTTCTTACCCTCAAGAAAGTTACAATATAGAAGGAATAGCTGTGGGGCATGAGAGGATTCATAGGGATCCAAGGGCTCAAGGTTATGGACAAGGTATATTGATGAAAAAGTCTCCCTAGAATGGGTGACTTGAAAATAAGTCGGTATTTCACAAGTGGGACAGAGGTTGAGAAGAAGAGGGCACTCTAAGCAAAGGCAACAACCAGAGCAGAAATATCTACACTAATAAAAGAGAAACATGCTAATTGACCGTACCTTTACGACGCCCACCAGCCAGTCAGGAGTGAATATGCAAATTAACCAAACAAAGATGGCGGGTTAATTTGCATATGCAGGCGCCGAGCAGCTGGCGGCGGGGCGGGACTACCCCAGCTGCTCGGGTCCTCTGGGCAGTGTGGGAAGGTAGAAAGGCGGCTCTGGCCAGAGCGAAGGCGGTGCAAGAGGCCCATTTCTTCACTAGAGGCCCATTCTTGCACGAATCTTCGTGCACTGGGCCTCTAGTGAAGAAATAAAGAGCCTGCTATGTTTAAGGAGATGTAATATGGTCAGTGTGGCAGAGCCAGGAGGCAAATGATACCAGCAGTTAGGATAAAAAGGTCATTACCACATCCCAGAGTTCCAGGCTAAGGATTTCCAACCACCTGGTAGAACCCAGCCATTTTTAATTAGTTCTCCCTAGCCTTTTTTTTTTTTTTTTTTTTTTTAGCAAGCTACTGTGTACGAGGGCCTTTATTTTCATGACTAGAGGCCCGGTACATAAAAATTCATGTACTGGAGGGGGGTCCCTCAGCCCGGCCTGCCCCCTCTCTCACAGTCTGGGAGCCCTCAGGGGCAGGAGGAGACCCGGCAATCAGGGGAAGGCAACACCCCATCACACCTCTGCTTCTGCCACTGCCAGCAGTGCAAGCCTTGGCCGGCCCTGGTTACCTGAGCGTCGGGCGGCCCAGGGCGGCTGGGCAGCCGCCATCCGAGGCTTGCCTGTGCCCCCAGCCGGCCCTGGGCAGCTGGGGGGGTTGAGGGGACTGGGGGACTCCAGAGGCAGGCACACAGAGTGGCTGGACCCACCTGGGGGTGGGCCCGGCCGTGCCACGGGCCTGCCACCCCAGCGGGGCTTAGGGGACTGGGCGCCACCATCTTTGAGGGCGTGGCAGTCAATTAACATATTCCCTCCTTATTGACGGTGGGCGCCACCTGAGGGGTGATGGTCAATTAGCATATTCCCTCTCTATTAGATAGGATGCCTTTTTCCCATTACTATAGCCCTACAATATAGGTATTTTTACACTCATTTCATAGAGAAGGCCTGAGAAGATTAAGTAATTTGTTCCAAAGTAATGACAGTTGGGACTCCAACCTGGCCCATCTGAACCCATATGCTATCACAGTTTTTAAACTTCTTTGATCACCATTTCACCTGGCAAGACTCACATGTCTATAATTGAAACAAAACAGTTCCATGAAGCAGCATAATTTTCATTCTCTTCCCTTTAAAAAAAAAAATCTGATTGCTGTTTTTAAGGAGGAGCAAATGACCAGTAGTGCCAGTGCTGCTGATCAGCCATGTAGAATAGAGACGGAGAGTTTGCCTGTAGGTCGCTTGTGGCCGTGGAGAGCAGCACCCATGGGAGGGGAGTGGCAGATGTTGGACTGGAGATGGGAGAGAGACAGTAGACACTTAACCCTTTGTATGCCATCAGCGTCTATAGATGCAGTGGGGATGGTTTCTGTTTGGGATGGTTTCTGTTTTGGATGCGTGGCAGTTAACTGGTTAAGGATGTGTCTCGAGGAATTCTGCTTCACACAGGCTGGGGAATAGATAAGGCAGAAGCTGCAGTGTAAGTGTACTTAAGAAAGATGTCAGTTTTATTTTGTTAAATATGAGAGAACTCTCCCTATTTTTTGTAAAAATAAATAAAAAGCAAATAGTTTGACATTCAAGGCCCTCATGATCTTAATTCTCTAATCTTAGTACCTACTGTTCTTCCATAAAAGTCTTTCCTAAAGGTCTAATTCAGCTATACCAAATTATTGAATTTTCCCCCGAATGCTGGTTTTTCTTTTTTTTCTGCTTTTTCTTTTTACAAACTATTTCTTTTCCTAAAATGCCCTTCCTTCTTCTTGCCTACTTGGCAAACTCATATTCAGTGTTGAAGACATTGTTCAAACATCCTACATCTATGAAAACTTTCTTTCCACACCCAACATTCTATTCTGAGTGAATTTTACAGCAAGCACCCGTATGTCCCTATCTAAATTCTACCACTTAATATTTTCCTATCTTGCTTTAGCATATATCTACTAGATGTTAAAAAGGGCTTTTCTTCTTGTCACCAGCACATATTGTACCCATTTATATTACTGAATTTCTATGTACTATAATTATCTGTATATCTGTCTCACCATTCTTTGAGACTGTGAACTCCTTGAAAGCCTCACTTGGTTTATGTATGCATGGCTCTAAGAATATAGATTGGCATAAACAAATTTACTGTAAGAGAGAATATGAAGTAAGTAAATTCTGAACATATCTCTCACTGAAAACTTCTCTTTACGTGATCTTCAAATAACAAGAGCAGAAAAATAATTTCCCCCAATATACCTTTCCTTTATATGATGGGAGCCCTAAGGGCAACTGCTTCATCTAAACAGCAACAAAGGGGACATGCACTTTGCACCACCACTACAGTTGATAAAGGAGGAAACCAAAATGTTCCTTGTGCTTTGCGAGGAGAGCAGACAGATTTCTGTCTGCATTAGATGTCACACACATAAAAAGACCCTCCTGGAGACAACAAAAATTTATAGATACTATTGACTTGATAGGTTCTGACCTATTGTTATGTCTAGGAAGCCATCTTTTCAGGAAATAATAATGATATCTGTTCTTGAACAGAAAAGATGAGGTTAGCAGTATATAAGAGATGTGCAGAGCAGAACACAGGAGGGAATGGAAAAAAAAAACAAATGGAGATTTCTTTCCATTCTGTTAAAGGGAGTGAGGGGGGACCAGAACACAAAACATCTTAAAAAATAAAAACAAACAGACAAACCAAAAAAAGTCACTGCTGGAAATTAATGAACTTACTATGATCATAAGGAAAAACAACACTGGCTGATAGGGTCCTTTTCAGACTATAGTGAAAATATTTTTCCTACATGTACTTTGTTCTCCAGATTATTAGACTCCAATATATCCCTACAGAAGAAGTTTTTTCTACAAAGTGTCCCCTTCATAACTGCCATTATGAACACCAACTGCCTATCATGACACAGCAACCAAGAAACATGAGGCTTGTTTCTGGAACAGTCCACTTGTGATTTCCTGATAGACTTTCTCAATGCATAGGATGATGCAATGGCCGAATGTTGCAATGAATTTATGGCTTTAGGTAAAAACACAGGGCATCCAATACAGAAGTGGCCGAAGAGCGTGGCACTCAGCAGGAAGTTGTTCCTGCAAAGGAAATTGCAGTTTCTAAGATGAAGAGGAAGTCAAGGGAGAGAATTAGGTGACTTAAAACTTGAGAAATACTGAATAGTCTCTAATATAGTTAAAACATTAAGTAGTACTTAGGTTAGCATTGATTATAAATGTGAAACTTTGCCAATGCAGGTTGGGGTAGAAGCTCACACACCGAAGTCAAATCATGTCAACTGTCCTTTTGTTAGGGGCTGCCTCTCTCCTCTATTCCTTGCAGAAACCTTTTTTGCAAAATACCTAATGGTGGCATCAATTGAAAGGGACAGAGGAAAAACACTATCACTCATATGTAACTTCCTGCACCCTATAGAATCGTGGTCAAATCTGTCTTAATTTTATGATGCCCTGCAATGTCCTATATGGGGGATGGATTCATATACAAATCCATCCCCCAATACGTTTCAAGTCTCTATATATTAAATGGCTAACTTCTAAAGCTTGCTTATTTCCATGTCCACAAAATATATTCTAGTTCAAGAAGACACATAATCGGTCAGTTCTCTGGCATTACATGACATAACCCAAGCTATCATTTTCAGTTTAATGCAGCTTTCATAATAAGGCCTAAGAACCTCTGAAAGAAGTTGTTTCTATCACTTTCATCTAATGACATTAGAAACTCAATAGGAATTTAAGATCCCACCTGCTTATCTGCCTTTTTAATTTTTTTTATCATGCCCAGAATTCTTTCCCTAATGCTTACAAATATTCACAGAACAGGCCTTTTCCACCATTAAATAGGAAACCAAGTACTGCATATATGTTTGTAGTCAATAGTAGGCTTTGTATATACTTAACAGTGGTATAAACAAAAAGGAGAATATTAACAATTCTTCTCGGTGTATGGAAACCACTTTTCTCTTTATATTAAGACCCACAGCATGTTAACTTTTGCAAGACAATGTGAGGCACCAGGATCTGTTTTTTATTACTCAAATATTGTTTTAATGGTCACTATTTTACTCTTAACAATCTGCCCTCAGGAGTGGGATTTCCCTGGGAAAATCTTCATTTTGACTTTTCAACTCCTGACTCTGTTAACAACCACTAATATCCATCATCCTACAATTTCTAATTTGGCTTTTGAGTGACTGTGTTATGATCTGCATCTTCTTCCTTCCCTGCTTTTCTTCAGCTGCCTTTTTTTCACCAACCAGCACTTCATAAATCCCTACCTTCATTCATTGAACAAATACTTGCTGAATACCAAGTACTCTGTTGATGATGCCACTACAACACGAAGTAAGAATTCACGCTACTTATGGTAAGCGAATAATCTGTTACAACACAGTACGCTAAGTGCTATGAAAAGATACTCTACTGTACCCTTCAACTGCTAGCTGTTCACAAACTTCGTATTAGTTTTCTATTGCTGTGTAACAAATACCACAAACTCAGTGGCTAATAGCCACACTCATTTAATAGCTCATAGTTCCATAGGCTGGAAGGCTTGCACATTTTAACTGAGTCCTGCTCAGGGTATCACAAAGCTGAAATCAAGGTATTCGCTGAGCTTAGTTCTCTAGAGGCTCTGGAGAAAACTCCAATTCTAAGCTCATTCTTCTCGCTGGCAGAACTCAGCTCCTGAGGTTTAATGACAGAGGTCTCCATTTCCTTGCTGTCTATTGGACAGGATCTGCTGTGAGCTCCAGCATGCCACGATTTGCCTTGCTCTGTGACCCCTTCCAACTTTAAACCAGCAACAGCACATAAATACCTCTCCTGTTCCAACTCTGACTTCCCAGGCTCTGAACTCCAGACATAGATTTGAAGGGCTTATGGGATTAGGTCAGGCCTATTGAGAGTCAACTCTGCTGAAAGTGCACTGTGCTATGTAACAAAACCTAATCATAGGAATAAACTCCATCTGTGGCAGTTTCAGGTATTACGCAGGTACAACAGGGAGTACGGATGTTGGGGGTCAATTTAGAATTCTATCTACCACAACTGATACAGAAAACACAAAAACTTGGCATCAAAATGATACCTGTAATTTAACCTAGTTATGAATAACTGGAAAGGAGCAAAGGGAAAGTCAATAGTATAGGCATGCCTTTGTGCAGCTCTGCCAGGAAGCTGCATTTTAACATTCCCCAGAAAGCCCCCAGACAGGGAGAGAAGAAACCCATGCCCAGTAAGGTCTGGGTGAAATAGGGAAGCTTCCTGCCAGTCAATCACATCTGGAAACAGGTCATGGCCAGAATAGGCGTGGCCACTGCAAAGGCGCGAAATTTGAGATATTTAATCTCCTAAACAAAGGCATTCTCACTCTAGGCTCTCTCTTGTTTGCTTGGGCTTGACTCCTGGCTTGCAGAACTCTCACGCTCCTGCTTTCACCCACATGACCCACAGCCATGTGGACCCCACACACAATGCTAAACCAGACCCAGTTGCACATCTTCCAGGACTGGATTAAGTAAAATGTGACTTTGCAAACGTGGAGATGTAATTCCACACAAATAAAAATCACTCATCCTCCCATGCAAGTCTCAGAAAATTCTTTTTCTCCAGATATAAGGACCCCACTCCCACTAGCAACGAAGAAAGACCATCCACACATTTCTCTGATAACAAAAATAATACTTGGCATCAAGAAAGAATTTTATGGCATTAATTACAAATAGGGCACTTGGGTTTTCTCTATGTAGGAATTTTATTTTTCAATCCTGACATTGCAATAACCAAAAAATTTTAGACTACTCTCAAATCTATGCCTCCCGCCCTTTTATCCTTAATCTACTCATTTACAAGTGACTAAGACACATTTAGATTGGAATAGCTCACTCAACCTCACATGATACAACTGAACTAATGACACTCACCTTCAGAGGTATCCCTTTCTCGGATCACCAGGTAGTCAGTACTCCAGAATCTCAGCCTTAGCATGATTATTTTATTTTTACCTCTATGATCTCTTTGACATCAAACTGAAATATCAATAAATCTTAACTCACCCTCCTCTTCATTCTCCAGCATACTTTGTGTCTGGAACAGGATCATTAGAAACAGCTGGTGTCCTCACCTGACCTCCCTGCCACTTTCTTCTTTCTGTCCATGCGCACACTAGCCCCGTCCTACACATGCCTACCAATAAACACCAACACTGCACTTGGTGTTCTCCACGCGGGAACCACAGCAGCCCCTTATTCTAGTCACTGATATCAGAACTCCTCACCCCAGCACTCAAGACCAACACTCAGCTGTTCACTGGGCCCCACACTCATACTTCAAACCCCATCATTTGATTCCACACTGAGGCAGGATAGTAAGAAGTTAGGAACATTCCCTGACAGATGGAATGGAGAAACTGAGACAGAAAGTGGATTCAAACTGGCCCCATCCAGTACCCTGACACACCCCTCCCTCTCCCTTACACAACCACTCCCTGAAGCATTAAGCCCTCAGGACAATAGAGTTTTTGATCAGCATAATCTTAGGAACAAAGTCTCAGGTTTTATGACCACAGAGACAGTCTCCCTCAAACCAGAGATAATATCTCGACTTAGTTATTTCAGCTGCAAGCCCAGAAAAGCAGCAAAACCAGATGAAGCCACCCCATGGCTGATATCAGGACCAAATGCAAAGACTAATGACCCCCTACCCTAGCATCAACCAATGAGCAGAGACCATAACTCTGAAAGACTACATCTGGAAAGCTGATGAATATTCTATTAAGATCCTCCCAAGAGCTCTTTAGAAAACAGATTAAAAAAAACCCTTAAGGCAAAGGACCCAGTGGACCAGCTCTCTTTCCAGAGCACACCCGCCCCCGTCCCTGCCTTCTTTCCTTAGGAGAATGTCCTTTGCTTGCTTTCTCTTAAGCTCCAAGGGCCCTTCTTCTGCCTCTGTAACTTGTTTCCTTAGTCCAGTGATGGCGAACCTACGACACGCGTGTCAGCACTGACACGCGAAGCCATTTCTGATGACACGTGGCCGCTGAGGCGGCCGCATGCCGAGGATGAAACATTTGCTGCTCCTGAGGATGAAACATTTGCGAAATAATGTTTTTTCCTCAAAGTGACACACTAACCGAGTTATGCTCAGTTTTTTGACGAAGTTTGACACACCGAGCTCAAAAGGTTGCCCATCACTGCCTTAGTCCATGCAGTCCAGTTGGCTCACTTCTTTAGCCTTTGTGGCTTTTTTTTTTCCCCCAAAAGGCTAGATAAACTTCTTCCTGGATCTGAATTCTTTCTCAGCCAAATACAAGAGCCGAGGTCTAACACTGCCACTAACACGGCCACACTATCAGCTACTTAGGCACCTCACCTGTCCAGTCCCAACCTCCGGCCTCTGCTGAGCTGCTCTGTCACACACACCCTAGCCTTGAATGGTCAAGCTCCACAAAGGTTTTTCTGTTCACTCTCATCCCACAATCTGTACCAATACCACCTAATGTTATCCTTATCTTGCTCTGGCTCCTATCATTTTAATAAGTGCATTGCAACTGTTCACAGTATTAAGAACTTAATGTATGTGTGTTGTGTGTGTTTAAAGTGTAAATGGTATTCTTTTTCATACCCCTCAGCCTCTTTGCAGCGTACACAAGAAGCTACACAAATAGTTATTTTCCCCCCACAATCCAATCTACATGTCCAGCCTTAAACTTTCTCTCATTTTTATCATCTCTTCATTTCTCCTCGCCTAGAACAAAGTCTTTACAATACAGGCTAATAATACAGAAATGATGTAACAGAATAACTAACAGTCCAGAGTTGAATATAAGTCAATTTATTTAATGTTTAAATTAAATACTATTTAAGACTCTTAAAATGGAATTAAATAGAAAACAGATTCTAGGAAAATAAACTACTGCTTCTAGACAATGAGGAAACATAACAAAAGAAGCTTTACAGTAGGAAGAGGAATAGAACTTGGAAAATACGCCGTTTCATGTGCAAATGCTATGTGCTGAAGAAAGGCTTTGTTTCACAAGGAAAGGATGAGAAACAATTGAAAAGCCCACTGACAGCACAATGGCTAAATGGATGCAGGTATTGCCATGCTCTGGAACGTAGCACCATAGTGGTAAAAGCAGACTTCCAAGCCACCATGGAAATATTTGGACACACTCAACATACACTTGAGTGTAGACCTAGGTGTCAAATATACTGTCTAAAAGGGTTGGCGGAACAAATCTTCATGTACATTTACTTACTAGTAATCTCTGGAAGAATTTAACAACAGTGTTGCCTATTAGGGTAAGGGACTCAGGGTAAACGGGGACAAGAGTGAGGAGGCTTCCACCTTCTTGAATGGTGTGTGGGCCATGTGGACCTGGCATATGAAGAAGCCAGGCAGAGCTACCTCTGCAGGTGCAGGAATAGAGCAGATTTGTCCATGGCTTGTTATAAAGCTCAATACCCCAGAAGAAGCTTGGAGCTTCCAGAAATATGCATTTATATTAATGACGTGACCTGATCCAGGCTCTCTGGCAGAAAAAACAAGTTATGTTGGTTATCTGCCCCAAACTTCATGGACTCTTTCTTCTGGCAACAGCATAGACACATACCAGGGGAATAAGCCGCAGACCTGCTGTAAGAGCAGATGAGGAGGTGTGCAGGAGGTCTGCCTAGCTGGCACCTGTACATAGGACGGTGCCCACCCCAAAGTAAAGACTGTCCAATCCTGCCACTTGGGACAACATGAATGGAGCACATTATGCTACGTGTTTTAGGTCAGACAGAGAAAGACAAATACTAAACAGAGAGTAAAATGGTGGGTACCAGGAATGGGGGAGCGAGGGGTGGGATGGAGAGGGCAGGACATATGTTGTTTAAGGACACAAGCTAACAACACGTAGTAAGTTCTAGAGATCAAATGCACAGTATAGTGAATATAAACAATAATGTATTATAACCATCACACTTGCAAAGAGATTAGAACTAATGATTCCTACCACTAAGAAAAAATAACTATATAATGTGAGAGAGGTGTTAATTTTCATTACAATGGCAATCATATTACAATATACAAATTATCAAATTAACATTTTGCACAACTTAAATTTATACAGTGTTACATGTCAAATATATCTATATATATAAAAAACCCAGTTGCTATGATGCCCACTGTGGCCAGCGAACTGGCCTGATCAGGGGGTGGGGCTGGCTGGCCAACCTCCAGTAGCCCCTCCCCTCAGCCAGCCCCACTCCCGATGGGCCCCCACCACCCTGATTGGCCTGTAGCACCTCCCCCTGGCCAGCGCCAGCCCTAATCACCCCCCGCCCCAATAGAGGGCAGGGCCGGCTAGCCAACCACCCATAGCCCCTCCCCCAGGCTGCTGGCACCCCGTCGGAACCCTCCACTCCATTCAGGGGCAGGGCCGGCTGGCACACTGCCCACAGCCCCTCCCCATGGCCTGCCCTGCCTCCAATCGGCACCCCAACCCCAATAGGGGGTGGGGCCAGCCAGCCAACCTCTTGCAGCCCCTCCCCCTGGCTGCCCTGCCCCTGATCACACCCGCACCCCAATAGGGGGTGGGGCTGGCTGGCCAAACTCCTGCAGCTCCTCCCTCCACCCGGCCCCACCCCAGATCAGCCCCCACACCCTGATCAGGGGCACAGTCGGCTAGCCAACCTCCCATGGCCCCTCCGCCAGGCTGCTGGCCCCCAGTCAGCACTCCCCACCCCATTTGGGGGCAGGGCCCACCGGCCAATTGCCCATAGCCCTCCCGGCAGCTGGCCCAGCCCTGATTGGGCCCCAATCGGGGCAGGCTGGCTGGCCAACCTCCCACCATCTCCTCCTCCCGACAGACCTAGCCCTGATTTGCCCCAATTGGGGCCAGGCCGGCCAGACCCCACCTGTGCAAGAATTCGTGCACTGGGCCTCTGGTATATTATATAAAGACTAGAAGCCCGGTGCACGAAATTCGTGCACGGCGGGGGGTTGTCCCTCAGCCCAGCCTGTACCCTCTCCAATCTGGGACTCCTGGAGGGATGTCCGACTGCCCGTTTAGGCCCGATCCCGTTCGACTGCCCGTTTAGGCCCGATCCCAACAGGATTGGGCCTAAACGGGCAGTCGGACATCCCTCTCACAATCCAGGACTGCTGGCTCCCAACTGCTTGCCAGCCTGCCTTCCTGATTGCGCCTAACCGCTTCTGCCTGCCAGCCTGATCACCCCCTAACCACTCTGCTGCCAGCCTGGTTGATGCTTAACTGCTCCCCTGCCAGCCTGTTTGCCCCCAGCTTCTCTCCTCTGCTGGCCTGGTCACCCCTAACTGCCCTCCCCTGCAGGGTTGATCACCTCCAACTGCCCTCCCTTGCAGGCCGGGTGCCTCCTAACTGCCCTCTCCTGCTGGCCATCTTGTGTCCACATGAGGGCAGGATCTTTTACCACATGGGGGCAGCTATATTGTGTGTTGCAGTGATGATCAATCTGCATAGTACTCTTTTATTAGATAGGATAGAGGCCTGGTGCACGGGTGGGGGCCAGCTGGTTTGCCCTGAAGGGTGTCCCGGATCAGGGTGGGGTTCCCTTGGGGCGTGGGGCGGCCTGAGCGAGGGGCCTGTGGTGGTTTGCAGGCCGGCCATGCCCCCTGGCGACCCAAGCGGAGGCCCTGGTATCTGGAATTTATTTTCCTTCTACAATTGAAACTTTGTAGCCTGGAGCGGAGCCAAGCCTGCTGCTCCCTCCGGGGCGGCAGCCATTTTCTGTGGCAGTTAATTCACCTTCTACAATTGAAACTTTGTAGCCTTAAGCGGGTGGGCCCGGCCAGGGTGTGCGGAAAGCTTTGCTTCCCCTGTTGCCGCCGGCAACCCTGGCCTGCTCTCTCAAGCTCCATTCTGCCGCCATTTGTGTCAATTTGTTTACCTTCTATAATTGAAACTTTGTAGCTTGAGTGGAGGCTTAGGCCTGCAACAGCTATGGAAAGCTTGGCTTGCTCTGTTACCTGGGAAACCTTGCTCTCTGTGGCTATAGCCATCTTGGATTGGGGTTAATTTGCATACTTGCCCTGATTGGCTGGTGGGCGTGGCTTATGTAGCGGAGTGATGGTTAATTTGCATATTACCATTTTATTAGAGAGGATTATCCATCTGCTACTTGCCTATGTGCATATAGGAAAAGCCTGGACTCTCATTTAAAATTCTATAATATTTATAGATAAAAGAGAAATTCTGATCACAAACACTGAGAAACAAACTTTTATTAAAGATGAAGCTGATTTTTAAAAAGTTTTTTTATTATAAGGCCTTCTTATCAGAAATACCACTGAAAAGACCTCCAGGGAAACATGGCATTTTAAAAATTCAAATCATAGTCTGTAAGACTTGCTACAACTGAAAAATAATCAAATGAACATTGGATATTTTCCAAATGAGAAGATGTTAACTAGATTTATTGTAGTGACTATTTCATGACATATACAAATATTGAATAATTATGCGGTACACCTGAAATTAATATAATATGTCAAGTATACCTCAATGTAGAAAGAGATAAAAACAAACAGAAAAATCATAACACTGCTTGGAACAACAGCCAGGGTTCTTTTTCTCTTTGATAGCTTTGGATGCTGATTAGGCAAACACAATAGCAAAGGCTTTTGAAGTGAACTTCAGCTGGGAGCTCAAGCGCGAGTCTGGGTCAAAGATGCTGAGGCCCAGACATAACACCTGGCTCACAGCATCCTTGGCTTGATGGCCAGGAGGGTAAAAGCCATGCAAGAGCTTGAAAGAGGCTGGAGTCACTTTCAAGTCCACACAGGATTAAATGTGATCACTTACTAGTATAGGCCAAATGCACAATACACTCTCATCAATAACCCAATGTTTTATCTTATAATTAACTGAAGAATAATACTTTTATAGGAGCAATAACTGAGCACAGAGAGCTTATTCCCCCTTCTCCATGTTCTCTTTTGAAACAATGATCCAAGTGTATTGAGAACAAATTCTTCACTTCAGATGAATGCATTAGACTTTACAGGCACATCAGCCATCTTCCTTTATGTCCCCAAAATAGCTTGCAGAACTTTGTTGGAAGAGAGTGATTTTCCTTTAACTCACTAGAGGGAGAAAGCGGGATGGGAGGGTGAGGGAGAGGGAGGGGGAGGAGGAGGAAATAAGAAACTGGGGGGGGGGGGGGAGGGAGAGGGGAGAGAATGACCACCTAGATCGCAAGTTGGCAGGATGCTGCCAAGCTCTCTTGACTAAACAGGAGCTCTGTGACCCCTACACTGAAATGCAGCACAGAGCATGTTTCTGCTCTTCTGAAAGTGGTTGTGTTTTTAAAGTATCATTTCAATAACATAAATGTCTATTATGCTTCCAAACATGAGCACGGAAAGTAGCTTCTTCCTTCAGAGTTCACTACCAGAGGCTGGAGTAGTGGACGTGAAAAGAAGGGAAACCAAGAAATTGAAGAATCTGAAATATTCTTCTACCTAAATAAATTAAACAACAACAACAACAACTATAATTTGTATGCCTCTGAGTCCCTTCAGAGATACTTTTGCCACATGAATTAGCCACACCCCTCACAATCTCACTGCTTTGTCAGATCACTTGACAGAAGGGGATGTGTAGGCTGACAACCCAAAGGTGGAACAGGGTTTTGTTAAGAGCTTTGATCTAGTATATGAGTGATCCTGGCCAGAAAAAGAGAACACAGATAAAAATGGTGGAAAGGGCCTAATTCTCCCTGTACTGTTTTATTTTTCAGGCTGTACAGATTTATGGGTGCACATTAATTTTTCTTTACATTTTTGTTACCTAATTTATTTCACTTAAAAAAAGAGATAAACACACAAAGTATATTCTAGAAATAGTAGGAATCTGATATGACTGGCATGTAAAGACGTGTGGTCCAAGAGCAATGGGAGAAAATGCTTACGAGGGGGTAAGCCCCGGCACTGTGCGGAGTGAGACGTGCTCCAGGCCGCCTTGCAGACCACAGGGCCCAGAGAAGACCCAGCAATCAGACTCCCATGGTAACAGCATTTCAAATGGGTGGTTTTGACTGCACAGCAAGATCACCCTGGGTCTTTAAAAATGATGCAAGTGATTGTCAGCACCCTACAAGACAGGCAGGCCAGCTCACTTCACAGCCTCTCAGGCACAGCCCTACAGGCTTCTACCACACCAACCTCATGGGAGTGTGCACCACTACCTGCCCTGCTGTGTGAACACACATGCACACACACTCACCCTGCACTGCCCCACAGCACTCAACTTCCGCATCTATTGGGCTTAGTATCTATGCTCACACTGCTACACCAGCCAATATGCTCGTCGGTTCACTCTGGCTACTCCCAAGACCCAGACCTCAGATTGTTGAGAAGACTGGGAGGCATGTAGCGCCTGTGTCTAGGCAACTGCACCAAAGGGCGGTCTAGGAGCAGCTGTGTCCCTGATGACTGAGGATTCCTGTGCTCTCTGACCATGTTAAGGCAATTAAATAAAACTGGCCTCAGGCTAGTGTTCCTGCCCTTACCTGAGTGCATGGGCTCTGAGGTCCTGATCAGCCACTAACATGCTAGCTCCAAGGCCACTCTCCTACAGACATTCCTGCTCCTCAGCATGGCTCTCTATCTCGGTAACTCTCACATCACAGAATCATCTGCAGAGCTTATTAAAACAAGGATGGCTTGGCCCCGCCTCCAGATTTTGATTTGGAGGTCTGTGGTAGGCCCAAGAACTTGCCTTTCTAACAAGTTCCCAGGAAGTGCTACTATTGCTGATTGGTCCCTTCTCCAAGGGACCTCCCTTGGAGACTCACTGCTCTGTGTAGCACTCACATCTGAATATTAGGCTTTGATTCCTGTCTGCCTAACACAGACTTATCCAGTCCAAACTTACAACCTCTCCTGGGATAACAGACGCCCCAACTGAGGACAGGGACTGTAAGCAGGCCTGAGCAGGCCCATCCTGGGATCCACGGTATGCTTGTCAGATCCAAAAACCAGGATCAAGGTACACTCATCTTGTTTCCTCCTTACTAATAGATGGATGGAAGGCACTCACTACACAATGAGCTCAAGTATTAATAAAATGATTTACTGACATGATAAATTCATACAGTGCTTTACCATTTACAAAAAATCTTCATCTTCACGTTGTCATACTTGAACTTTACAACAAACTGTAATAGGTACTACTATCTCCATTTTAGGAATGAAAAAACTGAAGTCAGAGAACTTAAGAACCTACTCGACGTCATAGTACTAGTACTTTGGGTACCTCCTTTTATGTAATTAATCCATTTATCAGTTATATATTTTTTGTTTTGTCAGTATCACTTATCGCTTATTTTTATATATTTTTCTTTTTATTTTTTTCTTATCACTTATTTTTAATATTAAAAAGCATGATAGCATTTAAGCAAATATGTGAATAATGTGAATGATCACTATAAACACTAAATCGATGTTGGTTGAATCAGAGTCTTATCCTATCATGAATGCAAACAGCACCAAAGCTACTGTTTGCAATTCCAAGAACAATTCTGATACCTAAAAGCACAGGATACTGCGTGGCAACCAGTGGACAAGTTTTTGTTTTTATTTTTGGCCCCAGAGAGATTCTTATCCCTAAAAGATAGGGACTTTTCCTTTTATTACAATCACAATACAATGACCACAGCTAAATATTTGTTTATTGACTTTTAGAGAGAGAGTGGAAGAGAGAGGAGATGAAGAGGAAGAGTGAATAATATAAAATAGAAATGTACTACAAATTTGTAAAAGTAAAAGGGTCTGAGACTTCTATGACTCATTCTCATCACATATGTCTATGAAATCCCAGTCACACTATAGTGTCTTAAAATGAAAATAAATTATATAAAAATGTTAACTCTAATTACCTCCAGCTAAACAGAAAATGTATTGCGACTGACTTAACAATGCAGAGAAAATTCAGTAAGATATGTGGGTATGAGTGTGGGTGTATATGTAGCCTATATTTTAACTTCTTAAATGTAAGTATCTGTGGGTAGGACTAAAACACATAAAAAGAAACATGTTCTATGAAAACAAAACCTTTAGAATTTTTCCACGGAAGTAAATATTAAGGGTCAGATAGTGCTCTTGAACTGAGAAACAAATTCTTGTTAAACAATCTAAGCCAATGAATGCCATTCCATGTTTAGCAACAACTACGAAAAGATGTGAACTTATTTAATCATTTTTCTATTCATAAGATTAGTATGAGGTAGGTATAGGGAGATCTTAGCCTCAAATCTTAATTATAAATTTAGAAAATCTATGTTAGGTCCTGTCTGCTGCCACATATGAAAATAACACAAACTCAGGAGTATACACTGTAAACCTATCACTTTTGACATACAGTTACTTGGGGGGTTGAATAGATTCTCAATATTTTATTTAAAATTAAAAGAAATAAAATGGTCTACCAAAGTCCAATTTACTGTTAGTGGATTTCATAATGATGGCAACTCTTAACAGGTTAGAGAACAAAGACTGTCAGAATAAAATATGTGTAAGCCTCTGGTATTTTAATAACTAAACACTCATAAATCCCCTGAAACTACAGTTAAATATATCTATCTAGATAGATACGTGTGTGTGTGTGTGTTCAAACCTCAGTTCTAGAATGTCTCCCATCTTGAACAATTCAGTTCTCAACCACGCTGTTCACAGAAAGCATGTCTTGGTTGTCGAACAAAACTTCAGTTCTTGACCTGACCATGCTTTCATGCTGACACCTATCTGACAGTTCAGCATCTCTCAGGTGACAAGGAGAGAATGCTCGAGTATGAGTTGGTTTACGATAAACCTCATGTTGTTAACATCTCAGGAAATCGTGCTGTGAGTATTTTCCTTTTTTTGCTTCTGTTGCTGCTATTTATTTATTTTACCCCACTCCCCGTGACTTTGCACCCACTCTCTCGCTACACCCACACCCCAGAGGGACTCCCAGGACCCACACCCACCCTGTGCAAGGCCCTCCTGTCCCTTTGGCAGGGCCTGCTGGCCCCACCCCTCCTCTGTCAGAGGGGCTGGATGTGGCAGCAGGGTCGGTGCCCCACGAGGAGGTCTATTGCTCCTCATTATTAAATACGTACAGTAAGTTACCATGGGCCCTAAGAAGGTTAGCGAAAGGAAAAAGAAAGTTGTGAGAACAACGTAGGGGTCTGGAATGAATTAATTCAATTTACATAATTTCTAATGGGAAAAAATGATTCCATTTTCAAACAAATTGCCTCTTGAACAGCCTTCTAGAACAAAGTAAGTTCCACTGTATGTGTGTATGTATATGCATAGACACACACACACATATATGTATTATTTTTTATTGATTTCAGAGAGGGAGAGTTAGAAACATCAATGATGAGAGAGAATCATTGATTGGCTGCCTCCTGACCACCCCCTACTGAGGATCCAGCCCGAATCCCAGGCATGTGCCCTGACCGGGAATCCAACTGTGACTTCCTGGTTCATAGGCCTATGCTCAACCTCTAAGCCACACTGGCCAGGCTATATTTTTAAATTTTATTAAGTTTACTGAGTTACACGGGTTAACGTTATATAGGTTTCAAGTGTACAATTCTATAATATGTCATCTGTGTATTGCATTGTGTGTTCACCACCCAAAGTCAAATCTCCTTTCATCACCTTATATTTGACCCCTTTTGCCCTTTACTACCTCCCCACTCCTCTTTTCCTCCAGTAACAACCACCATAGTCTTGTCTGTATTTATTAGTTTTTGTTTATTCGTCTTATTTGGGTTTGTTGCTTTCCGTTTTATATCCCACATGAGTGAAATATATGGTTCTTGTCTTTTTCTGTCGGACTTATTTCACTTAGCATGATATTTTCAAGATCTATGCATGTTGTCACAAACAGCAGTATTTCATCTTTTCTTATAGCTGAGTAGTATTCGATGTATAAATGTCATCTTTATCCAATCATGTACCAAAGGACACTTCAATTGCTCCATGTCCTGGACACCGTGAATAAAAGCATTTGCATATTTAATACTCTGTAATATAATTTACTGACCTGCATGCAGCTTTAAAACACTACATGATCAAAACAGAAGAGATTGCTTTTCCTTTTTTTCTCCTCAATTTTTTCTCCTCCACATTTTTTTCAGAACTCCAAATTCTAGACTTTGAATTTCTTTCTTATAAGTAAAAAAAAAAACTAAAGCAAATATTTATGAAAATTAGTTTGAGATTCATTCAGCTTTCCTTCATACACGTTTCAGCTCAATAAAAAGAACCAGAATTGTATGGTAAGGAAAATAAATGCGATCTTGTTCCATCATACCATTTTTTTTTTTAAAAAGCAACCCATATCCAAAGCAAAATAAGGAAGTAAAAATAAGATAAATAAAAGAGGTTTGACTTAAGTAAATTTCCTCCTTCCCTTGGCCTTCCTACACCTCTCCACTCGGTCCTTTTTTCAGGCAGATATCCTATGGCCTAATGGGATATCTTGAAAAACTACAAGATATACACTGAGCAGATCAGAGTGCTAACAGACTCTCCCAGAGGCAAGATAAACACATCAAGTTCTAACAGGTAGCTAGGGAGTGGGTGTTAAGAAGTAGAAATATGGGGAAATCATTTTCTCTCCCTCAGATCCAAATACCAAAATGCTCCAGGCCCAGAAATATGGATGGAAGAATCTAAGAAAAGATGAAGAAGAAGCAAGCTAGCATAGAAAATTTAATGTGTTTCTTTATAAGCCTTGTTAATAAATTAACACTCTTTCCCCTATTCCTTAATTTCCTACTTATTCAAGAATCAAAACTTCTTGCATATGAGTACTCAAACTGACAAGCAGAATACAAGAAAAGTCTTCTTCTCTTATTAATTAACTCAAAGATTCCATTCGATGGCTCATCTATCCTTTACCAGCAGAATAATGCTAGGCAGGTTTTCAATTTGAGAAACAGACAAGTTACCCACAGGCCACAAAAAGACAGTAATACCCATTTCAACAGGGTCACTGTGGAAACTGAAAGAGAAAATATATTCTGCAGCACCCCTACATACTAGGTAGGAACCCACAAAATAGCAGCTGTCATTACTGTACTAAAAACTGAAGTTTAGCATCCAAACTTTTCTAGGGCTTTATGTATATAAATGTAGGTTTACTGTGAATTGTTCAAGATGGGAGTAAACCCAAAAAAATAACCCCCCAAAAAAAGGTTATTTCTTGGGGGTTTAGTTTAGTTGTTACTGTTGTTCACATGGAAAATAATGCGATAATTAATAACCTGTATTGGTCTTACTTTAGGTATCATATGCAACCCCTCCCTCCCTCTGCCCACTACAAATGTGTTGTCTGTTCAATAATGTTTTTCATTAAAATATTTTCTGAAAATATAAATTATACAGATTATAACCATATATTCAACCCATGGGACACATTAGCTTTGTTAATGAGCAGTCTATTTAAAATTTCACTATCATATAAAATCCTGATAATAGGTTTCCAAATGACCAATCCATGTGATCATGAATGCTTATTACATACTAATTTCCTAGAACAGAAACTTTCTCCACTTGATTTTTCTCAGTGGAAATGTTTGATTATATCATGATCTGTATTTTGTTAAGTGTTCTCAACCACTTCCGTGAAAGCTTCAGTCCAGATGGACACTCTTGAGGAAGCTGTCACTGAAGGTAAGCTCCCACAACAGCAATTTTGATCCCTTAACTTTGTCCTGTCACCCACATTATAGGTGTCAAACTGTCTGATAAAAGTTGAGAAATTTAAGGAAATAAACATAGAATCCAAAATATAATATCACCAGTTCTATTTTCATGACAATTGAATGTTCAGTTATATTTGATTATGCTTTCACCATACATAAAGGTATTTAATTCATGAGTAGATGAGTTTTTGCCACCAGTCTTTTAAAAAAAAATCCCTGCCACTATCCATCTGCATGTGTTGTCTCTACTTTACTCATTCATTCATTCACTCGCACATTCATAATAATGCTGGCCCTTAAGAAATTTGCAGTTTCATTGGGAGAAAGGCAAATAAGGCAATGATTACTGGGAGAGCTGACAAAGAGTACTATGGAAGCAGAGAGTGCTATGGTGACATAACACCCAAAATCCAACTTTCAACTAACAATTAAAATATGCCTCTTGAGGAAGAAGAAAAGCAGAAGTATGCTCCTTCCAGCATTTAACATTCTAAGGTTTTCTGAGAAATTCATGCATATTCAATCTATATTTAAAAAATATAATATTGTTTAGAGGTCCGTGGAAGTGCAATGAATGAGTATTTTTGCCAAAGGAAGATTTAAGGGGTTAAAAAAAAAAAGTTTCTTCCATGAAAGCTTCGTTTCAAGCCCAGGCAAAGTAAAACACACAGAAAAATGCCCCAAAGAAAGTTTACATTATAGCTTTTTTATATAAGCATCTATAAAAACATATGTTTGTGATTTATTTGTTTTATTTATTTTTTATGATATAAAACAGGTTCATAGACCTAAATGCTCCATCACCAGAAATCTGACCTGTGACTATTATCCATTTAATTGGTCAGGTTGTAAGTACTGCTGAGCAGCTAAGACCAAGCCATTCTGCCAGATTCTAGAAAGGCATAAATGAGTTAGAAATACAGTGATTAATCATGAAAAAGTAAACATTACCAGACATTAGCCTAAATCACATATTCCAACAGACACTAAGGCAAGCCTTCTTTAAAACCTTCATCATTAGCAACACAAACTTAATCATCTTGGTTACATACTGCACTGCATAGGGAAAAAAAGGTTATTTCTTGGGGGTTTAGTCATCTAGTTAGTTATAAGGTAAGATACCTTTGTTCACTCACACATATGCAAATTAAATATTTTTTAGAAAAAGCTGTTTATGTATAATATACAGGCAAAACTGGTGTGATCCTGAGCTTTCTGTGTACTTACTGCATTTTGAGTAAACAGAGTCAAGCATTTCTGTGATTGAGAAACAGAGATCGTAAAAAAGAAAAATGAGAATGAGAAAGAACCATTCATTCTAATGAAAAATGGAATGAATACAATATTTAAAGATAGATACAGGTATATGTAGGTCCACAGCCTTCTAACACTGTATTTTTCTTACTTTGAAGCCACATTTTCTAATTTTTAATTCACATACCTGACTGAGGAAAGAACTGAATATGTGTTTTCTTTAGCGGTACAGAGTACTATCTTAAATGAGAAAGCAGAGGCCATGTGGGGCCTACTCTACACTCATCCGGTATGGTTAGGAGAGCTGTGGGAATTCACCAATTCAAGAATGGAAAGTCAATTAACAGAAAGAAAGGTGCTATCAGTATTAAAGCACTGTTTGTATATGAAGCCTTAAAAGTATCAATAATCTTCTTTTAAAACAACTAATTCTCCAGACCCACCTAACACACAGACAAGAGGAGTATTCCCCACTCTGCTCAGAATCTACACTGAAACTTATCTGAATGAGCTTGACTCTGGTTGGCAGGAAGCCAGCAATCTTCGTCAACGAATGACTTAACAGAACACTGTGTTCTTGGCACAAGCACAAAAAAGGTGTTGAAATCTACACTAAAAAAAAATCTCAGCTTACATTTTAAATCCACTTTTAAATGTAATGATAAAAGATACTTAAATATGATAAGCGATTTTTAGTGTTTGGTATATTTATTTCAGATAATTTTCATTTATCCTTACTGCAAATGGAGTCCATTTGGGTCACTTTCAATACTTCCTGAACAATCACTGGAACCCTTCCCCAAATACAATGAACCCACATTCTGGCCATCCTTCTGTAACCCCCCCTCTAACAATATACTAGAAAAATTCCAAAACACCCTGAGCTGGCATTTTAGAGACAGCAAGTAAAGCCAGAAATAATGTACTGACTCACTTCCGTAGAAAGCCATGGAGGAAAACGGGGCAGAAAGAACAGGTAAGAGGTAGTAAATTTACATCACTGACCACACAGGTTATGTTAATTAATCTGCAGAGTAAAACGCAAATAAGGCAGGTAAGAGGGAATTTGGCCAAGAGTCTATACAATTTATTTCAGAGAAAACATTAGCCTTTTCCTTTCATTTTTGCCATCCTCCTTTTATGCTACTCCAAAATGCCATCCTTGGGATAACATTAGTTCATCCTCACCATTTGCTGAAACAGTTTTTCTCTTTAGCCTTACAGTACTCAGCCAAACACTTTTCCAGTTACTTAAGTCAGCACCTTTTCTTCAAACCCTTCCATAAAGTAGTATCATTTACCACATTCTGTATTCCAACTTGGGTTCCTCCAACAACCTGATGTATTTAAACGTGTACAGAGTAAAACTCACTCTCTGGGGAGTACAGTTCTGTATGCGGTGGCAAACGCACGAAGTTGTGTCTCCACTCCCTTACTCTAACACCGCACATTGCCCCTTCGTAGTTAATCCTGTAGCCCAACCATTGTCAACCACTGTTTCACCATTATGATAGAACCGTAACATACTTGGCTCTGTCTTCTTTCACTTAGTAAAAGGAACTTAAGATTTATCCACATTGTTGCATGGATAGTGTGTTTCTTTTTATTATGTACTGAGAGTATTTCATTGTGTGGATACATCCATTCAACAGCTGAAGGACATCTGGGTTAATTCCAGATTGGGGAGGCTATGAGCAAGGCTGCTATGAAATCTCAAGCTCAAGTTTTTATAAGAAAGTACATTTTCAGTTTACCTGGCTAAATACCTAGAATTGAGACTGCTGGATTGTACGGTTAAGTATATTCTTAACACTTGTGTGTATGTTTATTTTATTGAAATATATTTAACATATAACATTGTATAAATTTAAAATATACATGTTAATTTGCTATCCTATATAATAAAAGACACCGCCACAAGATGTTCACCACAAGATGGCTGGCAGGGGAGGGCAGTTGTGGGCAATCAGGCAGACAGGGGAGGGCAGTTGGGGGCGAAATCAGGCTGGCAGGGGAGGGCAGTTGGGGGCGACCAGGACGGCAGGGGAAGGCTGTTAGGGGCCATCAGGCTGGCAGGGGAGGGCAGTTAGGGGTGAGACCAGGCCTGCAGGGGAGGGCAGTTGGGGGCAATCCAGCTGATGGGGTGGGGGGGGCAGCTGGGGGCGATCAGGCTGGCAGAGGAGGGCAGTTGAGAGTGATCAGGCAGGCAGGGGAGCAGTTAGGCATCGATCAGGCTGGCAGGGGAGCAGTTAGGGGCAATTAGGCAGGCAGGCAGGCGAGCAGTTAGGAGTCAGCAGTCCTGGATTGTGAGAGGGATGTCCCCCAAGGGGTCCCAGATTGGAGAGGGTGCAGGCCGGGCTAAGGGACACATCCCCTTCTGTGCACGAATTTCGTGCACCAGGCCTCTAATATTTATATATTGTCATATAATTGTCACTATAGCAACAGCACTTCTATGTTTGGTTGTTTTAGCCAAAAAATAATTACCAGGACCAATGTTGAGAACCTTCTTCCCTATGTTTTCTTCAAGAAGTTTTATGGTTTTAGGTCTTTGATCCATCCTGAATTCATTTTTGTAATGGTATAAGATACGGGTCCAATTTCATACGGGTCCAATTTTGCATGTGGTTATCCACTTTTCCCAGCACCATTTGTGAAATAGACTACCCTTTTCCAAAAGGTGTTCTTGGCTCCATTGTTAAATATTAGTTGACTGTATGTGAGGGGATTTATTTCTGGGCTTTCTATTCTGTTTCATTGGTATCTGCCTATTTTTATGCTAACATAGCGTTTTAAGCACTATATAATCACTGTACAGTTTGAACTCATGAAGTGTGCCTCTGGCTTTGTTCTTCCATATTAGGAAGCTTTGACTATTTGAGATCTTTAGTGGTTAATCAAAATTTCAGGATTTTTCTATATCTGTGAATGCCAATACACATTTGATAGGGGTTATGTTGCATCCATAAATGGCTTGGGTAGTATTGACATTTTCACAATACTAATTTTTCTGATTCCTGAACTTGCGATGTCCTTCCATTTGTTTGCGCCTTTGTTGATTTCTTTGAACAAAGTCTTGTCATTTTTGTTGTACAGTTCTTTTATTCCGTTGACTCAATTTAGTCCTAGATCTTTTATTGTTTTTGATGCTATTTTAAATGAGATGGTTTTATTTCTTTTGAAGATGTTTTATTATTAGTGTGTAGAAATTCAACTGACTTCCGTATGTTGATTTTATGTCCCTTACTGAACCAACTTGACTGAATTTGTTGATCAGTAACAATTTTCTTAATTGAGTCTTTGTGATTTTCTATATATAAAATCCTATCATCTGCAAATAATGAGAATTTTACTTCTTCCTTTTCAATTTGGATACCTTTTATTTTCTTGCCTTGTCTAATTACTCTAGCTATGACTTCCAAATCACAATGTTGAATAACATTGATAAGAGTGGGCATTTTGTCTTTTTCCTAATCTTAGAAGAAAAGCTTTCCACTTTTCACCATTGATTATACAATATTAGCTGTGGGTTTGTTGTATATAGCCTTTATGATGTTGAAGTATGTTCCTTTTGAGGGTTTTCATCATGAAACAATATTGTATTTCGTGAGAAGTTTTTTTTTCATCTATTAAAATGATCATGTGATTTTTATCTTTCATTCTATTAGTGTAATGTATCACATTTACTCATTTGTGTATGTCAAACCATCCTTCCATCCCAAGGATAAATCCCACTTGCTCATGGTATATAATCCTTTTAATGTGTTCTTCTATTTGGTTTCTTGTTGAGAATTTTTGCATCTATGCTTATCAGAGACTGGTTTATAATTTCCTTTTCTTAAGGTGTCCTTATCTGGCATGGTATCAGGGTAATGCTGGTCTCATGAGTTTGGAAGTATTCCTTCCTCTACAATATCTACCAAGCGTTTAAGAAGGTTTGGCCCTAATTCTACCAAACACTAATTAATTAATATTTGGCTGAATTTACCAGTGAAGCCATCTGGCCCTGGGGTTTTGGGGATTGGTTAGTTTGTTATTATTGACAGAATCTTTTTACTTGTTATTAGTCTGTTCAGATTTTCTATTTCTTCCTGATTCAGTCTAGGTAGGCTGTGTGTTCCTAGGAATTTATTAATTTCTTCTAGGTTATCTTTTTTTGTTATGTAATAGTCCTGATTTGCCTGATACACGGATGAGTACTCCACTTCCTGTTTATTTCTACTTGCATGGAGTATCTTTTTCCATCCCTTTACTTTGAGCCCGTGTGTTTCTTTAGAGCTGAAATGCATCTTTTGTAGGCAGCAAGTATACTTAGTTGTGTGAGTGTTTTTAATCCATCCAGCTACTCTACTTCATCTAACTGGTAAATTTAATCTATTACATTTAGAGTAATTGCTGATATGTAAGGACTTACTACTGCTATCTTACTGTTTGCTTTCTGGTTTGTGTGTTTTTACAGTTTTGCTTTCTGTTCTTTTGTTTACATTTTTATCTTTAATCATTTTGTAGAGTAGGGTATGTACATATTCATATAAACAGAGATTGTAGCAGATGCCTAAATTCCATTTGTGTAGATTTTTATACTTGGATTCTAAAACTGAGAAGAATAAGAATAAATGCAAATTTAGAAGCAAAAAAAAAAAAGTCCAGTTTGACTTCTTGCAATGTCGAACAAAAAAACATAGCAGCATATAAAAAAATTTTACAAAATGTTTCAGCATTCTTTTCTCCTTTCCCATAAAAAAACAAACAAACAAAAATAAACTGTAGATTGGCAAGAAAATAGCCAATCTTATTCTTTATCTTATTATTGCTTTCTTGTAACAAAATAGCACTTGGACTCAGCAGTCTTAACCAAATTATACAGTGTCCATAATTTTGGGTTCACCATCATCTTTATGTAGTGCTGATTTTAAACTGAAGAGAGTGCATTGTTAAAATACTGTAGGTAATTTGGATTCTAATAAACCTATAGGCCCAACACCAAAATGGGGAACATGATTCTGTATTTCATAGGTGAAAACTTGGCATTTGAGAATAAAAATCTGACTCTTGACTTGAAAGCTTCAAGTGCATTTTTGAATGCTTCAAATAACCTTTTTGGCCTTTTGGAAAAATAAATAAAAACACCCTCTGGAATACATATTACAGTTTTTGGCCATTTCCATAATAAGCTGCATTACAATAGCTTGGTGAGCTATTTGTTCCACAAGGACCTCATTCTGTTAAGGTTCCAGATAAAAACACCATAAAATAAAATATTTAGCAGTTTCTACACATACAAGGTCTGAATGGTCAGACAAAAATCTTTATCATCCCATTGATTCAACATACCAAAATGTCTGATTTTTTGCTCATATTTCTGCATAAATGATTCTGATTTATCTTCATCTTATGTCTCTTTTCGTTTATCTTAAACGTTAAAAACCTTACTAATGACCTACGCATCCCACAGACACATTCCTCCTGTACCAGAACCTCTCCTTTGTGCCCTGTTCTGCAGCTGTCTCAGTTCTGAAAGGCTGCTTGTGCTTTGACATGTTCCTGATCCAGGAACTCAGAGCCATGTCGTGCTAAGGTACCACGTTACTGTTACTGCTGAGTTTTAATGAGATTCCATGTGCATGCCACAGAGCTCTTCACAAACTTCGTTTTTGGCAAGCCACTTCAAATCCATGGCTATCCACTGGGTGCGGCCACCAGCAGTTGTGGGCATCGGGGAGAAATGGGGAACGTGTCCAAGTCACTCTCCTCCTCAGCCTCACTCTCCCTTGGTCCAAAGGAGGCTCCAAGGTCCTGGCAGAGGTCTTGGCTGCTCAATAACTGGCTCTGCCAGGACCTACAACCCTCACTGCCCATGGGCTTGGCAGGAGTCACTTTCTAGTTGTTTGGTACTGCCATCCCCCCGCCTCCCCATTTCTGCCTACCTTTATAAACCGCTGTTTTTCCATGTTAGTATATTATCTCTCCCCCGCCATCCCCGCTTTTTTAAAATCTTCATTAATCTACTCTAGATTTTTGTTTTGTGGTTAGCATGAGGCTTACATAAAACATGTCATAGATAAGACATTTTATGCTAATCGCAACGTATCTTAATTCACCAATAGAGGGTCCAATCTTGTACTCCTCCCCTTTTATATTTTTGATATCACAATTTACCTCATTTTATGCTGTATTTGATAACAAATTACAGTGCCTATAGTTATTTTTAGCAATTCTACCGCTATCCTACGATAGAATTGGAGTTTTCTAAAGCTGTCTTTTTCACCTATATCAGGGGATTGTATACTTTAGTATGTGTTCATGTTGATGAGTGACTTTCTGATTCTGCTTGAAGAACTTACAGCATTCCTTGCAAGGCAAGTCTCAGTTTTAATTTGTTGGGGAAGGTCTTTATTTCTCTTGCATATTTAAAGGATAATGTATTCAGTAGTCAATTTTTATCTTTTAGCACTTTGTCATTCCACTCTCTCTGGGACTACGGGGTTTCTGCTGACATTATCAGTTAAAAGCCTAATAGGGATTCCTTTGTAGGTTCCATTCTTTTTTCACCCCCTTGCTGCCTTTAGTATTCCTCTTAATGTTTATTTTTGATAGTTTTATTGATATGTCTTGGAGAAGATCTTTTTTAAAAATATATTTTTTTATTGATTTTAGAGAGAGAGGAAGGCAGAGGGATAGAGAGATAGAAACATTGATGAGAGAGAAACATCAATCTACTGCCTTCTACACACCTCTTACTGGAGATCAAGCCTGTAACCCAGGCATGTGCCCTGACCGGGAATCAAACCAGTGACCTTTTGGTTCATGAGCTGACACTCAGTTCTACCAGCCAGGAGAGATCTTTTGGCATTGTGATAGTAGGTTTACCTTTTAATTTCTTGAACTTGAATGCCTAAGTCTTTTCCCCAGCTTGGGAAGTTTTCAGCTATTATTATTTCTTTAATTTCCTGCCCCTTCTCCTCTTCTTTTCCTTCTGGAACCCTGATTATTCAGATGGTTTCCCCTTTGAATGAGTCCCATAGTCATATAGGCTTCTTCACTCACTTTCATTCCCTTCTCTTTGTTCTGTGTTACTATCAAATTCTTGTTCTCTAACTCACTTATTCAGCCTTTCATCTGCTCTTCTCTCCTACAGATGCTTTCTATTGCATTCTTTATCTCATTCATGGACTTTCACCTCCAGAATTTCTACTTGGTTCATTTTTATGGTTTCTGTTATATGGAAAGTTCATTCTGTTCATATATGTTTTTCTTAACCTCACTGAACTGCCTTTCTGTGTTTTCTTGTCCCTCACTGAATTTCTTCAATACAGCTATTTTGAGTTCTTTATCAGCCAGACTGTAGTACTGTCTGTCTTTGGGCTCAGTTGGAGAATCATTGATATCTTTTGGTAATGGCTTATTTCCTTGATTTTTTTTTTTAAGTTCCTTGTATTTTTGTATTGCTGCTTTCACATCTGACGTATACTACTGGTTCAGATGGGGTTCAGCTCGTAGGTGTTGCTTCTCTGGGGTTTTCTAGGTTATCGTGGATCAGGGATTATCATATATTATTATGGATCATGCTCCACTCTTCTTGCTCCCTCTTGTGGCAGAAATCTGAACCTTTGTGTTTTCTCCTGCTCTGGTAGCTCACCATACTGGCTACAAGAAAACTTGTTTTCCAGAAGGCAGTCTGTAGCTCAAGTTTGCGGTTTCTTCCTTTCCCACAGATCCTGGTAAGTCAGCCACAGACTGTGTCTGTGTTTGGGGCGGGGGGGAAGGTTGGGAGCAATGCCACTTGGGGCATTGGGAGTGTCTGCGACTTGGAGGCGAGATCCTCATGCAGAGTCTTCACAGAACTGTGGACAGAATTCCCCTGAAGCAGACAGCAAGCACCACATTTCTTTAATGTACTTTGATATTCCAACGTGGTTCCTTCCCTTTCTTCTCCCTACCCCTAGTCATGAAGGTCACACCTCAGAAATCAGGGTGCTGATGTAGAGAAATGGATTTCTCCAGCCATACCAGGCACAACTGGGATAGCCAGGCACACACTGTTTCCCACTTCATGGGGGAGGTCACCACTGATGTTGCCAGAGAGCTTCCTCCATGCAGTGTCACTGGGAAGGGAAGAGTCCCTACTCTCCTCTGCATCCAAACTCGTCTCTACGCCACTCAGATGCTGTGCTGTAATGTTCCCTCAAACATGAAACTTCTACAGATTCTTTCTCACCAGTGAGTATCTGCCCAGGTCAGCACTCATTAGGTATTTTTCCCTAATAGGGCGATTGAGAGTGAGGCCTGTTCGTTGACTCCCTTGGATGGATCGGCAGTCGTTTGTTTATTTTCACATACACAGGTGTGCTAGAAAACTTCCAGGTTCCTTGTTTAGGGTGCTGGAAGCATTTTTATTCATGAATCAATATCTAGTTACTTGTTTTCAAAAGGCAAGAGAAAGAAGGACGACTTCTGCAGCTTTGGTGCTGACGCCAATCATCAGTACATCCTTAACTCTCTAAGAACTACCAACCTGTTTTCCAAAGTACCCGTTCCATTTTGCATTCCCAAAAGCAATGTATGTGCACTCCAGTTACTACTCATTTCTCAGCAGCATTCAATGTTGTCAAGTTTTTGTTGTTTTTCAGTCATTCTAATAGGTACGTCATAACAGGTATATTTTACAAATTGGAACACCACACATGTGAATCTAAATTCATACCCTCGCCGAGGCCGGTTTGGCTCAGTGGATAGAGCGTCTGTCTGCGGACTGGAAGGTCCCAGGTTCGATTCCGGTCGAGGGCATGTACATTGGTTGCGGGCACATCCCCTGGAGGGGGGTGTGCAGGAGGCAGCTGGTCGATGTCTCTCTCTCATCGATGTTTCTGGCTCTCTATCCCTCTCCCTTCCTCTCTGTGAAAAATCAATAAAATATATTTAATAAATAAATAAATAAATAAATAAATAAATAAATAAATAAATTCATACCCTCTCATGGAGAATCAGAAGTTTAGATAAGACTGTACTAACATTCCTATAAGGCAACAGCTGGTTAGAACTATTGCTACTTGAACATGAACATATTCTCTCCATTACATCCCAGCCCCTACCACTCCAAACTATCTTTTCCAGTGTGCTTCACATATTCAACTTACCTGCCTGAACTGTAGAGCCACCTGAGTTTGGTGTGCCACACCTAGCCCTATCTCCAAACACTTAAATCGGCATCCTCACATCCCTTCACAATTTTGCCCCCAGCCACCTGCATGCTGTCACTTCCTGTCTTCTCCACACTAGAGTCCTGTATTCTAGCTTACAATGATTCTTAAACATACCTCTTTCATCCTATCTCTTTCTTATTTTATGAAATATTATGCAGGCTTCAAAATCCAACTCAATTTCCTCTCTGAACTCACCTAATTTTCTTGCCATTTCTTTTAATACCTGGGACCTTAAAAGAACAAATATATGACACAAAAGTTGTTTATCAAATGTTACAATACTACTTTCAAATTTACACTTTCATTTAAGGAAGCTATCCTCAACCATATGACGTGGGACGTGGTTAACAGTAGTAAAAAAAAAAAAAAAAAAAGTAAGATACAGTCATTAATAATACAGTTGCAAGCTTTACATCTGTCCCCTTAAGAAACTAGAGCAGATTCACGTTACACTTTCTCAGTAGCAAAGTCAGGAATGAATTATTAGCTAGTATCAGAAATGCACATCACCCTGAGAGTATGACAAAATTATATTAAATGTCATCCTTCATATGTGGCAAATTGCCAGAAGCCAATTCCAGCATGTCAGCAGGGCTGAATCATCTGGAAATGGCTGAGGGCATTTCCCCAGACCTGAAAGAGATGCATGGATGATTGCTTGCTGCCAGACAGCTCAGGGCATCTTAATCTACATGTTATTGCCTCCTGCTGGCCAAACACCTGAGCAGCTGAAGGCATTTTCTCCCAAACCAGATAATCTGACAATGCATTCTGTGTACTAAACCTGGCCTTTGAGGTGTATATCTACCTTGCCTTAGGACAATTTGTGTTAATAAAAAGCAGGGGGGTCCCGAGACAAGGAGAACTTGATTTCTTCAGCCAAGCTCCTCTGGCCCCCCAAATGCCTTCCAAAATTAGGTTTCGTCTCTGGACTTTTATTTCATTTACACACAGCCCTCCTCCAGATTCCTGAACCCTTCTAGATGCTGGATCAAGACCCTGGCAGCAAATGATTAAAAAAATTTAGAACCACCAATCTCAGCCATCAAACCGTGAAATATTTAGATAAGTAACCCTTTTCTGCTCAGATTCTTCTTAGGAAATCTGTAAATTATCTTTGTTGTAATTTATTTACCTTTCTTCATACAAATTTTATTTTTTATGATGGAGATGATAATAGCAAAGTTACTGGATTGTTATTAAGAAAAAAACAAACAATATACATGAAATGACCCTACTAGAGTGTCTGTGATAGGTTAAATACACAAGAAATGTCCTACAAACATTTTCTTTTTCCTTTCATGTCAGTAATTCATTGATTCAGTCAATATCTGGTGAGTATTTACCACGTGCCAACCTCTGTGATAAGTATTGGAAATGATAAATCAAAGCTCACACTAAGAAAATGCAACTCTCAGAATACTTGAGTCAAAAACAGTAGAGATAAAAAGACAACCCTTATTTTCCTATTTGCCTCTTTGCTCCTTAAATTTTAATATCGTCATCAAATTTTTATACTGAAAACCAATGTAAAGTTACTCCATAGCCTCAAATACTAGTATTACATAATTTTTAAACTTGGGAGAAAAAAAGCTAAGACCAAACTAAACAATGAACAAAACAAGGCTATAATCTTCAAAATTTTTCCTAGGTAAAATATTAACATGGATAATATAGCATCCACTTAATTAGACATAATACAAATTTACTAGGATAACAGTTAAGACAGCTAGATAATGATCCTGGAGTGTGTATATCTTACCAATTTCCAATCCAATGGAACCTTAGATAAAAATGAGAAATGTTATTTTACAAGTTACCTATGTATTCTGAAAGATCTGCTCATAAATGTGACCAGTCTGGCTTTAAGGACATGTAGTGTCTACGTCCACAATTACTATGTTAGTACAGTATAGACTAAGAGCAGAAAGGAAAATCAGCCAAGATAGATTAGACATCTGCACTAAAGGTAGTAAATAATGAAATTCCAGTGGTCATAAAAAAGGGAATTTACAATATATGCCAAAAGCTAGCTTCGAAAATATAAAATCTGGCCCTGGCCAGGTGGCTCAGTTGGTTGAAATGTCCTGTGCACCAAAAGGTTACAGGTTCTATTCCCAGTCAAGGCACATACCTAGGTTGTGTCTTCTATCCCTGGTTGGGGGTTTTGAGGGGGTGTACACAAAAGGCAACCAAACTCAATGTTATCTCTCACATCAATGTCTGTCTGTCTGTCTGTCTGTCTCTCTCTCTCTCTCAAAATGAATATAAACATATCCTCCAGTGAGGGTTAATATATAAAATCAGGACTTATTTCAAAATAAAAGAGAGCATAAATCAGAAATATGAGAAAGAAGAACTAACTTGTGTTTCCATGTAACTAGATAATATATGGCAGAAACTCTATAGAGAGGAAAGCAGTGAGGTCCCAGACCATCTGTTTCTACGCCCGAACCTCCTCTCTGTACAGATGATTCCTCCACTTATCAAGCTATGCCCTTGGGCTTTCACGTCTTTAAGATTCAAATGATTCTATCTGAAAATAAGAATATAGGAACACCTCCCAAACTAGGCAGATCTCCCTTACATAAGCTAAATTCTAGTACAAATAGTTAGACTTCTATAACAGTTTCTCTAAATACAACATTTCATGCAAAAAAATCCTTTTCAAGATCACTAGTAATAGGAATAGAGACAGAAAAAGATAAAATAGAAGCAGAGTTGCAATAAACGTATTGGTAATACTACTTGGGAAATCATAAAGGAAGCTAAAGCTAAGCATACCTGCCTTTGAGAAACAAGTTCCTGTTGTCATTTTGGCATGACAGCAGGCTGGATACTGGGTGGGAGCAGGGGGTGGGTAGGGTTGCTAGAGCTTGGCGAGTAAAAGAGTCAGGTAGGAATTGCTGATAAAGCCAGGTGAGACATACTGGTATTTTCTACACTGAGTGGCCAGATTATTATGATCTCTGAACGCATAATAATCTCGCCACTCAATAAATATATATATATATATATATATATATATATATATATATATATATCAATCAGAGTATTAGAGGTCCGGTGCATGAATTCGTGTATGGGTGGGGTCCGGCCAGCCTGGCCAGGGGGAGGGGACATGGGCAGTTGGCCGGCCTGCCTGCTGGTCAAACTCCTGATCAAGGGGACAATTTGCATATTAGCCTTTTATTATATAGGATATACACTGAGTGGCCAGATTATTATGCATTCTGAGATCATAATAATCTGGCCACTCAGTGTATATGATGTGGCAATAAAGCTTTAGAAAAGGAATCTGGAAAATATTCCTGGATGTACATAGCAATATTCCCTTAAATTGTACCCATGAGGGACAAAAGATACTAGAGGCTCTAGAAACTCTAAGACTAAGAGAATGTATGTTAACAATTTAAAATTTAAACAACAAACCAGGAGTCAAAATTAAGGTGTAAGAATAATAAAATTCTGTTTTATATAAAAATTACCTTCAATAATATAAAACTTTTAAACTGAGAAAAGTTTTGGAAACAGGATAGTAAGTAGAACTTAGCATTACATAACATAGTATTACTAATTTAAATGTATAAAGTATTTTATGTATTTAGTTTCAAGGTTCTTGAAAGAAGCAAAAAAATATATGTCTATGTATCTCAAAAGCCCAAAATTGCAATCAAAGTCGTGCAAGTATTATTTTTCACATAGGTTTTGTTACTTAAACAAAAATTCTTCTACTTGAGGGCTCTTTAAGAACATAAATCTTATAGCTATAAAGGGAACACTGTACTACCTCATAGCCTTACAGTGAGAATTGAATGATGCATGTCAGGGAAAAGTTGTTTAGCAGAACATTATTTCAACTCCAACTATTGTAACACCAACTGGGTATACTGCTCATTTCTGATATTAACTGCCCTAAGACAGTTAAGGGCAAAGTTCTCCACGCTGCCCTCATTTCTGACGCAGCTGCTAGTAATAATACCATTGTAATAATCTGGTTATTATTTAACAGAAAAGGAATAAAGGAAATTAAGAGATTTGCTAGTTAATTTAACACTCTCCAAATCTGTTCCCCACTGACCCATGGGGGAAGGGACTGGACAAAGGCAGTTTGGAGATATGCTTACTAAGGTCTCAGTGACACGGGAAGGTGCTTACCTGTCTCTTAGTCACACCTGTATTTCACTGCAATCACTATATAAAGTACATGAGAATTCCATAACAAAGCTCACTTAAATCCCATTTCCTTCACACTTCCTGAAAAATGTAGGTTATAAAGAGACTTCACTATTATATCTCTGCTGCCCTCTACAGAAATAGTTCTTAGAAGACAATGGTAAAATAAATTATGAAAATCCAAACAGCAATACTAAACAACATGGAAAGTCACATCAGTAATCAACTACACTTGTTAAATGTCCTAAAAGACAACATGTCAAAGACAATTTATTGCTATGGTCTTTAATTTCTATCAAGCTTTTCTTCCAAGTAGTTGAGTATGTAGTTAATCTGTATTCCAAGGAATACAACATAAGTAATTAAGAGAATTTAGGACATGAGTTAGAATCTCATTTTGCCATTTATTTACTGTACCTTCATATCCTCATCTATAAAATAGGGTTATAACAATAATAACATCTACCTCACATGATCAGAACTTAGCAAAGTACTGACACATTGTAAGAACTCAGGGTTACTGTGTTTTAATGTTATTATTGCTATTACTATTACTGACACTGTAACAAAATGGCCAGGACCACAGCCCAGAAGCTAGAGTGTCTGAGTTAGAATCTTGACTCAATCACTTACTACTTTATAATCACAGGAATCTTTCTGTGCCTCAGAATCCTTATCTGGAAAGAAGAGATGATAAAACAGCTCCATTCTCACAGAGTTTCTGTGAGGTTTAAATACACTAATGTGTGTAGCAGAGCACTCAGGAGAGTGACCCACAACAAGGAAGCACTTGTATTAGCTGTTGCTGGTATGAATGCAAATGCCTTTGTTCCAGGGAACTGGTGGAATCACATGTATAGGCAAATCAATCGCATTGCTGGATGAGGGATTCAAGACAGACCTGAATTATAATCAGTGCTTCCCAATGAATTAAAGTAGAACATGTCTTGTACAGTAGGTATCTACCCACCATATGTATGTTTCATTCCTACAAGCATACATGAGGCAAAAATAGCCTTATGAGTTATATAAGAGGTTTTGTTTCTGGAGAGCCAATTAATAGGTACAAAACTCCTAATTATGGTATAAATCTTCCTCCCTCCAGAGTTATTTAATGTACATAGCTCAATTACACACTGTAGCTGACTCGGTCAATACCCTACTCATATCTCCTCCCTTATGTCTTCAGTGATGCTTGCTTGCCCTATTATCCAGTTTCCAGCTCCCACATTTGTTTACCTCAGGGCCCTTCTGATGGGATAATTCTAAGGCTCACAGAATCTAAGAGCAGTAGTAAGCTCCAGGTGCCCACAACAGTAACTTGCTTGATAATGACCCCTTCATTGGCTACTATTCCTTCCTGGCTCACATGCCCACTTCACTACCAGGAGATGTTCTCAGGACATGCTTCTGCCTGAGAAATTCAAAGGCAAACAATAAACTACGAATAGAGGCAAGTCTACAAAAACTGCACATATTTTACTTCTTTCAACCTACTTGAAATATCAAACAAACAGAAGAGAATGGTTTTAGGTATTAATATAAGGAGTATTAGGAAGTAAGTGCTTATGTGACTACATGATTCTGGGCAGAGGGTATGAGGGTATATGAGTTAGAATCTCCTGAGAGGCAGCTGCCAAGACAGCATCAGCTATAAAAAAAAATCACTCAATCAGAGAACCAAAGAGAAAAAACAGGAGGACAACTTAAGGGAGCTGTGGGACAACAGGAAACAAAACAATATTTTCATCATAGGAGTAACAGAAGGTGAAGAAAGTGAGCAAGGGACAGAGAACCTGTTTGAAGAAATAATGGCAGAAAACTTCTCTAACCTGGTGAAGTAAAAAGTCACATAAATTCAGGAGGCACTAAGTCCCAAGCAAGAAGAACCCAAACAGACGTACACCTAGACATATCATAATTAAAATGCCAAAAATTAAAGACAAAGAGATTCTTAAAAGCAGAAAGAGAAAAGCAATTTTGTTACCTACAAAGGAGCTCCCATAAGGCGGTCAGCTGATTTTTCATCAGAAACTCTATGGGCCAGAAAGGAATGGCATAAAGTATTCAAGCAAAGACCTGGAACCAAGATTATTATATCTGGCAAGGCTATGATTCAAAATAGATAGTGAAATAAAGAGCTTCACAAACAAAAAAAAGGCTAAAGGAGTTTATCACTAAGAAATATAAGAGGTAAAGGGGCAGGAAAAATATTTTTTTAAAAAAATAGCTGAGCACGGCCAGCATGGCTGTGGTTGAGCATCGACCTATGAACTAGGAGGCCATGGTTCTATTCCTGGTCAGGGCAATGCCCAGGTTGCAGGCTCGATCCCCAGTGTGGGCCATGCAGGAGGCAGCTGACCAATGATTCTCTCTCATCATTGTTGTTTCTATCTCTCTCTCCCTCTCCATTTCTCTCTGAAATCATTAAAAATATTTTTTTAACAAAAGAATGAGAATAACTCAGGCTTCTTGACAGTAACTGTGGAACTAGGAAACAATGAAGCCTTCAAAATTAGGAAGACAAATTATTTTCAACCTAAAATTGTAGACAAATTTTCAATCATATATCCGAAGGTGATAAATGCATCTTCTGATTTGCCAAGTCTCAAAAAATTATCTTTCACAAATCTTTTCTTAAAAGGTCCTATAAGATATGCTCAATCAAAATGAGAGTGAAAACCAAGAAAGAGGCATACATGGAATCCAGGATTAAGTTGCTCCAAATAAGAGGAGATAAAGGGAATTCCAAGAAAGAGAATGAAGGGAGACCTAAGTAGTAATGGTCACAAAGTAGAGAGGCCGCTGAGTTCAAATTAGAGCAGTGAGAAGGTTGTGGAAAGAAATTCTCCACTAAAACAAATACAATGGTAAAAAATTAAAGTTTTATTAATAATAAGTAAAACTAGGAAAACAAAACCCCAAAATAATTAACTAAAGAAAATAAAAAGTTGTGAAGGAAAAGTAATCATAGTTAATATTTGCCTTTGTTACAAATACTATGTATTCACAAGTATGTAATGCTTAATATTAATCTAACCAAAACATGAAACATATGTTCTTAAAAAAAATGGAGGGATGGAAAATATTCAGGGGATAGCTGGTGGTGAAAAGTGGGTGAGGAGTAGAGAACTCAATATTTATATATGTTTTTAAAAAGATTGAAAATGGGTCCTAGCCGGCTTAGCTTAGTGGATAAGAGCGTCAGCCTGCAGACTGAAGGGACCCAGGTTCGATTCCAGCTGAGGGCACATGCCTGGGTTGCGGGCTTGATCCCCAGTGGGGGGTGTGCAGGAGGCAGCCCATCAGTGATTCTCTCTCATTATTGTGTTTCTATCGTTCTCTCCTTCTCCCTTCCTCTCTGAAATCAATAAAGAAATATATTAAAAAAAAAAAAAAAGATTGAAAATGGTGGCAAGGTAGGAGGATGCTGCATGTACATGCTCCCAGGAACAAGTTGGAATTACAACTGAAATACGGAAAGGTTCCTGAATAATCAATGTAAAACTCACAGGAGAGAACCCTGATACCCAAGGACCGAAGGTGGAGACCGAATAGAGTCTGGTAGGAGGGGCAAAGGCGAGAAAGGGTTGGCCGGGCACCCACAGATAGCAACTGAAGTCCTGGAAAGATAACTCAGCTGTGGGGGGAACCACTTAGAACTCTGGGATCTAATCCAATTAGTCAGAAACAGCCTTTAACACTGTCCTGCACTAGAGATTCAGAGGTGTAGAGGATCTACCTAATACATAAGTTACAAACCCAAAAAGACAACCATAATGAGGAAACCAAGAAACAACCCCCAAATGTAAGGCTATCATTCAAAATAGTCGGTCAAATAAATAGCTTCCCAGACAAAAAAAAAGGCTAAAGGAGTTCATCACCACCAAGCCAGCATTACAAGAAATGCTAAAGGGATTGCTGTAAGGAATTGCTGACAAGAAGAAACAGAGAGAGAAACCTAGCCATACAGAATTAAAATGGCTATCAATAAGTACCTCACAATAATGACCCTAAATGTAAATGGATTAAATGCTCCAATCAAAAGGTGTAGAGTAGCTGAATGGATAAAAAAACATGACCCAACTATATGCTGTCTACAAGAGACCCACCTGAAAACAAAAGACACACACAGGATGAAAGTGAAGGGATGGAAAAAATTTTTGCATGCAAATGGGAAAGAAAAAAGGCTTGAGTAGCAATATTCATACAGTAGGTCCTCGGGTTATGTCGGAGATCCGTTCCTACAACGCAATGTAACGCGATTTGCGCTGTAAGTCGGAACCCACCTACATCACTCACATGGAGCACATACACAGCAGTAATAAAGTGAAACAGTAACAAAAATTTAAAAGAAAGATAACAATTCCTGACCTTTACTTGTGGTAAATACAGTAAATAATAAAAAACATAAAAAAGCACATACGTCGAAATGATAGAACTTTTTTTTTTATAAATAAATGGGAGATGGCAACGTAACCATGAAACGATGTACATCGAGTCCAGCGTAACCCAAGGACTGCCTGTATCCAACAAAATAAACTTTAAAAGCATCATGCTAAGCAAAATAAGCCAATCAGAGAAAGATAAATATCACAGGATCTCACTCATTTGTGGAATATAATGAACAACATAAACTGGTGAACAAAAATAGAGCCAGAGGGGGAAAAATATTCTAGAATATAATAGAAGTAATCCTGTTATTTGCATATTTTTAATATTTCCTACAACTTTTGTGATATCATACTATGTTAGTACAGTTTGGGTAATATTATTATACTTAAAATCCTTTTATTCTTGAAACAATGTTTATTGCATATAATTTTATTATACATAAGATCATTTTTCTTGAATAATTGGTGTTTATTGCATGTAACATTATCACAAAAAAATTTATGTTTAGAAATACATTACAAGCATGTTATTTAGCAATAAGGATGTACAGTGCAAAAGAATCCACTAAGAGTTAAAAGTTGCTACCCTTGAGGAAGGATAGGATTAAAAAATGCCATAAATAGAATAAAAATTTTTGAAACCATTCATTCTTACCTTGGGAAGCTCAGGTACTCTCTCTTCACTTGTCAAAGAATGACTGCTTGCACAAGAAGCACAGTCTGATATTTCCACAGCGCTCTCGCCATCTTCCACAGCACTCTCACTGTCTTCAAATTCATTCTCGTCATTAGTGTCTTCCCTGTCACTGTCCCTCTCCCAGTCAACAAACTGTAGTTCACCTAGAAAATAATTTCAAACTTAATTTTATATGTTAAATACAATTTTAAACTAAATTTTTTTAAATTTATTTTTTATTCGCGACCCACAGGTTGAGAACCACTAGCAGGGTCGCCTAAGACCATCGGAAAACACAGATATTTACATTACGATTCATTAACAGTAGCAAAATTACAGTTATGAAGTAGCAATGAAAATAATTTTATGGTTAGGGGTCACCACAACATGAGGAACTGTATTAAAGGGTGGCGGCATTAGAAAGATTGAGAACCACTGCTTTAAACAACAACAACAACAAAAGGTAAAAGGGACAGAGGAAGAAAGGGAGGAGAGGAGAGAAGAGAAAAAGAGGGGAGAAGAAAAAGCTAATCAAGCAGTTGTGCACATGAATAGACAATTTCCAAGGGATCATTTACTTGCTACCTAATGGTCAACTTATTTAAGAGAAGTCAGCAACTTCCTAACTCATTTTAAAGCAATTAGCTCAAAGCATCCTCCCATTCTTTAACAGTTTTGGAAACTACTGAGTATTAATATAAAAGATCTTTTCATACAACAGGACAAAAATTACTGAGATGTAATTCACATACCTCACTATTCATTCATAAAAACATTCATTTTTTAATAATGAAATTATGTTCTGAGATACATGAAGACAAACCAAGATTTATATAACAATGAATTTCATTTAACATGGCTGAAATAGCCATTCTGAGTTTATGTATAACCTTAAAATACCACTTTATCTGGCTATTACTGAAATGTCAAATGATAGTTACCAAGCTGTCATACAAAGTGGCCAAAAGAGCAGAGTCGCTTCCACAGGAGTTGTCTGTACAAACAGAACCTTGACTCAGTAACTAAATAACACAAACTGCCAATATAACAGTGAAAAAGAAGTCAAAGCTTATTTTGAAAGCAATAAAACTTTTATCTACATAGATGAGCTATATATTTTAAAATATGGAAAATATCATGATTTCCATAATTTTAAGTCTGTGGTTCCCAACTGGGGTGAGAACTGTACTTTAGGGCAGCGGTCGCCAACCGGTGGTTCGTGGACCACTGGTGGTCCGTGAGGTCCGAAAGGTTGGCGACTGCTGCTTTAAGGGACATCTGACACCTAGAGACATTCTTGGTCGTCACGACTGGGCCTGGGAAAGCTGCTGTCACCTGACGGACAGAAACCAGAGATACTGCTAAACACCCCACAATGCACAGGAAAGCTCCCTTCCCAAACAAAGAATTATCTCGCTCCAAATGGCAATATGCCAAGACTGAGAAACCCCGTTTTAACTGTCAAAAAAAGGATATAATGTAAAATGCCATCAGAACAGACTTAGTAGTAGTTATACTTCAAACACTCATAGTATTTATCCAAAACAAGTTAGCAAGGAGGCAATATGGATGTAGCATTAAGTAGTTAGTTGAGAGTACTGGCTTTGCCGTCAAAGAATGCCAAAGTGGAATCCAAACCAATTCTCACATGTTCAAGCCTTTGTTGTTAACTGTAAAAATTCTAGTGGTAATACCTATCTCTTAATGCTATTGTGAGAAATAGTAAATGAGACAATATTTCTAAAGGGCTTAGTCTAGAGGTTGGGACTCAGTGAGATCACACATAATCAAAGCTAAGTATTCGAAAAGGAATGTAACTTTTTTCCAATATTGAACAAAATATATAATAGAAACTGGATTTCTTACAAAATTATCAATTTACCTTCACTGGCCCCATGTTCAGAACATAAAATATTCCCATTACAAAACCTGTCTATTCTAGAACTACCATGTCCATTACCTCTCTCTGACTTAGAAAGTAGTTTACCTTCATCTGACTGATCACTTCCACTGGAGCTCCAAGTTATCTCTGTAAACCCACTGGCACTCTTAGATGTGGTAGTTTCTGTTAAAGAAAAAGAAAATATATAAAAAGCAATCACCTCATATAGTTATCAGAATGAGATTTAATGCATGTTCCTTTGACGAAGTTATACATACACAAAATTCTCTATTATTCGAGCAAGCATGTTTACAGAAGCCAAGAATAACAGAGTTAATTTACAGAACAAAGGACCATTTATAATTAGTGGAAAATATCCAACAGCAGTTTTTACAATACAGATGTTACACGAACAAGATGGAGTGCCTATGTTTCAACACCACCATATATTACCGGTGATGTTAATGACAAAATGGCACCATTTGTTACCCACGAAGTTGAAAGTCACAGAGGTAGTAGAACTGAGCCAGCTGGACTGTGTAGACGTAGGAAATACATATCTGAATTACCAGAGAATGTTGCCCAAGGGGACTGTGCCAGGAGCAGGTGTGGCTCAGGCTGGACTAGAGCATGTAGGTTCATGGGTTCTTGACGTCATGCGGGAAAGATTTCACAATACGAATCCGGGTTATTTTGAGTACATTTATTAAAGCTGGGGACAGTGAAACAAGGAAGGGCTTAGGATAGAAGCAAAAATAGTAGAGAGACTCGGAGGGCTGCTTTGGCTCTCTGGAATTGTTATCAGAAGAAGTGAGCCCAGGCGAGGGAGCTGTCAACTCACTGGAGAGTCAGAGAAAAGGGGCCTTGGGGACAGGGTCAGGGGTTTAGCCAGGGACGAACTACCTACAGGTGTTTTTTTTTTAGATTTTATTTTTCAAATACTGTTTATATTCAATATTTTTTATATTAGTTTCAAGTGTACAGAAGAGTAGCTAGACAATTATATAATTTATGAGGTGATCCTACAGATACTTCAAATACTCAACTGGCCCCCTATATGTTTATTTCAGTATTATTGAGTATATGCTCTACACTGTACTTAATTTCCCAGGACTATTGTATAACTGCCAAATTGTACTTCCTAATCCCTTCTTCACCTTTTTCACCCAGGGCCCCATTTCCCCTTCCATCTGGCAAGCATCATGTTGTCTCTCTCTGCATCTCTGTGTTCATTTCTATTTTGTGTTGTTTGTTCACTTATTTCCTTCGACTCCACATACAAGTGAAATTATTTGGTATTTGTGTTTCTCAGTTGGACTTGTTTCACTTAACACCTTCTAGCTCCATCCATATTGTCGCAAATGAGAGGATTTTGTTTTTCATAGCCGAGTAATAGTGCATTGCATGTAAGTACCACATCTACTTTATTTACTCTTCTCTTGATAGAGACTTGGATTGCTTCTATATCATAGCTATTATAAATAAGACTGCAATAAATACATGGGGAACATATTTATTTTTAAACTATAGGCCCAGTGCATGAAAACTCATGCACTGGAGGGAGGGTCCGTCAGCCTGGCCTGCCCCTTTCATAGTCCGGAAGCCCTCAGGGGAGGGAGGCGAGCCAGCGATCAGGGGAAGGCGACGCCCCATCACACCTCTGCTGCTGCCATTGTTGGCAGCGCAAGCCTTGGCTGGCCCTGGTTACCTGAGCCTCGGGCGGCCCTGGGCAGCCGGGCAACTGTCATCCGAGGCTTGCCTGCACCTCGGGCCGGCCCTGGGCAGCTGGGGGGCTGAAGGGACTGGGGGACTCTGGAGGCAGGCGCCCCAGTGGGGCTGAGGGGACGGGATGCCACCATCTTCTGGCTGTGGGTTCCGCCACCTTTGAGAGGGTGGCAGTCAATTAGCATAGTCCCTCCTTGTCTGTGGGCGCCACCATCTTTGCAACAGCATGAGGGTCAATTAGCATATTCCCTCTTTATTAGATAGGATTTGTGTTTTGGGAGTTGATATACAGTCAGAAATGTAATTGCTGGGTCATAATGTAGTTCCTCTTTAACCCTTTGCACTCGCTTGCTTTTTTCTCGATTCCTTTATTCTACTCAGGATTTAATTTTTTAAATACCCCAGATTTTACAAAGCGCGGCAGTAGAATAAAAAACTGGAGTTTCTTTTCATACAAACTTATTTATTTGGGTTTTTTTATATTTCAAATTATTGATACATTCAAAGAGTAATTTTAATCTTGACATCCGAGTGCAAAAGGTTAACTTTTTTCAGGAACTTCCATACTCTTTTTCAAAGTGCACTGTGTGGCATCAATTTTACATTCCATGAATGGTGCACAAGGGTTCTCTTTTCTCCACATTCTCACCAACACTTGCTGTTTGTTGATTTATTGATGATAGCTATTCTGACAGGTATGAGCTAGAGTTTCATTGTAGTTTTAATTTGCATTTCTCTATGATTAGTGACATTGAGCATTTTTTCCTGTGTACTGGCCATCTGTATGTTTTCTTTGCAGAAGTGTCTATGCAGGTTCTCTGACCATTTTTTCATGTTTTGGGGTTTTTTTTGGTGTTGCCTGACTTTTTTATAAATCTTGGATATTAACCCCTTATCAGAAGATTTCAATCTTTATTTTGTACAGACTTCTTTTGTATCTAACGAGGTCTATCCTGGAAAATGTTCCATATGCACTTGAAAACAATGTATATTCTGCTGCCTTGGGTGGCAGATATTCTAAAAATATCAATGAAATCTATCTAGTCTGTGTGTTCTTTAAGATTGCTGTTTCCTGGTTGATTTTCTGCCTGGAAAATCTATCCATTGATGTCAATGGGATGTTATTGTCACCTACTATGACTGTATTACTGTCTTTCCCTTTATGTCCATCAATATTTGCTTTATATATTTAGATGCTCCTATGATGGGTGCATAAATGTTTACAAGGGTTATATTCTCTTATTGGATGGATTCCTTTATCATTATGTACTGTCCTGCTTTGTCTTACTATAGCCTTCATTTTTATGTTTTTTTTTGTGTGTGTGTTTTTTGATATAAGTATTTCTACCCCAGCTTTTATTTCTTTGTTACCTTGTGCATGAAATATTATTTACCATCACTTTGTTTTCAGTCTATGTGTCTTTCGACCTGAAGTGGGTCTGTTGTAGACAGCGTATATATGGGTCTCATTTTCTTATCCACTCAGCTATCCTATGTCTTTTGATTGGAGCATTTAATCCATTTACATGTAAAATGATTATTGTTGATTAGAGGCCCAGTGTACGAAATCCAAGTATGGGCTGTCATGGAGGCGGGAGCAGCTCCCACCACTGAGCTCTCCATCCGTTAGCCTGGCTTCTGGCTGAGCGGCGATCCCTGTGGGAGTGCACTGATCACCAGGGGGCAGTTCCTGCATTGAGCGTCCGCCCCATGGTGGTCAGTGTGTGTCATAGCAACTGGTCGTTCCACCATTCGGTCGATTTGCATATTAGCCTTTTACTATATAGGATAGATATGCAGTTGTTGCCATTTTGTTATTTATATGTTCCTCTCTTTTTTCTTTCGTCTTAAAGAAGTCCCTTTAACATTTCTTATGATACTGGTTTGGTAACGATGAGCTCCTTTAGCTTTTTCTTGTCTGGAAAGCTCTTTACTTCTCATTCAATTTTAAATTATAGCCTTGCTGGGTAGAGTAGCCTCAGTTGTATGTCCTTCCTTTTCACCACTTTGAATAGTTTGTGTCAATCACTTCTGACCTGAAAACGTTTCTGTTGAGAAATCAGCTGACAGACTTATTTGATCTCCTGCATCCTAGATAACTGCTATGTGAGGACACAACATGATGGTATGTATGTACCAGGAAGTGAGTATCCACCTGGCACCAAATGCACTGAACTTCCAACCTCCAAAACTATGAGAAATAATATTTCTGCTGTTTATAAACTACCCATTCTATTGGGGTTTTTTGTTGTTGTTAGTAGCCTGAATAGACTAAGACAGGATGTTATCACTATTCATGTGATTATATAACAAATTTATGAAATTCATAAGCCTATGAATTATAGACACTTAACTATAAAATTTATATAAGTAAAACCACTACACGAAATTTAATAGTCAGTAAATAATTTTATTTGCTGAAAAGCGTTGCCCTTGAAATCAAGGCCCATTCCAGTGAAATTCCAGTAAGGATATTAGTCAGACTATAGGAATAGTTACCATGCATTTGTAAACATTTCTGGGTGCCCATTGTGTGCTAGGCATTGTGCCAGCATAGGATATTATAAGTTGAACTATGCCCCTCCCCAAAATTCATTCATAAGTTAAAATTTTAACCCCCAGCATTTTAGAATGTGATGTTATTTAGAGGTAAGGTCTTTACAGAGTTAATCAAGTTAAAGTGAGGTCTTTAGGGTGACCCCTAATCTGATAGGGTTCTTTATAAAAGGAAGAAATTTGGAACAGAAACACATTCAGAGAGGAATCGACAATGTGAAGAGACACGTGGAGAAGACAGCCATCTACAAGCAAAGGAAAGAAGCCTGGAGAAGATTCTGAAATGAACCAACTTTTTCAATACCTTCATTTTGGACTTCTAGCCTCCAAACTGTGAGATATTAAGGTTCTGTTGTTCAAACCACCTACTTTGTGGTATTTTATTATGGCAGCCCTAACAAATTAATATACCTAGCATATAAAGATGAGCAACAGAGAAGAGTCTGCTGTTAAGAAACCCATGATCCACTGAGGAGAAAACAGGGGCAAATTTAGTAATACATCTCAAGGAGTAAGAGATTTCTAACTTCAATAAAAATATTTCTGGGGTGTATTTCAGGAAAAAAAAATAAACACTATTTCCTGTTTACTTCATAGTTTCATTTTGTTTGGTAAATAGATTTCTTTTTAATGTTCTGCTTTTTAAAGAAAATTGCTATCTACAAAGGTTCCAGTCTCTTAATTTTAAGTTTTTATCTTTTTCCATCTCTCTTGAACCTCTGCCAAGAGCCTTTGCTAAAATTTATATGCTTTCTTCTCTCACCTTCCCACCTTCTTCATTTCCTCCTGCTTAGTCTTTTCTGGTTCCCATTGCCTTTTTTTTTTTTTTTTTTTTTTTTTGGCACACTTAGCAAAAGTATGTTCTCCCACTTCTACTTCCCAGCTCTGATAAAAATATTGCTTCCACACCCTAAAATTTCTGTGAATAGCTTGTCTTTAATACTTTGGATGATTTTTTTTTTAAATGAGCCACTTCTAAGAAATACCTTAAGTCTATTTTATCAATTTCTATTAGTAAGCTTTTGTTAAATTATCAATACTTTCTTGCCTTAATAAGCTTCTGATATGCTGCAAGTAATTATATATTAATAAAAGCTCTTTAAGCCTTTAAGAATATATTGAGTATTCTACAGTATAGAACATATAGCAGAGTGAGTCAAATATACACTAACATGGGGAAATCATTCCAAAACATCCTTTTGTAATTATATAAAAGGTAGCAGCTTATTTATCTTTCTCCAAGTTTAACTATACTTAAAATGTTCACAGAAAGATATAAGCCACATCTATAAAATACTATTTTCTCCATATAATATATTATGATCGTTTAGAAGTCAGAATTAATTGATCTTTGAATATCATATAGCCTTTGGCACTAATAAGAAGAAAAGTTAAATTCTGGAGATCCTCTAGAAGATTATGGTATTACAAAAAGATGTGTGCCAATTTTATTTTATAATATAGAATTTTAGGAATTTTTTAAAGTTTGAGAAATGTTGTTTTCATTTGCATAAAATAATAAGTGATATTATTATTTTAGTGAAATAATAATATCACTTAAAGTGTTTAGTCTCTTATTCACAGTTTTCCCACTCTGCAGAATTCTGAACAGGCTTTCATATTCTTCATTTGGCCATCAGACATAATAGCAATTGCTGCCATCAATGAGTTTGAGCTAAGCGCTTTTTTTTTTTTTTTTAGCTCACATTAATTCAATGAGGCACACATTCTTATTCCCATTTTCCAGATGCAGAAACTAAGGCTCAGCATGTTTCGCTTGCTTTCCCAAGATCACAGTCAGGATACCATGGGCCGATGAGATCCGCACTCTCCCTGCTCACCCACAGTAGAACTGAGTGGGGCAGCACAGCCAATGACCCACCTGATACCCAGCCCCTCTTCTTCCTTACTAACAAATCCCCAATTTTATCTGAGTAGCAACATACATGTTTAAAAATCCTTAATTTCACTGAAGTCTCTTCAGGGGAGGTGCCTCTATGTAATAGGTTCTGGCCAAACCTAGAGGTCCTGGTGGGAATTCCTTCCCAGATGAAAAGTTCCCTTGGAGAAAGTCCTCAGACCTACATTCTTCCCAAGAATTGGGCCTGGAGAATTCAGCTTCTACCTCTTCAACACCAGAACAACCCCACACTAATGCTACAGAATTCAGAAAGAGCCTGGCGCCCTGGACTTCTTCTTACAGAAGATAGATTCAACCCCATTTCTTCAAACACTCTAATATAGTTCCCTACTATTTGTAACTGAAAGCCTTCCCTAACTAATTTGTCAAGTAAGAATGTCATTGCCTGAAGTAGTACAGGTCATAATTTTATTTCACAAATCAGACATTTTTTAAAACGTTGGAGCTATGAGTCTGAGCTAACCTACTGGGCTCTGTCAGTGAGTAAACCCAGAAAAGGCACACAAAAAATTCTAATGATTACCTACAGGAGGCAGAAAAAATGGGGCAGATAGTGACAAAGGTGAGACAGATTTCTCAAAAAATACCTTATTACATTGTTGGGATGTTACTAAAGCATGAATATATAGTCTATTCAAACTATGTAAATAATGTTTTAAAAGAAAATAAATCAAGGAAGAATATATTATCCTTATACTTTTTCTATCAAGAAATCAACAAAATATTACCTTTCTTGGGACTAGCAAACAATTCAATGTGCTTTTCTGTAACAGTCTTCTTTTCAGCTGCTAATGACTGTAGGCAGATAATAAAAACAAAAATAATAATAACAACAACAATGTAGTACTTTATGTGACAAGGGCTAAAAACCAACGATATTTTGTAAAATATTCAAAACCTTAATTGCATCTTCCTCAACGTATTCCTCTCTGTTTTCCTTTATTTATATTTACCAATAATTATTCCCAAAGCACATACTCTTCATATACTTATAAATGTATTTTTATAGTTTTCCTGAATCTGAACAGAAAGCTGTCTATCATTTACTTTATAATAGTATTGCTCCATATTTTAAGTATTTCAAAGTTACATTTACAAAAAATAACCTGAATACAGTAGGTCCTTGGGTTACATCGAAGATCCGTTTCTACGGCGCGATATAACGTGACTTTCGCCGTAAGTCGGAACCCACCTACATAAGCACCTACATCACTCAGAGCACAGACACAGCAGTGATGAAGTGAAACAGTAAAAAAAATTTAAAAGAAAGAGAATAATTCCTGACCTTTACTTGTGGTAAATACTGTAAATAATAAGAAACATAAAGCACATATGTACATATGTCGAAATTACAGAACATTTTTTTTTTTTATAAATAAATGGGAGATGGTGACGTAACCACAAAACGAAGTATGTCGAGTCCCACGTAACCCGAGGACTGCCGGTATCTCATTATATATCTGCATATATAAGCATTGCATAATTATACTTCTTGTAAAGAGGATGCTCATTGCTCTTCTGAGAAGGTTCTTCTCAGAGAATTCTCAGTAGGTATCCTTCATATATTAAAAAAAATATATAAAGGTGCTGCCTGGCGTAAGGAGGTGAGTACTGACATGCCATAACTATTAAAGGAATTCAAGGATAAGAAAAAAATGTAATATAGTTTCCTACTATGACAGTATCTTCAAAGAAAATAAGAAAGGGAATTCCAAAGACATAAAAGTACAGTGGCCTGAACACTCAGATCTAAAAATTTTACTGTAGTAAACCCTCAATTTTGCAGTCTTTGATTGAACAGCATTCGGATTTAATGGACAAAATTTCCAGTCTGGATGTTGTATTAAAACACCCTGTTTATTTCAAAATGCTTTTAACCAATATTTGCTGCTTATAATTAAGTGAAGTTTTTTTAATTCACAATTATTTTTAACAAATTTTAGCAAATAGGCTATATTTGGGGAAAAAACACTATAGTAATTTTGCCGACATAAATAGAGATTGCATTATCTACAAATATAGTGTACATATTTAAATCCAAGAGTCACTGCCCACAAACAATGTTTGGTGAGTAATTAGCATGTGATCACGCCACATCGCGCATTCGTTGTTGTTGCGTGGTTTGACTTTCTGGAGCAGTTTTACTAGTAACGTATGTCAGCCAATGTTCTAAGGTACGCTAAGCCATGCCCCAGCCGTGTGCATTTCTTTGCTGGAGGTGATTGGTAAACGCACACATTTACTAGACCTCTTCAGTATAAATTTAAAATTACAGTAATATGTATAAAAAACTTTTCTGTGAAATTAAACTTTTCATACAAACTTTAATTAAACATGTCTACATAAGTAAAAGCAGGTAAACTAATTTGTCAATTTTTTAACATGCACATTTGAAAAACCCACTTTATTATATAACAAACTTTCAGCTTAAAGGACACCCCCTCGCCCGAGTTAGTACTTTACTGAGTCCCAGGAGTACCTGAAGTCCTTCTGCACACCTGAGCCAGGCATCTGAGAGGGAGGCGGTGGCCCCCACGGTCCTGAGGCCTGCTCTTCTGGACTGCGGTGGACACTCTCCTGGGAAGGAGGGGTATTCCACAGCATCCCGATTTCTTTTTCTCTGTGGTGATAATTTTTAAAGAAAAAATCATCAGCTTCACTGAGTTGACAATTAACAACATGGAAACCAAGAATGGCAATGGTGAAGGCATATTTTTTAAATGTCTCTGAATCCCCATGTAAAGGAGTAATGTGACAGCAAAACCAAAAGTACACAGACAACAATTACAACTTGTCAACCAAGTCCAAAATACAAGTGGGTCAGAATAAACACCCAATCCTCCACACTCACACATGGTGTCATATCTGAAAGGCAAGAAGCTGAGAGAAGCAAAGAAGGGCCTGTGCACAGACAACTGGTGTTCATACAAAGTGGAGCAGGCGACCTGAGAACCGTGTCTGCAAAGGGGGAGAACAAGGTCCGAACCAGGATCCAAAGGGTGGGGCAGTCTGGGTACTCAAACAGTCAGCTGGGACCACCTTCCTCAAAAGGCCCACCACTGAGGAGAGCAGCTGGGAGTGGAATCTGCTCAGCAGCACAGGGATGACAGACAAGACTAAACAAAACAAACAGTGGTGGAGGGAAGCAAAGCCAAGAAATATTTAAATATCAAATAAGAGGCCATATGTTTACAAATTACAAGGAAACGACAGAAGTTATAAAAGCTATCTTGAATCCTGCCTCCTAAAAACTCTGAAAAACTATAAAATAAAAATAACAGAAAAATTGCAGAGCCAAATCACAAAGTTATTATTAGAAAAAAAGAGAACAAAATAAATTACATTCCAACACACACAGAAAGCACGCAAAGACATGCCCATAAAACAGAAAAAATTGTAACTTACTACAGTAGGTCTTCAAATAACAGTTTTGGGTTCAATATTGTCTCATTATAATGTTGATGAGAGGAGAAAAAACTACTCCTGGCTTGGGAAAAAAAATCTGCCATTCTCCCCACGTCTGCGTGGGTTTTCTTGGGGTACTCGTTTCCTCCCACATCCCAAAGCTGTGCCCATGAGGTGACTGGCGTGTCTAAATGTCTCAGTGTGGGTGAGTACGGGTGTGTATGAGTTCGCCCTGCAACGGAAGGGGGTTCTGTCCAGGGTTGGTTCCCACCCGGCGCCCTGAGTTTCAGGGATAGACTCTTACCCGCTTATAGGTCACATTTACTTCAATGTTAAAGATTAAAAGAGTTAGGTCTTTATCTACAAGTCTAGTGATGTTTTTGTGACCAGAAACACGCCACTTCATTAATTCTTGTTTATACTAATTAGCCTATGGTAAACTTGTTTTTATTATATGTCATTTTGCTTAAACTTGAAAGTTTTAAGAACCTAATGATGATGTTAAGTGAGGGCTTACTGTATTTCAAAACAAAATAAGGCATTCTGCCCTGGGCTGGTTGCTCAGTTGGAGCATTTTCCCATACACCAAAAGGCTGCAGGTTCAATACCGGATCAGGGCACATACCCATAATGCAAATTCAATTGTTGGTCGGGGCGGGTATAGGAGGCAACCTTTTGATGTTTCTCTCTTACATTGATGTCTGTCTCTCTCTCTTTCTCTCTCTCTCTCTCCATCCCTTCCTCTTAAAAATCAATTTTTACAATGCCCTTAGGTGAGAATTAAAATAAATAAGGCATTCAGATTACCAAACTCAAGGGGTTGCCATTCTATTCAAGAATAAGATGTGGTCATTAGGTATTACTTGCAGCAAGTAAAGGAGACAAGTGATTCACATTCACAGTCCCTTCTCCCCAAAGGGAGGCTTAGCTTTGCTTATACTAGTATATATACCATTTGACCAATTACACATTGATTTCTTCTTTGCATTTGGCTACTGCAACATACTGTGCTACACTTTAATATTTTAGTAAGAACCACCTCAGACCTTGAGAACCTTGTCCTATTCAACAAAAACTCAGAAATTAAATGACAAAACTTAAGTAGAATAAAATAAAAAAATCACCTCATACTTCCGTACACACTTTTAAAATGTGTATATATTAGTATGTATTTAATTTGCTTTTTGGCTTAGTGCCTAACTTTGAATACTTGTAATTGTGCTAGTAATGATTTTGCTTATTTGAATAAAACACATTTTTATGGACTCCCAGTCCAATCCTGAAGCAGAATTAAAGTGAATGAAAGCTGAGGTGTCTGATATTGAAAAACTCAATAAAGTCGTTGAAGCTTCTTCATGTTAAGTTACTTGCAAGCTAGTGGTAGAGCTGGATGAAGATTTATTTCTAGCATCTTGTCAATAAAATCATGGCAGAAAGTATCTCTTTAAAAAAAATCACCTCAGTAAAAAGAATAAATCGAAGGAACCCAAGAACAAACAGATATCACACATAATATCTTTTTTTATATATATATATTTTATTGATTTTTTACAGAGAGGAAGGGAGAGGGATAGAGAGCTAGAAACGTCGATGAGAGAGAATCATCGACCAGCTGCCTCCTGCACACCCCCCACCAGGGATGTGCCCACAGCCAATGTACATGCCCTTGACTGGAATCGAACCTGGGACCTTTCAGTCCGCAGACTGACGCTCTATCCATTGAGCCAAACCGGTTTCGGCCACACATAATATCTTAAGAGAGATAGAAGATAATGAGGAAATTTTAAAGTTTATCCTCCACTTATGGACAGGAACGATTGCTGGGACGTGGGTAGGGGAGGTGGAGGAGGGTAGAGGGGGAATAAATGGTGATGGAAGGAGACTTGACTTGGGGTAGTGAACACACAATACAGTGAACATACAATGTGTTGTGGAACTGTGTACCTGAAACCGGTATGATTTTGTTAGCTAGTGTCACCCCAATAAATTCAATAAATAAATAAATAAATACATAAAATTTACCCTCAAATGAAGAAAGAGTAAAAGGATTTAAGAGAAATAGAGTGATCAAGTCTCTCTAGGGAACCAACATACAGATAGTAGGAATCCCTGAAGAAGAAAACCAAAGCAATGGGAAAGAACAAATACTAAAGACTACAATTCTACAAAACCTTTCCTAAAATTCAAAAGCAAAAAGTAAATTACATATTGAAGTATACCACATACCTGGAAAATATCAACCCAGAAGCAATCAAAAGAAGATATGTCCTAGTAAACAGACTCAAGAACTTCTCTGAGACCTGGCCAGGTGGCTCAGTTGACTGGAGCATCATCCCTCACCAAAAGGTTGTGGGTCACATTCCCATTCAGGGTACATACCTTGGTTGTAAGTTCAATCCCCAGTGGAGTCATATACAAAAGGCAACCAATTAATTTTCCTCTCACATCGATGTTTCTCTTTCACTTCCTCTCTCTCTAAAAGGAATAAAAACAGCCCTAGCTGGTTTGGCTCAGTGGTTAGAGTATCTGCCTGCTGAACTAAGGGTCTTGGGTTTGATTCCCAATCAAGGACAGGTTTGTTTGGGTTGCAGATTTGATACCCAGTCCTGGTCAGGACATGTGCAGGAGGCAACCAATCATTGTGTCTCTGTCACATGGATCTTTCTCTTTCTCTACCCCTCCTTCCCTCCCTTCCACTCTAAAAATCAATGGAAAAAATACCCTTGGATGAGGATTAACAAAAAAATTTTTTAATAAAAATACAAAAATTAAATCAATAAAAACACCTCCTCAGGTGAGGATTAAAAAGAAAAGAAATTCTTTGAATCTCTAGAAAATAACTTACAAGTGAGTAAAAATTACATTAATGTTGACAACAATGCTTAATGCCAAAAGAAAGTAGAATAACATATTTAAAATACTCAAGAAAAGAAAATGTGAGCCAAGGAGTTTATATCCAGCAACAGTGATAACAGACTTATTTTCCAGGCTTTTTTGTTTTTTTGTTTTTGTTTCCAAATGTCTACAACAGACATGTATTCATTTCATAAGTTTTTTAAAAATATATTTTTATTGATTTCAGAGAGGAAGAGAGAGGGAGAGAGAGATAGAAATATCAATGGTGAGAGACAATCATTCATCAGTGGCCCCCCACTGGGGATCGAGCCCAAAACCACAACTGGGGCATGTGCCCTGACAGGCAATCTGGTTCATGGATCAACACTGAAACACCAAGCCACACCGGTTGGACATTTCATAACTTTTTAAATTTGCATTTTATTTGAAGGAATATTTTTACAACTGCAGTAGGAATCAAATTAAGGTAAACTACTATGAGGTGATCACAAAAACAGAAATAAAAACCCTCATCAATACCACTGTAGTTAAACAAAATATAAATTAAAACATACCATTAAAACTTCCTTAACCAAAAAGAAGGGAACAAATCCATAAAAAAAAAATTCAGCCATAACATAGATGGCCTTTTAATATGTAATTGCTCTAAGCATATTCCTCCTATGTAGAAACTCCTATGGTAGTATGCAGTTTTCCATGACAACTGTAAAGAAACTCATTTATCTAAAACAGTAAAAATGGAAAACATAATTTGGTCTATTTAGAGCATCTATATATATAAAACCCTAATATGCAAATAGACTGTACAATGCAACAACTGAACAACCGGTTGCTATGATGTGTGCAACATGGCGGGCATCAGCAGCAGGTGACAGAGTGCAGAACATGGCAGAACATGGTGGGATGGTGGAGTAGGTGAGCAAGGGTGCCAGACCAAGACGGGGCACCAGTCGCTGTCATCGGGGCAAGCCTCTGGTGGTTACTGAAAATTCTTTGCTCCCACATGCCGTGGTCCTGCCCAGTGCTTGCACCTGCTACTGGTTCCAGCCCCACTTGCATCCGCTGCTGGTGCCAGAGCCCCCACTCATACCCGCTGCCCGTGCCCAGCGCTGGCCCCGATCACGTGGCGCCATCAGTGGGTATGAGTGGCGACTGCTGGCCCCGATCACCCCTGAGGGCTTCTCCACCTCTTCCTGCTCCTGAGGGGCGATTGGGGCAGGAGCCGCCGCTTGCACCTGCTGCTGGCGCCGGCCCCAATTGCTCCGTGCCGTCAGCGGGTGCGAGTGCGACCAGTGCTGTCAGCACGTGGGAGTGGCGGCAGCGGGAGCAGGGCTACCAGTAGACAGCGGACCGGGGACCATGGAGGGAGGGCCGGAAAGGGGCGCAGAGGATGGGCCGAGACCTGCCCCTGTGCCCACCGCAGCCTCGTAACACACAGTTCCTTTGAAAGTGCACAAATTCGTGCACTGGGTCCCTAGTATTTATATATAATTCTTTAAACTCCAGAATACCTCTTTAACACATTAATTCACCCCGAGTCAGCTCTTTTAAGAAATGGGTGATACCAGAGATGGGATATGGAAGTAGAAGATGAGCCTGAAATATCTTGAACTGGAGAGTAATAAATTGCTCAGGGAATAATCAGAATGTGTCTAAAAGACACACAGCCGGCATGAATAAACAATAACAGTAGAAAATTATGGCCTACTAAATAAAATAAGAATATGAGTCTATATTAATATAAACAACAAAAAAATAGATTTAGAAAATCATAAATGAATTAGTGGATGCAAGTTTGATGACGAAGAGGATATTTACATGGTCACAAGCCACCTCACCACGAATTACTTATTAACTTTAAAGGTGAAAATAGTAATTTTACCGTAGAGAAACCTGTCAGACATCATCACAATCTAGTGGCAATGTTGAGGTAAACCAACGTTGTTATTAGGCATTGAGATAAAGACAGGACAGCTTCTCTGATATTCCTACCACACATATAACCTAAACCTATACAGGAGAAAATATCAGACTGGTCCAAAATTGGCCTATACACTCAACAATGACAAGGTCAAGAAACATAAAGAAAGTCTGAGGAAATGTTCCCAGATTAACAGAAGACTAAAGAAGCATGAAAATGAAATAGAACACATAATCCCAGATTGGATCTTGAGCCAGGAAAAATAAGTAATTTTTAGGCAATTAATAAAATTTAAATATGAATTGTTGATTAGATAATAGTATTGTATCAAGCTTTCATTTCCTATTTTATGTAAGAGAATGTCCTTAATTCTAGGGGAAAAAAAAATATTTGGGGTAAAGGTACACTATTTTCAAATTACCCTAAATTAATAGACCAAAAAAAAAAGAAAAAAAAGAAAATATACACATGCAGAGAGAGAGAAAGAAAAGAAGAAGACATAAAAAGGAAAACAGACAGACACCATTCCCGACCAAGATGGCACATAGGTAAAGAGGGTACTCACCTCCTCCCATAACCACATCAAAATTACAACTAAACTACAGAACAACCATCACTTAGACCCGTGATGGGCAACCTTTTGAGCTTGGTGTGTCAAACTTGGCCAAAAAACTGAGCATAACTCGGGTAGTGTGTCACTTTGAGGAAAAAACTAACTCCAAGACTCTAGTCGCAAATGTTTCATCCTCAGGAGCAGCAAATGTTTCATCCTTGGCATGCGGCCGCGTGTCATCAGAAATGGCTACGCGTGTCAGTGCTGACACGCGTGTCATAGGTTCGCCATCACTGACTTAGACCTACCTGAAATTGACCTGAATGGAAGTCCTAAAACTACCAAACAGAAAAAGCCACATCAAGACTGGAGACATGGAAGGGACTGGTCCCACTCGCCTGGGTGGCGGATAAAAATCAGGAGGGATAACTTGAGAAGGGAGCCAAGATGGCGGCGGAGGTGAACGGCTGATCTGTTGCCTCGCATGGCAGTTTCAGAAATACAACTAAAAGATGGACTGGTAAGCGCGGCGACTCCTGCTCGCGTCTCCCCAGGCCGGGCGGCTGCTCCTCTCAGTCAGCACCTCAGCCGGGGCCATGAGCTCGTGGGCGGCCGCGGCAGCTGCTGTGGCGGCGGCCGCGGACTAGGCACAGTGGCTCTCGGTGAAGGAAGAGACCATCTTTCTGCAGGACGGGCCCATCCACGTCACCGACCTGGCCGAGCTGCTCAGTGAGATCCTCGGGGCCCTGGTGGCCGCGGACACCGACTTGGAGGATTTTTAGGATTTCCCGTCTTTCATTCAAGTCCTTTAGCCATTTTGAGAGAGGAGAACCAAGAAGGCAGCAAAGTTACACAAATGATCTTCGCCACGCACAGCAATTTCAAAAATACAACTGGAGGACAGAGCGTCTGCCACCCAGAACCACAGGAGAGCTGGCTGAATGGTGGATTTACAGCTAAGAGGGAAGAGGAAAGAGCAAACTCGGAGGGGATAAGGTGTGGAGGCGCGTGGGTCGGGCTGGTGGCGGGGGAAGGGTCGTGCGGCTTTTTTTCCAACCCTAGGGGAGATTAGCTCCCCATCACTCTGAAATCCAGATTCTGGGGACGCACGGGAGACCCAGACGCCTGCGGGGAGAGGCTGGACTCTCGGCCTTCGTGTCGGAGAGTGGGAGTAACTTCCTTGCGGAGGTGCGCCCAGCAATCAGTGTTTGCTGCGCTGGAGTGCGGAACGAGGGGGCTTAGAAACATGGAAAGCAGAAAAAGCAGACTTGCAGCCAGTGCAGTTCGCCACACCATGGCCTGGTGGCGCCCTGAGGCCCCGCCCCGCCCTGGGACCCGCCCCGCACGTTTTGCAGGCCCACCTGGGCTCCAAGCAACGGCTTTTGCATGTGGGTGGCCTGCCCTGTGGCAGCTTGAACAGATAAACTGCGGTTCTAGTTGGACTGCTCCAGGGCCGCTCAGACAGGAGGAGGAAACTGCAGTTTTTGCTGTAATTCCTGCTGAGTGGCCTCAGGCAGTAGCTGACCTACACTCCATTGGAGACCCAGAAACAAGGGCATCTAGTGGTCGGTGTGAGATGACACCAGATTTCAACCACTCGCATAAGGGACACATTCAAGAGGCAGACTCAGTGAGCGCCAAAGCCTTGCTGCACCAAGACCCGGCCCATAAACGTGTCTCCTGCACAGCAACTCTTCCTTTATAGACACAGAGGGTCTGCACGGCCAATTGGCCTGGAGGACAATTCCTCCCAGTGACACCAACAACAATCAAGACTTAACTATACAAAGGAGGACCAAGATGGAGGCATAGGGCGGAAGCCTGATTGTTGCCTACCACAACAATTTTGAGACTACGATGGGAGAGCAGAGCAGACACCATCCAGAACCACCGGAGGGCTGGCTGAGCAGATGCTCTACAACTAGAATAAAAGAGAGGGGTACACAGGATGATGCTGATGCCGGTGACCCAAAGATCACACTTTAAGAACTACGGCTCAGGCGACACAATGGTGGCCTGGAACGTGCTCGGCACAGTTCCCCCGGCGGTCTCCGGCTGAGGGGACGGCTCCACTTGCTGCCGAGCACGGACAGACAAGCCCCTGGGAGACATGGGGTGGGAGACTCCGCGCTTGCTGACCTCCGAGTCCTTCAAGAATCTCAACGCCCCGGAAGCGGCCAGGTGCGCACGCTCGGCGACCGGCCACCTCTGCAGACCCAAGGGCCGACGCAGCCACCCCGGACCAGCCCGCCGCCGCGCACCAGGCACACCGGAGCTTCGCTGAGCCCGCCGCCCAACGAGTTCTGCGGCGGCTGCCCTGGAGCTCTGAGAAAATGGCCGAAGGAATTGCTGAGAGGGAATTGACCTACAGGAATTGGGATCAAGAAGACGAAACCCCGCTGGGTCCCGGATCCGGGTGAAGCCGCGCGCCCCTGGGTCCGGGTGAGGCTGGGAACTGGGTCAGGGTGAGGCTGGGTCCCGGGTCCGGGCGAGGCCACATGCCCTTGGATCCGGGTAAGGCCGCACGTCCCTGGGTCCGGGTGAGGCTGGGTCCCGGGTCCAGGTGGGGCCGACCCCCTGGGTCCAGGTGAGGCTATGCGCCCCTAGGTCCGGGTGAGGCTGGTACCTGGGTCCGGGTGGGGCCGTGCGCCCTGTACCCGGGTGAAGCCACGCGCTCCTGGGTCCGGGTGGGGCCGCGCGCCCCTGGGTCCGGGTGAAGCTGTATCCCGGGTCCGGGTGAGGCCGTATGCCCCTGGATCCGGGAGATGCTGGGTCCCGGGTCCGGATGAGGCCACACGCCCCAGGGTCTGGGAGAGGCCACGCGCCCCTGGGTCCGGGTGAGGCCACACGCCCCTGGGTCCGGGCGAGGCCGTGTGCCCCTGGATCCGGGTGAGGCTGGGTCCCGGGCCCGGGAGAGGCCACGCACCCCTGGGTCCGGGGGAAGCTGGATCCCGGGTCCGGGTGAGGCCATGTGCCCCTGGATCTGGGTGAGGCTGGGTCCCAGGCCCGGGTGAGGCCACGCGCCCCTGGGTCCGGGTAAGGCCATGCGCCCCTGGGTCTGGGTGAAGCTGGATCCCGGGTCCGGGTGAGGCCGTGTGCCCCTGGATCTGGGTGAGGCTGGGTCCTGGGTCCAGGTGAGGCCACGCGCCCCTGGGTCCGGTTGAAGCTAGATCCCGGGTCCGGGGTGAAGCTGGATCCCGGGTCCGGGTGAGGCCGTGTGCCCCTGGATCCGGGTGAGGCTGGGTCCTGGGTCCGGGTGAGGCCACGCGCCCCTGGGTCTGGGAGCGCCACGCGCCCCTGGGTCCGGGTGAGGCCACGCGCCCCTGGGTCCGGGTGAAGCTGGATCCCGGGTCCGGGTGAGGCCGTGTGCCCCTGGATCCGGGTGAGGCTGGGTCCCGGGTCCAGGTGAGGCCACGTGCCCCTGGGTCCGGATGAAGCCGTGCCCCTGGGTCAGGCCGAGACCAAACCAGAGGGAATCAGACCTGCATTACCACCATTTCTCTACCATCCAGAGCTGAGGGGTCAGTGCCGACATGTACACATAAGGAACTGGTGGGCATTGATATTGGGTCTCAAAAGAACTGTTGGTCCAGAAAGAAACTCACTACAGACTGATTCATTTGCCTGTCAGCATAACTATTATTGCTCATCTCACATTCAGTTCTTTTAAGTATATCTCTAGTGACACATGATCTCGCTCATCTAGGGGAAATGATGAACAACATAGACTGATGAACAAGAACAGAACCAGAAACAAGGAGGCATCGATCGGACTATCGGGCCTCAGAGGGAGGATAGGGGAGGGTGGGGGGAGGGGGGAGAGATCAACCAAAGGTCTTGTGTGCATGCATATGAGCCTAACCAATGGTTAAGTTCAACAGGGGGTTGGGGCATCCGTGGGGAGGGGTGTGGGATGGGAATGGGGGGATGAGGACAAATATGTGACACCTTAATCAATAAATAAAATTTAAAAAAAAAAAAAAGAAAAATCAGGAGGGATAACTTGGTTGTGGAGGTCCTCACTGAGGAGTGAGGGGTCCCAGTCCCACACAAGGCCACTCAGGCCAGGGTTCCTGTGCCAGGAAGAGAAGTCCCCTTAACATCTGCCTGTAAAAACCAGCGGGGACTGGAGCTGCTGGAATCCCCAGCAGTTCCCAGGCACAGACTCACTCAGTCTCACTCCCTCCAAGTCCCAGCAAGGGAGCACCAGAGACAGACGGGGAAGAAGTGGATTGTTTGGCATCAGGGCAAGAGCTGGAAGGGCAGCGGTCTCCCAGACAGAAGTGCTAGCAGAAGCCATTGTTCCTTTGATGAGCCCTTCCCCCACAGAGCCAGCAGATGGGCACCATACCTGAGACTCTATCACATCAACTCAGCTCACACTGTTTTTGGTATCCTGGTGATTCCCTGAGGCTGTGCCCCATCCAACTTTCTGGCCCATCCAAGCTGTTTTCAGGAGCTTTTTCACAGGAATGGTTTGTCTTATCTCAAGCTCCAAATTTCCCTAAAATCTCTCTAACAAGCAGCATCTGGCCTCAGTGTGCCCTGTACCTCTCCTAAGTGGCCCGAGGCCCACGACCAATAGCAGCCAGTCTTGATCCAAGGTTTGGCCTCACCTGGGCACCTCCAAGCCCAGCACAAGAAGCAGCTATCTGCAGATCACTTTGTAGCTTATGGCCCCAGGCAGAACACAGGTGGTGGCTGACCTTGGCCTAAACTACCCAGGAGGTCCCAGAGCCAGGACACCCAAAAAAATCCCCCCAAAATGAGGCTAGTACAAGGACCCTCTCAGACCTTCAAGTGTACCAGCATTCACATCATGGGGAAGCCAGAGAGAGAAGAGAGAAAGAAATTGAAAACCTATCTATAATAATAAAAGGGTAATATGCTAATTAGACCAGATGTCCTTCCAGACTAAGTCAGGGCCGGAGGGAAGCCAGCCCGGGTCTCGGGTGCCAGAGGGAAGCCCGGTGCCAGCAGCCAGAGGAAAGAAGGCCTATTCTTACATGAATTTCGTGCATCGGGCCTCTAGTTTCAGAATAATGGCAGAAAACTTCCCTCACTTGGTGAAGGAAACAGACATACAAGTCCAGGATGCACAGAGTCCCAAACAAGATGAACCCAAGGAGGCCCAGACCAAGACATCATAACTGAAATGCAAAAGGTTAAGAACAAACAGAGAATCTTTAAAGCAGCCAGAGAAAAGCAGTTAGCCACCTAAAAGGAGCTCTGATAAGACTGACACCTGATTTCTCAAAAGAAATCTGCAGCAGTCAGAGTCTGGGTGAACCTCTTGTGCTGGGGCTGCGAACATTAGCCACGCTCTTCCACTGGGAAGGTACGGACCCAGCCTCCCAGGAGAGAGTTCCCCTGGATGCCACTGCCCAGTGCTATGTGGGCTCTCCTCCCCGTCTCCGATGCTCAGGGTTTGGGTTCCCTGAATGGGAATGGGAGCCCACACTCCCAAGGGGGGGAAATGTTTACAGCCAACATCACTGAGGCCTCTCAGCCCAATACCAGCTCCAGCGGGGGGTGGGGGGGCAATCTATAGATTCAATGCAATCTCTCTTAAAAAACCATCAGCAAATTTCACAGATCTAGTACAAAGAAATCTAATATAAGACAAAGTGATAAGAATAATACAAAGGAATACAGAATGAAGTTCATTTGCAACTGGAATGATTAGGGAAAAAAAGGAATTTGAGATGGGCCTGGACAGATGATTTAGGTTTCAATGAGCAGAAATGGAAAAATGGCATTACTCCAAACCAAGAGCATTAGCAAATACCAAGAGGCAAGAAAGTACAGTGAAAACTGTAGTTTTCTTTACCTAGAGGATAAATAATGGACGAAGTTGTAAAGTTAAGGAATAAGACATAGCCGAGTTATGGAAACTGTAAAAATAGGCTATGAGGGCCTGAACAAAAGCAAGATCTGAGCTGATTATCTGGGTATAAATCCTGGCTTCTTCATTTTATTGCTTAGGTGACCTTGGTCAAGTTACTTAACCTTTAGGCCATGCCTCAGTTTCCTCATCCATAAGATGAGACTAATAATAGTACCTATCTCACAGGATTGGTGAAAGAATTAAACAAGTTAATACATATAAAGCACTCAGCACAGGGTCAGTCCAAAATGAATCACTATGTAGCCAATAATAAGTAAAATGATGCGTGTCTCTCTCCTGAATGCTCCTGACCTCAAGGTGCCCTTTTGGAAGCCGTTCTGAGTCCCCAATTTACACCCCTGATCTCCTTTAGAGAGGGTTGTCAGCATTGGGATGCAGCCCGTTATCTTTTTATTTTTAATATATCTTTTTACTATATATTTTTAAAATACATTTTTCCAGAGAGGAAGGGAAAAGTGATAGAGACATAGATGGAAACATCAATGATGACAAAGAATCACTGATCGGCTGCCTTCTGCACACCCCACACTGGGGATCGAGCCCACAACAGGGGCATGTGCCCTGACCAGGAATCCAAACGTGACCTCCTGGTTCACAGGAGCCATGCTGGCCGGGCAGCCCGTTAACTTAACGCTTCCTTGACCTTTGGTGGAAGTGCTGACATTTCCTGTCCTGTGTCCCCAGCTTCTCTGGAATCCACCAAAACACTGACCCCCAATGGGGAGGGAGAAGATATAGTCATGCCCCCCCCCCCCCCCCCATATTGTTGCTCTCTGCAAAGTATAGTCACTTTTACAATTTGATTTCTACCAAAGGTCATCTCCAAACACCCATCTATCTATAGAATAGAGGCATATGCAAATTAGCCAGGATGCCATAACATCACTCCCGAACAGCAGGGACCTGAGGCTGCATGGCGCCTGGCTGCGGGGAGGGACCTCAGGCCGCCCCCGCCACCCCCACCAGGCTGGGGGACCTCAGGCGCATCCCTCGCGCAGCAGGGCTTGATGGGAGACCTCAGGCTGCTCCCCGCCCCAGCACCGGGCTGGGGAACACAGGCTGCACTCCCTGCCCAAAGGGGCTTGATGGGAGACCTCAGGCTGTGCCCCTCACCTGGCGGGGCGTGACGGGGGACCTTTAGGCCACTTCACAATGGACATTTCATTTGCTTAGACCACATCCCACTTGCTAAGACTGTTATCTCCCCCCGTCCCCCGACTTCCCAGAATCCGGACCTGCACAGACAATTCTCTGCCCAGAAAAAGCCCGCCAAAAGTCCTTTAAAAACCGCTGACTACTGTCACTGGGGTGCTGGAGCCATCTGGGGGTCAGCCACCTGGTGTGTGGATGACGGAATAAATTCATAATCCCTCACCACTCTGTGTCCCTCCTCCGGGGACCCTAACCATGTCCTCCTGGTGACCCTAACAGTGCCCTGACCAGGAATCCAACCATGACCTCCTGGTGACCCTAACGGTGCCCTGACCAGGAATCTAAACATGACCTCCTGAGCTGTGGGGGCTGGGCTACTTGACATCTTTTAAGATCTCTCTCCAAATTGCCTTGGTAACCTCTCCCATCAAAGACTGGTGAGAATATGTGAGTTTTCCTTCGTGTGTGAGTGACACCTATTAAGAAGGACAGTAAATAAAGGCAAGTCATCATTTTTAAACCTTAAGGGAAACTCCTGCAGTGTTGAAATGTGAGCTAGCACCTACACACACTGCAATAGTGATGGAACAGCAAACGGGAGAAAACCAAACCTCTCCTTAAAAATAAAAATACCGTCATCTTAGTCACAGTCCCATTCACACATGTGCATGAAAAGTCACCCTGCTCTGCACCGTTCTAGCTCTCTGCTTGGCTCGCATGCGGGGCTCGGTGACCTGTGCCCACAGCACGTGCGGTGAGTGGGTGCGGCCTCCGGGCCCCGCCAGCCGCCGCTCACCCAGCGCCCACGAGGCCTTTCCCAGGGGCTGTGCGGTCCTCCGCTGCACCCGGGACCGCGAAAGCTCCATAACCGGACGGGAAGCCCGCTCACGCTGGTTTCGTGGGTGTCTGAGATCCATGTCTTTTCAGAGATCCGCCCGGGAAACGTCGAACCCTCTGCTTTCCCACCACGGCTGCCCAAGAGCAGACTGTGGGCGGCGCCGCGCCCGCGGGTGCGCACTCGGCACAGCCTCCCACGCCAGCCCGCGCCCTGCCTGCGCCCGCGCTCGGACCCGACACCGGGCGGACGGGGCACCGCAGCCTGGCCGCCCTGATCTCACACTCCGGCCCCACAGAAGCGGGAGGAGGAAGATTCGGGAAAGTTCGGGGAGCACGGAAAGTGCGGCCACAGATATTTGGGGGGCGGGGACGGGGTGGCAGCGACAGCAGAGCCACCCCGAAACACACTCCGCCGTCCGGGTGAGCCCACGAGTCAAAAAAGACAAATCAAGAACCACCATCACCAGCGAGGACACCTGCATCTCACACGCTGGTTCCACGCCCAGCTCCGTCCACGCCTGGCTTCCGTCCCCGCCGGCTGCGGCCCCGCCGGGCCCCGCGCACTCCTCCCCGGACCTCCGCCCGCGACCGGGTCGGCGCGGCTCCCTCAGCCCGCACTCGGGCTGGAGGCGACCTCCGGAGCCGCAGCTTTGCCCGGGACCCCCACCAGCACAGCACCCACGTCTCGCCGCTGCCAGGCCGGGCCAGGCCCCGGGGTGCAATGCCGAGCAGGATGTGCAGAGTTCCGCCCGCTCCCGAACCTCAGCTCACCTTCGGGCCGCGCGAGCTACCGCGGCCAGGCATCTCCGCGCACGCCGCCCCGGCGCCCAGCCTCCCCGCGCGGCGCCCCTCTAAAGCGCGCCGCACCGCGCGCTGCAATTGGCTGGCGATCGGGCGAGGGGCGGGGCTTCTCTGGACGCACCGACCAACCAGCATGTGCGTCCTAGCGCGCGCTGTGATTGGAGCGCACTCAGGCAGGGGGCGGTTCCTCTGCCCACCCTCGCTGTCTGGGCAGGAATGGGCCCCCGGCTGCGCTGTGAACCTGGCGGGAGGGTGCGGACCCACCGGGCTTAAGGGGTGCTGTGCTGCCCTCCAGCGTCCTCGCTGGGGCTCGGGTTCTGAGAGCCCTCTGAGCAGGCCACGCCGTTGACCATCAGGCTCCTGGTGGGGGGATTGCGGGGCTGGTGCCTTACCAGGGTGAGGGGGTCAAGGGTGTCAGCCTCCAAGTGTTTTCCAGGAAAGCTCCTATGTGGTCTCTTTGGTCAGGCATCAGTTGACTTTAAATTAAAATGAAAACCCAAAGTAGGCTGCGAATTCAAAATGAATACTTAAGGAATGGCTAAACAAAAATTTGAACCCCCAGGGCCTAGGCTGCAAGTGATTAAGAAAGCTTTTATGGAGCCTGGCCTGCTGGGCTCAGGGGTTGAGCACAGACCTAAGAACCAGGAGGTCAAGGTTCTGTTTCTGGTCAGGGCGTGTCTGGTCAGAGAGCACACGGCCGGGGTTATGGGCTCCATCCCCAGTGAGAGCATGCAGGAGGCAGCTGATCAATGATTCTCTCTCATCATTGATGTTTCTATCTCTCTCTCCCTCTCCCTTCCTCCCTGAAATCAATAAATATAAATATAGGAGCGGGGGGGGGGGGGGGAGTTTTTATTGAGCCAAAAACGCTAGCCAAAAAGAAAGACTATGAAAGGACATGGAAGACAATATGTCCATTGTGTAGGAGTTTGCAAGCATTTTTAAACATCAAGCAGGTGAAGGGAGGAGAAAGATGCAAGCTGTCTGAAAGAATTTACATTAGCCATAGGCAAAGGGTTGGAAAAAGTACAGCCAGGCCAGCTCTGGTACAGGCACAGAATCCACAAAAATAAATGTCCACTCTTGCGGAATGGCAGTAGGGTGGGGTGGAGTGGGGTGGGTGGGGTGAGGGAGGGAGGGAAGCAGGGGAAGAGAGAATGCCAAAGGACATAGTTACTGAATGATACTGGGCATGGGTATTATTCTGAATGTTTTTTAGTTTCTTTCCTCCCCCCCCCCCACCCCCACCCCCGCCCCAACACTACTCACACACACACACACACACAAAACCTGTGGGAGTGAAAGGAAGGTCACCACAGAGAAGGAGAACTACTGCTGGACTGTGAGCCTTGGCACTAGGCTGCCGGGCGGCCCACACGTGCACTTGGCAGAGACTCAAACCTGAGGCCAGGGGAGGAGTGGAAGGAAGTTTGATGGTGGTTGCGCTGTGGCTGGGGAAGTGGGGCTGGCAGCCGAGAAGATGAGGGGGAGCATATTTCCTTTCCTCCTATTGGATCCAAGTTTGGGGATTGTCTGGATGGGGTGTCCTCAAGGGGGTAGGGGGGCAGTAAAAATAAGAGGGAGGTCTTCTGTTCTGATTAGACTTTTGGGCATGCCCGCGGGGTTGGTGGCCACCAGAAGTGTGTTTGGGCTCCAGCCTGGAACCCCTTCTTCGTCCACTTCAGTCCACCTAATACCCTCCCTGGATGGGGAGAGTGCATGTGGTTAACTAGGACCACATAAGGACCACAGAGATCAGAATGGCTTATTCATGTGTCTCCATTTCCACAGGACATGGGAGTTAATATTCAAAAAGTGATGTGACCTGCATTTTTCATGTCGGTTGAAAGAAGATTCTATTTCAGGTACTGCTATGTGTTATTTATAAACTAGAGGCCTGGTGCACGGATTCGTGCACCAGTGGGGTCCCTGTGCCCTCTCCCAATCCGGGACCCCTCGGGGGATATAGTAGTACTCGAAGTGGCAGGCGGCCGGGGAGGAGCCCGAGCCTGGGCCTGGAGCCACCCCACTCCCACTCATCCTGCCCCACTGCTCCTGCCATGGGCTCCTGCCCAGTCAGTCCAGATGGGGAGAGGCTCCTGCCATGAACCCGGTGTTTGGCACCTGTTGGTTAGCTGAGCAGCGCTCCTGCTATGGGAGCACACTGACCACAAGGGGGCAGCTCCTGCGTTGAGCATCTGTCCCCTGGTGGTCAATGCATGTCACAGCAACCATTCAACCAGTCATTTGGTCATCAGATCCACGGGTCACTTAGGCTTTTATATATATAGACTAGAGGCCTGATGCATGAAATTTGTGCAAGGGGCTCAGCCCCCGCCGCTGTCATGGCTGCCTCTGCCTTGGCCCCCACAGCGCTGCGGCCTAGTCCAGAAGGTCATCTGGAAGGTTGTCCAGAAGGAAGTCCGGTCTAATTAGCATGTTACACTTTTATTATTATAGATGATGTGTGAAAAAAAAATACAAGTGCTAGTATGACTACCCACCCTGCACCTCTAGACTGCCTTCCACTCCCCACTGCACACTTGCATCTGTGGTCATTCCCTTTGCCTGGTCCCCACTTACCTCTACCCCCACCCCACCCCCCCCAATGCATGGTTTTGCCTGCACTGAATCAACCCGGCCAACTGGTCCACCCCTTTTCTTTGGAGATTATAAAAATGGCCACTGGCAGGTGGGGGCCTACTACGGGGCGCCATTGTGAGCCGGCTGGATCATGTTGGAACCACCGGTGAGATGGGGACACTTAGCTGGCAGCTAGGAGCTTTGGAACCTTTATTCTCTCTCAATCTGTCTTCCTCTCTCTTTCTCATGCTTACATGTTTTTTTTGGAATAGAACTTTGATCAATCCTACTAAAATCTGAAAATTGAGGAAACAAAAAAATGAAACAACAAAATACTCAATATGGCTTTCCAGGCCAAAATTCACATACTCTTTTTCAAATTATAAACAGCACATAAGATACCTGAGAAAAACTGTGCCTATTTAGCAAGGCACATTACTATATGTTAGGAGAGTAAATGATTGTAAATATGATGGTGATCAATGTTATTTTTTAAAAGATTTTTTATTGATTTTTAGAGAGACAGAAACATCCATGCGAGAGCAGAACACTGATTGGCTGACCCCTTTCAGGAATCAGGCCTGCAACCTGGGCATGTACCCTGACCAGGAATTGAACCATGACCTCCTGGTCCATAGGTAGATGCTAACCACTGCTCAGTGGCCTGGCCCATATGATTAGTTTTAAGCAAACTGATAAAAGAGCAGTAAGAAAGATTTGAGTTTTCTTTTTTTTTTTAAATATATATTGTATTGATTTTTTACAGAGAGGAAGGGAGAGGGATAGAGAGTCAGAAACATCGATGAGAGAGAAACATCGACCAGCTGCCTCCTGCACACCCCCTACTGGGGATGTGCCCGCAACCAAGGTACATGCCCTTGACCGGAATTGAACCTGGGACCCTTCAGTCCGCAGGCCGACGCTCTATCCACTGAGCCAAACCGGTTAGGGCAGATTTGAGTTTTTATTCCATTTTCCCACCTTAAAGCTGAACCGTGTAAATCATTATCAGTTTAAGGGTAATATCTAGTATAGTTCTTTTTATTTGAACTCTCCTAAACACTGCTATGATTTGTCTTGTGGTCTCAAAATTCATACGTTGAAATTATAAGCCCTAGTACTCAGAATACTACCTTATTTGGAGTCATTGCAGGGCCATTGCAAATGTAATTAGTTAAAAAAATAAGGTCATACTATAGAGCAGTGATGGGCAAACTTTTGAGCTTGGTGTGTCAAACTTCGCCAAAAAACTGAGCATAACTCGGGTAGTGTATCACTTTGAGGAAAAAACTAACTCCAAGACTCTAGTCGCAAATGTTTCATCCTCAGGAGCAGCAAATGTTTCATCCTCGCCATGCGGCCGCGTGTCATCAGAAATGGCTACGCGTGTCAGTGCTGACACGCGTGTCATAGGTTCGCCATCACTGCTATAGAGTAAGGGTGACTCCTAATCCAAAATAACTTGTGTTCTTAATATACAAGGGATGAGGGTATAATTTGGATACAGACACAAGGGAGAATGCCATGTGAACATTGGACTTTTGCTGCCACAAATGAAGGAATGTCAAAGATGACCAACAAACTGGTAGAAACCATAAGAGAAACGTGGAACAAATGCTCCCTCACAGCCCTTGGAAGGAGTACACATTGCTGATAACTTGATTTAGCCTCTGAAATCTCAGAATAAATTTCTGTGGTCTTAAGCCTGTCAGTTCGTTGTCCTTTGTTGTAGCAACTCTAGTAAAGAAATATACTGACTAATGTTAGTTTGTATTTCCTTGTTTACTAACGTTAGCACTTGGATATTCTACTTTATGACATGCCTTCTGACTTCTTTACTGATTGAGTTCTAAGGATATGTTAGCTATTTGGCTAAAAGTTGACTTTCAGTTACATATTTAAATATCTTCTTTGCAGTAAATTTTTTTACTCCCTTAACGATATTCCTAATTTTGACATAATATAATTTATTAGTGTTTGCCTTATGTTTGCTTCTCTTTATATTTCTATTTCTATTTGTATTTTTATTATTTTTAAAATACATTTTTGTTGATTTCAGAGAGGATGGGAGAAGGAGAGAGAAATAGAAATATCAGTTATGAGAATCATTGATTGGCTGCCTTCTGCACAGTTTTGTGATTCATTTTATTTTTATTTGTTATGCCCTCTATTCAGTTTCCACACAGTAGCAATAGTCTTATCTGAATATTAAGGACATATGGATCAATATATTGATGCAAGATGGGTAAAGCACAGTATAATCAAGATGCTTTTCAAAGTCTCACCATGTTAACATTAATCCTTGAAATAAAATAGAAATGATTGATAAAGCTGGAGTTTGCATTCTTTACCTCCTGGCTCTTAACCACTTCTTCAATCCTATCAATGTCTTAAAGATCATGCCAGAGCTCTATTTCTATTTGTATTTTTATTATTTTTTAATAAATTTTTGTTGATCTCAGTGAAGACGGGAGGAAAGAGAAATAGAAATATCAGTTATGAGAGAGAATCATGGATTGGCTGCTTTCTGCATGCCCTGCACTAGGGATTGAACCAGCAACCCGGGCATGTGTCCTGATTGGGAATTGAACCGTGACCTCCTGGGTCATAGGTCAATGCTCAACCACTGAGACACACTGGCTGGGCAATTGTAGACTATTTAAATCTTGATAAAAGAGACTCCAAGGGTTAAGTTTTTTCTTATTTTAAATGGTTATTTGAAAACACTTTTAGCTCCAGAACTTTTATTTTTTTACATATATTTTTATTGATTTCAGAGAGGAAGTGAGAGAGAGAGTAGAAACATCAATGATGAGAGAGAATAATTGATTGGCTACCTCCTACACAACCCATACTGTGGATCAAGCCTGCAACCCAGGCATGTGCCCTGTCTGGGAATTGAACCAAGACTCAGGTTCATAGGTCTATCCTCAACCACGGAGCCAAGCTGGCCAGGCTCTAGTTGTATTTTTATATCTTACATCTCTAGTTCTACAATGTTGCTAGAATTGATTTTTTGTATGTATGGTGTTTAGTAGGGTTCAAAATAAACTTTTCAAATAAAAATATTTATAATTGTTCATGGTCTTCCTTTATGAAGCTTGGTCTCTTTTGAAAATTTCTTTATAAGAAGCTAACTAATTTTTGTTAAAAAGTAAATTCTTGTGAAAAATGTGTTCATATTTGGCATGTATAAAAAACTGAATTAAAGAAGTAATTTGATATGTAATTGATCTTTGTAATTGCCTTGAATTCTGAGCACCCTTATTCATAAAGATCTATCTAGAGAACATGTTACAGTTTCCATATTTGCTTTGCCAGGTGAGGAAGAACCTGTGTCCAAAATTTCCATAATTTGTAATGGCCTTTTCTATTTAAATCTTGGGTAGTGTCACCTTTTCTATTTAAATCTTGGTTAGTGTGAGTACTCCTTTTGAAAATGAGTATGTCCCTTACATTTTTGAGTTTATGACCACAAAGTTGTTTGACTTGGAATAGATATCGCCTTTGGGGAGAGAGAAATTAGAGTGTTAGAGAAGAGATATAAATAGAAGTAGGTTGCAATTAATAGTGTTGCATTGAGAATGAATTTGTAAATTCCTCTATTTTATCAACAGCAAGACCAGAAAAGCTAGACCACACAGTTGTATGTAAGAAATAACCAAAACAAAACAAAACAACAACAACAAAAAAGAAAGCCAGGAGGCTTGCTCATGTGACTGAAGGAAAAATTACATGAACAATGTGTGAGAGAGGTGATGTGTTGAATTTTCTAAGTTCACAACCTGATTTCTCTTCATTTGCCTTTAGCTTAAAAGGAGAACTTGTATAGACAAGGGAGTGGAGTTAAATCAGAGAGTAGACCTTGTCTATTCTACCCCAGTTGGGTCTCTGGAAGGAGACTGCATGGCTTCTCCATACAATCTTTGGCAGCAGTCATGGTCAGGAGAGGGAAACTTGGAGGATCATTCTATCTCCCTAATTGCTCATACAGGCGTCCTCAAACTACGGCCCGCGGGCCACATGCGGGTGTTTTGGCCCTTTTGTTTTTTTACTTCAAAATAAGATATGTGCAGTGTGCACAGGAATTTGTTCATAGTTTTTTTTAAACTATAGTCTGGCCCTCCAACGGTCTGATGGACAGTGAACTGGCCCCCTGTTTAAAAAGTTTGAGGAAAATGTTACCAGAAACAGCCAAGCAATTTTCTGAGAAGTATGACAGAGGAGATTGTGAAAGTTGGATTTTGCCTTCTTTGTCAATTTAGCTAGTCATGTTCTAGTCAAACCATGTTTGGGTGACTTGCATTTTTCCCCACCTATGATAATTAATTAAAATTTCTTGGAATTCTCCCATAAGAATAGAATTGCATTATTAATAGAAGTTGGTTCACACTCATTGCCGGTTCAACACGATGTCCTCATATATATTGTATACTAGAAGCCCGGTGCACGAAATTCGTGCACGGCAGGGGGTTGTCCCTCAGCCCAGCCTGTACCCTCTCCAATCTGGGACTCCTGGAGGGATGTCCGACTGCCCGTTTAGGCCAGATCGGGCCTAAACGGGCAGTCGGACATCCCTCTCACAATCCAGGACTGCTGGCTCCAAACTGCTTGCCTGCATGCCTGCCTTCCTGATTGCCCCTAACCGCTTCTGCCTGCCAGCCTGATCACCCCCTAACCACTCTGCTGCCAGCCTGGTTGATGCTTAACTGCTCCCCTGCCAGCATGTTTGCCCCCAACTTCCCTCCTCTGCCAGCCTGGTAACCCCTAACTGCCCTCTCCTGCAGGGTTGATCACCTCCAACTGCCCTCCCTTGCAAGCCTGGTCCCTCTCAACTGCCCTCCCTTGCAGGCCTGGTCCCTCACAACTGCCCTCCCTTGCAGGCCGGGTGCCTCCCAACTGCCCTCTCCTGCTGGCCATCTTGTAGTGGCCATCTTGTGTCCACATGGGGGCAGGATCTTTGACCACATGGGGGAAGCTATATTGTGTGTTGCAGTGATGATCAATCTGTATATTACTCTTTTATTAGATAGGATAGAGGCCTGGTGCACGGGTGGGGGCCAGCTGGTTTGCCCTGAAGGGTGTCACAGATAAGGGTGGGGGTTCCCTTGGGGTGTGGGGTGGCCTGAGCGAGGGGCCTGTGGTGGTTTGCAGGCCGGCCACGCCCCCTGGCAACCCAAGGGGAGGCCCTGGTATCTGGAATTTATTTTCCTTCTACAATTGAAACTTTGTAGCCTGGAGTGGAGCCAAGCCTGGGGCTCTGGCAGCCATTTCTGTGGCAGTTAATTTACCTTCTACAATTGAAACTTTGTAGCCTTAAGTGGGTGAGCCCGGCCAGGGTGTGCGGAAAGCTTTGCTTCCCCTGTTGCCGCCGGCAACCCTGGCCTGCTCTCTTAAGCTCCATTCTGCCGCCATTTGTTTGAATTTGTTTACCTTCTATAATTGAAACTTTGTAGCTTGAGTGGAGGCTTAGGCCTGCAACGGGTATGGCAAGCTTGGCTTCCTCTGTTACCTAGGAAACCTTGCTCTCTGTGGCTGTAGCCATCTTGGATTGGGTTAATTTTCATACTCGCCCTGATTGGCTGGTGGGCGTGGCTTGGCTGGTGGTTGTGGCTTATGTAGCGGAGTGATGGTTAATTTGCATATTACCATTTTATTAGAGAGGATATTTAGTGTAGTATTTTCATGCATGCAACAAGTACAAGTGAATCCACCAGACATTTTAATCTACATCTAAACGTATGTTCTTGTCTATCTTTCCCATTACCTTGTTTTCTCTTACTTGATATATTCTTATCTTTCTAAAGTCAGTGTTCATTTTTCAGCTTTCCTCTTAATACTGTTTTATACATTTGAATGTTTCCCAAGAAGTATATAGTTATTAATTGTTGTATAAAATTCAACTGATTGTGTTTTTTTCAATTTTAGTTATGTTCACTTTATTAAAAGCATCGTGTCGGAGCTGTGGGGGGGGTTTTCATTAAATATTATTCTGTTGAGCTTCATCCATATTGGGATTGTTACCATAGTTAATTTTTTTTACCACTTTATGATAATCCATTGTGTGAATACATCATAGTTCATTTGTGTTCTCGTTATGAACACTTGGAGTGTTTCCCATTTTTTTCTATTGTGAACAAAATTGGTATGAACAAATGGGAAGCAAAAAGCACAAAATAAAAATCATAATTCAGGTGATAGAGAGCTATTTAAACATAAAGGTAAAAATGCCTTCTCAGAGAAACCTAGTGCCAAGGTAAAACTGAAGAGACACTTGCAGAGCCCAGTGCTAAGTTATAAATGAATAACATTGAGAAAAGTAGAAGAGACTGGAAGTAACAAAATACTTTGAAAATGTAATTTTTAAGGACATTATTGTTTATAGTTTCTTTTATTTGTATTGAAATTACTGGAGTCATATTGGTTACAAAACATAAGTTTTAAGGGTACAAGTCTGTAATACATCAGCTCTACTGTGTTCACCACCCCAAGTGCAGTCTCTTCCCACCACTATTTATAATGGCATACTGGTGATAGCATTGGAAAATACTGCCCATGGTTACATGAGGAAAGACCCAGAGGCAGGGCCTACTGGGCATAAGAAACACTGAGAAGGCTAAGTCATGGCCAGGTTCTGAGGTGACTGCTAAGGTTTGGAAGTAAATACATACTGCTCTTAAGGGAGGAGGCATAGTCTGTGGTGGGTGGGAGGTAGAATGGAAAAAGTCTATAGAGTTCAAACCCTGTTTAGAGCCCAGCCGTTTCCAGAAGATATAGCTGGGGGCCTACAACAAGCCTGGAAATGAGACCTTCTGGAGTGACAAGAACACAATTCATGACAAGAGCCAGAGGCTCCCTCTGTTCCCAAGCCTCTGGGGCCATGATAAGGAGAAGCGTAGCCAAAGAGAAAATGGCTTGTAGTAAAAATGTAGGAGACTATTCCCCATAGTGGGGGCGGTGCTCTATAAATGATAGAGTTGTGTGTAATTTTCAAATCCACATATATACACCAATATATACCTCACATATAACTCATGTTTATACATTAGTTAAATAGAGCTGCCAATAGCATATATATAACAATCCCACTTTCTGTGAGACAAGCATGGTTCTAAGCCTAATTTTCTCAGGAATTGCTTAGCTTCACCACTGGAGAGAATTAGGAATGTGCTTATCCTACACATAAAATAATTGCCTTTTTTCACTCAAGTCAACTGTCCTCTAGTTTAGATATGAAGTAAACAATTTAAAAAATTCAAGTTAATGGTAGTGTTTCCATTGGACAAAGGGATCACTCTGGCCAGTGTGTGTGGTGGCCCTGCAGTCCTGTGAATACTAGCTGGGTACCTGGGGTGCAGTGATGTCATGCACAGGTCATAGAACACCACTGAAACCATGGCGATGACTAGCATCATAACTGCCCTGGTGGTGTCCTAAGCCCTGGTCAGAACAGTGATTCTGTGAGAGAGGTCTCTCAAGTGTCTTATTATTGATAGTAATTTGTTTATATTGATTATATTTGTTAATTTGATTCTTTGTCATCATCAACTTACACAGGTCTCTCAAGTGTCTTATTATTGATAGAAATTTGTTTATATTGATTGTATTTGTTAATTTGATTCTTTGTCATCATCAACTTACACACTGAGAGCAGAATTTGGGGGAGAAAGGTATCTGATTTGAGTGACCCTTTAAAGAGTTGAACCATGAAGCATAAGAAAAAACAGAAACATCTGGAAGGCAAGTATTTCATCAAAACTGCAAGGATGTGAAGAGGTCTGTGTTACACACATTCTTGGGGCATAGAGTAACCAGGTACTGTTTTCTAAAGAATGAGAATTTCTAGTTTTGATGATGGAGGGAGAGAGTGAGCAAGTGAGGAAGGAAGAGGGAGGATGGGAAGAGAGAGGAAGGGGAGCGAGAGGTGGGTGGGAGAGAGGAGAAGAGAGAGAATGAAGAGAAGGGGAGAAAAAAGAGAAAGGAGGGAAAGAAAGAGAGGGTGATGGGAGGGAGGGAGGGAGAGACACTGAGAGACAGAGATGTATGTGTGCATGTTGAGGGCCCAGGGAGTATGAGAGTAAATTCAGATGCCCGGGTCCTTGTCACTGTGGTTTAGTGTGCCACCTGCACCTTGTCCCTCTGGGTTACTCTGTTAGAGACAGAGTGGTTGGTTAGTATAATATTTCTTAGAAATGTATTTCCCTGTATTTGATTTCTGCCTAAAGGCATCGGTAAAGTAAATGTTGTTACTAGTTTTCTAATAGTATATATTTCCTGTTAATCAAGAAGAAAGTCTGGCTCTTAGAGGTGAGGAATAAATTGGGGGGTCGGTGGACTTTGAACACTTAAACTCATTGTATAGGGATGAGAGTTTAATGTCAGATAGAAATTATTTATGCAGGTGTAAAAAATTTTGTTTTAGATTATGAAGATGTAAATGTGGGCCCCTTATGTGAAATGTAAGAAAAAATGGGGTACACACACACAACACACATACAAATAAAACAACCATTAACAATGATGGTTAAATTAAGGAGAAAGTTTGGCTCTTTCTGAAAACTGGAAAACTGGAATATTTTGGTTTCTATGGAGATTACAAGTAAACAAGTAAGCAGTATATGGAAGAACCTTTGGTCAGGGGTGGGAGGGAGACGGATTGGAGCCAACCCCAAAGTTCCAATGGCAGCTCACATTCCTCAGGGGAACTGGTATTTCCAACTTGTTTGGGATTTCTGCATCCTCCAGGGGACCTTTGGAAAAGGCTGACTTCATTTCACTTTTAAAAAATAATTGCACATATTTAGAGATGTTATTGAGCATAAACTATGAGACAAGCTAATGTACATTCACACCTTTTCACATATACACACACATATAGAATATAAATAAGCCAGGGAAAAATATATATTAATGTAATGTAATTATGTACCAGTCCTACTTTTTTGCCTCTCAAAAACACCTTATATCTCTACTTGGCGTTGATTAGGCTTTAGTGACTAAGACACAAATGAATCTATCTCTTGCTTATATGTCACATCAGCATATAGGTGCAGGCTACTAGGGCAAGTCTCCTGCATGGGATGATTCATGGACCTGAGCTGATGTAAACTTTATTATGAACATGCAGCTTTCAAGTAGACCCAGGATATCACCATCCCAGTCATCTAGGAAAGGGCGGAGCAGAGAGGGGCACATGGGAGGTTTGTATGGTGATGCCTGGCATTGGCACTTGTCATTTCCATTCATTTTCTATCGCCCAAACGTAATCACATGGTCAGAACTACCTTCAAGGGAAGCTGGTAGATATAACATAGTTGTATGTCCAGGTAGGAAGGAGACAGCAGCCTGTGTTCTATATAAAAATAACCTTCTGTGTGCAATCCCAGTCACCCATGATACTTTCTATTGGCCATCTGTATGTCCTCTTTAGAAAAGTGTATATTCAGCAATTTTGCTTTTTTTTAAATTGGGTGGTTCTTCTCCTGGTGTTGAGTTTTATAACTTCTTTATATATTTTGGAAACTAAACCTTTTATGATGTATCATTGACAGATATATTCTCCAATAGAGTGGGTTCTCTTCATTTTGCTAAGCAGAACCTTTGTGTTTGGTTAGTGGGCAGATAAAAAAACAAATTACAAACATGGACCACACTGCTAATATTTTTAATTTTTCAGCAAAGCTGAATTTACTAGAAGATGCTTTGCAGCATAGAAATAAGGCAGTGTCTCTAACTGAGGGCCAGGAAGCATGGGCGCCTTCTTCTTCCTCTGATGATTTATCCTGCATCCCATCTAAGGACAAGCTAAATGGTGCTGTAAGGGGGACTGCTGAATAGGATGCAAAGGGAGGGTGGGATGTAGACAGAACTCTGAGTTGAGCTCAGTGGTCCTACCCCTTAGTGGACACAAGGCTGCACAGTACAAACCTCAAATGCTTCTGCATCTTCTTTAATGTAATCATCAGGGGAAGGAATATATTCCAAGGGAAAAACACTGAAAGGAATGGGTAAGTCCAAGGAGATCACTGGAGAGCAGTGTTCTGTTTGAGGGTCTAATGGGAGAGGGGCTAAGTGAAGAGAGTTTTAATCAGAGAAACAGAGAAGAACAGGTCCCTGTGAGCCAGACAAGGGCATGGCATGTCACCGGGAACATGTGAAAGCACCAACAACTTAAAACACACCAAAAATGGCAGGATCCCCCAAAACTGAACTTTGGATGGAGTAGGGATATCGAGTTGAAGACCCCATCACATCCACATATTTTCATAGCCCATGTTTTCACATTCAGACCCCTTTGCACTCACTGTCCCATCATTCATTTCATTGAAATCATCCACATGCATCTGAATTCTCCACGCTCTCTACCATACAAAGAGTTATAATTTATCTGACTCCTAACACACTAGATTGGTATACCTGTTTTTAAATTTTAGGTAAACAGAAGTGCACAATATACACTTTGTGTCTGCTTCCTTTCCCGCTTCGTTATATTTGTGATATTCATCCATGCAGCATTTGACTTTAGTTTTTTCATTCTTGGTATCTGTATAACATTTCATGAATATAATTTCTTCATTAATTCTACTTTTCTGAGCATTTTGGTTGCTTTGTGTCTGAATTACATGAAAAAGTGATGTTCTGGGCATTTGATTGCAAGTATTTTTCAGTATGGACACATTTCTACTTGGTGAATGCTGAAGAGCTGGACCACTGAGCCTAAGGTGCCATATTCTATCTTCACCCTTCAGAACTCAATCCTTCATACTTTCAACTTCTAAGGCAATCACATGTTACTGGCCTCCTAATTTACACACTCTTTTTTATACTCTTTGTCATCTTTTTAAAAGCAAAGGTACTCTTTCTCTTATACACCTTCATTTTCACATCTTCACATTCTTTAATTATGCCCTCACATTTTGCAATTCCACTAGTTTCAAAGAGAACATTCTCAGTAATAAAATTCCATATCTAAACCACATGATATGAAAAACACACCAATCCTTCATTATAGGAAATGCAATATACACACATAAATATGTGCTGAACTAACACACAAAGAGCACATATACCCTCCTCAGTCACAAAAAGCCCCACCCATATTCAGATTTGCAAACGCCAAATCAATCACACATTAAACCTTAACCCAATGTTAACCAATACATTATAAACTCAAACACCACACACATTACCTTCACCATAGATTTTGCTACAAATATGAATAATACACATAGCATATACATTCATGAGACATAGAATTGATGAGAATTGAGCTTGGCTGACATTGAAACTGGGATAGTGACATAATAATATAAAATAATATCTTCAAAAATAAAAATTCATCTTTTTGTTTCTCTGTCTGTATAGCAACATCACTATAGGTAGCAATATACTGTAAATATATGGGTGCATGCAGAATGCTTTATGAAACTCACACCACATACTTCCAAATTTAACACTTTTTCATGAGGAAATTGGGTTGATTCCCAACGTTTAGTTCCTGCACACTGTCTTTCAGACATGATATTAAGTTGTTGATAATCCATATAGATCTCCAGAAATATCACATGCAAAATAACCAATCCCACTGACATCCACCAAACATCCTATCTAATAAAAGAGTACTATGCAGATTGCTCATCTGCAACACACAATATAGCTGCCCCCATGTGGTCAAAGATCCTGCCCCCATGTGGACACAGGATGGCCATCACAAGATGGCCAGCAGAAGAGGGCAGTTGGGAGGCACCTGGCCTGCAAGGGAGGGCAGTTGAGAAGGACCAGGCCTGCAAGGGAGGGCAGTTGGAGGTGATCAACCCTGCAGGAGAGGGCAGTTAGGAGTGACCAGGCCGGCAGAGGAGGGAAGTTGGGGGCAAACAGGCTGGCATCAGAGTGGTTAGGGTGTGATCAGGCTGGCAGGCAGAAGCGGTTAGGGGCAATCAGGAAGGCAGGCAAGGCAAGCAGTTGGGAGCCAGCAGACCTGGATTGTGAGAGGGGTGTCCGACTGCCCGTTTAGGCCCGATCTTGGATCGGGCCTAAACGGGCAGTCGGACATCCCTTGAGGGGTCCCATATTGGTGAGGGTACAGGCTGGGCTGAGGGACAACCCCCCTCGGTGCACGAATTTTGTGCACCGGGCCTCTAGTACCATAGAATAACTATTTACTAATAGTTTGGAGTAAATGGAATTTTAAGTGTGATAGTCACTTTAATTTCTGTGAGAGCAAGTGTCATTTGAAATGAGCATGCCTGACAGGTAATATCCACTCAACATGTAGTTGTTGAATTGACACGGACCTCAGAAAAAGCCTCATGTCAATGTTCTTCTTTATCCCATTGCCCAGGACCATGCAACACCCAAGAGGCCATGCCTCAGCGTCAGTCACCTGTGGAGGCCGCAGCCTGTCGTCAGGCAGCAGGAGAAAGGCCTGACTTCTCTAAAGGTTTCATCGGTGTCTTCTCCCCATTGAAGCGTCCCAGTCTTGAAAAGGATGGTAAGGAATACACAAAGATGGGATCTGAGCTTGGTCATGAGATGTAGCTCAATTCTTCAGGCTATTCTCTACTTAGTTCACTTTCCCCTCAAAAACAGGAAAGGGCTTCAGGGCAGAAGGACTAGTACTAATTCCTCTGCAGAGGGACAAGTAGGGAGTGTGCCTTCCAGAACTGGGCAAAGTCCTTCAGCATAAATCCCCAACAAACAGCTCTGGGACAGCTGTGGCTGAGGTAGAGGACCATCCCAAGAGGTATAAGAAAGTTTAATTAGAACCTAAGAATCAAATGAGTACAAACAAAGATTTTCACAAACTCACACTTCTGTCCTCTTTCATACCCAGGTAGGCTCCATGCTCCTCCTTTTCCCTAGTTCTCTCATATACACAGGCCTTCGCTACTCATCTATCTTTCCCACTCTCTAGCAGACTTACCTAGATACACTCTTGTCTTCATTCCTTCAAACAATCATTTTCAGACTTACCCATTTACACATTAATTCCATAAATAATCCACACAGGTAACCTAACATGCCCTGAAAGAAATGAAATTTCATCTGTTGTGTCTCTAACCATATGGCTCTTCAGTGACCAGGCCTTCAGTCCTTCATAGAGCTGAACATTCCGAAAGTACACGCACATGTCCTCTAACATGCTCCCTCTCAAAATCTCAAGTAAGAACAGGTACCACTCCTGCACATGTTCACATGTGCTGTCATACTACATAGCAAAGATGCACACCCTCAGTCACCATCCCCTTTGACAGCCATGGAAAACACTCCCAGATAAGTCCCAGAATATGCATACCACTCGGCAAAAACTTGCACACAAACTACATTCTCATTCGCACATTGTTATACCATGTAATCACATCAAACAAAGTAACCCACACACCGGATTCTGAAATACAATATATACATGAACTTTCACTCCACATGCTCACGTAGGTCATGGCCATCTTAACTCCTACCACCTTCACACACATCTTCTAGTTTTCTTATGTTTGAAAATTTCTTTCTGAGCATTCCATCAATCACATCAAAATGTTGCCTGTCCTGGAACCTGTAACATGCCTGCATCCCAGTCAGCGAGGAAGCAGAGGAGCCCGGAGGAGCACAGAGGAGCAGTGTATGGTGATGCCTGGAAGTGGAACCTGTCATTTCCCTTCATTTCCTGTTGTAGAAATGTAACCTCATGGTCAGTGCTACCTGCAAGGGAAGCTAATAAATACAACAGAGTAGTATGTCCAGGTTGAAAGGGGACAGCAGTCTCTGTCCATTTTCAAAGAACTCTTTGTGCAAACCCAGTCTCCCATGACATATATTGACACAATAAATATTTCTGTGCATTTAATATTTTCATAGGAATCATATTACCCTATCAAGGAACATGAAGGCCATGTGTGCTCACTGAACATGGCACATAGTAGACTCTCCTTGGTTGTTAAATGGACAGATAAATACACAAATAACAAGCATCAACTATATATCTATTATTTTTATTTAATTTCTCAGCAAAGCTGAACATACCTATGAGAAGATGCTTCATAGCACAGAACAAGGCAGTGGCCCTAACTCAAGGCCAGAAAGCATGCAAGGCCTCTTCTTCAGACAGTTTATCCTGCATCTCTTCTAAAGATAAGCTAAACGGTGCTGCTAAGGAGGGACTACCGAATAGGATGCAAAGGGCAGTTGGGATCTAGACAGAATCCAGGGTTGAGCTGAATAGTTCTGCCTATTAGTCAACACAAGGATGCCAAGGGCAAAAACAGGAATGCTTCTGCATCGTCTTCAATAGGATCAACAGTGGAAGCAATACATTCCAAGGGAAAAACAAGTAATAGGACTGGAGCAAGCCCAAGACGATCAGTGGAAAACAGCATTCTATTTGAGGAAATAGTGGGAAAGGGCCTATCAGAGAAACGTGGAAGAATATTTTTATATGAGCTGGAAAAGGGCATGTTGTGTTACCAGAAACATGTGAAGCACTAATAACTTAACACAGGTCCAAAGAGGTAGGATTCTCCAGAACTGAATTTGAGGTAGAGTATAGAGATAACCAAGCAAAGATCCCATAACATCTGTATATTTTCATAGACAATCTTTCCCATTCCCATTCATTCCATATCAAACTCCTAGGAACTCACTTTCTCCATCATCTATCCTATCTAATAAAAGAGAAACATGCAAATTGACCATACCTCTGTTACACCCACAAGCCACACCCACCAGAAAATCAGGAGAGAGTATGCAAATTAACCCACCAAGATGGTGGCGGCCACGGAGCTGGAGCAAGCAGTAGGCTTGGGTTGCCACAGCAATGGAGGAAGCCAAGCTTCCCGCCCACCCTGGCCAGCCATGGCTTCCACTCAAGGCTACAAAGTTTCAATTATAGAAGATAAATAAATTCCAGATACTTGATTTCAGCCGGACCTGGCCTCCACTCAAGAAGATGCTGAAAAAAAAAAAAAAAAAAAAGGAAGGACTGGGAGCTTGGGTCATCGGGGTGTGATCAGGCCAGGAGGGGACAGCAGTTGTGGGTGATCAGGCTGGTGTGTGGCGGGGCTGTTGGGGGTAAACAGATCAGCAGGGGGGCCAGTTTGAGTGCACAGGCTTTCTGTGGGGTCAGTTGGAGGTGATCAGGAAAGCAGGGGGGGGCAGTTTGGAGTGAGCAGGCCAGCAGGGGGGCAGTTGGGGGCGAGTAGGCCAGTGGGAAGGGAAGGTGTGGGAGAGCAGGCCAGCAGGGGTGGCAGTTGGGGGTGAGCAGGCTGGCACAAGGGGCAGTTGGGGGTGGTCAGACTGGCAGGGGGACATTTGGGGGTGAGCAGGCCAGCGGCGGGGGGCAGTTGGGGGCGAGCAGGCTGGCAGGCAGAGTGGTTAGGGGCAATCAGGCAGGCAGGTGAGTGGCTGGAGACAGCAGTCCCGAATTGTGAGAGGGATGTCCAACTGCCGGTTTAGGCCCGATCCCTGTAAACTAGCAGTAGGACATCCTTCAAGGGGTCCCAGATTGGAGAGGATGCAGGCCGGGCTGAGGAACCGCCCCCCCCCCATGCATGAATTTCATGCACCGGGCCACTAGTTTCCTTATAATATTCCACAAGGATCGAAATTCTGTACCATGCAGAGAGTTATAATTTCTCTGACTCCTAAGACCCTAGATTAGTATCTCTGTTTTTGAATTTTATGGAAATAGAGAGGCACAATAATACTTTGTGTCTAGTTACTTTCACTCATTACTATATTTGTGTAATTTATCCACGTTATACCTGATGTTAATTTTGTTCCTTTTTGGTATATGTATATCATTCATGAATATTATTTCTTCATTGATTATACTTTTCTGATCATTCAGGTTGCTTTGACTTGGAACTACTTGAAAATGTGATGTTCTGGGCAATCTATTACATTCACTGTATTTTTCAATATGGACACAATTCTATGTGGTGAATGCTACAATTAGACTATTAGGCCATAGGGACCATATTCTATTTTAACCTCCTCCAAAGTCAAACTTTCACATTTTACTTTCTAATGTAATTTCTTGTCACGGCATACTTAATCCTACATAATAAAGATTAATTAAGCTAATATGCAAATTGTCGTCACACCCTCACACCCTTGCGCCAGGGCCAGGGGACCTGAGGCTGGGCCGGGCGCCGGAGCCGGGAGACCTGAGAACGTGCCCCTCTGCCTGGCAGGGCTTGATGGGGGAACTGAGGCTGCACCCCCCCCCCCCACAGTGCCGGGCTGGGTGAACTGAGGCTGCGCCCCACACAGAGCCGGGCTGGGTGAACTGAGGCTGCGCCCCCGACACAGTACCGGGCTGGGTGAACTGAGGCTGCGCCTCCTACCCGGTGCCTGGTTGGGGGACCTGAAGCTGCACCCCCCACCCTGTGGGTCTTGACGGGGGTGGGGTCGGCCGGGTTTGGGTCTCGCGCAATTTCGAGGCGCGAGCTGGTGCACGGGGCCTTGACTCTGGATCCTGGGGCATGCCCCAGACTCTGACAGGAGGGAGATTTTCATATACATTTTACTCATTTTCTTTCATCTCTGACACTTATATTATAGAGAAAGGGCAAATAGCTATATTAAAATATTTCCTCTAATTAATTCCCTTTTAATGTGCACACATTTCATGCACTGGGCCACTAGTATTACAGAATATTCTCTGCCATTATTTTCAAAGCACAGGTATTCTTGCCTTATACACCTTCATTTGCACATCCCCACATTCTATAATTATTCTCTCACATTTTGGAAATACACTAACTGCTCTAGTCTCAAAGAGAATATTCTTAGTAATAACATTCCTTATCTAAACACATAATATGTAGAGCACATAATTATTATTGATAATACAATCTACACACATAAATATGTGCTGAACTCACACAGACACAAAAAGCACACATACCCTCCTCAGTCACACAAAGCTCATCCCACATTTACATTTGCAACACCAAATTAATAACACATTATACTTCAACCCGGTTTTAACCAACACATTATAAACATAAACACCAAGAACATTACAATTCACCATGGCATTTTTCTAAAAATGTGAATAATACTATAGCACACACAATCATGGGACATGATGATAATCTTAAACAGTGAAATAAGGAGCAAGACCGTGGCTAAGATTGAAATGGACAGTGACATAATAGTGAATAATTTCTTCAAAAATAAAACTTTATCCTTTTACAGCTCTGTCTGTATATCTATATCAGTATAGAGAGCAATGTAAATATATGGGTATTCATTAAGAACTTCATGAAAGTCACACCATATGTCTCCTAAATGCACAATTTTTCATGAAGAAATTGAGTTGATATCCACCTTTTAATCCTTGCATACTGTCTTTCAGGCATGATTCAAAGTTGTTGATAATGTATATAGATAGAGCTCCAGAAATATCACATGCAAGATACCCAATCCCACTGACATCCACCAAACACACCATTTAATAAGAGTTTACTTATCGTTTGGAGTAAATATAATTTTAAATAGGAAAGTCACCTTAATTTCTGCGAGAACAAGTATCAAGTGAAATGATCATGCCTGGTATGTAATGTCCACTCAACATGTAGTTTTTGAATTGACAAAGACCCCAGAAAATGCCTCATCTCAATGTTCTACTTTATTCCATTGCCCAGGACGCTGCGTCAGCCAAGACAACTTGCCTCAGCCTCAGTCGCCCGTGGAGGCCGCAGCCTGTAGTCAGGCAGCAGCAGAAAAGCCTGCCTTCTCAGAACATCTTATCGCTGTCTCCACCCCATCCAAGCGTGCCCGTCCTGATGAGGGTGGTAAGGAATAAACAAAGGTGGGATCTGAACTTAATCAAGAGATGTAGCTCAATGGCTCAGCCTACTCTCCACTTAGTTCATTTTCCCCTCAGAAACAGAAAAGGGGCTTCAGGGAAGAAGGACTAAGACTAAGGCTCCTGCAGAGGGACAAGTAGGCAGTGTGCCTTCAAGGACAGGGCAAGGTCGCTCAGCACAAGTTTCCAAAGTAGCAGGCCGGGGACAGCTGGAACTGAGGCAATAGACAGTGCTGACGTTGTGTGTGTGTGTGTGTGTGTGTGTGTGTGTGTGTGTGTGTGTGGTATTTTACTCAGACCTTCCCCTCAGAGAAGCACAAACTGAGATCCTCACACACTCACTCACACATCTGTCCTCCTTCATACCAGGTAGGGCTCTGCATGTCCTGCTTTTCCCTTGTCCTCTCATTTACACAGGCTTTCACTCTTTTTTTAAAAAAATATATTTTATTGATTTTTTTACAGAGAGGAAGAGAGAGGGATAGAGAGTTAGAAACATCGATGAGAGAGAAACATCGATCAGCTGCCTCTTGCACACCCCCCACTGGGGATGTGCCCACAACCAAGGTACATGCCCTTGACTGGAATCGAACCTGGGACCCTTGAGTCCGCAGGCCGACGCTCTATCCACTGAGCCAAACCGGTTTTGGCAAGGCTTTCAGTCTTTATCTGCCTTTCCCAGTCTCTAGCAGCATTACCGAGTATACGCTTACCTTCATTTCATCACATAATCATTATCAGATTCACCCATGCACACGCGAATTCCATAAATAATCCACATCCTCTCACACAGATAACCTTTTTAGGTCAAAGTCTAATAAAGTTATATGCCCTGTAGAAAATTTACTTTCATCTGTTGCCTTTCTAATCTATATGGCACTTCAGATAGCAGGCCTTCAGAACTTCACTGAACTCAACATTCTGAGATCTTAAACACATCTCCCCTAATACTCTCAGTATCACGGTCTTAGAGTAAGAACAAGTACCAGTCATGCACCATTCACATGTGCTTTCATACCACATGGCAAACATGCACACACTCATTCCCCATCCCCCTTACCAACATGAAAAACACTCACTATAAATATTCTAATACATACATACAATTTCAAAAATACTTGCATACAACACTACATCCGCATTCTCACATTGTTATACCATGTAAACACCTCAAAGTATGCCACACACTGAATTCTGAAATATAATCTGTGCATGGATTTTCACTCCAAATTCTCATGTGGACATCTTAACCCCTATAGCTTTCACACACCTCGGCTACCTTTCTTATGGTGGAAATTTTCTTTCCCAGCATTCCATCAACCACGTCGAAAAGTTTCCTGTACTGGAGCCTTTGAAAAGCCTGCATTCCAGTCAGTTAGGAAACCGAAGAGCACACAGGGGCACTTACAAGGTTTGTATGGCGAAGCCTCTTGAAAGAAGACAGCAATCTCTGTTCCATTTTCAAAGAAGCCACTTTGAACAAACCCAGTTACTCAGGACATATATTGGCACAATAAGTACTTCTGTGCACTTAATATTTTCATAGGAACCACATTACACTATCCATCCAGGCTTGTGTGTGCTCAACGAATGTGGTACATAGTAGACTCCTTGATTAATGGACAGATGAATACACAAATAACAATAATAGCTATGGACTGCATAGCTATTATTTTTATTTAATTTCTCAGCAAAGCTGAATTCACGAGAAGGTGCTTTCCAGTGCAGACACAAGGCAGTGGCCCTAACTCAACACCAGAATATATGGAAGGCCTCTTCTTCAGAAAGCATCTCTTCTAAAGACAAGGGAAATGATGCTGGTAAGAAGGGACTATTGAGTAGGATGATGCTGGTAAGGAGGGACTATTGAGTAGGATGATGCTGGTAAGAAGGGACTATTGAGTAGGTAGGTGGGATCTAGACAGCACACGGAGTTGAGCTGAGCCTTCCTGCCCATTAATCAACAATAGGCTTCCCAGTACAAACCGATACTCCAATGATTCTGCATCTTCTCAGTGGGATCAGCGTAGAAGCAATACTTTCCAAGGAAAATCATTGAAAACAGCTGGAGTGAGCCCAAGGAGATCAGTGGGGAACAGGGTTCTATTTGAGGAAATAAAGGAAGAGGGCCTAAGGGGATGAGAGTTTGATCAGAGAAACATGGAAGAGTATGTTCCTGTGAGCTGGCCAAGGGCATGTCATATTACCAGGAACCTGAGAAGCACTAACTTATCAAAGGCCCAATGTGGTAGGATCCTCAAGAACTGAACTTGACGTAGAGTGCAGAGATACCCAGGCAAAGACACCATCACATCCATATCTTTTCATAGCCAGTGTTTCCCATTCACATTCATCCCAAATGAGACCCCTTTGCTGTCACTGTCCCATCATTCATTTCCCAACAATCTTCCACATGCATCTAAATTCTCCATGGTGGATTTTTGTCCATACCATGCAAACAGGTCTAATTTCTCTGACTCCTAAGACCCTAGATTAGTATCCTTGTTTTTACATTTTATGGAAATAGAAGGGCACAATATATACTTTGTGTCTAGCTCCTATCACTAATCACCATATTTATGGAATTTATCCATGTTGCGTATGACGTTAATTTTGTTCCTTTTTGGTACATGTATATCATTGCACGAATATTTTCATTGACTATAATGATCTGATCATTAGGGTTGCTTTCAGTCTGAACTGCTTGAAAAAGTGATGTTGTGGGTATTCTATTGCATGTATTTTTCACTATGGACACATTTCTATTTGGTGAATGCTTAAGAGTTAGACTGCTAGGCCTTAGTTCCCATATTTTTTCTTAATCCCTTCAGAACTCAATCTTTCATACTTCTAATTTCTAATGCAATCACGTGTTACCACACACCTAATGTTACACATCCTTCTCTGAACTCTATGCCATTTTTTCAAAGCACAGGTATCATTTCTTTTATATGCCTTCATGTTCACATCCCCTTTCATTATTCCCTCACATTTTGCAAATACACTAACTGCTCTTAGTCTCAAAGAGTATATTCTCAGTAACAACATTCCTTATCTAAACAACATAATATGTAAAGCACATAAATATATCATTATTGATAATGCAATCTACATACATAAATGTGTGCTGAACTAACAGACATAAAGCACACACAACTTTAACCTTTTCAGTCACACAAAGTTCATCCAATTTCATATTAGCAAATACCAAATCAACCTTACATTAAACCTTAACCCGGTTTTAACCAGCACATTATGCATTTAAACAGCAAGCACATTACATTCAAATAACACTTTGATACCTAATCCCACTGACATTCACAAAGCACACCATTTAGCAAGTTTACTTATAGTTTGGAGTTAATGGAATTTGAAAAGGAAAGCTCGTATTAATTTCTATGAGAAGTGGTGTCATGTGTAGTAATGATGCCTCCTCACATGTCATGTCCACTCAACGTGTAATTCGTGAATTGACACAGACCTAGGCAAATACCCCATCTCAATGTTCTATTTTATTCCATTGCCCAGGACGCTGCGTCAGACAAGACAACGAGCCTCAGCCTGAGTCGCCCGTGGAGGCCGCAGCCTGTAGTCAGGCAGCAGGAGAAAAGTCTGCCTTCTCAGAACATCTCATCGGTGTCACCACCCCATCCAAGCGTCCCCGTCTTGATGAGGATGGTAAGGAATACACAGGTGGGATCTGAGTTTGGTCAAGAGATGTAGCTCAGTTCCTCAGTCTCCTCTCTATTAGTTCACTTTCCCCTCAAAAACAGGAAAGGGCTTCAGGGCAGAAGGACCAGTACTGAGGCTCCTGCAGAGGGACAAGTAGGGAGTGTGCCTTCCAGAGCTGGGCTCAGTCCTTCAGCACACATCCCCATGCCGCACTGGGACAGCTGTGGCTGAGCTAGAGCACAGTGCTGACATGTGCACGGGAGTTTACTCAGAACCTGCCCCTCAGAGGAGCACACACACAGATCTTCACACTCTCTCACATCTGTCCTCCTTCATAGCAGCTCAGGCCCCATTTCTGCTGCTTTTCTCTTGTTCTCTCATATACACAGGCCTTCCCTCCTCATCTGTCTTCCCCATTCTCTGGCAGCATTACCAGGTGCACTCTTACCTTCATTCCTTCACATAATCACTTTCATACTCACCCATTTACACACTAATTCCATAAATAATCCACATCCACTATATTTGTGGAATTTATCCATGTTGTGTATGATGTCAATTTTGTTCCTTTTTGATACATGTATAACATTGCATGAATATTATATTTTCATTGACTATAATGATCTGATCATTAGGGTTGCGTTTAGTCTGAACTTGAAAAAGTGATGTTGTGGGTATTCTATTGCATGTATTTTTCACTATGGACACATTTCTATTTGGTGAATGCTTAAGAGTTAGACAGCTAGGCCTTAGTTCCCAAATTTTATCTTAATCCCTTCAGAACTCAATCTCTCATACTTTAATTTCTAATGCAATCACGTGTTACCACACACCTAATGTTACACATCCTTCTCTGAACTCTATGCCATCTTTTCAAAGCACAGGTATCATTTCTTTTATATGCCTTCATTTTCACATCCCCTTTCATTATTCCCTCACATCTTGCAAATACACCAACTGCTCTTAGTCTCAAAGAGTATATTCTCAGTAACAACATTGCTTATCTAAACAACATAATATATAAAGCATCTAAATATATCATTATCGATAATGCAATCTACATACATAAATGTGTGCTGAACTAACAGACATAAAGCACACGCAATCTACATACATAAATGTGTGCTGAACTAACAGACATAAAGCACACACAACTTTAACCTTTCAGTCACACAAAGTTCATCCCATTTCATACTAGCAAATACCAAATCAACCTTACATTAAACCTTAACCCGGTTTTAACCAACACATTATGCATTTAAACAGCAAGCACATTACATTCAAATAACACTTTGATACCTAATCCCACTGATATTCACAAAACACACCATTTAGCAAGTTCACTTATAGTTTGGAGTTAATGGAATTTGAAAAGGAAAGCTCGTATTAATTTCTATGAGAAGTGGTGTCATGTGTAGTAATGATGCCTCCTCACATGTCATGTCCACTCAACAAGTAATTCTTGAATTGACTCAGACCTCGGCAAATGCCTCATCTCAATGTTCTACTTTATTCCATTGCCCAGGACGCTGCATCAGCCAAGACAACGTGCCTCAGCCTGAGTCACCCGTGGAGGCCGCAGCCTGTAGTCAGGCAGCAGGAGAAAAGTCTGCCTTCTCAGAACATCTTATCGGTGTCTCCACCCCATCCAAGCGTCCCCGTCTTGATGAGGATGGTAAGGAGTACACAGATGGAATCTGAGTTTGGTCAAGAGATGTAGCTCAGTTCCTCAGTCTCCTCTCTATTAGTTCACTTTCCCCTCAAAAACAGGAAAGGGCTTCAGGGCAGAAGGACCAGTACTGAGGCTCCTGCAGAGGGACAAGTAGGGAGTGTGCCTTCCAGAGCTGGGCTCAGTCCTTCAGCACACATCCCCATGCCGCACTGGGACAGCTGTGGCTGAGCTAGAGCACAGTGCTGACATGTGCACGGGAGTTTACTCAGAACCTGCCCCTCAGAGGAGCACACACACAGATCTTCACACTCTCTCACATCTGTCCTCCTTCATAGCAGCTCAGGCCCCATTTCTGCTGCTCTTCCCTTGTTCTCTCATATACACAGGCCTTCCCTCCTCATCTGTCTTTCCCATTCTCTGGCAGCATTACCAGGTGCACTCTTACCTTCATTCCTTCACACAATCACTTTCATACTCACCCATTTACACACTAATCCATAAATAATCTACATCCACTATATTTGTGGAATTTATCCATGTTGTGTATGACGTTAATTTTGTTCCTTTTTGGTACATGTATATAATTGCATGAATATTATATTTTCATTGACTGTAATGATCTGATCATTAGGGTTGCTTTCAGTCTGAACTGCTTGAAAAGTGATGATGTGGGTATTTTATTGCATGTATTTTTTACTATGGACACATTTCTATTTGGTGAATGCTTAAGAGTTAGACTGCTAGGCCTTAGTTCCCAAATTTTATCTTAATCCCTTCAGAACTCAATCTCTTTAGGTCAAACTCACATAGATAACCTCTTTAGGTCAAACTTACATACCCTAAAGGATAGGAACTTTCATCTCTTGTGCCCCTAACTAACCATATCACTTCATCCACCAGGCCTGAGACCTTCATAGAGCTGAACACTCTGAGAGCACATACACACCTCCCCTAACACTCTCAATCTCACTGTCTCACAGTAAAGACATGTACCACTCCTGTACTGTTCACATGCGCTGTCACACCACATAACAAGCATGCACTCACCCATTTGCCATCCTCTTTTAGCAACATGGAACACTTCGCAGATATGTCCAAGAAGAAACATACAACTCTACATGAACATGCTAATCATCCTCATTCTTACAGTTATACCATGTAAATACCTCAAATATAGCACACCACACATAGAATTCTGAAGTATCACATATATATTTTCACTTCACATGGTCACATATTGCACTTGTGCCTTCACTCCTACAGTCCTTACATATATTTTCTAATCTTTTTATGTTTCAAATTTTCTTTCCTAGAAATGAAGGAGCTGCCTGTATCCCGGCACTCGGAGCAAACGGAGGACTCCTCTGACTATTTACATTCCTACATTCCGTCCCATTCACTTAATAAGAACGAGCCCTTTCAGTCCCCAGCACATGGGACAGATGTGAGGCCCATGAAAATGTACTATATGCGTGTACAATTGAAAAGGGGTGTGGCCGTCTTATTCCATACCAAGGAAGGGTTGGTGCCTCCCTCTAAAAAGATCAAAATGGAAGAAATGACCTATCTTGGAAAGGTCCATAAAGATGTCCCTTTCTCTCACATGTCTGAGAAGAAACATCTAATTGCCCGTGAGCCGATGTTAGACAGCAGAGCCCAGGAGAAAAGGGGGGAGTCTGACCGTCCAGCACAGCCCCCAGCTGTAGGCGGGTATCCCAGCGCTAAGACGCCCGAGTGGCTGGTGGCCCTGGACAGTGGGTTCAGGTGCATGGCCTGCTGCCGGGTCTTCCCCAGCCTACAAGTCCTCCAGGAGCATGTGGAGTGCGGGGTCAGGGAGGGCTTCAGCTGCCATGTGTTCCATAGGGCCATGGCTCATCTCAAGTACAAAGAGCGGATGAGGAAGAAGAAGGAGAAAAAAAAGAAGGCAACATTTAGATTCTAGAAGGAAAAACATTTGGCATGAAGACAAACTTGTACAACCAAACAGACTGTTTTTCAGCCCCTAAAAGAGAGGAAGTGAAGGTTAGACTCCACTGAGGAGGCTTCATTCCCTTCGAGCAGACATAGTATCCAACCTTTTTACTCACATCTACCACCACCATCTCTACTCCCCTACCACCTTTCTCAGCAGACAGCCCCTTGTAATACCATCCACCACTTTCCTGAGGGTCAAGAAGGCAGACCACACCATCCCAGATACTGCCTTTCCTCTACCCAAGTTTATTATATACCATCCTTGATGCATGTTTGATGCAAAAGACTGTAAACACTCTAAAATTTTGATAGTACAGATTGTAATTCCCATCCCCTGTACCCACCTCCACTTTTCCATGAAATTGGTCTTTGTTAAAAAAATTTACATATTTTTCTATATCCCTTTCTTTAAATGAAGATATATCTTTTTCCAGTATCTCCCTCTGTTGTATTCACCCTCACAATTACTTGGCTGGAAGACAGACATTATGGAGGTATAAAAAGGTACTGCATGGATGAAAGCAAAAGCAACTATAATCCGCCTCTAACCGTCTATGAACTTGTGGAAACACAGGTGCATATACACTTCTTATACATACATATCCATGGGGAAGAATGGAGCACACAATGAACAATTACCAGATACTCCAATATTTATATTAACATATGTGTATATATACAGGTTTCTAAAATGTCAGAGTGCATATTTAAGGTTAATAACTTTAGAAGGGTGAGAGCTACCAACTTGAAAAACACTATTTCCATTTTTATTTACATGCATGTCATTTATACTTACTTGACTTTGTACCTTTTGAACTGTCAATGTTAATTTTTCTCTCTGCCATCTTCAGAGGGTAAGAAAAAATGAAAATACAAAAAGTATTATTTCTAATTCCAAAAACTATAATGGAGAATGGAAATTAAAATAGATTCACCTTTAAATGATCTTTATAATTTGTAGCTTTTACCCTTTTGAAATTATTAAAGCTTAAATCTGTACTATGATATTTTGGATACCTTTATGTATTCATATTAGATTGTCTTGTAACTTTTCATTTTGTGCTGCATCCTTCCCCATAAAAACACATGTATAAAAACTATATATGCACCCGTGTGTCCACAAGTGCATAGAAGCTCAGAGATGGATTACAGTTGCTGTTGTTTGCATCTGAGTATTTTTTACTTCTTCCTTTGAAAAGAGGCTCTGTTTTCTGCCAAATATGTGGGCAAGTCAGAATAGTCAAGTGAGGTCATTACTTCTCTGCCTTCCTGTCATCATCCGACCCAGTTACCCCGAGTAAACATCTATCCCTGACCAATCTGTACTGATAACTTGGAAGCTAAAACAGGAGAGAGAGAGAGATTGGGGTGTTGGTGGTGGTGGTGGTAGCGGTGGTGGTGAGTTATCCTTTGTTTGCAACTCAGAGTTTTTCCACTCTTCAATTCCTCTCTTTTGAAAGATCGGGCTGTTTAAACTGTGACTTTAAGTCATTAAGCCTCAGCACTAACTCTTCAATAAGATCTTGTTTTTTTTCCTCAATTAGCCTAAGCCATTGCCTGTTGTTTGTAACATGTTCTTTAATTAATTAGCTTCAACATAATAATTTCTTCCATTTGAATAGCTGAAATGACATAACCTAGAAAGGAGGAACACATCATATTCCTCTGACTTCATATTGAAACACTAAGGGATATACTGGTAGCCAGTACATATAGTCTGTCCTTGATTAATTCGGAAAGTGCATTTAGAATAGTAGCCAACATTTTATGCACATGTACCACCACCATCTTTACAACCATCACAGCAATATGAGCAGACGGCCCTTTTTAATACCACCTAGCACTTTCCTGAGGAAAAAGGCAGACCACACATCCCAGATACTGTCCTACCCTATATCCAACTTTACTATACCCCCTACATATCCACCAATGAGTACACGCTTGATGCAAAAGACTCTAAGCACCTTAGAAATTTAATAATACAGATTGTAATATCCCTCTCCTCTACTCAGCCCTCATATTTCTATGAAAGTGTTTTGTTAGGATAGCATGTACTAGAGCCTAGAATATATTTGCAAAGTAACATCTATTGATCTGTTCCATATGGAATTTTGTTAAATGAGTAAACAAATAAAATTTCTTACATGCTACCAATTTCATTTTTGGCATTCACTAATTGTCCTTATTTTCTATATGATGGGTAATAAGTCTATTATCTGTATATGTTACACTAAGTTATTTTCCCCATTTTCTAAAAAAAAAGAAGCATGTATATATCCTGTTGAGATTCAAAATCCTCTCTATGCTTGTCATCATTTTCTGCCTCATCCCAGTATACCTAATACTAAGTACACTATAAAATATGTCTTTAAAAGTCTAGTACTTTCTACATTGTCTACCCAAGAATGATTCCAGTATCTAAAATTATGTTTTGTACAATAAGGATAGCTTTTAATTTTCTACAAGTTAAAAATTGAGGACACTGAAAAAAACATTTTCCCTTATTATTGAATTGTGCCTTTGTTTTAAATTCATAATAATTTTATATTGTAAAATTTTTATTTATTTATAGCATAGTAATGTTTTGAAAGTTTTCTCTTGAAGATAGAGTGGCTTAGAAAGAGTTTACTGTATTTATTAATTTTTAAAAATTATATTTTTATTGATGTCAGAGAAGAAGGGAGAGGGAGAGATAGATGAAGAAAGAGTGACTTGGAAAGAGTTTGCTATTTTTTATTATTTTTAAAAAATATATTTTTATTGATATCAGCGAGGAAGGGAGAGGAAGAGATAGAAACATCAAAGATCAGAGAGAATTCTAGATCAGCTGCCTGATGCACCTCCTTCCCTCCCTGGGGATGGAGCCTGCAACCGGGTCATGTGCCCTGACCAGGAATGGAACAGTGACCTCCTGTTCATAGGTCAACACTCAAAGATTAAGCCACACATGCCAGGCAGAAATGAGTTATTTTTTTTTTGTAATTTTTAATATTTTTATTGAATTTTTTGGGTTGACATTGGTTAATAAAACAATACAGGTTTCAAGTGTTCTATAACTCAATAAAACATCATCTGCATATTGATCACCCAAACTAAAGTCACTTTTTGTCACCATTTCTTCCTTCCTTACTACCTTTAATCTCCCCTTTATTCCATCCACCTCCTTATTTTATCCGGCCCCCAAGCACCCAGCTGTCAATCTGATCTATGTAGCTGTGCTTCTGTTTTTATTTTGTTTGTTTCAATGTTCTGTTCATTAGATTCCACATCTAAGTGAGATTGTATGGCATTTGTTTTTCTCTGATGGATTTATTTCACTTAGTGTAATAATCTCCATTTCCATCCATGTTGTTGCAAAAGGTAAGATTTTCTTCTTTTATATGCCTGAGTGGTATCTCATTGTGTAAATGTACCAAAGGGTTTTTATCTACTCATCTACTGAGGGGCACTTGGGCTGCTTCCAAATCTTGGCTGTTATTAATAATACTGCAATGAAGATGGGGGTGCATACATTCTTTTGAATCAGTGTTTCAGGTTTCCTCGGATATATTACCAGAAGTGGAATTGCCGGGTCGTAAGGCAGAATGCTCAAGAGAGTGGGAATAGCGGGAACATACATCAATATAATAATGAGCATATATGACAGCTCACATCCTACTCAATGTGCAAAAACTAAGTGTTTCCCTTAATATCAGGAATAAGAGTGATGTCTGCTTTCACCACTCTTAATGAGCACAGCCTTGGAAGTTCTAGCCACAGCAATCAGACTAGTAAAAGAAAAGGCATCCAAATTGGAAAGAAGAAGTAAAGCTATCATTATTTGTAGATGACATGATACTATATTCTGAAAATCATAGACACCACCAAAAATCTACTAGAAGTGATAAATTCAATAAAGTAGCAGGCTACAAATTAATATTCAGAAATTTTGGCATTTTTATACACCAGTAATGAACTATCAGAAAGAGAAATTAAGAACAATCCCATTTACAATTGCAAATAATAATAATGTACCTAGGAATAAATTTAACTAAGGAAGTAAAAGACCTGTATTTGGAAAATTGTAATATATTAAAGAAATTGAGGGAGATACAAATAATACATCTATTTTAAATTTAAAACTTAGAAGTCTGGGCAACCTTGGCCTTTGGCAAGAAAAAGGGATTTCTCTGCCAGCCACAAAGATTAAGATATGCACCCAACAGCCTTGGCTGGTGTGTTCAGTGATTAGAGCAGTGGTCGGCAAACTCATTAGTCAACAGAGCCAAATATCAACAGTACAACGAAAACTGACTTCTGCGCATGGGCCACGAAGTTTCAATCGTACTGTACGTGAGCGCCTGCATGTGGTATTTTGTGGAAGAGCCACACTCAAGGAGTCAAAGAGCCACATGTGGTTCGGGAGCCGCAGTTTGCTGACCACAGGATTAGAGTATCGGCACACCCACCCAAGGGTAATCGGTTGGATTACCAGTCAAGAGCATGTGTCTGGGTTGTGGGTTCCCTCCTTTCCTTCCACTTCCTGTAAAAAGCAATGGAAAAAATATAATCAGGTGAGCATTAAAAATAAAAAAGATATGCACCTATACATAACAAAATGAGATGGCTGTTAGGTAAGATTTTATTATTTTGAAATGTATCGGGGTGGCATTGGTTAAAAAGATCATAGAGGTTTCAAGTGTACATTTCTATAATACATGATCATTGTATGCCCACCACCCAAACTGAAATAATCTTCTCTCACCTTATACTTGACTACCTTGACACTTTTCTACCCCCTCCCCCACTTCCTTTCCCTCTGGTAAGCACCATACTGTTGTCTGTATCTGTGAGTTTTTTCTTATTTGCTTATTTGTTGCTTTAAGTTTCATATCCCACATATGTGTAAAATCATGTGGCTCTTAACTTTTTCTGTCTGACTTACTTTGCTTAAGCATGATATTCTCAAGGCCCACCCATGATGTCACTAGTGGCAGTTTTAATAAAAGTGTAAAATATGAATGACCTTAAAAACAAACCAAAAGGAGACTATGTTTCTGTGAAACAGGCAGGAGCACCTTACTGAAATGACATAAGCTGGTAGAGGAAAAGACAAAGAGAACCAATTTTGAAGTACCACAGTAGACCAGAATAATTGTTTTTAAGCAGCCTTAAACTAAGTTTCCATGTAACAGATAAATTGTAATTATGAAAACTAACGACATACAAAAGTGTAAGTAATGTGTTCTAAACTGAGCTTTGTGAGAATTGAATTAAAAATACTATATGTTAAAGAAAAAATGAATGATAATGTCCAATATATCACATATATAAATCTATAAACTTAAATAAGATCGAAAAGAACACATAAACATAACAGATCAGGATAATAGTATTCTTAATATTATTATTTTTTAGTGCTGTCTTTGAATAAGGAACACTTGAAGGCTAATATATGTAATTTGACAAAAACTTCTGTGTCTCGATCAATGTAAAGAATTTATATAAAAGAACTGTGAAATTCAAATGAAATAAAAAAACTCTAAATTAATATGATAACGCTGAATAAAATGTTAAACATTTGACATTAATTTTACCACTTGATGGGCAAAAGAGAATACTATGAAATATGTATTCAGATTAGGTGAATTAATGATAATATATAATAAAAATTCTGGCTATCTGTGCTCAAAGATAAAGGTGGTTTGTGCAATCAAATTAGAACTCTTTTTATTAAAAAAACACACGACTTGATAGGCTTTATGTTTTAGAGTAGTTTCAGGTTTACAGAAAAATTAAATGGAAGGTACAGAGATTTCTCATATATCCCGTCTCCACACGTGCATAGTCTCCACCATGACCAACGTCCTCCATCAGAGTAGTACATGTTTTACAACTGATGACTGCGCACTGATGCATCTTTGTCATCCAGAGTCCACAGTTTAACCTTGGGTTCACTCTTGATATTGTGTATGTCATGGGTTTGGAGAAATATATGACATGTATCCAACATGATAGTGCCGTATGCAGTAGTTTTACTGTTCTAAAAACCCTCTGTTCTCTGCTTATTCATCCCTTCCCTCCTCTATCCCCTAGAAATCATTGATATTTTTACTGTTGCCATAATTTGCCTTTTCCAGAATGTCATATATTTGAAATGAAACAGGGTGTAGCCTTTTCAGATAGACTTATTTCACTTAGATATAGGCATTTGTTTTCTCCATGTCTTTGCATAACTTAATAGCTCATTTCTTTTTAGTGCTGAGTAATATGTCAATGTCTCAATGTACTAGGGTTTATTTGGCCATTCACCGACTGAAGGACATCTTGTTTGCTTCCAAGTTTTGGCAATTATAAATAAAGCTGCTATAAACATCCATGTGCAGGGTTTTTGTGTGAACATAAGTTTTCAACTCCTTAGGTAAATACCATGGAATATGATTATCGGTAAGAGTATGTTTAGTTTTGTGAGAAACCATCAAGTTGTCTCCAAAGTGAGAATTATTTTTTTAACAACATGAGTGAGAAGATTTCTAACATCTCCATGGTTCATTAAGAACAATGCTGGCAATTAATAAAAAACAATTATTAAAATGTCTCACTTGCATTTTGCTATGCAATTCTTTTTATAAAAAAGACTTATGGAGATCAAAAAATTACACTGCAACATTTTCCCAAAGAATAAACCATTTCAGAACGTGGTGGAATTATTTTCTATTACTCATGCAGAGAAGTCTACAACTTAGAACTTATTTTCTTGTTTAAAACATATAGATCTATAACTCAAAGCTTTTCAATGAATATTATAAAGAGCTTACATCTATATGAACAATGTAAAGTGAACAACTGAATTTCACAAACTGAGAACAAATATTACATTGACATACTGAGAAGTTATGATTTAACTCATAACTTGGTTTATGAACTACATTCTGTAACATATTAGAAGGGTTTAACACAAATTATGAGGTGACACCTTTCATCTGTCTCATTATTGCTCTATATGATATATTTCCTAGCGGCAGAGCAAACTAAGTCAAGTGTGATTAAAATAGATACTACCCCCCTCCCCCCCAGCCCTGCCATGGCCTGCCAGACAAACTTATTTTCATTCTAAAAGACAACTCAAATGTTACCTCCTCAGTGAAGGTTTCTGGGATCTTTTTTCCTTGCAGCCTCCATCTGTGCTTCCAGAACAATATGTACAGAGATCTGCACTTGCTGCGTTATTCTGGTTGTTTGCCGGCTTGTGGTTCTGTGCTCCTTGAGAGCACCTCTGCATCCAGCAATCTCTATGAAATGCTTGTGCAATGAGCAGGGAGAAAAGTGAATAATACATTTTGCTGTGTTATGACCTGACAAACAAACAGTGAAGAAACTAAATTTTCAAAACCACATCATTGGTTTTCGGATTGCAAAGACTCTTAACTTTCTGTATGAATAGTAACTGAAAGTGACTTCTTAAGAACTATCCATCACACAGATTTTCCTATATATCATTCAAATTTTCACTATTGATTTAATGTATCATCTATTATAAAACATTCTTTATTTGTTCCACTGCTTTATGGCATACCATATATTTTTTTCACAGTATTATCTCCTTCATGAAATGCTTTTAAAAAAGTATCTTTCTAATTTCTTTACCAACTAAATTTTGATATCCTAGAATGACTTGGCTTCTCTTTCTCTTTATTTTATTGACTTCAGAGAGAGGAAGAGAGAAGTAGAGAGAGACAGAAACATCAATGATGAGAGAGAACCTTCCATCCGCTGCCTCCTGCACATCCCACACTAGGGATGAAGCCCTCACCCAAGCATGTGCCCTGATCAGGAACAAACCGTGACATTCTAGTTCATGGGTAGATGCTCTACCACTGAGCAACACCAGCCTGATGAACTTGGCTTCTCTCTAAGAAAGAGTCCCACTTGCCCACAGGCTGTGCCCAATGCTTTACCCAGAACTCAACAATCGTTCCTTGTTATTCATTTATATAAATGGACTATATATTTAGCATCCAGAAAAATCAAACAAAACAGTTTGAAAAGAAAGCATATTTACAGAAACCTAACTCTCTTAAAAATATAAACACACACACACAGGTGCTTCCTGACTTACAATAGGATTACAAACCAAGTTGAAAAAAGTTAAATTAAAAATACATTGAATACTAAAGCTATAGTATCAGTCGTTTACCCTTCTGATCGCATGCATCACCACAGAATATCACACCCCAGACTGCCAGCCCAGGAAAAGGTCAAAATTCAAAATCTGGAGTATGGTTTCCATGAAATTGCTTTCACACCATAGTCAAGTTTAAAAATTATCTCTTAAAATTGTAAGTCATGCCCTAGTTGGTTTGGCTCAGTGAATGGACTGTGGACTTAAGGGTCTCGGGTTCGATTCCAGTCAAGGGTACATGCCCGGGTTGTGGGTTCTATCCCCAGTATCCCCAGTGGGGGGCGTGCAGAAGGCAGCTGATAAATGATTCTCTCTCATCATTGATGTTTCTATCTCTCTTTCCCTCTCCCTTCCTCTCTGAAATCAATATATACGTGTGTGTGTGTGTGTGTGTGTGTGTGTGTATGTTTAAAAAGTGTAAATCATGAACTGTCTATATATATATACACATACGTATACATGAAAATAAAGGGTTAAAATGGTTTTCTCCTTATTTGCTTTGGTTACTTAAGAAATGTAGGAATGTTTTCTTCTAATAAAGGTGTATATGAGATAAGGTTTACAGAGGAGTTGTTTGTTTCTGGTGGGAGTTATGTCCTAATAGCTCCTTGACTAAATTGCTGGTAAGAAACAGCTTGCGTATTAAATCTTCACTGAAATATTGAGGTCAAAATCTCCCCAGACTTCCTCTGGATAAACTTCACTAAGTCCTGTGACTATATTTAGACTTAGCAGCTATTGGGAATTTACAGTGGAGCATGAAAAGCATTATACTCTTTAAGATGCCTGTTGTATATCACATTTTGCAGTGAAAAAATGACATTTTGCCAGGTCCAAACATAGAGGTGACCCTTAAATTTCAAAACCGAATTGTGGAGGATGAAGTCTAGTAATTGCTTTGATATTTTTTTACAAAGATTTTACCATTGCCAAGTGACTTATTCTAAATGGCACAAAACTAAGGTGAGGGGTGGTATGATATCAGGAAAAATATAGCATAGAGTACAATTCTCCAAAACCAAAATATAAAGATTACAATCTCTGAAGGCTTTTTAAAAAGTTGACAAAGTAAAACATAGGGTAAGTCATGGAAAAATAAAAGATCCTTTTATTTCATCAGTAGGCATAGAAGCCGAAGATCAGACTGTAAGGATTCTTAGGAAGAATGCAATTAGCAAATAGACAATTAACAATTAACAGGTAAAAACACTGCAGACCAGGAAAAGTAAGAATATCCCCAAGGGCATAGGAGCAGAAATAAAAGAACAACATTTTAAGGCCTTGAAATTAGTGTCAAATGTAAAAATAGCTGCAATACCTGGCTTAGGTCTTGGCACAGTGTAGGGCTCCAAAACACTTTCATTCTCTTATTCCTTCCCTTCACCTGTTCACTGCTGTGAAGGGCATTGTAACACAGTGACTAAGAAGGGTAGGATTTCACAGGCCGGACTTCCTGGGAATATAATTAGTGTTCTGTGACCCAGGAGAAGGGAACCCTGTCGGTGCCTCGGATTCCTCATGTGTAAATAAGTATGGAAAGATGACTTGCATCATAGTGTTACTGGGAAAATTAAGTCAATAAACACAAACATGCTTAGATGAATACCTGACACATAGAACATGCTAATGAAGTTTACCTATTAATATTATAATAATTATGATGATGATGATGATGATGATATACCACCTTGATATTTACCTATGTGTACAGTGTCCAGTACCCTTTTTTGCGGCCTTGTTTCTCACACTGAAATAAATGTTAAGGATATTTATCAGCTCCCTCTTAGCAAAACATACCAAAGATATGATCTAAGTTGTCAAGTTGCAATAAAAACCTGAAGATGTTGTGATAAATTAATTAATCTAATATTTACAGTTGCTAATGGTTTAATATATCTCATCTGCAAGATACAGTTTTCATTTTAAGATTTATTTTAATTATTTATAGTTAGAGCAATATATACAGAAATACAGGACACTGTGTATGATCAATAAATCTACATTTTGATATACATTAGGATCTTGCTTTTTCCATTAATTAACAATTTAAACTGAAGATTCTGATACAGGACTTCTACCCAAATATAGCAATATTTGACCAATCTCTAGATTATAGAAATGACATTCACTATGATTAAACTAACAGGTTTATAAAATAAAAAATATTCTTAATTGGGGGTACAAAATTGCCCCAAAAGTCCTTTTGTATACTTTGTTTATTTTCATAAGTGTACATGTGTTTGTGTGTGTGTGTGTGTGTGTGTGTAGTCAAACACACTATTTTCATGTATAGTCAAACACATGCACAAGGAAAAGTAACAGAGCTAATTCATTCTGGGGAGTTAACTTTAAAACATTTACTTTTCTAGATATAACAATATGGAAGTTCATAATGTTTCTATTTTAATCGCTCATTCATTGAAATTCTTTTTCAGAAATATTCTCATCGTCTCTGAAGGCAGCAGGGAAACAACTGTGTGATAAATCCATGGACACAGACAATAGTGTGCTGAAGGCCTGGACAGGGTGGGAACTGGGTGAAGGGGAGCAATGGGGGGGAAAAGGAGGAGGTCTGTAATACTCTCAACACTAAAGATAAAATAAAATAATGAAAATCTAGGCTGCATTTCTAATCACTTCAGAGAGTCCACTTTTCCCTTATATTCTGTTAAAAATAGTTTCTTCATCTACAAAGAGAAAAAGCAAACTACATGGAGGTCCTTACTGGTTTTTACCCTTTATGTACTTACCACCTATAACCAATGTTGTTTCTGCCTGCAAACTACTAAGTGACAGCAAGAATAAGACTCCCTCTGAAATGTTATTAAGCTTTAAAAAGCACACCAAATAACTTCAGTGACAACTCCCAAGCCATATTAAAGGGACAGGCCTGAAAGTTTCTATTAAACCTTTCTGTATGCATTAACATGTCTAGAAAAGTCTGCATTCTTTGGGATGGAAAGTAGGGAGATGACTGGCTAAGGAATTTAGGAAGCAACTAGTAGCAGTGTCTACTTAATCTCAATCTAGAATAAAAGAGACTTTAGATAATGGATGTTGACTGTTCCCATCTCACTGGCGAAATGATTGCTTTCTTAAGCCAGGAGCTGCAAATTTGGAATCATAAAATCTCCATATTTCCAAATAGTTTTCACCACGCTTGGAACGTAATTATATCCTCACTTCCCATGATCTGACTCTCGATTCCAATAATTACAGGCTGTTGTTGTTCCTTGTGATTAAGCCCCTGCTAGTCAGGAAACACTGATATTTTAGGCTTTATGAGAGCTACATTTCCCACTGTATATCTAAAGGGACATACGCTTTTCTTCAGAACTCTTGAGTCCTTGGTTAAGGTGGGTGGACCTCTGGAAAAATGCTCTGTTCTCAGTTTATGAATAAACATGTTTTGAGTCAGAACAAATACGATGGTGCACTCACCAAGGAGACACTATAGTTTGGGACAGTCACTGCTCTTCCTCAGGAGACCCACGATATCCACATTAACTGAATGACTGCCTGTCAATTATTTGTTTTTAAAGTGCTACACTGTGAAACAATGATGTCTGAAGTGTGGAAAGCTAGCTGCAAAAATGCCAGTAATAACAATAACAGTAATAATAACCAGGAGTTGAATATTTACTAAGGGTTTTACTGGAATTATTTCATTTCAATCTCCTGACAGTCTTATGAGGAGAGTCTTATTATTGTTGTTTTATTCTCATTTTTCCTTCTGCTGAGGACATTGAAACCAAAAGGACATCAACTAATTTGCCAAAGTCAAACAGCTAAATGAGAGAGGTTAGAGGTGAAAACCAGGCAGACTGACTGACCAAGGGCTTTACTGAGCCACCAAGCTCTATGGATTTATTTTGTTTGCTAAGAAGGAAAACGCACCGAAGATAATGACTTGCTCATGTTATTCAGCACCTGTCACAGAACTCTGAATCTGGAAACTTGATAAAGATTAGTTGGATTGAGTAAAAAAGCATTCAAGATCGTTCGGTCTATGAACTCTAAACTGAGAAAGCTGACTAAACCAACAACACTTTAAATAAAAAATAAGTTCCACTAAGATTTTTATGCCCTTCAAAGGAACCAGATAGTTATGGTACTAAATCCTGATGTCTAATAAGCACTTTTCAGCAAGGTACAGTGTTTATCTATTCCTTTTATAGAAAGTAGTAACTATATTTGCATTAAATGAGCTTGTAAAAAGGATTGTGAGTGGCTTTCAATGCTTCTAAATCTCATTAATGTGTCTGCATATATTTAATCTTGTCTCTCCAAAATTTAATAGACCATTTTAGATAATCTGGGTATAAATTGTCCACCCCATTATCAAAAGAAAAGAATATAAACATTTATCTATTAGGAGATAACAGGGTGTTATTTTCTTAAACAAGATTGACAGTTCTACCAGATAATTATTTCATGAAGAAAGAACACCAAAAATGATTCCAAAATTAAATTATTTCTAATAGATTCCTCCTAATATTAAGTCTTAATATTAATTTAATTTTGACGGTGCTCTTACCATGGTGTGGACTTTGCATACAATTTATCTGTTAGGACTGGAAGTTCGATAGGCCTCTTTGGGAGCTTAACTGAGGGAGATGTATGGCTATAACAACCTCAATGTTTTCTGTCCCGATTGAAAGTACTCCTGTCCATGTGTTATATGACATAGAATGTTATAACTTTTATCATAAATTCATGTGTGCATTTAAGCAGACACTAGCATATTACTTAAGGGGAAAACTAACCCTATTCTTTTGACCTCTGCCTAGGCATGGTCTTCTTCAGCACAAGCCTTGCTCGCTTCCAGCTTTCATGAACAACTCCAGTTAGTCATCACATCTTATTCAAGACTCAGTCAAGAGAAACTGCCTTTAAAGTGAACGTCTTAAAAACATTTTACCTTTTACTTTTTCAGATCAGCACAAGGGTAAGACGGGCATTCTCTCCAGGATTACTTACGTTAATTTCACTTTGATGTTATAGCACTAGCTCAGACTGGAGGTCAGAATCAGAGCCTTTCCCAGTGTGGCTCAGATGGTTTGACATTATCCCAAGTACTGAAAGGTTGCCTGTTCGATTCCAGGTTAGGACACATGCCCAGGTTGTGGGCTTGGTCCCCAGGAGGGGCATGCAGGAGGTAGCCAATCGATGTTATGCTTTCACATCAATATTTCTCTCTCCTTCTCCTTTCCTCTCTCTAAAAATCGTAAAAATGATAATAAAAATAAATGGTCTCATTATATCAGTACTTAAATATGTTACATGTATTTCTGGGGGGAGATAGGAATCTATCTCTTTTTTAAGGGTTCCCTCCTTATTGCTCCCCTCTCCAAGCTTACAGAAAAACCCAAAGCCTGGGATTGTCTGGGAGTGGAGCCAGAATGTGGGGAAACCCCTATGCTTGCCCTTTGGCCTTGGCAATGCCAACAGGGAGGGTGCATGGGGAGGCAGACAGTATCTCTACCTGCACAAGACATGGCACTAGATGGGATACAAGGGGAGGAGGTGCCCGGTGCCAGCTCTTCTCTGGGACCTGCTGGGGGCAGGAGGTGACAACCAGGGGGTGCTGCCTGGCTGGAGGCTGGGACAGTGCATGCCCTTCCCTTGCTGGTGACCATCACTCCTCTCCTGCCGCTCACTACAGGCGCCATCCCCCACATCTCATATTGATTTCCTTATTGCAACACATTTTGTTTATGTAGACCACTAGGATAAATTCCCTCCAGTTGCAACAAGAAATAAGAATATTTTTGAGCCTGGCCGCAGTGGCTCAGTGGCTGAGCATCAGCCTATGAACCAGGAGGCCACAGTTTGATTCCCAATCAGGGCACATGCCCGGGTTGTGGGCTTGATCCCCAGTGGGGGCCTTGCAGGAGGCAGCCAGTCAATGATTCTCTCTCATCATTGAGGTTTCTATCTCTCCCTCTCCCTTCCTCACTGAAATCAATAAAAATATTTTAAAAAATAAAATAATTTTTGAACAACCACTTTGTTTATATCTTACAGACACTGTGGACTTTGAGCCTGTACAGGTTTCTCCCTTTTTGACTGCCTGTGAGAATGTGGAAGCCTGAGTTTTGGCACATACGGGTCATTATGGCATGATTTTGAAGCATTACTACGGACTTCATTTTCAACAGCCATAAGATTTTTAAAATTTCTAGCTTTAATTTTTTTGCAATATTGTATGTCATGCACTGGTTTAAAGTGACATTTGTCCTGAATATGTACATAGGATATAAGTAAAGTCAAGTGCCATCATGACCTTATTTACAATCTGCCTAATGATCTGGCCACAAGTTTCATCAGTTTAAGATCTCTAACCTCAATTCCTGCAATAGCTGTGCATTCTTTCTGAGGACTCTCAATACATTTTCCATGATGCTTTCTGAAATGACTACCAAAAGGTAAAAAGATTCATGATCACAGGCCCCCTGTAAACTGCTGAGCTTCACTCTCATTTGGTAGATGTTAATTCTGAGGGAGAAGGCTAGAGAAGGAGAGTCGGTCATTAGCAGGCTGAAAAGAGATTTCTGAGACAACTTGGTGAGCGAAGTACATTATGCTCAGACTGAAAACTACATATCCTGCAGACAAATTCAGAGAGAAGCACCATACAGTGTACAGATGATTCGATGTAGAATAGTGCACCTGAATCCTATATAATTTTGTTAACCAGTGTCACGCCAAAAAATTCAATATGAGAGAGAAAAGAAGAAGAGAAAGAGCCTTGGCTGGGTGGCTCAGCTGATTGAAGTGTTGTACAATAAAAGGTTGTAGGTTCTATCCGTGGTCGGGATACATACCTAGGTTGCAGGTTCAATCCCCAGGGCACATCCAGGAGGCAACTAAATGATGTATCACATCAATGTTTTATTCTCTCTCTCTCTCTCTCTCTCTCTCTCTCTCTCTCTCTCTCTCTCTTTCTTCTTCTTCTTCTTCTTCTTCTTCTTCTTCTTCTTCTTCTTCTTCTTCTTCTTCTTCTTCTTCTTCTTCTTCCCTCCCTCCCTCCTCTCTCTAACCATATCCTCGAGTGAGGAATAAGGAAACAAAGACAAGAAAGAGAAGCAAAAGTCCTCAGAACATGGGTACCATTACTCACCAGTACTCACACACAAGCCTGATGAAATTATGACACAGTATTCAGATCACCTTTGGTTTGGCAATCACACACTTTCTCATGATAGAACTATCAGTATTTTCATTTTTAAAACCAATAACCATCCACAGAAATCAAATATTCAAAATTTATCTGCCATGTTAAGATTTGTGATCATTGGAGTGGGGAGTGAGTCACAAGAAGTGATACCTACAAGGGCCAGCAAGGTGATGAAATAAGTAACTCAGTAGACTTTGTCTGGGGTTCAATGGAAAGCGTGTAGGCACAATTTACCTCAGGATGACCTGAGCCATCTGGCAATAAAGCCCTAGCATGTCTGATCATATACACTTCTAGAAATATGCCTATTTTAAAAAGTTATCAAATAACTTTAAAAGCATTCTAAAAATTAAAATGCTATGCAGGTCAAAGAAAACAGCCTACCAGTTTGTGATTTTTAGTTTAAAATGTATATAAATATTGCAAAAGACAGTTGTGTTTTTAAAATAAAACCTGGAACATTTTGAAAATGGCACTTGGATTAAAATTATACAAAAATTATGTAGAGCTTAAAATGTTTGTATTTGTATAGCCATACATACATTCAGTAATTCATTAGGTAATATAAATCTATGCAATTTTGGAGGAAAGTCTGAAAATCAACTACTCCAGAGAATATTGAAAAATTATGTGAAAATTATGATAATGTAAGGGTAAATGTCAAAAAAGGCAATTACCTTCATTTGGCCCATTTTGAAGAGCAGCTTATGAACCTTAGATAAAGATTAAAGTAAATATTGATCTTGATTGAAGCCTGGATGTCTCACTCAATGAAAGGAAAAATAGAATTGGTTAGGGGCAGGCAACATTGTTTGGATTGTCATTTTGGGAAATAGATTACTCAATACCATATGACTAGGAAATCTATCCCCAACCCACTAGATGATTTCTACATCCAGATTTTTAGATTCCACTTTACCACACTGACCCCGTCTCCAATCAGATCCCATATTGATTGTGTTACAGGATTCCAGGGCAAGAGGAATAGGGAAACTGAGACAGGAACGCTTTAAAAAGGCCCAAAAGTGAGGTCAATTTGCAGCCAACTTGTAACTAACAAGCCATTATCTTCCTCAGCCAAGAACACTTGAGAGCAAATGATAAAAAGAAAAAACCTTCCTAAGGAAAGAATAAATTAATTAAGTAAGTAATAATAATAAAGAAGGTCCATTCTCACATCATTTGCATTTCTTAATAAATAACATCAAAATGTAAGATGTAAGTACAAAATATCTTGCTTAATGTCACATGGTATATAGCAAGTTTAGGACATGAAAGGGGGAGGGGGAGGGGAGAGGGGAAAGAGAAAAAGGGCAGTTTTACTCCCTAAGCAGAGAAGGCAGCACTCTCAAGGCTTGGCAAGATCAAGTTGCCAGAGGCTTCTCAGGAATTCTGGGAGGGCCACAGGAAGTAGAAAGGGACCTTGAGAATTAATCGGCACCAAAATATTCAGCAAAGAAATTTTGAAACTTATAGAGAGGAGGGTATATGATGCCTCGGACCCCACCCCACCGGCACTACATAGCAGATGGACTAGTATATAGATTTGCTTGCTTTGCTTTTTCAATAAAGGTGCACGCTTTAATTGCTTTAATAAACTGGCTTTCCACATGGCAGTCAAGGCCTCTCATATAAATTTATTTATATGAGAAGACAAGGATTGAGGTTGGGAACAGCCCTCTTGCACTGACTCGGGGCTGGCTGTCCGGTCACACCTCTGGTGTCAGGGAGAGGTGCCTCTAACAATTGCATCCTTTTTCTCTCATGTCCTAAACTTGCTATATTCCATGTGACATTAAGCAAGATATTTTGTACTTACATCTTACATGTTGATGGTATTTATTAAGAAATGCAAATGATGTGAGAGTGGGCCTTCTTTATTATTATTACCTAATTAGTTTATTTATTTTAATTGCACATAGTTGTTAGAATGCTTTTGGAAAATATATTTAAAATATGGCATGACAAAATATACTTAAAATTGATTTATCATGGAATGCAGGTGACAGATGATGTAGGACATGAACACAACAGAATAAAATAGTAAGGAAACAAGTAGCAGTTCACCTGGCACAAAAACTCTAAAGAGCAAAGATACAATACTAAATTTTGATGTTAGTACTTCTTTGAATCAAAGAATGTTTAAGTTGCCGAAACCGGTTTGGCTCGGTGGATGGAGCGGTGGCCTGCGGACTGAAGGGTCTGGTGTTCCATTGTGGTCAAGGGCATGTGCCTTGGTTGCAGGCACATCCCCAGTGGGGGGTGTGTAGGAGGCAGCTGATCTATGTTTCTAACTCTCTGTCCCTCTCCCTTCCTCTCTGTAAAAAATCAATAAATTATATATAAAAAAAGAATGTTTAAGTTAAAGCAACTGACTTGTAATTCTTAGGACCCATCTCCTCTATGAAATCTCTGTAAACTGATCCCTCTGCCCATCTTAGTTTCTTGGTTTCTCGGTGAATGCCTTATGAACTGTTACCTTGTATTTTTAGCTCTTTTCTGTCTCCCCTGCACCAGCCCCACCCCCAGCCTTGGGCTGGCGCCACCAGCTCGCCGGCCCCGCCCTCCAGCCAACTGTGGGCGACCAAAGGGATAAAGGAGGGCCGGCTAGCACCCACCTTGTCCTGGTGCTGCCTGCTCACTGCCCCCCCGCCCCCCCACCGCCACCCATTGCCATCTGTGCGGTGACCAGCGCCCCCGCTCACAGCCACCTTGGCCTGGCGCCACCTGCTCACCTGCTCCATCCCGCTCTCATCAGGGCCTATCAGGCCGGCAGCGCCCACTGCCCCCGCTGCCAGCACAGCATCACCAACGCCCGCCCTGTTCCGCGCCGCCCCCTGGTGGTCAGCACACGTCTAACTCCAGGTCAGTTGAACTCCCGCAGGTGGGGACAATTCGCATATTAGCCTATTATTATGTAGGAGGATAATAAAGAAACCTCTTGTATTCTTTCCCTAGTTCCTTAATTGATAACGATTTACAAAACTATATATCATTACAATCAGAATGTTGATACTAATACTGGTCACCAGAAAGATAACGTACATTACATTTTATTTTCATTATGAGAGGATGTTTATTAAAGCTGGGGCCAGTGGAACAAGGAAGACAACAGCAGAGAGACTGGGGGGGGGGGGGGCGCTTTGGCTCTTCAGAAACGTGATGGGGAAAGTGAGCGGGCAAAGCTGCTGTCCGCCCACTGGGAACTGAGAGAAAAGGGCGTCTTGTGGGCAGGTTCAGGGGTGTGGCCTTGGACAAGCTGCCGCTGCCCGTGGTCCCCTTGGTTGCCAATCTCGGAGGGCCCCTTAGAGTTTAAGAGATGCATGCCTATGGGGGATGAAAGGGAGAAGGAAAAGGCACAGATGTGCTCCTGGGATGGAGAGCATGCTGGGTCATTTGTCTTGAGGGTTTGAAAGGCTGGGGGGTTAGGAAAGGTCTTAGGGGAGAATCTCAACAGAATATTCATCAGCTGATGCTGATGTGCCAAAATGAGATTTAATCCCTTAACCTCATCTGTCCTTGGGTGTGTTTGGCACAAAGGGTACTAATTGGGTTTCTTCTACCTATCTTCATGAGGAGGGTGATTTTAAGCTATTTATCCTCTGATTGGAGAGGAGAAGTGTGAACCATTTCTCTTAAGAGTCTTTGTTACAGAAAACAGAACTTTGCAATTTACTAGATGGCTGTAAATTTCTTGGCCATTTAACTACATGTCTCAGTTCCCTTATTCCACTTGGCCAGGCTGCTAGTCTTATCTCATTCCCCACTGAGAGACTTCCATCCTTAAAACCTTTTAGGGGTGATGAGGGAGGACAGTGTGTATTCTTTAACTGCTTCCTGCTGACAAGGGCTGTGGACCCTGCCCATGTAGGGGATGGAAGTCTCTCGGCCTGAGCTAAGGGGCAAGGGAATGGGATCTGAGACCGGAACAGAGAGGCTGTTAGCTGATTCTTCCAAAGTAGGGATAGGCTAGAATCCCCACAGCATCATCATCTTGACATGGAATGGTTGTATCATTCCAGAAGCAAAGTTGGTAGATTGCTTCATATTTCACTGACTCAATAATGTAGTCCTGAAAATAAGTCCGTTCCGTTCAATTGCCGATTTCAGGAGGTGATGATGCAGATGGGCTCCCAAAGTGGGACCTGGAAAGAGTGCCATGAGCCCTGTGAATAAGCAAGGTATCAGGCCATTTCTCCAAGGGGCTTTGATCAGATTCAAAGTCAATCTTAAATCCTTAAAGCTTTCTGGTGACATCCAGAGTCCCGGCATGTCTCTCTCCATCATGACATTCCAGTCAGTCTTGGTTGATAAAACCACAATTGGAAACTGGCTTTATGTGACGGAGAAGGGTGATAAGGTGATCCGAGTCACACTGTTATATTGTAAATCGGCGAGCTGAACAGAGGACGCCTTAGTTAGTAAGCCAAATATGGAGTCTTTATTACGCTAGAGGTCTCAGAGGAGTTGCCTCTCAAAGTCTGAGCAAAGTAACAGAGGAAACTTTCCCTTTAAACCCCCCTAGTTCCTTTGTCTCCTAAACATGGAGTTTCTGAACCTTTTGCAGGCTTTTCAAAGAGCCCTGTGTAGATATTTTGCAGGAAGCTTGTAACCTTGAGCACAGCATAACTCAATAGCCTGAGCACAGTATAACTCAGATAACTAAAAGACACCTGGCATGCAGCAGAGTGGCTTACAAGGCCAGATAATTGAGCTCATTTTCCCTATTATTCGAGCAAGCATGTTTACAGAAGCCAAGAAAAACAGAGTTAATTTACAGAACAAAGGACCATTTATAATTAGTGGAAAATATCAAACAACAGTTTTTACAACATAGAGGTTACAGGCACAAGATGGAGTGCCTATGTTTCTCCACCACCATATATTACCGGTGATGTTAATGACAAAATGGCACCATTTGTTACCCACGAAGTTGAAAGTCACAGAGGTAGTAGAACTGAGCCAGCTGGACTGTGTAGGCTTAGGAAATACATATCTGGATTACCAGAGAATGTTGCCCAAGGGGACTGTGCCAGGAGCAGGTGTGGCTCAGGCTGGACTAGAGCATGTAGGTTCATGGGTTCTTGACGTCATGCAGGAAAGATTTCACAATACGAATCCGGGTTATTTTGAGTACATTTATTAAAGCTGGGGACAGTGAAACGAGGAGGGGCTTAGGATAGAAGCAGCAACAGGAGAGAGACTCGGAGGGCTGCTTTGGCTCTCTGGAATTGTTATCAGAAGAAGTGAGCCCAGGCGAGGGAGTGTCATCTCACTGGAGAGTCAGAGAAAAGGGGCCTTGGGGAAGGGTCAGGGGTTTAGCCAGGGACGAGCTACCTACAGGTGTTTTTTTTTTTTTAGATTTTATTTTTCAAATACTGTTTACATTCAATGTTTTTTATATTAGTTTCAAGTGTACAGGATAGTAGCTAGACAATTATATAATTTATGAGGTGATCTTCCAGATACTTCAAATACCCAACTGGCCCCCTATGTTTATTTCATTATTGACTATATGCTCTACACTGTACTTAATTTCACATGACTATTGTATAACTGCAAATTGTACTTCCTAACCCCTTCTTCACCTTTTTCACCCAGGGCCCCATTTCCTCTTCTATCTGGCAAGCATCATGTTGTCTCTCTCTGCATCTCTGTGTTCATTTCTGTTTTGTGTTTTTTTGTTCCTCCCCCCCTACCCCCACCCCCGGCCCAACACTACTCACACACACACACACACAAAACCTGTGGGAGTGAAAGGAAGGTCACCACAGAGAAGGAGAACTACTGCTGGACTGTGAGCCTTGGTACTAGGCTGCCGGGTGTCCCACACGTGCACTTGGCAGAGACTCAAACCTGAGGCCAGGGGAGGAGTGGAAGGAAGTTTGATGGTGATTGCGCTGTGGCTGGGGAAGTGGGGCTGGCAGCCGAGAAGATGAGGGGGAGCATGTTTCCTTTTCTCCTATTGGATCCAAGTTTGGGGATTGTCTGGATGGGGTGTTCTCAAGGGGGTAGGGGGGCAGCAAAAAGAAGAGGGAGGTCTTCTGTCCTGATTAGACTTTTGGGCACGCCCGCGGGGTTGGTGGCCACCAGAAGTGTGTTTGGGCTCCAGCCAGGAACCCCTTCTTCGTCCACTTCAGTCCACCTAATACCCTCCCTGGATGGGGAGAGTGCATGTGTTTAACCAGGACTACCTAAAGACCACAGAGATCAGAATGGCTTATTCATGTGTCTCCATTTCCACAGGACATGGGAGTTAATATTCAAAAAGTGATGTGACCTGCATTTTTCATGTCGGTCGAAAGAAGTTTCTATTTCAGGTACTGCTATGTGTTACTTATAAACTAGAGGCCCGGTGCACGGATTCGTGCGCCAGTGGGGTCCCTCAGCCTGGCCTGTGCCCTCTCCCAATCCGGGACCCCTCGGGGGATGTAGTAGTACTCGAAGTGGCTGGCGGCCAGGGAGGAGCCCGAGCCTGGGCCTGGAGCCACCCTGCACCCACTCATCCTGCCCCACTGCTCCTGCCACGGGCTCCTGCTCAGTCAGTCCAGATGGGGAGAGGCTCGTGCCATGAACCCGGTGTTTGGCACCTGTTGGTTAGCTGAGCAGTACTCCTGCTATGGGAGCACACTGACCACCAGGGGGCAGCTCCTGCACTGAGCGTCTGATCCCTGGTGGTCAATGCATGTCATAGCAACCATTCAACCAGTCATTTGGTCATCAGGTCCACGGGTCACTTAGGCCTTTATATATATAGACTAGAGGCCTGATGCATGAAATTCGTGCAAGGGGCTCAGCCCCCGCCGCTGCCATGGCTGCCTCTGCCTTGGCCCCCACAGCGCTGTTGCCTAGTCCAGAAGGTCATCTGGAAGGTAGTCCAGAAGGTCGTCCGGTCTAATTAGCATATTACACTTTTATTATTATAGATGATGTGTGAAAAAAAAAATACAAGTGCTAGTATGACTACCCACCCTGTGCCTCTAGACTGCCTTCCACTCCCCACTGCACGCTTGCATCTGTGGTCATTCCCTTTGACTGGTCCCCACTTACCTCTACCCCCCCTCACTCCCCAATGCATGGTTTTGCCTGCACTGAATCAACCCGGCCAACTGGTCCACCCCTTTTCTTTGGAGGTTATAAAAGTGGCCACTGGCAGGTCGGGGCCTACTACGGGGCGCCATTGTGAGCCGGCTGGATCATGTTGGAACCACTGGCGAGGTGGGGACACTTAGCTGGCAGCTAGGAGCTTTGGAACCCTTATTCTCTCTCAATCTGTCTTCCTCTCTCTTTCTCATGCTTACATGTTTTTTTGGAATAGAACTTTGATCAATCCTATTAAATCTGAAAATTGAGGAAACAACAAAATACTCAATATGGCTTTCCAGGCCAAAATTCAAATACTCTTTTTCAAATTATAAATAGCACATAAGATACCTGAGAAAAACTGTGCCTATTTAGCAAGGCACATTACTATATGTTAGGAGAGTAAATGATTGTAAATATGATGGTGATCAATGTTATTTTTTAAAAGATTTTTTATTGATTTTTAGAGAGACAGAAACATCCATGCGAGAGCAGAACACTGATTGGCTGACCCCTTTCAGGAATCAGGCCTGCAACCTGGGCATGTACCCTGACCAGGAATTGAACCATGACCTCCTGGTCCATAGGTAGACGCTAACCACTGCTCAGTGGCTTGGCCCGTATGATTAGTTTTAAGCAAACTGATAAAAGAGCAGTAAGAAAGATTTGAGTTTTTTATCCCATTTTCCCACCTTAAAGCTGAACCGTGTCAATCATTATCAGTTTAAGGGTAATATCTAGTATAGTTCTTTTTAACTGACTTCCCCTAAACACTGCTATGATTTGTCTTGTATTCTCAAAATTCATACGCTGAAATTATAAGCCCTAGTGCTCAGAATACTACCTTATTTGGAGTCATTGCAGGGCCATTGCAAATGTAATTAGTTAAAAAAATAAGGTCATACTATAGAGTAAGGGTGACTCCTAATCCAAAATAACTTGTGTTCTTAATTTAAGAGGGATGAGGGTATGATTTGGATACAGACACAAGGGAGAATGCCATGTGAACATTGGACTTTTGCTGCCACAAATGAAGGAATGTCAAAGAAGACCAACAAACTGGTAGAAACTATAAGAGAAACGTGGAACAAATGCTCCCTCACAGCCCTTGGAAGGAGTACACATTGCTGATAACTTGATTTAGCCTCTGAAATCTCAGAATAAATTTCTGTGGTCTTAAGCCCGTCAGTTCGTGGTCCTTTGTTATAGCAACTCTAGTAAAGAAATATACTGACTAATGTTAGTTTGTATTTCCTTGTTTACTAACGTTAGCATTTGGATATTCTACTTTATGACATGCCTTCTGACTTCTTTACTGATTGAGTTCTAAGGATATGTTAGCTATTTGGCTAAAAGTTGACTTTCAGTTACATATTTAAATATCTTCTTTGCAGTAAATTTTTTTACTCCCTTAACGATATTCCTAATTTTGACATAATATAATTTATTAGTGTTTGCCTTATGTTTCCTTCTCTTTATATTTCTATTTGTATTTTTATTATTTTTTAATAAATTTTTGTTGATTTCAGAGAGGACGGGAGAAGGAGAGAGAAATAGAAATATCAGTTATGAGAATCATTGATTGGCTGCCTTCTGCACAGTTTTGTGATTCATTTTATTTTTATTTGTTATGCCTCTATTCACTTTCCACACAGTAGCAATAGTCTTATCTGAATATTAAGGACATATGGATCAATATATTGATGCAAGATGGGTAAAGCACAGTATAATGAAGATGCTTTTCAAAGTCTCACCATGTTAACATTAATCCTTGAAATAAAATAGAAATGATTGATAAAGCTGGAGTTTGCATTCTTTACCTCCTGGCTCTTAAGCACTTCTTCAATCCTATCAATGTCTTAAAGATCATGCCAGAGCTCTATTTCTATTTGTATTTTTATTATTTTTTAATAAATTTTTGTTGATTTCAGAGAGGAAGTGAGAGAGAGAGTAGAAACATCAATGATAAAAGAGAATAATTGATTGGCTACCTCCTGCACAACCCATACTGTGGATCAAGCCTGCAACCCAGGCATGTGCCCTGTCTGGGAATTGAACCAAGACTCAGGTTCATAGGTCTATCCTCAACCACGGAGCCAAGCTGGCCAGGCTCTAGTTGTATTTTTATATCTTACATCTCTAGTTCTACAATGTTGCTAGAATTGATTTTTTGTATGTATGGTGTTTAGTAGGGTGCAAAATAAACTTTTCAAATAAAAATATTTATAATTGTTCATGGTTTTCCTTTAGGAAGCTTGATCTCTTTTGAAAATTTCTTTATAAGAAGCTAACTAATTTTTGTTAAAAAGTAAATTCTTGTGAAAAATGTGTTCATATTTGGCATGTATAAAAAACTGAATTAAAGAAGTAATTTGATATGTAATTGATCTTTGTAATTGCCTTGAATTCTGGACACCCTTATTCATAAAGATCTATATAGAGAACATGTTACAGTTTCCATATTGGCTTTGCCAGGTGAGGAAGAACCTGTGTCCAAAAATTCTATAATTTGTAATGTCCTTTTCTATTTAAATCTTGGTTAGTGTCACCTTTTCTATTGCATTATTAATAGAAGTTGGTTCACACTCATTGCTGGTTCAACACGATGTCCTTTTATATATTGTATATATTTAGTGTAGTATTTTCATGCATGCAACAAGTACAAGTGAATCCACCAGACATTTTAATCTACATCTAAACGTATGTTCTTGTCTATCTTTCCCATTACCTTGTTTTCTCTTACTTGATATATTCTTATCTTTCTAAAGTCAGTGTTCATTTTTCAGCTTTCCTCTTAATACTGTTTTATACATTTGAATGTTTCCCAAGAAGTATATAGTTATTAATTGTTGTATAAAATGCAACTGATTGTGTTTTTTTCAATTTTAGTTATGTTCACTTTATTAAAAGCATCGTGTCGGAGCTGTGGGGGGGTTTTCATTAAATATTATTCTGTTGACTTCATCCATATTGGGATTGTTACCATAGTTAATTTTTTTTACCACTTTATGATAATCCATTGTGTGAATACATCATAGTTCATTTGTGTTCTCATTATGAACACTTGGAGTGTTTCCCATTTTTTTCTATTGTGAACAAAATTGGTATGAACATTGTTGCACATGACTTCTATTGTACACAGACAAGAGTTTCTTCTGTACAAATTTAGGAGTAGAACTATTTCCTTATAGTATATGCAATGTTCAGCCTTAGGAGATAATGCTAAACTATCTTGAATATATTTGCATCTGAATAAGAGATTCTGTTTGGCCATATATACTCTAACATTTCATATTGTCACATAGTTTTTATCAATTGATTAATGTAAGAGGGCATCTCATTATGATATTGATTTAAATTTCCCTGATTTCTAATAATTTTGCTTCTTATATTTCTTCTTCAGCAAAATTCCTATTCATATAGTTTGCCTTTTTTTGTTTAAGTAGTTTTCTTTTTCTTACCAATTTGTACCTATTTTTAAAATATGCTTGATGCTATTCCTTTTGGTTGTGAAAATTGTAAATATAGTCCACAATTTGTAATTTGTCCTTTTACTCTTTTTTTTTCTGGTAATAAACTAATAAAGAATGCAAACTCCAGCTTTATCAATCATTTCTATTTTATTTCAAGGATTAATGTTAATATGGTGAGACTTTGAAAAGCATCTTGATTATACTGTGCTTTTCCCATCTTGCATCAATATTTCTGTGCACTGTGATTTAACTTGTGCTTTCTAGTAGAAACATTAAGACAGCATCATAGGCACGATCAAATGTCCCTAGTGGCATCCAATGGGACAAGTTCTAGCATCTCCAATAATGGTATATTATAATCAGAAGGTCTTTAACCAACAATATATATTGATGCATATGTCCTTAATATTCAGATAAGTCTATTGCTACTATATAGAAACTGAATAGTGGGCATAACAAAGTAAAATAAAATGAATCACAAAACTGTGCGGAATGTTATCAGAGCACTTAACAGGCCATATTGTAATAACCTCTTTACCTGTTTGTCTTCCTCATCAAAATAAACTCTTTGAAAGTAGAGGTTGTATCATTTCAAGAGAATCAGCAATTCCTAGTGAGTGCCTGGAACTCTGTAGAGACCTTTTCACTACATAAATTAATTCATGCTATTATCATATGTGATGTTATATACATATTTAAATGTAAGAAATTGGCTTGAAAGTTATAAAAACAGTAATCTTGAAGGAGTAACAAAATATGATGCTTCCTCAATGTGAAATTGAAAGCAACATTTCTGTGCTGGCGAGGATGCAGAGAAAAAGGAACCCTCCTGCACAGCTGGTGGGAATGCAGACTGGTGCAGCCACTGTGGAGAACAGTATGGAGTTCCCTCAAAAAACTAAAAATGGAACTCCCATTTGACCCAGTGATCCCTCTTCTGGGAATATATCCCAAGAAACCAGAAACATCAATTATAAAGGATATATGCACCCCTATGTTCATAACAGCACAATTTACAATAGCTAAGATTTGGAAACAGCCTAAGTGCCCATCAGCAGATGAGTGGATTAAAAAAATGTGGTACATCTACACAATGGAATACTACACTGCGGTAAAAAAGGAGTTCTTACCATTTGCAACAGCATGGATGGAACTGGAGAGCATTATGCTAAGTGCAATAAGCCAGTCAGAGAAAGATAAATATCACATGATCTCACTCATTTGTGAAATATAATGAACAGCATAAACTGATGAACAAAAATAGATCCAGAGACAGAGAAACATCGATCAGACCATCAAACCTCAGAGGGAAGGTAGGGGAGGGTGGGGGTAAGGGGGAGAGATCAATCAAAGGACTTGCATGCATGCATATAAGCCTAACCAATTGACACAGACAACAGGGCGAGTGAAGCCATGAGTGGGGTGGGGGGATAGGGGGTTAATGGGGGAATAAGGACACATATGTAATACCTTAATCAATAAAGAAATTAAAAAAAGAAAGCATTTCTGGTAAGAGAGTATATATTTATATGCAATGTAAATACAGTGTTCTCACAAATATTTGAGGATGTAATAAGCTATTATTCCTGATGAGTAGCCTTGAGAATCATTTCTCTCTTCTTTAATAGAGCTCTTCTTAATTACAATGGTTATTGTTCCCATTCCATTTCAGAATTGCATTCTCTATCTCTCAAATATAGGAGCTATCACAATGCCCTGAATAGTTCCCAGCTTGGCCATGCTAAGTGCAATAAGCCAGTCAGAGAAAAATAAATATCACATGATCTCACTCATTTGTGAAATATAATGAACAGCATAAACTGATGAACAAAAATAGATCCAGAGACAGAGAAACATCGATCAGACCATCAAACCTCAGAGGGAAGGTAGGGGAGGGTGGGGGTAAGGGGGAGAGATCAATCAAAGGACTTGCATGCATGCATATAAGCCTAACCAATGGACACAGACAACAGGGGAGTGAGGGCATGAGTGGGGTGGGGGGATAGGGGGTTAATGGGGGAATAAGGACACATATGTAATACCTTAATCAATAAAGAAATTAAAAAAAGAAAGCATTTCTGGTAAGAGAGTATATATTTATATGCAATGTAAATACAGTGTTCTCACAAATATTTGAGGATGTAATAAGCTATTATTCCTGAAGAGTAGCCTTGAGAATCATTTCTCTCTTCTTTAATAGAGCTCTTCTTAATTACGATGGTTATTGTTCCCATTCCATTTCAGAATTGCATTCTCTATCTCTCAAATATAGGAGCTATCACAATGCCCTGAATAGTTCCCAGCTTGGCCACTCTGCTTTGGCAACACTTTCTCCTACAAGAAGGATTTAGGTCGAGATAATTCAGTCCAACAGCACAAGAGTGGATGGTCAAATACATGTACACACTGACGAGGGAGTAGAGAGGAAAGGGATGAATTGGTTAAAAGGCACCAAGGAGCCTCAGATAAAATGAGTGGATGGTACAGCCAAAAAATGATGAAAGTAAATACCACCACCAACTTCATAAGAACAATATAATAATGAGAATGGAAGCTACATAACCCAGGCTATACCAGGTCCTTTGGATCATTTGTTTCTCAGCAAGGGCTAACCCTCTAGCTTAAAAATGTTTTAGATAGTACTAGAGGCCTGATGCACGAAATTCGTGCAAGAGTAGGCCTTCCTTCCCCCGGATGCTGGCACCAGCTTCCCTCTCCTACTGGGGACCTGGGCTTCCTTCTGGCCACGAGCAGGCACCCGGGACCCGGGCTTCCCTCGAAGCCCCTGCTTTGTCCAGAAGGTCATCCGGAAGGATGTCTGGTCTAATTAGCACATTATGCTTTAATTATTATATTTTATATAGTGTTACTATCTTACCCTATTAATTCTTATGTCCTCCTTAAGAAAACCTAATAATGGGTGTTTTAATGAGGGTGTCCATCTTAGCCATCTCGTTAGTAGTAAAAGATGATCCAAAAGTATATCTTAGATTACATATAGGGATGACTACAGCAATTAAGTTCTTATGGAAATCTCAGGAATCATGAGGAAAGATAAAATATTGTAACCATACACCAGATGACCAGGGTTTACACTCGCTGACCCTGCTCACTGCTTCTTTATTTATAAAGTACATCACTAAATTCTCTAGGATTATAAACTCTACATTTATAATATAGATCAAGAAATTTGAAGAAAAAGACAAATGGGAAGCAAAAAGCACAAAATAAAAATCATAATTCAGGTGATAGAGAGCTATTTAAACATGAAGGTAAAAATGCCTTCTCAGAGAAACCTAGTGCCAAGGTAAAACTGAAGAGACACTTGCAGAGCCCAGTGCTAAGTTATAAATGAATAACATTGAGAAAAGTAGAAGAGCCTGGAAGTAACAAAATACTTTGAAAATGTAATTTTTAAGGACATTATTGTTTATAGTTTCTTTTATTTGTATTGAGATTACTGGAGTCATATTGGTTACAAAATATAAGTTTTAAGGGTACAAGTCTATAATATATCAGCTCTACTGTGTTCATCACCCCAAGTGCAGTCTCTTCCCACAACTATTTATAATGGCGTACTGGTGATAGCATTGGAAAATACTGCCCATGGTTACATGAGGAAAGACCCAGAGGCAGGGCCTACTGGGCATAAGTAAGACTGAGAAGGCTAAGTCATGGCCAGGTTCTGAGGTAACTGCTAAGGTTTGGAAGTAAATACATACTGCTCTTAAGGGAGGAGGCATAGTCTGTGGTGGGTGGGAGGTAGAATGGAAAAAGTCTATAGAGTTCAAACCCTGTTTAGAGCCCAGCCGTTTCCAGAAGATATAGCTGGGGGCCTACAACAAGCCTGGAAATGAGACCTTCTGGAGTGACAAGAACACAATTCATGACAAGAGCCAGAGGCTCCCTCTTTTCCCAAGCCTCTGGGGCCATGATAAGGAAAAGCGTAGCCAAAGGGAAAATGGCTTGTTGTAAAAATGTAGGAGACTATTCCCCATAGTGGGGGGTGCTCTATAAATGGTAGAGTTGTGTGTAATTTTCAAATCCACATATATACACCAATATATACCTCACATATAACTCATGTTTATACATCAGTTAAATAGAGCTGCCAATAGCATATATATAACAATCCCACTTTCTGTGAGACAAGCATGGTTCTAAGCCTAATTTTCTTAGGAATTGCTTAGCTTCACCACTGGAGAGAATTAGGAATGTGCTTATCCTACACATAAAATAATTGCCTTTTTTCACTCAAGTCAACTGTCCTCTAGTTTAGATATGAAGTAAACAATTTAAAAAATTCAAGTTAATGGTAGTGTTTCCATTGGACAAAGGGATCACTCTGGCCAGTGTGTGTGGTGGCCCTGCAGTTCTGTAAATACTAGCTGGGTACCTGGGGTGCAGTGATGTCATGCACAGGTCATAGAACACCACTGAAACCATGGCGATGACTAGCATCATAACTGCCCTGGTGGTGTCCTAAGCCCTGGTCAGAACAGTGACTCTGTGAGAGAGGTCTCTCAAGTGTCTTATTATTGATAGTAATTTGTTTATATTGATTATATTTGTTAATTTGATTCTTTGTCATCATCAACTTACACAGGTCTCTCAAGTGTCTTATTATTGATAGTAATTTGTTTATATTGTATTTGTTAATTTGATTCTTTGTCATCATCAACTTACACACTGAGAGCAGAATTTGGGGGAGAAAGGTATCTGATTTGAGTGACCCTTTAAAGAGTTGAACCATGAAGCATAAGAAAAAACAGAAACATCTGGAAGGCAAGTATTTCATCAAAACTGCAAGGATGTGAAGAGGTCTGTGTTACACACATTCTTGGGGCATAGAGTAACCAGGTACTGTTTTCTAAAGAAAGAGAGAATTTCTAGTTTTGATGATGGAGGGAGAGAGTGAGCAAGTGAGGAAGGAAGAGGGAGGATGGGAAGAGAGAGGAAGGGGAGCGAGAGGTGGGTGGGAGAGAGGAGAAGGGAGAGAATGAAGAGAAGGGGAGAAAAAAGAGAAAGGAGGGAAAGAAAGAGAGGGTGATGGGAGGGAGGGAGGGAGAGAGAGACACTGAGAGACAGAGATGTATGTGTGCATGTTGGGGGTCCAGGGAGTATGAGAGTAAATTCAGATGCCCGGGTCCTTGTCACTGTGGTTTAGAGTGCCACCTGCACCTTGTCCCTCTGGGTTACTCTGTTAGAGACAGAGTGGTTGATTAGTATAATATTTCTTAGAAATGTATTTCCCTGTATTTGATTTCTGCCTAAAGGCGTCGGTAAAGTAAATGTTGTTACTAGTTTTCTAATAGTATATTTTCCTATTAATAAAGAAGAAAGTCTGGCTCTTAGAGGTGAGGAATAAATTGGGGGGTCGGTGGACTTTGAACACTTAAACTCATTGTATAGGGATGAGAGTTTAATGTCAGATAGAAATTATTTACGCAGGTGTAAAAAATTTTGTTTTAGCTAATGAAGATGTAAATGTGGGCCCCTTATGTGAAATGTAAGAAAAAATGGGGTACACACACACAACACACATACAAATAAAACAACCATTAACAATGATGGTTAAATTAAGGAGAAAGTTTGGCTCTTTCTGAAAACTGGAAAACTGGAATATTTTGGTTTCTATGGAGATTACAGGTAAACAAGTAAGCAGTATATGGAAGAACCGTTGGTCAGGGGTGGGAGGGAGACGGATTGGAGCCAACCCCAAAGTTCCAATGGCAGCTCACATTCCTCAGGGGAACTGGTATTTCCAAATTGTTTGGGATTTCTGCATCCTTCAGGGGACCTTTGGAAAAGGCTGACTTCATGTCACTTTTAAAAAATAATTGCACATATTTAGAGATGTTATTGAGCATAAACTATGAGACAAGCTAATGTACATTCACACCTTTTCACATATACACACACATATAGAATATAAATAACCCAGGGAAAAATATATATTAATGTAACGTAATTATGTACCAGGCCTACTTTTTTGCCTCTCAAAAATACCTTATATCTCTACTTGGCGTTGATTAGGCTTTAGTGACTAAGACACAAATGAATCTATCTCTTGCTTATATGTCACATCAGCATATAGGTGCAGGCTACTAGGGCAAGTCTCCTGCATGGGATGATTCATGGACCTGAGCTGATGTAAACTTTATTATGAACATGCAGCTTTCAAGTAGACCCAGGATATCACCATCCCAGTCATCTAGGAAAGGGCGCAGCAGAGAGGGGCACATGGGAGGTTTGTATGGTGATGCCTGGAATTGGCACTTGTCATTTCCATTCATTTTCTCTCGCCCAAACGTAATCACATGGTCAGAACTACCTTCAAGGGAAGCTGGTAGATATAACATAGTTGTATGTCCAGGTAGGAAGGAGACAGCAGCCTCTGTTCTATATAAAAATAACCTTCTGTGTGCAATCCCAGTCACCCATGATACTTTCTATTGGCCATCTGTATGTCCTCTTTAGAAAAGTGTATATTCAGCAATTTTGCTTTTTTTTTTTTTTAAAATTGGGTGGTTCTTCTCCTGGTGTTGAGTTTTATAACTTCTTTATATATTTTGGAAACTAAACCTTTTATGATGTATCATTGACAGATATATTCTCCAATAGAGTGGGTTCTCTTCATTTTGCTGATGGTTTCTTTTGCTATGCAGAACCTTTGTGTTTGGTTAGTGGGCAGATAAATAAACAAATTACAAACATGGACCACACTGCTAATATTTTTAATTTTTCAGCAAAGCTGAATTTACTAGAAGATGCTTTGCAGCATAGAAATAAGGCAGTGGCTCTAACTGAGGGCCAGGAAGCATGGGCGCCTTCTTCTTCCTCTGATGATTTATCCTGCATCCCATCTAAGGACAAGCTAAATGGTGCTGTAAGGGGGACTGCTGAATAGGATGCAAAGGGAGGGTGGGATGTAGACAGAACTCCGAGTTGAGCTCAGTGGTCCTACCCCATATGGACACAAGGCTGCACAGTACAAACCTCAAATGCTTCTGCATCTTCTTTAATGTCATCATCAGGGGAAGGAATATATTCCAAGGGAAAAACACTGAAAGGAATGGGTAAGTCCAAGGAGATCACTGGAGAGCAGTGTTCTGTTTGAGGGTCTAATGGGAGAGGGGCTAAGTGAAGAGAGTTTTAATCAGAGAAACAGAGAAGAACAGGTCCCTGTGAGCCAGACAAGGGCATGGCATGTCACCGGGAACATGTGAAAGCACCAACAACTTACACACACCAAAAATGGCAGGATCCCCCAAAACTGAACTTTGGATGGAGTAGGGATATCGAGTTGAAGACCCCATCACATCCACATATTTTCATAGCCCATGTTTTCACATTCAGACCCCTTTGCACTCACTGTCCCATCATTCATTTCATTGAAATCATCCACATGCATCTGAATTCTCCACGCTCTCTACCATACAAAGAGTTATAATTTATCTGACTCCTAACACACTAGATTGGTATACCTGTTTTTAAATTTTAGGTAAACAGAAGTGCACAATATACACTTTGTGTCTGCTTCCTTTCCCGCTTCGTTATATTTGTGATATTCATCCATGCAGCATTTGACTTTAGTTTTTTCATTCTTGGTATCTGTATAACATTTCATGAATATAATTTCTTCATTAATTCTACTTTTCTGAGCATTTTGGTTGCTTTGTGTCTGAATTACATGAAAAAGTGATGTTCTGGGCATTTGATTGCAAGTATTTTTCAGTATGGACACATTTCTACTTGGTGAATGCTGAAGAGCTGGACCACTGAGCCTAAGGTGCCATATTCTATCTTCACCCTTCAGAACTCAATCCTTCATACTTTCAACTTCTAAGGCAATCACATGTTACTGGCCTCCTAATTTACACACTCTTTTTTATACTCTTTGTCATCTTTTTAAAAGCAAAGGTACTCTTTCTCTTATACACCTTCATTTTCACATCTTCACATTCTTTAATTATGCCCTCACATTTTGCAATTCCACTAGTTTCAAAGAGAACATTCTCAGTAATAAAATTCCATATCTAAACCACATGATATGAAAAACACACAAATCCTTCATTATAGGAAATGCAATATACACACATAAATATGTGCTGAACTAACACACAAAGAGCACATATACCCTCCTAAGTCACAAAAAGCCCCACTCATATTCAGATTTGCAAACGCCAAATCAATCACACATTAAACCTTAACCCAGTGAAAACCAATACACAAACACCACACACATTACCTTCACCATAGATTTTGCTACAAATATGAATAATACACATAGCATACACATTTATGAGACATAGAATTGATGAGAATTGAGCTTGGCTGACATTGAAACTGGGACAGTGACGTAATAATATAAAATAATATCTTCAAAAATAAAAATTCATCTTTTTGTATCTCTGCCTGTATAGCAACATCACTATAGGTAGCAATATACTGTAAATATATGGGTGCATGCAGAATGCTTCATGAAACTCACACCACATACTTCCAAATTGAACACTTTTTCATGAGGAAATTGGGTTGATTCCCAACGTTTAGTTCCTGCACACTGTCTTTCAGACATGATATTAAGTTGTTGATAATCCATATAGATCTCCAGAAATATCACATGCAAAATAACCAATCCCACTGACATCCACCAAACATACCATATAATAACTATTTACTAATAGTTTGGAGTAAATGGAATTTTAAGTGTGATAGTCACTTTAATTTCTGTGAGAGCAAGTGTCATTTGAAATGAGCATGCCTGACAGGTAATATCCACTCAACATGTAGTTGTTGAATTGACACGGACCTCAGAAAAAGCCTCATGTCAATGTTCTTCTTTATCCCATTGCCCAGGACCATGCAACACCCAAGAGGACACGCCTCAGCGTCAGTCACCTGTGGAGGCCGCAGCCTGTCGTCAGGCAGCAGGAGAAAGGCCTGACTTCTCTAAAGGTTTCATCGGTGTCTTCTCCCCATTGAAGCGTCCCAGTCTTGGTAAGGATGGTAAGGAATACACAAAGATGGGATCTGAGCTTGGTCATGAGATGTAGCTCAATTCTTCAGGCTATTCTCTACTTAGTTCACTTTCCCCTCAAAAACAGGAAAGGGCTTCAGGGCAGAAGGACTAGTACTAATTCCTCTGCAGAGGGACAAGTAGGGAGTGTGCCTTCCAGAACTGGGCAAAGTCCTTCAGCATAAATCCCCAACAAACAGCTCTGGGACAGCTGTGGCTGAGGTAGAGGACCATCCCAAGAGGTATAAGAAAGTTTAACTAGAACCTAAGAATCAAATGAGTACAAACAAAGATTCTCACAAACTCACACTTCTGTCCTCTTTCATAACCAGGTAGGCTCCATGCTCCTCCTTTTCCCTAGTTCTCTCATATACACAGGCCTTCGCTACTCACCTATCTTTCCCACTCTCTAGCAGACTTACCTAGATACACTCTTGTCTTCATTCCTTCAAACAATCATTTTCAGACTTACCCATTTACACATTAATTCCATAAATAATCCACACAGGTAACCTAACATGCCCTGAAGGAAGTGAAATTTCATCTGTTGTGTCTCTAACCATATGGCTCTTCAGTGACCAGGCCTTCAGTCCTTCATAGAGCTGAACATTCCGAAAGTACACGCACATGTCCTCTAACATGCTCCCTCTCAAAATCTCAAGTAAGAACAGGTACCACTCCTGCACATGTTCACATGTGCTGTCATACTACATAGCAAAGATGCACACCCTCAGTCACCATCCCCTTTGACAGCCATGGAAAACACTCCCAGATAAGTCCCAGAATATGCATACCACTCAGCAAAATCTTGCACACAAACTACATTCTCATTCGCACATTGTTATACCATGTAATCACATCAAACAAAGTAACCCACACACCGGATTCTGAAATAAAATATATACATGAACTTTCACTCCACATGCTCACGTAGGTCATGGCCATCTTAACTCCTACCACCTTCACACACATCTTCTAGTTTTCTTATGTTTGAAAATTTCTTTCTGAGCATTCCATGAATCATATCAAAATGTTGCCTGTCCTGGAACCTGTAACATGCCTGCATCCCAGTCAGCGAGGAACTAGAGGAGCCCGGAGGAGCACAGAGGAGCAGTGTATGGTGATGCCTGGAAGTGGAACCTGTCATTTCCCTTCATTTCCTGTTGTAGAAATGTAACCTCATGGTCAGTGCTACCTGCAAGGGAAGCTAATAAATACAACAGAGTAGTATGTCCAGGTTGAAAGGGGACAGCAGTCTCTGATCATTTTCAAAGAACTCTTTGTGCAAACCCAGTCTCCCATGACATATATTGACACAATAAATATTTCTGTGGATTTAATATTTTCATAGGAATCATATTACCCTATCAAGGAACATGAAGGCCATGTGTGCTCACTGAACATGGCACATAGTAGACTCTCCTTGTTTGTTAAATGGATAGATAAGTACACAAATAACAAGCACCAACTATATATCTATTATTTTTATTTAATTTCTCAGCAAAGCTGAACATACATATGAGAAGATGATTCACAGCACAGAACAAGGCAGTGGCCCTAACTCAAGGCCAGAAAGCATGCAAGGCCTCTTCTTCAGACAGTTTATCCTGCATCTCTTCTAAAGATAAGCTAAACGGTGCTGCTAAGGAGGGACTATCGAATAGGATGCAAAGGGCAGTTGGGATCTAGACAGAATCCAGGGTTGAGCTGAATAGTCCTGCCTATTAGTCAACAGAAGGATGCCAAGGGCAAAAACAGGAATGCTTCTGCATCGTCTTCAATAGGATCAACAGTGGAAGCAATACATTCCAAGGGAAAAACAAGTGTTAGGACTGGAGCAAGCCCAAGACGATCAGTGGAAAACAGCATTCTATTTGAGGAAATAGTGGGAAAGGGCCTATCAGAGAAACGTGGAAGAATATTTTTATATGAGCTGGAAAAGGGCATGTTGTGTTACCAGAAACATGTGAAGCACTAATAACTTAACACAGGTCCAAAGAGGTAGGATTCTCCAGAACTGAATTTGAGGTAGAGTATAGACATAACCAAGCAAAGATCCCATAACATCTATATATTTTCATAGACAATCTTTCCCATTCCCATTCATTCCATATCAAACTCCTAGGAACTCACTTTCTCCATCATCTATCCTATCTAATAAAAGAGAAACATGCAAATTGACCGTACCTCTGTTACACCCACAAGCCACACCCACCAGAAAATCAGGAGAGAGTATGCAAATTAATCCACCAAGATGGTGGCGGCCATGGAGCTGGAGCAAGCAGTAGGCTTGGGTTGCCCCAGCAATGGAGGGAGCCAAGCTTCCCGCCCGCCCTGGCCAGCCATGGCCTCCACTCAAGGCTACAAAGTTTCAATTATAGAAGATAAATAAATTCCAGATACTTGATTTCAGCCGGACCTGGCCTCCACTCAAGAAGATGCTGAAAAAAAGAAAAAAAAAAAAAAAAAAGGAAGGAATGGGAGCTTGGGTCACCGGGGTGTGATCAGGCCAGGAGGGGACAGCAGTTGTGGGTGATCAGGCTGGTGGGTGGCGGGGCTGTTGGGGATAAACAGCTCAGCAGGGGGGCCAGTTTGAGTGCACAGGCTTTCTGTGGGGTCAGTTGGAGGTGATCAGGAAAGCAGGGGGGGGCAGTTTGGAGTGAGCAGGCCAGCAGGGGGGCAGTTGGGGGCGAGTAGGCCAGTGGGAAGGGAAGGTGAGGGAGAGCAGGCCAGCAGGGGTGGCAGTTAAGGGTGAGCAGGCTGGAACAAGGGGCAGTTGGGGGTGGTCAGACTGGTAGGGGAACATTTGGGGGTGAGCAGGCCAGCGGCGGGGGCAGTTGGGGGCGAGCAGGCTGGCAGGCAGAGTGGTTAGGGGCAATCAGGCAGGCAGGTGAGCGGCTGGAGACAGCAGTCCCGAATTGTGAGAGGGATGTCCAACTGCCGGTTTAGGCCCGATCCCTGTAAACTGGCAGTAGGACATCCTTCAAGGGGTCCCAGATTGGAGAGGGTGCAGGCCGGGCTGAGGAACACCCCCCCCCCCCCATGCACGAATTTCATGCACCGGGCCACTAGTTTCCTTATAATATTCCACAAGGATCGAAATTCTGTACCATGCAGAGAGTTATAATTTCTCTGACTCCTAAGACCCTAGATTAGTATCTCTGTTTTTGAATTTTATGGAAATAGAGAGGCACAATAATACTTTGTGTCTAGTTACTTTCACTCATTACTATATTTGTGTAATTTATCCATGTTATACCTGATGTTAATTTTGTTCCTTTTTGGTATATGTATATCATTCATGAATATTATTTCTTCATTGATTATACTTTTCTGATCATTCAGGTTGCTTTGACTTGGAACTACTTGAAAATGTGATGTTCTGGGCAATCTATTACATTCACTGTATTTTTCAATATGGACACAATTCTATGTGGTGAATGCTACAATTAGACTATTAGGCCATAGGGACCATATTCTATTTTAACCTCCTCCAAAGTCAATCTTTCACATTTTACTTTCTAATGTAATTTCTTGTCACGGCATACTTAATCCTACATAATAAAGATTAATTAAGCTAATATGCAAATTGTCGTCACACCCTCACACCCTTGCGCCAGGGCCAGGGGACCCGAGGCTGGGCCGGGCGCCGGAGCCGGGAGACCTGAGAACGCACCCCTCTGCCTGGCAGGGCTTGACGGGGGAACTGAGGCTGCACCCCCCACACAGTGCCGCACTGGGTGAACTGAGGCTGCGCCTCCTACCCGGTGCCTGGTTGGGGGACCTGAAGCTGCACCCCCCGCCCTGCGGGTCTTGACGGGGGTGGGGTCAGCCGGGTTTTGGTCTCGCGCAATTTCGAGGAGCGAGCAGGTGCACGGGGCCTTGACTCTGGATCCTGGGGCATGCCCCAGACTCTGACAGGAGGGAGATTTTCATATACATTTTACTCATTTTCTTTCATCTCTGACACTTATATTATAGAGAAAGGGCAAATAGCAATATTAAAATATTTCCTCTAATTAATTCCCTTTTAATGTGCACACATTTCATGCACTGGGCCACTAGTATTACAGAATATTCTCTGCCATTATTTTCAAAGCACAGGTATTCTTGCCTTATACACCTTCATTTGCACATCCCCAAATTCTATAATTATTTTCTCACATTTTGGAAATACACTAACTGCTCTAGTCTCAAAGAGAATATTCTTAGTAATAACATTCCTTATCTAAACACATAATATGTAGAGCACATAATTATTATTGATAATGCAATCTACACACATAAATATGTGCTGACATCCACCAAACACACCACTTAATAAGAGTTTACTTATCGTTTGGAGTAAATATAATTTTAAATAGGAAAGTCACCTTAATTTCTGCGAGAACAAGTGTCAAGTGAAATGATCATGCCTGATATGTAATGTCCACTCAACAAGTAGTTTTTGAATTGACACAGACCTCGGCAAATGCCTCATCTAATTGTTCTCTTTTATTCCATTGCCCAGGACGCTGCATCAGCCAAGACAACGTGCCTCAGCCTGAGTCGCCTGTGGAGGCCCCAGCCTGTAGTCAGGCAGCAGGAGAAAAGCCTGCCTTCTCAGAACATCCTATCGCTGTCTCCACCCCATCCAAGCGTGCCCGTCCTGATGAGGGTGGTAAGGAATAAACAAAGGTGGGATCTGAACTTAATCAAGAGATGTAGCTCAATGGCTCAGCCTACTCTCCACTTAGTTCATTTTCCCCTCAGAAACAGAAAAGGGGCTTCAGGGAAGAAGGACTAGGACTAAGGCTCCTGCAGAGGGACAAGTAGGCAGTGTGCCTTCAAGGACAGGGCAAGGTCGCTCAGCACAAATTTCCAAAATAGCAGGCCGGGGACAGCTGGAACTGAGGCAATAGACAGTGCTGACGTGTGTGTGTGTGTGTGTGTGTGTGTGTGTGTGTGTGTGTGTGTGTGTGTGTGTGGTATTTTACTCAGACCTTCCCCTCAGAGAAGCACAAACTAAGATCCTCACACACTCACTCACACATCTGTCCTCCTTCATACCAGGTAGGGCTCTGCATGTCCTGCTTTTCCCTTGTCCTCTCATATACACAGGCTTTCACTCTTTTTTTTTTAAAATATATTTTATTTTTTTACAGAGAGGAAGAGAGAGGGATAGAGAGTTAGAAACATCGATGAGAGAGAAACATCGATCAGCTGCCTCTTGCACACCCCCCACTGGGGATGTGCCCGCAACCAAGGTACATGCCCTTGACTGGAATCGAACCTGGGACCCTTGAGTCCGCAGGCCGACGCTCTATCCACTGAGCCAAACCGGTTTTGGCAAGGCTTTCAGTCTTTATCTGCCTTTCCCAGTCTCTAGCAGCATTACCGAGTATACGCTTACCTTCATTTCATCACATAATCATTATCAGATTCACCCATGCACACGCGAATTCCATAAATAATCCACATCCTCTCACACAGATAACCTTTTTAGGTCAAAGTCTAATAAAGTTATATGCCCTGAAGAAAATTTACTTTCATCTGTTGCCTTTCTAATCTATATGGCACTTCAGATAGCAGGCCTTCAGAACTTCACTGAACTCAACATTCTGAGATCTTAAACATACCTCCCCTCATACTCTCAGTATCACGGTCTTAGAGTAAGAACAAGTACCAGTCATGCACCATTCACATGTGCTTTCATACCACATGGCAAACATGCACACACTCATTCCCCATCCCCCTTACCAACATGAAAAACACTCACTATAAATATTCTAATACATACATACAATTTCAAAAATACTTGCATACAACACTACATCCGCATTCTCACATTGTTATACCATGTAAACACCTCAAAGTATGCCACACACTGAATTCTGAAATATAATCTGTGCATGGATTTTCACTCCAAATTCTCGTGTGGACATCTTAACCCCTATAGCTTTCACACACCTCGGCTACCTTTCTTATGGTGGAAATTTTCTTTCCCAGCATTCCATCAACCACGTCGAAAAGTTTCCTGTACTGGAGCCTTTGAAAAGCCTGCATTCCAGTCAGTTAGGAAACCGAAGAGCACACAGGGGCACTTACAAGGTTTGTATGGCGAAGCCTCTTGAAAGAAGACAGCAATCTCTGTTCCATTTTCAAAGAAGCTACTTTGAACAAACCCAGTTACTCAGGACATATATTGGCACAATAAGTACTTCTGTGCACTTAATATTTTCATAGGAACCACATTACACTATCCATCCAGGCTTGTGTGTGCTCAACGAATGTGGTACATAGTAGACTCCTTGATTAATGGACAGATGAATACACAAATAACAATAATAGCTATGGACTGCATAGCTATTATTTTTATTTAATTTCTCAGCAAAGCTGAATTCACGAGAAGGTGCTTTCCAGTGCAGACACAAGGCAGTGGCCCTAACTCAACACCAGAATATATGGAAGGCCTCTTCTTCAGAAAGCATCTCTTCTAAAGACAAGGGAAATGATGCTGGTAAGAAGGGACTATTGAGTAGGATGATGCTGGTAAGGAGGGACTATTGAGTAAGATGATGCTGGTAAGAAGGGACTATTGAGTAGGTAGGTGGGATCTAGACAGAACATGGAGTTGAGCTGAACGTTTCTGCCCATTAATCAACAATAGGCTGCCCAGTACAAACTGATACTCCAATGATTCTGCATCTCAGTGGGATCAGCATAGAAGCAATACTTTCCAAGGAAAAACATTGAAAACAGCAGGAGTGAGCCCAAGGAGATCAGTGGAGAACAGGGTTCTATTTGAGGAAATAAAGGAAGAGGGCCTAAGGGGATGAGAGTTTGATCAGAGAAACATGGAAGAGTATGTTCCTGTGAGCTGGCCAAGGGCATGTCATATTACCAGGAACCTGTGAAGCACGAACTTATCAAAGGCCCAATGTGGTAGGATCCTCAAGAACTGAACTTGACGTAGAGTGCAGAGATACCCAGGCAAAGACACCATCACATCCACATCTTTTCATAGCCAGTGTTTCCCATTCACATTCATCCCAAATGAGACCCCTTTGCTGTCACTGTCCCATCATTCATTTCCCTACCATCTTCCACATGCATCTAAATTCTCCATGGTGGATTTTTGTCCATACCATGCATACAGGTCTAATTTCTCTGACTCCTAAGACCCTAGATTAGTATCCTTGTTTTTACATTTTATGGAAATAGAAGGGCACAATATATACTTTGTGTCTAGCTCCTATCACTAATCACCATATTTATGGAATTTATCCATGTTGCGTGTAACGTTAATTTTGTTCCTTTTTGGTACATGTATATCATTGCACGAATATTATATTTTCATTGACTATAATGATCTGATCATTAGGGTTGCTTTCAGTCTGAACTGCTTGAAAAAGTGATGTTGTGGGTATTCTATTGCATGTATTTTTCACTATGGACACATTTCTATTTGGTGAATGCTTAAGAGTTAGACTGCTAGGCCTTAGTTCTCATATTTTATCTTAATCCCTTCAGAACTCAATCTTTCATACTTCTAATTTCTAATGCAATCACGTGTTACCACACACCTAATGTTACACATCCTTCTCTGAACTCTATGCCATTTTTTCAAAGCACAGGTATCATTTCTTTTATATGCCTTCATGTTCACATCCCCTTTCATTATTCCCTCACATTTTGCAAATACACTAACTGCTCTTAGTCTCAAAGAGTATATTCTCAGTAACAACATTCCTTATCTAAACAACATAATATATAAAGCACATAAATATATCATTATTGATAATGCAATCTACATACATAAATGTGTGCTGAACTAACAGACATAAAGCACACACAACTTTAACCTTTTCAGTCACACAAAGTTCATCCCATTTCATATTAGCAAATACCAAATCAACCATACATTAAACCTTAACCCGGTTTTAACAAGCACATTATGCATTTAAACAGTAAGCACATTACATTCAAATAACACTTTGATACCTAATCCCACTGATATTCACAAAGCACACCATTTAGCAAGTTTACTTATAGTTTGGAGTTAATGGAATTTGAAAAGGAATGCTCGTATTAATTTCTATGAGAAGTGGTGTCATGTGTAGTAATGATGCCTCCTCACATGTCATGTCCACTCAACATGTAATTTGTGAATTGACACAGACCTAGGCAAATGCCCCATCTCAATGTTCTATTTTATTCCATTGCGCAGGACGCTGCATCAGACAAGACAACTTGCCTCTGCCTGAGTCGCCCGTGGAGGCCGCAGCCTGTAGTCAGGCAGCAGGAGAAAAGCCTGCCTTCTCAGATCATCCTATCGCTGTCTCCACCCCATCCGAGCATGACCGTCCTGATGAGGATGGTAAGGAATACACAGGTGGGATCTGAGTTTGGTCAAGAAATGTACCTCAGTTCCTCAGTCTCCTCTCTATTAGTTCACTTTCCCCTCAAAAACAGGAAAGGGCTTCAGGGCAGAAGGACCAGTACTGAGGCTCCTGCAGAGGGACAAGTAGGAAGTGTGCCTTCCAGAGCTGGGCTCAGTCCTTCAGCACACATCCCCATGCCGCACTGGGACAGCTGTGGCTGAGCTAGAGCACAGTGCTGACATGTGCACGGGAGTTTCCTCAGAACCTGCCCCTCAGATGCGCACACACACAGATCTTCACACTCTCTCACATCTGTCCTCCTTCATAGCAGCTCAGGCCCCATTTCTGCTGCTTTTCCCTTGTTCTCTCATATACACAGGCCTTCCCTCCTCATCTGTCTTCCCCATTCTCTGGCAGCATTATCAGGTGCACTCTTACCTTCATTCCTTCACACAATCACTTTCATAGTCACCCATTTACACACTAATTCCATAAATAATCCACATCCACTATATTTGTGGAATTTATCCATGTTGTGTATGATGTCAATTTTGTTCCTTTTTGATACATGTATAACATTGCATGAATATTATATTTTCATTGACTATAATGATCTGATCATTAGGGTTGCGTTTAGTCTGAACTTGAAAAAGTGATGTTGTGGGTATTCTATTGCATGTATTTTTCACTATGGGCACATTTCTATTTGGTGAATGCTTAAGAGTTAGACAGCTAGGCCTTAGTTCCCAAATTTTATCTTAATCCCTTCAGAACTCAATCTCTCATACTTTTAATTTCTAATGCAATCACGTGTTACCACACACCTAATGTTACACATCCTTCTCTAAACTCTATGCCATCTTTTCAAAGCACAGGTATCATTTCTTTTATATGCCTTCATTTTCACATCCCCTTTCATTATTCCCTCACATTTTGCAAATACACCAACTGCTCTTATTCTCAAAGAGTATGTTCTCAGTAACAACATTGCTTATCTAAACAACATAATATATAAAGCACCTAAATATATCATTATTGATAATGCAATCTACATACATAAATGTGTGTTGAACTAACAGACACAAAGCACACACAATCTACATACATAAATGTGTGCTGAACTAACAGACATAAAGCACATACAACTTTAATCTTTCAGTCACACAAAGTTCATCCCATTTCACATTAGAAAATACCAAATCAACCTTACATTAAACCTTAACCCGGTTTTAACCAACACATTATGCATTTAAACAGCAAGCACATTACATTCAAATAACACTTTGATACCTAATCCCACTGATATTCACAAAACACACCATTTAGCAAGTTTACTTATAGTTTGGAGTTAATGGAATTTGAAAAGGAAAGCTCGTATTAATTTCTATGAGAAGTGGTGTCGTGTGTAGTAATGATGCCTCCTCACATGTCATGTCCACTCAACAAGTAATTCTTGAATTGACTCAGACCTCGGCAAATGCCTCATCTCAATGTTCTACTTTAACCCATTGCCCAGGACGCTGCATCAGCCAAGACAATGTGCCTCAGCCTGAGTCACCTGTGGAGGCCGCAGCCTGTAGTCAGGCAGCAGGAGAAAAATCTGCCTTCTCAGAACATCTTATTGGTGTCTCCACCCCATCCAAGCGTCCCCGTCTTGATGAGGATGGTAAGGAATACACAGGTGGGATCCGAGTTTGGTCAAGAGATGTAGCTCAGTTCCTCAGTCTACTCTCTATTAGTTCACTTTCCCCTCGAAAATAGGAAAGCTGCTTTGGGGCAGAAGGACCAGTACTGAGGCTCCTGCAGAGGGACAAGTAGGGAGTGTGCCTTCCAGAGCTGGGCTCAGTCCTTCAGCACACATCCCCATGCCGCACTGGGACAGCTGTGGCTGAGGTAGAGCACAGTGCTGACATGTGCACGGGAGTTTACTCAGAACCTGCCCCTCAGATGAGCACACACACAGATCTTCACACTCTCTCACACATCTGTCCTCCTTCATAGCAGCTCAGGCCCCATTTCTGCTGCTTTTCCCTTGTTCTCTCATATACACAGGCCTTCCCTCCTCATCTGTCTTCCCCATTCTCTGGCAGCATTATCAGGTGCACTCTTACCTTCATTCCTTCACACAATCACTTTCATACTCACCCATTTACACACTAACTCCATAAATAATCCACATCCACTATATTTGTGGAATTTATCCATGTTGTGTATGACGTTAATTTTGTTCCTTTCTGGTACAGGTATATCATTGCATGAATATTATATTTTCATTGACTGTAATGATCTGATCATTAGGGTTGCTTTCAGTCTGAACTGCTTGAAAAAGTGATGTTGTGGGTATTCTATTGCATGTATTTTTCACTATGGGCACATTTCTATTTGGTGAATGCTTAAGAGTTAGACTGCTAGGCCTTAGTTCCCATATTTTATCTTAATCCCTTCAGAACTGAATCTCTTTAGGTCAAACTCACATAGATAACCTCTTTAGGTCAAACTTACATACCCTAAAGGATAGGAACTTTCATCTCTTGTGCCCCTAACTAACCATATCACTTCATCCACCAGGCCTGAGACCTTCATAGAGCTGAACACTCTGAGAGCACATACACACCTCCCCTAACACTCTCAATCTCACTGTCTCACAGTAAAGACATGTACCACTCCTGCACTGTTCACATGTGCTGTCACACCACATAACAAGCATGCACTCACCCATTTGCCATCCTCTTTTAGCAACATGGAACACTTCCCAGATACGTCCAAGAAGAAACATACAACTCTACATGAACATGCTAATCATCCTCATTCTTACAGTTATACCATGTAAATACCTCAAATATAGCACAGCACACATAGAATTCTGAAGTATCACATGTATATTTTCACTTCACATGGTCACATATTGCACCTGTACCTTCACTCCTACAGTCCTTACATATATTTTCTAATCTTTTTATGTTTCAAATTTTCTTTCCTAGAAATGAAGGAGCTGCCTGTATCCCGGCACTCAGAGCAAACGGAGGACTCCTCTGACTATTTACATTCCTACATTCCGTCCCATTCACTTAATAAGAACGAGCCCTTTCAGTCCCCAGTACATGGGACAGATGTGAGGCCCATGAAAATGTACTATATGTGTGTACAATTGAAAAGGGGTGTGGCCGCCTTATTCCATACAAAGGAAGGGTTGGTGCCTCCCAAAAAAAGATCAAAATGGAAGAAATGACCTACCTTGGAAAGGTCCATAAAGATGTCCCTTTCTCTCACATGTCTGAGAAGAAACACCTAAGTGCCCGTGAGCCGATGTTAGACAGCAGAGCCCAGGAGAAAAGGGGGGAGGCTGACCGTCCAGCACAGCCCCCAGCTGTAGGCGGGTATCCCAGCGCTAAGACGCCCGAGTGGCTGGTGGCCCTGGACAGTGGGTTCAGGTGCATGGCCTGCTGCCGGGTCTTCCCCAGCCTACAAGTCCTCCAGGAGCATGTGGAGTGCGGGGTCAGGGAGGGCTTCAGCTGCCATGTGTTCCATAGGGCCATGGCTCATCTCAAGTACAAAGAGCGGATGAGGAAGAAGAAGGAGAGAAAAAAGAAGGCAACATTTAGATTCTAGAAGGAAAAACATTTGGCATGAAGACAAACTTGTACAACCAAACAGACTGTTTTTCAGCCCCTAAAAGAGAGGAAGTGAAGGTTAGACTCCACTGAGGAGGCTTCATTCCCTTCGAGCAGACATAGTATCCAACCTTTTTACTCACATCTACCACCACCATCTCTACACCCCTACCACCTGTCTCAGCAGACAGCCCCTTGTAATACCATCCACCACTTTCCTGAGGGTCAAGAAGGCAGACCACACCATCCCAGATACTGCCTTTCCTCTACCCAAGTTTATTATATACCATCCTTGATGCATGTTCGATGCAAAAGACTGTAAACATCATAAAATTTTGATAGTACAGATTGTAATTCCCATCCCCTGTACTCACCTCCACTTTTCCATGAAATTGGTCTTTGTTAAAAAATTTACATATTTTTCTATATCCCTTTCTTTAAATGAAGATATATCTTTTTCCAGTATGTCCCTCTGATGTATTCACCCTCACAATTATTTGGAAGACAGACATTATGGAGGTATAAAAAGGTACTGCATGGATGAAAGCAAAAGCAACTATAATCCACCTCTAACTGTCTATGAACTTGTGGAAACACAGGTGCATATACACTTCTTATACATACATATCCATGGGGAAGAATGGAGCACACAATGAACAATTACCAGATACTCTAATATTTATATTAACATATGTGTATATATACAGGTTTCTAAAATGTCATAGTGCATATTTAAGGTTAATAACTTTAGAAGGGTGAGAGCTACCAACTTGAAAAACACTATTTCCATTTTTATTTACATGCATATCATTTATACTTACTTGACTTTGTACCTTTTGAACTGTTAATGTTAATTTTTCTCGCTGCCATCTTCAGAGGGTAAGAAAAAATGAAAATTCAAAAAGTATTTCTAATTCCAAAAACTATAAGGGAGAATGGAAATTAAAATAGATCCACCTTTAAATGATCTTTATAATTTGTAGCTTTTACCCTTTTGAAATTATTAAAGCTTAAACCTGTACTATGATATTTTGGATACCTTTATGTATTCATATTAGATTGTCTTGTAACTTTTCATTTTGTGCTGCATCCTTCCCCATAAAAACACATGTATAAAAACTATATATGCACCCGTGTGTCCACAAGTGCATAGAAGCTCAGAGATGGATTACAGTTGCTGTTGTTTGCATCTGAGTATTTTTTACTTCTTCCTTTGAAAAGAGGCTCTGTTTTCTGCCAAATATGTGGGCAAGTCAGACTAGTCAAGTGAGGTCATTACTTCTCTGCCTTCCTGTCAACATCCGACCCAGTTACCCCGAGTAAACATCTATCCCTGACCAATCTGTACTGATAACTTGGAAGCTAAAACAGGAGAGAGAGAGAGATTGGGGTGTTGGTGGTGGTGGTGGTAGCGGTGGTGGTGAGTTATCCTTTGTTTGCAACTCAGAGTTTTTCCACTCTTCAATTCCTCTCTTTTGAAAGATCGGGCTGTTTAAACTGTGACTTTAAGTCATTAAGCCTCAGCACTAACTCTTCAATAAGATCTTGGTTTTTTTCCTCAATTAGCCTAAGCCATTGCCTGTTGTTTGTAACATGTTCTTTAATTAATTAGCTTCAACATAATAATTTCTTCCATTTGAATAGCTGAAATGACATAACCTAGAAAGGAGGAACACATTATATTCCTCTGACTTCATATTGAAACACTAAGGGATATACTGGTAGCCAGTACATATAGTCTGTCCTTGATTAATTCGGAAAGTGCATTTAGCATAGTAGCCAACATTTTATGCACATGTACCACCACCATCTCTACAACCATCACAGCAATATGAGCAGACGGCCCTTTTTAATACCACCTAGCACTTTCCTGAGGAAAAAGGCAGACCACACATCCCAGATACTGTCCTACCCTATATCCAACTTTACTATACCCCCTACATATCCACCAATGAGTACACGCTTGATGCAAAAGACTGTAAGCACCTTAGAAATTTAATAATACAGCTTGTAATATCCCTCCCCTCTACTCAGCCCTCATATTTCTATGAAAGTGTTTTGTTAGGATAGCATGTACTAGAGCCTAGAATATATTTGCAAAGTAACATCTATTGATCTGATCCATATGGAATTTTGTTAAATGAGTAAACAAATAAAATTTCTTACATGCTACCAATTTCATTTTTGGCATTCACTAATTGTCCTTATTTTCTATATGATGGGTAATAAGTCTATTATCTGTATATGTTACACTAAGTTATTTTCCCCATTTTCTAAAAAAAAGAAGCATGTATATATCCTGTTGAGATTCAAAATCCTCTCTATGCTTGTCATCATTTTCTGCCTCATCCCAGTATACCTAATACTAAGTGCACTATAAAATATGTCTTTAAAAGTCTAGTACTTTCTACAGTGTCTACCCAAGAATGATTCCAGTATCTAAAATTATGTTTTGTACAATAAGGATAGCTTTTAATTTTCTACAAGTTAAAAATTGAGGACACTGAAAAAAACATTTTCCCTTATTATTGCATTGTGTTTTTGTTTTAAATTCATAATAATTTTATATTGTAAAATTTTTATTTATTCATAGCATAGTAATGTCTTGAAAGTTTTCTCTTGAAGATAGAGTGGGTTAGAAAGAGTTTACTATATTTATTAATTTTTAAAAATTATATTTTTATTGATGTCAGAGAAGAAGGGAGAGGGAGAGATAGATGAAGAAAGAGTGACTTGGAAAGAGTTTGCTATTTTTTATTATTTTTAAAAAATATATTTTTATTAATTTCAGCGAGGAAGGGAGAGGAAGAGATAGAAACATCAAAGATCAGAGAGAATTCTAGATCAGCTGCCTGATGCACCTCCTTCCCTCCCTGGGGATGGAGCCTGCAACCGGGTCATGTGCCCTGACCAGGAATGGAACAGTGACCTCTTGTTCATAGGTCAACACTCAAAGATTAATCCACACATGCCAGGCAGAAATGAGTTATTTTTTTTTGTAATTTTTAATATTTTTATTGAATTTTTTGGGTTGACATTGGTTAATAAAACAATACAGGTTTCAAGTGTTCTATAACTCAATAAAACATCATCTGCATATTGATCACCCAAACTAAAGTCACTTTTGGTCACCATTTCTTCCTTCCTTACTACCTTTAATCTTCCCTTTATTCCATCCCTCCTTATTTTAGCCGGCCCCCAAGCACCCAGCTGTCAATCTGATCTATGTAGCTGTGCTTCTGTTTCTATTTTGTTTGTTTCAATGTTCTGTTCATTAGATTCCACATCTAAGTGAGATTGTATGGCATTTGTTTTTCTCTGATGGATTTATTTCACTTAGTGTAATAATCTCCATTTCCATCCATGTTGTTGCAAAAGGTAAGATTTTCTTCTTTTATATGCCTGAGTGGTATCTCATTGTGAAAATGTAGCAAAGGGTTTTTATCTACTCATCTACTGAAGGGCACTTGGGCTGCTTCCAAATCTTGGCTGTTGTTAATAATACTGCAATGAAGATGGTGGTGCATACATTCTTTGGAATCAGTGTTTCAGGTTTCCTCGGATATATTACCAGAAGTGGAATTGCCGGGTCGTAAGGCAGAATGCTCAAGAGAGTGGGAATAGCGGGAACATACATCAATATAATAATGACCATATATGACAGCTCACATCCTACTCAATGTGCAAAAACTAAGTGTTTCCCTTAATATCAGGAATAAGAGTGATGTCTGCTTTCACCACTCTTAATGAGCACAGCCTTGGAAGTTCTAGCCACAGCAATCAGACTAGTAAAAGAAAAGGCATCCAAATTGGAAAGAAGAAGTAAAGCTATCATTATTTGTAGATGACATGATACTATATTCTGAAAATCATAGACACCACCAAAAAACTACTAGAAGTGATAAATTCAATAAAGTAGCAGGCTACAAATTAATATTCAGAAATTTTGGCATTTTTATACACCAGCAATGAACTATCAGAAAGAGAAATTAAGAACAATCCCATTTACAATTGCAAATAATAATAATGTACCTAGGAATAAATTTAACTAAGGAAGTAAAAGACCTGTATTTGGAAAATTGTAATATATTAAAGAAATTGAGGGAGATACAAATAATACATCTATTTTCAATTTAAAACCTAGAAGTGTGGGCAACCTTGGCCTTTGGTAAGAAAAAGGGATTTCTCTGCCAGCCACAAAGATTAAGATATGCACCCAACAGCCTTGGCTGGTGTGTTCAGTGATTAGAGCAGTGGTCGGCAAACTCATTAGTCAACAGAGCCAAATATCAACAGTACAACGAAAACTGACTTCTGCGCATGGGCCATGAAGTTTCAATCGTACTGTACATGCGCGCCTGCATGTGGTATTTTGTGGAAGAGCCACACTCAAGGAGCCAAAGAGCCGCAGTTTGCTGACCACAGGATTAGAGTATCGGCACACCCACCCAAGGGTAATCGGTTGGATTACCAGTCAAGAGCATGTGTCTGGGTTGTGGGTTCCCTCCTTTCCTTCCACTTCCTGTAAAAAGCAATGGAAAAAATATAATCAGGTGAGCATTAAAAATAAAAAAGGTATGCACCTATACATAACAAAATGAGATGGCTGTTAGGTAAGATTTTATGTTGAAATGTATCGGGGTGGCATTGGTTAAAAAGATCATCGAGGTTTCAAGTGTACATTTCTATAATACATGATCATTGTATGCCCACCACCCAAACTGAAATAATCTTTTCTCACCTTATACTTGACCCCCTTTACCCTTTTCTACCCTCTCCCCCACTTCCTTTCCCTCTGGTAAGCACCATACTGTTGTCTGTATCTGTGAGTTTTTGTTTTTCTTATTTGCTTATTTGTTGCTTTAAGTTTCATATCCCACATATGTGTAAAATCATGTGGCTCTTAACTTTTTCTGTCTGACTTACTTTGCTTAAGCATGATATTCTCAAGGCCCACCCATGATGTCACTAGTGGCAGTTTTTAATAAAAGTGTAAAATATATATGACCTTAAAAACAAACCAAAAGGAGACTATGTTTCTGTGAAACAGGCAGGAGCACCTTCCTGAAATGACATAAGCTAATAGAGGAAAAGACAAAGAGAACCAATTGGGAAGTACCACAGTAGACCAGAACAATTGTTTTTAAGCAGCCTTAAACTAGGTTCCCATGTAACGGGTAAATTGTAATTATGAAAACTAACGAAATATCAAAAGTGTAAGTAATGTGTTCTAAACTGAGCTTTGTGAGAATTGAATTAAAAATACTACATGTTAAAGAAAAAATGAATGATAATGTCCAATATATCACATATATAAATCTATAAACTTAAATAAGACCGAAAAGAACACATAAACATAACAGATCAGGTTAATAGTATTCTTAATATTATTATTTTTTAGTGCTGTCTTTGAATAAGGAACACTTGAAGGCTAATATATGTAATTCAATTTGACAAAAACTTCTGTGTCTCGATCAATGTAAAGAATTTATATAAAAGAACTGTGAAAGTAAAATGAAATAAAAAACTCTAAATTAATATGATAACGCTGAATAAAATGTTAAACATTTGACATTAATTTTACCACTTGATGGGCAAAAGAGAATACTATGAAATATGTATTCAGATTAGGTGAATTAACGATAATATATAATAAAAATTCTGGCTATCTGTGCTCAAAGATAAAGGTGGTTTGTGCAATCAAATTAGAACTCTTTTTATTAAAAAAACACACGACTTGATAGGCTTTATGTTTTAGAGTAGTTTCAGGTTTACAGCAAAATTAAATGTAAGGTACAGAGATTTCTCATATATCCCGTCTCCACACTTGCATAGTCTCCACCATGACCAACGTCCTCCATCACAGTAGTACATGTCTTACAACTGATGACTGCGCACTGATGCATCTTTGTCATCCAGAGTCCACAGTTTAACCTTGGGTTCACTCTTGATATTGTGTATGTCATGGGTTGGACAAATATTTGACATGTATCCAACATGATAGTGTCATATGCAATAGTTTTACTGTTCTAAAAACCCTCTGTGCTCTGCTTATTCATCCCTTCCCTCCTCTATCCCCTGGAAATCATTGATATTTTTACTGTTGCCATAATTTGCCTTTTCCAGAATGTCATATATTTGAAATGAAACAGGGTGTAGCCTTTTCAAATAAACTTATTTTACTTAAATATAGGCATTTGTTTTCTCCATGTCTTTTCATAACTTAATAGCTCATTTCTTTTTAGTGCTGAGTAATATGTCAATGTCTCAATGTACTAGGGTTTATTTGGCCATTCACCAACTGAAGGACATCTTGTTTGCTTCCAAGTTTTGGCAATTATAAATAAAGCTGCTATTAACATCCATGTGCAGGGTTTTTGTGTAAACATAATTTTTCAACTCCTTAGGTAAATACCACGGAATATGATTATTGGTAAGAGTATGTTTAGTTTTGTGAGAAACCATCAAGTTGTCTCCAAAGTGAGAATTATTTTTTTAACAACATGAGTGAGAAGATTTCTAACATCTCCATGGTTCATTAAGAACAATGCTGGCAATTAATAAAAAACAATTATTAAAATGTCTCACTTGCATTTTGCTATGCAATTCTTTTTATAAAAAAGACTTATGGAGATCAAAAAATTACACTGCAACATTTTCCCAAAGAATAAACCATTTCAGAACGTGGTGGAATTATTTTCTATTACTCATGCAGAGAAGTCTACAACTTAGAACTTATTTTCTTGTTTAAAACATATAGATCTATAACTCAAAGCTTTTTCAATGAATATTATAAAGAGCTTACATCTATATGAACAATGTAAAGTGAACAACTGAATTTCACAAACTGAGAACAAATATTATATTGACATACTGAGAAGTTATGATTTGACTCATAACTTGGTTTATGAACTACATTCTGTAACATATTAGAAGGGTTTAACACAAATTATGAGCTGACACCTTTCATTTGTCTCATTATTGCTCTATAGGATATATTTCCTAGCGGCAGAGCAAACTAAGTCAAGTGTGATTAAAACAGATACTGCCCCCCCCGCCCCCCCGGCCCTGCCATGGCCTGCCAGACAAACTTATTTTCATTCTAAAAGACTACTCAAATGTTACCTCCTCAGTGAAGGTTTCTGGGATCTTTTTTCCTTGCAGCCTCCATCTGTGCTTCCAGAACAATACGTACAGAGATCTGCACTTGCTGCATTATTCTGGTTGTTTGCCGGCTTGTGGTTCTGTGCTCCTTGAGAGCACCTCTGCATCCAGCAATCTCTATGAAATGCTTGTGCAATGAGCAGGGAGAAAAGTGAATAATACATTTTGCTGTGTTATGACCTGACAAACAGTGAAGAAACTAAATTTTCAAAACCACATCATTGGTTTTCGGATTGCAAAGACTCTTAACTTTCTGAATGAATAGTAACTGAAAGTGACTTCTTAAGAACTATCCATCACACAGATTTTCCTATATATCATTCAAATTTTCACTATTGATTTAATGTATCATCTATTATAAAACATTCTTTATTTGTTCCACTGCTTTATGCCATACCATGTATTTTTTCACAGTATTATCTCCTTCATGAAATGCTTTTAAAAAAGTATCTTTCTAATTTCTTTACCAACTAAATTTTGATATCCTAGAATGACTTGGCTTCTCTTTCTCTTTATTTTATTGACTTCAGAGAGAGGAAGAGAGAAGTAGAGAGAGACAGAAACATCAATGATGAGAGAGAATCTTCCATCGGCTGCCTCCTGCACATCCCACACTAGGGATGAAGCCCTCACCCAAGCATGTGCCCTGATCAGGAATCAAACCGTGACATTCTAGTTCATGGGTAGATGCTCTACCACTGAGCAACACCAGCCTGATGAACTTGGCTTCTCTCTAAGAAAGAGTCCCACTTGCCCACAGGCTGTGCCCAATGCTTTACCCAGAACTCAAAATCATTCCTTGTTATTCATTTATATAAATGGACTATATATTTAGCATCCAGAAAAATCAAACAAAACAGTTTGAAAAGAAAGCATATTTACAGAAACCTAACTCTCTTAAAAATATAAACACACACACACAGGTGCTTCCTGACTTACAATAGGATTACGAACCAAGTTGAAAAAAGTTAAATTAAAAATACATTGAATACTAAAGCTATAGTATCAGTCGTTTACCCTTCTGATCGCATGCATCACCACAGAATATCACACCCCAGACTGCCAGCCCAGGAAAAGGTCAAAATTCAAAATCTGGAGTATGGTTTCCATGAAATTGCTTTCACACCATAGTCAAGTTTAAAAATTATCTCTTAAAATTGTAAGTCATGCCCTAGTTGGTTTGGCTCAGTGAATGGAGTGTCTGCCTGTGGACTTAAGGGTCTCGGGTTCGATTCCAGTCAAGGGTACATGCCCGGGTTGTGGGTTCTATCCCCAGTATCCCCAGTGGGGGGCGTGCAGAAGGCAGCTGATAAATGATTCTCTCTCATCATTGATGTTTCTATCTCTCTTTCCCTCTCCCTTCCTCTCTGAAATCAATATATACATATGTGTGTGTGTGTTTAAAAAGTGTAAGTCATTTGTAAGTCACGAACTGTCTATATATATATACACATACGTATACATGAAAATAAAGGGTTAAAATGGTTTTCTCCTTATTTGCTTTGGTTACTTAAGAAATGTAGGAATGTTTTCTTCTAATAAAGGTGTATATGAGATAAGGTTTACAGAGGAGTTGTTTGTTTCTGTTGGGAGTTATGTCCTAATAGCTCCTTGACTAAATTGCTGGTAAGAAACAGCTTGCGTATTAAATCTTCACTGAAATATTGAGGTCAAAATCTCCCCAGACTTCCTCTGGATAAACTTCACTAAGTCCTGTGACTATATTTAGACTTAGCAGCTATTGGGAATTTACAGTGGAGCATGAAAAGCATTATACTCTTTAAGATGCCTGTTGTATATCACATTTTGCAGTTAAAAAATGACATTTTGCCAGGTCCAAACATAGAGGTGAGCCTTAAATTTCAAATCTGAATTGTGGAGGATGAAGTCTAGTAATTGCTTTGATATTTTTTTACAAAGATTTTACCATTGCCAAGTGACTTATTCTAAATGGCACAAAACTAAGGTGAGGGGTGGTATGATATCAGGAAAAATATAGCATAGAGTACAATTCTCCAAAACCAAAATATAAAGATTATAATCTCTGAAGGCTTTTTAAAAAGTTGACAAAGTAAAACATAGGGTAAGTCATGGAAAAATAAAAGATCCTTTTATTTCATCAGTAGGCATAGAAGCCGAAGATCAGACTGTAAGGATTCTTAGGAAGAATGCAATTAGCAAATAGACAATTAACAATTTACAGGTAAAAACACTGCAGACCAGGAAAAGTAAGAATATCCCCAAGGGCATAGGAGCAGAAATAAAAGAACAACATTTTAAGGCCTTGAAATTAGTGTCAAATGTAAAAATAGCTGCAATACCTGGCTTAGGTCTTGGCACAGGGTAGGTCTCCAAAACACTTTCATTCTCTTATTCCTTCCCTTCACCTGTTCACTGCTGTGAAGGGCATTGTAACACAGTGACTAAGAAGGGTAGGATTTCACAGGCCGGACTTCCTGGGAATGTCATTAGTGTTCTGTGACCCAGGAGAAGGGAACCCTGTCGGTGCCTCGGATTCCTCATGTGTAAATAAGTATGTAAAGATGACTTGCATCATAGTGTTACTGGGAAAATTAAGTCAATAAACACAAACATGCTTAGACGAATACCTGACACATAGAACATGCTAATGAAGTTTACCTATTAATATTATAATAATTATTATGATGATGATGATGATATACCACCTTGATATTTACCTATGTGTACAGTGTCCAGTACCCTTTTTTGCGGCCTTGTTTCTCACACTGAAATAAATGTTAAGGATATTTATCAGCTCCCTCTTAGCAAAACATACCAAAGATATGATCTAAGTTGTCAAGTTGCAATAAAAACCTGAAGATGTTGTGATAAATTAATTAATCTAATATTTACAGTTGCTAATGGTTTAATATATTTCATCTGCAAGATACAGTTTTCATTTTAAGATTTATTTTAATTATTTATAGTTAGAGCAATATATACAGAAATACAGGACACTGTGTAGGATCAATAAATCTACATTTTGATATACATTAGGATCTTGCTTTTTCCATTAATTAACAATTTAAACTGAAGATTCTGATACAGGACTTCTACCCAAATATAGCAATATTTGACCAATCTCTAGATTATAGAAATGACATTCACTATGATTAAACTAACAGGTTTATAAAATAAAAAATATTCTTAATTGGGGGTACAAAATTGCCCCAAAAGTCCTTTTGTATACTTTGTTTATTTTCATAAGTGTACATGTGTTTGTGTGTGTGTGTGTGTGTGTGTGTGTGTGTGTGTAGTCAAACACATTATTTTCATGTATAGTCAAACACATGCACAAGGAAAAGTAACAGAGCTAATTCATTCTGGGGAGTTAACTTAAAAACATATTTATTTTTCTAGGTATAACAATATGGAAGTTCATAATGTTTCTATTTTAATCGCTCTTTCATTGAAATTCTTTTTCAGAAATATTCTCATCGTCTCTGAAGGCAGCAGGGAAACAACTGTGTGATAAATCCATGGACACAGACAATAGTGTGGTGAAGGCCTGGACAGGGTGGGAACTGGGTGAAGGGGAGCAATGGGGAAAAAAAGGAGGAGGTCTGTAATACTCTCAACACTAAAGATAAAATAAAATAATGAAAATCTAGGCTGCATTTCTAATCACTTCAGAGAGTCCACTTTTCCCTTATATTCTGTTAAAAATAGTTTCTTCATCTACAAAGAGAAAAAGCAAACTACATGGAGGTCCTTACTGGTTTTTACCCTTTATGTACTTACCACCTATAACCAATGTTGTTTCTGCCTGCAAACTACTAAGTGACAGCAAGAATAAGACTCCCTCTGAAATGTTATTAAGCTTTAAAAAGCACACCAAATAACTTCAGTGACAACTCCCAAGCCATATTAAAGGGACAGGCCTGAAAGTTTCTATTAAACCTTTCTGTATGCATTAACATGTCTAGAAAAGTCTGCATTCTTTTGGATGGAAAGTAGGGAGATGACTGGCTAAGGAATTTAGGAAGCAACTAGTAGCAGTGTCTACTTAATCTCAATCTAGAATAAAAGAGACTTTAGATAATGGATGTTGACTGTTCCCATCTCACTGGCAAAATGATTGCTTTCTTAAGCCAGGAGCTGCAAATTTGGAATCATAAAATCTCCATATTTCCAAATAGTTTTCACCACGCTTGGAACTTAATTATATCCTCACTTCCCACGATCTGACTCTCGATTCCAATAATTACAGGCTGTTGTTGTTCCTTGTGATTAAGCCCCTGCTAGTCAGGAAACACTGACATTTTAGGCTTTATACGAGCTACATTTCCCACTGTATCTCTAAAGGGACATACGCTTTTCTTCAGAACTCTTGAGTCCTTGGTTAAGGTGGGTGGACCTCTGGAAAAATGCTCTGTTCTCAGTTTATGAAAAAACATGTTTTGAGTCAGAACAAATACGATGGTGCACTCACCAAGGAGACACTATAGTTATGGGACAGTCACTGCTCTTCCTCAGGAGACCCACGATATCCACATTAACTGAATGAGTGCCTGTCAATTATTTGTTTTTAAAGTGCTACACTGTGAAACAATGATGTCTGAAGTGTGGAAAGCTAGCTGCAAAAATACCAGTAATAACAATAACAGTAATAATAACCAGGAGTTGAATATTTACTAAGGGTTTTACTGGAATTATTTCATTTCAATCTCCTGACAGTCTTATGAGGAGAGTCTTATTATTGTTGTTTTATTCTCATTTTTCCTTCTGCTGAGGACATTGAAACCAAAAAGACATCAACTAATTTGCCAAAGTCAAACAGCTAAATGAGAGAGGTTAGAGGTGAAAACCAGGCAGTCTGGCTGACGAAGGGCTTTACTGAGCCACCAAGCTCTATGGATTTATTTTGTTTGCTAAGAAGGAAAACGCACTGAAGATCATGACTTGCTCATGTTATTCAGCACCTGTCACAGAACTCTGAATCTGGAAACTTGATAAAGATTAGTTGGATTGAGTCAAAAAGCATTCAAGATTGTTCGGTCTATGAACTCTAAACTGAGAAAGCTGACTAAACCAACAACACTTTAAATAAAAAATAAGTTCCACTAGGATTTTTATGCCCTTCAAAGGAACCAGTTATGGTACTAAATCCTGATGTCTAATAAGCACTTTTCAGCAAGGTACAGTGTTTATCTATTCCTTTTATAGAAAGTAGTAACTATATTTGCATTAAATGAGCTTGTAAAAAGGATTGTGAGTGGCTTTCAATGCTTCTAAATCTCATTAATGTGTCTGCATACATTTTATCTTGTCTCTCCATAATTTAACAGACCATTTTAGATAATCTGGGTATAAATTGTCCACCCCATTATCAAAAGAAAAGAATATAAACATTTATCTGTTAGGAGATAATAGGGTGTTATTTTCTTAAACAAGATTGACAGTTCTACCAGATAATTATTTCATGAAGAAAGAACACCAAAAACTATTCCAAAATTAAATTATTTCTAATAGATTCCTCCTAATATTAAGTATTAATATTAATTTAATTTTGATGGTGCTCTTATCATGGTGTGGACTTTGCATACAATTTATCTGTTAGGACTGGAAGTTCGATAGGCTTCTCTGGGAGCGTAATTGAGGGAGATGTATGGCTATAACAACCTCAATGTTTTTTGTCCCGATTGAAAGTACTCCTGTCCATGTGTTATATGACATAGAATGTTATAACTTTTATCATAAATTCACCTGTGCATTTAAGCAGACGCTAGCATATTACTTAAGGGGAAAACTAACCCTATTCTTTTGACCTCTGCCTAGGCATGGTCTTCTATTCAGCACAGGCCTTGCTCACCTCCAGCTTTCATGAACAACTCCAGTCAGTCATCACATCTTATTCAAGACTCAGTCAAGAGAAACTGCCTTTAAAGTGAACGTCTTAAAAACATTTTACCTTTTACTTTTTCAGATCAGCACAAGGGTAAGACGGGCATTCTCTCCAGGATTACTTACGTTAATTTCACTTTGATGTTATAGCACTAGCTCAGACTGGAGGTCAGAATCAGAGCCTTTCCCAGTGTGGCTCAGATGGTTTGACATTATCCCAAGTACTGAAAGGTTGCCTGTCCGATTCCAGGTCAGGACACATGCCCAGGTTGTGGGCTTGGTCCCCAGTGGGGGCCTTGCAGGAGGCAGCCAGTCAATGATTCTCTCTCATCATTGATGTTTCTATCTCTCCCTCTCCCTTCCTCACTGAAATCAATAAAAATATTTTAAAAAAATAAAATAATTTTTGAACAACCGCTTTGTTTATATCTTACAGACACTGTGGACTTTAAGCCTGTACAGGTTTCTCCCTTTTTGACTGCCTGTGAGAATGTGGAAGCCTGAGTTTTGGCACATACGGGTCATTATGGCATGATTTTGAAGCATTACTACGGACTTCATTTTAAACAGCCATAAGATTTTTAAAATTTCTAGCTTTAATTTTTTGCAATATTGTATGTCATGCACTGGTTTAAAGTGACATTTGTCCTGAATATGTACATAGGATATAAGTAAAGTCAAGTGCCATCATGACCTTATTTACAATCTGCCTAATGATCTGACCACAAGTTTCATCAGTTTAAGCTCTCTAACCTCAATTCCTGCAATAGCTGTGCATTCTTTCTGAGGACTCTCAATACATTTTCCATGATGCTTTCTGAAATGACTACCAAAAGGTAAAAAGATTCATGATCACAGGCCCCCTGTAAACTGCTGAGCTTCACTGTCATTTGGTAGATGTTAATTCTGAGGGAGAAGGCTAGAGAAGGAGAGTCGGTCATTAGCAGGCTGAAAAGAGATTTCTGAGACAACTTGGTGAGCGAAGTACATTATGCTCAGACTGAAAACTACATATCCTGCAGACAAATTCAGAGAGAAGCACCATATAGTGTACAGATGATGCAATGTAGAATAGTGCACCTGAATCCTATATAATTTTGTTAACCAGTGTCACGCCAAAAAATTCAATATGAGAGAGAAAAGAAGAAGAGAAAGAGCCTCGGCTGGGTGGCTCAGCTGATCGAAGTGTTGTACAACAAAAGGTTGTAGGTTCGGTCCGTGGTCAGGATACATACCTAGGTTGCAGGTTCAATCCCCCGTCAGGGCACATCCAGGAGGCAACTAAATGATGTATCACATCAATGTTTTATTCTCTCTCTCTCTCTTTCTTTCTCCTTCTCCTTCTCTTTCTCCTTCTCCTTCTCCTTCTCCTTCTCCTTCTCCTTCTCCTTCTCCTTCTCCTTCTCCTTCTCCTTCTCCTTCTCCTTCTCCTTCTCCTTCTCCTTCTCCTCCTCCTTCTTCTTCTTCTCCTTCTTCTTCTTCTTCTTCTTCTTCTTCTTCTTCTTCTTCTTCTTCTTCTTCTTCTTCTTCTTCTTCTTCTTCTTCTTCCCTCCCTCCCTCCTCTCTCTAACCATATCCTCGAGTGAGGAATAAGGAAACAAAGACAAGAAATAGAAGCAAAAGTCCTCAGAACATGGGTACCATTACTCACCAGTACTCACACACAAGCCTGATGAAATGATGACACAGTATTCAGATCACCTTTGGTTTAGCAATCACACACTTTCTCAAGATAGAACTATCAGTATTGTCATTTTTTTAAAAAATTTCTTTATTGATTAAGGTGTCACATATTTGTCCTCATCCCCCCATTCCCATCCCACACCCCTCCCCACGGATGCCCCAACTCCCTGTTGAACTTAACCATTGGTTAGGCTCATATGCATGCACACAAGTCCTTTGGTTGATCTCTCCCCCCTTCCCCCACCCTCCCCTATCCTCCCTCTGAGGCCCGATAGTCCAATCGATGCCTCCTTGTTTCTGGTTCTGTTCTTGTTCATCAGTCTATGTTGTTCATCATTTCCCCTAGATGAGCGAGATCATGTGTCACTAGAGATATACTTATATGAACTGAATGTGAGATGAGCAATAATAGTTATGCTGACAGTCAAATGAATCAGTCTGTAGTGAGTTTCTTTCTGGACCAACAGTTCTTTTGAGACCCAATATCAATGTCCACCAGTTCCTTATGTGTACATGTCGGCATTGACCCCTCTGCTCTGGATGGTGGACAAATGGTGGTAATGCAGGTTCGATTCCCTCTGGTTGGGTCTCGGCCGGACCCAGGGGCACGGCTTCATCCGGACCCAGGCGCACGTGGCCTCACCCGGACCCAGGGGGTGTGTGGCCTCACCCGGACCCAGGTGCGCGCGGCTTCCCCCAGACCCGGGACCCAGCGTCACCCGGATCCAGGGGCACATGGCCTCACCAGGACCCGGGATCCAGCTTCACCCGGACCCAGGGGCGCATGGCCTCACCTGGACCCAGGGGCGCGTGGCCTCACCCAGACCCAGGGGCACGTGGCCTCACCCGGACCCGGGATCTAGCTTCCCCCGGACCCAGGGGCGCGTGGCCTCATCCGGACCCAGGGGCGCGTTGCCTCTCCCAGACCCAGGGGCGCGTGGCCTCACCCAGACCTAGGAGTGTGCGGCCTCACCCGGACCCGGGACCCAGCCTCACCCGGATCCAGGGGCATATGGCCTCACCCGGACCCGGGATCCAGCTTCACCTGGACCCAGGGGCGCGTGGCCTTACCCGAACCCGGGGGCGCGTGGCCTCACCCGGGCCCGGGACCCAGCCTCACCCGGATCCAGGGGCACACGGCATCACCTGGACCCGGGATCTAGCTTCCCCCGGACCCAGGGGCACGTGGCCTCACCCGGACCCAGGGGCGCGTGGCCTCTCCCAGTCTCAGGGTCGCGTGGCCTCACCCAGGTCCAGGGGCCCACGGCCTCACCCGGACCGGGACCCAGCCTCACCTGGATCCAGGGGCACACGGCCTCACCCGGACCCAGGATCTAGCTTCCCCCGGACCCAGGGGCGCGTGGCCTCTCCCAGACCCAGGGTCGCGTGGCCTTACCCAGATCCAGGGGCCCATGGCCTCACCCGGACCCGGGACCCAGCCTCACCCGGATCCAGGGGCACCCGGCCTCGCCCAGACCCAGGATTCAGCTTCACCCGGACCCAGGGGCGCGTGGCCTTACCCGGACCCAGGGGCGCGTGGCCTCACCCGGGCCCGGGACCCAGCATCACCCGGATTCAGGGGCACACAGCCTCACCCGGACCCGGGATCTAGCTTCCCCCGGACCCAGGGGCGCGTGGCCTCACCCGGACCCAGGGGTGCGTGGCCTCTCCCAGACCCAGGGTCATGTGGCTTCACCCGGATCCAGGGGCGCATGGCCTCACCTGGACCCAGGACCCAGCCTCACCTGGATCCAGGGGCACACGGCCTCACCCGGACCCGGGATCCAGCTTTACCCGGACCCAGGGGCGCGTGGCCTCACCCAGGCCTGGGACCCAGCCTCACCTGGATCCAGGGGCACAGGGCCTCACCCGGACCCGGGATCTAGCTTCCCCTGGACCCAGGGGCGTGTGGCCTCACCTGGACCCAGGGGCGTGTAGCCTCACCTAGATCCAGGGGCCCACGGCCCCACCCGGACCCGGGACCCAGCCTCACCCGGATCCAGGGGCACACGGCCTCACCCGGACCCGGGACCCAGCCTCACCCGGATCCAGGGGCACACGGCCTCACCCAGACCCGGGATCTAGCTTCCCCTGGACCCAGGGGCGCGTGGCCTCTCCCAGACCCAGAGTCATGTGGCCTCACCCGGGTCCAGGGGCGCACGGCCCCACCCGGACCCAGGTACCAGCCTCACCCGAACCTAGGGGCGCATAGCCTCACCCGGACCCAGGGGGGGCGGCCCCACCCGTACCCGGGACCCAGCCTCACCCTGACCCAGTTCCCAGCCTCACCCGGACCCAGGGGCGCGCGGCTTCACCCGGATCCGGGACCCAGCGGGGTTTCGTCTTCTTAATCCCAATTCCTGTTGGTCAATTCCATCTCAGCAATTCCTTCGTCCATTTTCTCAGAGCTCCAGGGCAGCCGCCACAGAACTCGTTGGGCGGCGGGCTCGGCGAAGCTCCGGTGTGCCCGGTGCACGGCGGCGGGCTGGTCTGGGGTGGCTGCGTCGGCCCTTGGGTCTGCAGAGGTGGCCGGTCGCCGAGCGTGCGCACCTGGCCGCTTCCGGGGCGTTGAGATTCTTGAAGGACTCGGAGGTCAGCAAGCGCGGAGTCTCCCACCCCATGTCTCCCAGTGGCTCGTCTGTCCGTGCTCGGCAGCAAGTGGAGCCTTCCCCTCAGCCGGAGACCTCCGGGGGAACTGCGCCGAGCACGTTCCAGGCCGCCATTGTGTCGCCTGAGCCGTAGTTCTTATAGTGTGATCTTTGGGTCACTGGCATCAGCATCATCCCGCGTACCCCTCTCTTTTATTCTAGTTGTAGAGCATCTGCTCAGCCAGCCCTCCGGTGGTTCTGGATGGTGTCTGCTCTGCTCTCCCATCGTAGACTCAAAATTGTTGTGGTAGGCAACAATCAGGCTTCCGCCCTATGCCTCCATCTTGGTCCTTCTTTGTATAGTTAAGTCTTGATTGTTGTTGGTGTCGCTGGGAGGAATTGTCCTCCAGGCCAATTGGCCGTGCGGACCCTCTGTGTCTATAAAGGAAGAGTTGCTGTGCAGGAGACACGTTTATGGGCCGGGTCTTGGTGCAGCAAGGCTTTGGCGCTCACTGAGTCTGCCTCTTGAATGTGTCCCTTATGCGAGTGGTTGAAATCTGGTGTCATCTCACACCGACCACTAGATGCCCTCGTTTCTGGGTCTCCAATGGAGTGTAGGTCAGCTACTGCCTGAGGCCACTCAGCAGGAATTACAGCAAAAACTGCAGTTTCCTCCTTCTGTCTGAGCGGCCCTGGAGCAGTCTGACTAGAACCGCAGTTTATCTGGTCAAGCTGCCATAGGGCAGGCCACCCACATGCAAAAGCCGTTGCTTGGGGCCCAGGTGGGCCTGCAAAACGTGCGGGGCGGGTCTGAAAAACGTGTGGGGCGGGTCCCAGGGCGGGGCGGGTCTCAGGGCGGGGCGGGGCCTCAGGGCGCCACCAGGCCATGGTGTGGCGAACTGCACTGGCTGCAAGTCTGCTTTTTCTGCTTTCCACGTTTCTAAGCCCCCTCGTTCCGCACTCCAGCGCAGCAAACACTGATTGCTGGGCGCACCTCCGCAAGGAAGTCCCTCCCACTCTCCGACACGAAGGCCGAGAGTCCAGCCTCTCCCCGCAGGCGTTTGGGTCTCCCGCGCGTCCCCAGAAGTTGGATTTCAGGGTGATGGGGAGCTAATCTCCCCTAGGGTTGGAACAAAAGCCGCACGTCCCTTCCCCCGCCACCAGCCCGACCCACGCTTCTCCGCACCTTATCTCCTCCAAGTTCGATCTTTTCTCTTCCCTCTTAGCTGCAAATCCACCATTCAGCCAGGTCTCCTGTGGTTCTGGGTGGCAGACGCTCTGTCCTCCAGTTGTATCCTTGAAATTGCTGTGTGCGGCGAAGTTCCTTTGTTTAACTTTGCTGCCTTCTTGGTTCTCCTCTCTCAAAATGGCTAAAGGACTTGAGTGTAAGACAAGAAGTCCTAAAAATCCTCTGAGTCGGTGTTGGCGGTCTCCGGGGCCCCGAGGATCTCAGTGGGTAGGTAGGCCAGGTCGATGACGCGGATGGGCCCGTCCTGCAGAAAGATGGTCTCTTCCTTCACCGAGAGCCGCTGCGCCGAGTCCGCGGCCGCCACCACAGCAGCTGCCGCGGCCGCCCACGAGCTCATGGCCCCGGCTGAGGTGCTGACTGAGAGGAGCAGCTGCCCGGCCTGGGGAGACGCGAGCAGGAGTCGCCGCGCTCACCAGTCCATCTTTTAGTTGTTTTTCCAAAACTGCCATGCGAGGCAGCAGATCAGCCGTTCACCTCCGCCGCCATCTTGGCTCCTCCCTCAGTATTGTCATTTTTAAAACCAATAACCATCCACAGAAATCAAATATTCAAAATTTATCTGCCATGTTAAGATTTGTGATCATTGGAGTGGGGAGTGAGTCACAAGAAGAGATACCTACAAGGGCCAGCAAGGTGATGAAATAAATAACTTAGTAGACTTTGTCTGGGGTTCAATGGAAAGTGTGTAGGCACAATTTATCGTAGGATGACCGGTGCCATCTTGCAATAAAGCCCTAGCATGTCTGATCATATACATTTCAAGAAATATGCCTATTTTAAAAAGTTATCAAATAACTTTAAAAGCATTCTAAAAATTAAAGTGCTATGCAGGTCAAAGAAAACAGCCTACCAGTTTGTGATTTTTAGTTTAAAATGTATATAAATATCGCAAAAGACAGTTGTGTTTTTAAAATAAAACCTGGAACATTTTGAAAATGGCACTTGGATTAAAATTATACAACAAATGATGTAGAGCTTAAAATGTTTGTATTTGTATAGCCATACATACATTCAGTAATTCATTAGGTAATATAAATCTATGCAATTTTGGAGGAAAGTCTGAAAATCAACTACTCCAGAGAATATTGAAAAATTATGTGAAAATTATGATGATGTAAGTGTAAATGTCAAAAAAGGCAATTAACTTCATTTGGCCCATTTTGAAGAGCAGCTTATGAACCTTAGATAATGATTAAAGTAAATATTGATGTTGATTGAAGCCTGGATGTCTCACTCAATGAAAGGAAAAATAGAATTGGTTAGGGGCAGGCCACATTGTTTGGATTGTCATTTTGGGAAATAGGTTACTCAATACCATATGACTAGGAAATCTATACCCAACCCACTAGATGATTTCTACATCCAGATTTTTAGATTCCACTTTACCACACTGACCCCGTCTCCAATCAGATCCCATATTGATTGTGTTACAGGATTCCAGGGCAAGAGGAATAGGGAAACTGAGACAGGAACGCTTTAAAAAGGCCCAAAAGTGTGGTCAATTTGCAGCCAACTTGTAACTAACAAGCCATTATCTTCCTCAGCCAAGAACACTTGAGAGCAAATGATAAAAAGAAGAAACCTTCCTAAGGAAAGAATAAATTAATTACGTAAGTAATAATAATAAAGAAGGTCCACTCTCACATCATTTGCATTTCTTAATAAATAACATCAACATGTAAGATGTAAGTACAAAATATCTTGCTTATTGTCACATGGAATATAGCAAGTTTAGGACATGAAAGGGGGAGGGGATAGGGGGGCGGGGGAAGAGAAAAGGGCAGTTTTACTCCCCAAGCAGAGAAGCCAGCACTCTCAAGGCTTGGCAAGATCAAGTTGCCAGAGGCTTCTCAGGAATTCTGGGAGGGCCACAGGAAGTAGAAAGGGACCTTGAGAATTAATCTGCACCAAAATAGTCAGCAAAGAAATTTTGAAACTTATAGAGAGGAGGGTATATGATGCCTTGGACCCCACCCAACCTGCTCTTCAGATTAGCTGAGAGTCTGTCTGCACTACATAGCAGATGGACTAGTATATAGGTTTGCTTGTTTTGCTTTTTCAATAAAGGTGCACGCTTTAATTGCTTTAATAAATTGGCTTTTCACATTGCAGTCAAGGCCTCTCATATAAATTTATTTATGTGAGAAGTCAAGGATTGAGGTTGGGAACAGCCCTCTTGCACTGACTCAGTGGGCTGGCTATCCCTCAGTCCCCTCAGCCCCGCCTCATCCAGCCTCAGTCCCCCAGTCCCCTCAGCCCTGCTGGGGGCCACAGGTGCCACGTGCCTCATCCAGTCTCAGTCCCCCACTCCCTTCAGCCCTGCCTCATCCAGCCAGAGTCTCCCAGTCCCTTCAGCCCTGCCTCATCCAGTTGGAGTCCCCGAGTCCCCTGAGCCCCACTGGGGTGAGAGAGGAGCAGGTGCCACGTGCCTCATCCAGCCAGAGTCCCCCAGTCCCCTCAGCCCCACAGGGGAGGGCAGTTGGGGGCGATCAGGCCAGCAGGGGAGGGCAGTTGGAGGCAATTGTGCCGGCAGGGGAGGGGAGTTGGGGAGGATCATGCTGGCAGGGGAGCAGTTAGGCTTCAATCACTTCGTCAGGGGAGCGGTTAGGGGGCGATCAGGCTGGCAGGCAGAGTGGTTAGGAGCCAGCAGTCCCGGATTGTGAGAAGGATGTCTGACTGCCGGTTTAGGCCCAATCCTGCAGGCATTCCGACATCCCCTGAGGGGTTCCATATTGGAGGACATCCCCCCATGCAGGAATTTTGTGCACTGGGCCTCTAGTAGTAGGAATAATAATCAAACTCTTTACTCAGACCCAATGTGACGTAAAACTCCATTAATAATAAAATACACTCACTCGTCTCCACCAGCACACTTTGCAAGCAACATTAATGACTAATTATAGATGAGAGATAACGCTTAGCCTGGGAAGCATTGGTATTTCTAAGCAGCATCTATACAGACACAATTCTGATGCTTCCTGTCCTGACCACTCCCATTTGCTGGAGCCCCTGCGTGGACTGCCCGCTGTGCCCATTGCCTCCCCTGGCCCGGTCACCAGAAGCCCTTCCCCAAATACTTCAGTTGTGGGTGGTCTTCCTCCTTCTTCAATTCTTACTGAGAGTTAAAATTTTGTCCGAAAAACAGCAGTTCATAATCTACCAGTTAAAATCATTAATTGCTTCACATTTATTATGTGTAATTGATATATAGTCTCAATATAACCATTTATGAAAAAAATCTAAACATCCTACCTAATAAAAAAGCAATATGCAAATTGACCACACCTTTGCTACGCCAAGCCACGCCCACCAGCCAATCAGGGTGAGTATGCAAATTAACCCAACCAAGATGGCAATCGAAGGGAGCTGGGGGTTGCTTCCGCCTAGTGCTTTAGGGTTTAGACTTGGGAATGGGCTGAGCCTGCGATCAGAAGTGCGGGTGGGGAACTCCTTCCTAAGCCTAAACCCTGGGATCCCTCCCCAGTGCACGAATTTCATGCACTGGGCCCCTAGTCTATCTACACTAATAAAAGAGAAAGATGCAAATTGGCCGTACCTTCGTGACGCCCACCAGCCAATCAGGAGTGAGTATGCAAATTAACCAAACAAAGATGGTGGGTTAGTTTGCATATGCCGGCGCTGAGCAGCTGGGGGTGGGGCGGGATGCTTGCGTCGTTGTCATGGTGATGTTGCAGGCGTTCCGCACCACCCCAGAAGCTCCGGGCCTCTGGGCAGCGTAGGAAGGCAGAAAGGCGGCTCCAGACCAGAGCAAAGGCAGAAAGGTGGATCCAGCGGGGAGAGAAGGAGGTGCCGGCAGCCAGGGGAAGGAAGGCCCATTCTTGCACGAATGTTTGTGCATCAGGCCTCTAGTATATATAAAAAGCCAGTGACCAGAATGCTGTAACAACCAGAACAACCAGTTGCTATGACACCCACTGCAGCCAGCGAACAGCTTGATCTGGGGGTGGGGTCAGCCAGCCAATGTTCCGCAGCACCTCCCCTCGGCCAGCCCCGCCCCTGATCACCCCTTCTACCCCAATAGGGGGCGGGGCCAGCCAGCTGACCTCCTGAAGCCCCTCCCCCTGCCTGGCCCCACCCCAGATCAGCCCCCCACCCCAATCAGGGGGTCCAGCCAGCCAGCCTCCAGCCAGCCCCTACCACCTGATTGGTCCACAGCCCCTCCCCTAGCCAGCTCCCCCTGATCAGCAGCCCCCACACCAATCAGGGATGGACTGGCTGGCCAACTTCCCACAGCCCCTCCCCCAGCTGCTGACCCCCAATCAGCCTCCCCCACCCCAAATGGGGATGGGACCCACTTGCCAATCACCTGTGGCCCCTCCTCCAGCAGACTTGGCCCTGAACGGGCCCCGATGGAATGGGCTGGCCGGCCAACCTCCCTCTGTCTCCTCCTCTCGACAGGTCTGGCCCCAATCCACCCCAATTGGGGCTGGGCTGGCTAGACCCTACCTGTGCATGAATTTGTGCACTGGGCCTCTAGTTCATTACAAAAGGACTAAAAACTCAGCTCAGTACGACCAAAAGGCATTGATGATGCAAGTTATCATTTACTATCACCAATAATTTGGGTTAATTTTTATGAGGAATTCAGTAATCATTTAAATGATATAGAGCAATGAGTTATGTGCAATCTAGAGCAGCAATTTGCAGCTTTTTCATCTCATAGCACACATAAACTCATTACTAACATTCCACAGCACACCAAAAAAGATATTCCTTTTTTTTTTGCCAATCTGCAAAAAAAAAGGGTATAATTTTGACACATTCACGCCGGGTGGCTATTATTGTGTTGGCTGTTGTCATTTTTTAATTTGACAACCTAAGGGAAAAGAAGCCAGTGCCCCTCCCTTACTAAACAGTCAGGTGCTCATGTTTCAACAATTCTTGCAGCACAGCCATTGAAAATCGCTGAATTAGAGCCACTTGCCAATTTGAATAGATGAACATATGAGGCGCACAAGAACTTCTTTTTGAATTTAAGTTAATTAAAAGGCAGGCAGTGATTCCTTCATTGTTTTCAACTAATATATTTATTCAATTTCTGCCAGTAAAGTTATCCCTTTCCCCAGTATTCTAGTTAAAATTCCATTTTAGTACTTAATCCTTTTTTAAAAAAATATATTTTTATTGATTTCAGAGAGGAAGGGAGAGGTAGAGAGATAAAAACATCAACGATGAGAAAGAATACTTGATCAGCTGCCTCTCGCATGCCCCCACTGGGGACTAAGCCTGCAATCCAGGCATGTGCCCAGACCAGGAATCCAACCGTGATCTCCTGGTTCATAGGTCAAAGTCAACCACTGAGCCATGTCAGCCGGGCATTAGCACTTAATCCTTTAAGGTGCCACCGACTGAGAACATGACTCTAAAAGGGGCGCAGGGGCAGTTTGAGCGGGAGGAGTGTCGCAGGGCTGTGTGTGGTGAGCTGATATCACCCACTTTTCATCGGGTGCCACCTGACTTCCAAAAGGCCTGAGAAAGGCTAACACTTATTTGGAAACACAAGTTCTGATATTTTACAAAAGACGGTCACATAGCCTCACTGCAGTATTTTCACACCTATCCAGACGCATTCCTACCACTCCCTCTTAACGAGACAAGCACCACAAATCCATTCAATGCATTCCTCTTCCTTTTTTGTTTTGCATATGGATTTATGGAAGAAGCATTTTTTGGTACTTCACATGACTGCATCTTAAATGTTTTTTGTTTTTTTTAGGGGGGGGGGGAGGAGATAATGCGATGAAGTGAATCGACTTTTTATTTGCTTGCTTTCATTTAAGCCAAAATAGAAACACCACTTGGGAAAATCAGAGTACAATCTCTGTTAAAATATTGTGCCCATCAGCAGATGAGTGGGTAAAAAGCTGTGGTGCATTTACACAATGCAGTGGTAAAAAGAAGGATCTCTCAACCTTTGAGACAGCATGGAGGGACCTGGAGAGTATTACGCTAAGTGAAATAAACCAGTTGGAGAAAGACAAGTATCACATGATCTCACTTACATGTGGGAATCTAATGAATAAAAATAAACTGACAAACCAAATAGATCCAGAGACATGGAAGCATGGAACAGATTGACAGATCTCAGAGGGAAAGGGGGGTGAGTGGATGGAAAGAGATTAACTGAAGAATTTATATGTATATATGCATAGCTCATGGACACAGACAATAGTGAGATAAAGGCCTGGTGGGGGCGGGAATGGGGTGGAGGGGGTCAATGGGGGAAAATGGGGGTCATCTCTAATACCTCCAACAATGAAGATAAATTAGAAAATATTGTTTACCACAGTTTTACTAATAAAACTACTTAAAAGAAAACCCTTTGAAAAAATCATAATGGATTTCAGTCATGGCTCAAAGACGTTCTTCCAGACATTCAGGGCTGTGTTTTTGTGAAAGAAATCCCGCAGCCCACGTGGCAGCCGGAGACTCCCTCTTTCCCGCGATCGGTCAGAGGAGAGCGTGATGGATGCGCTGCTCCTCTCACTCTGTCTCACCTGTGAAACTGACATAGTACATTTTTCTGAGTTCTCCAGCCTCCCAAACTCAATTATTAATAGACTACATTTCCGTGGCTGCTTCAAGCAATTCAGGCAGATAAGTTCCGTTAATTCTCTGCCATTTTCCAAATAATGATGTCTAGTCATTGACCAGCACTAATAAGACACAACACTCTACTTACATACTTCTTGAGTTTTTAAGGAATACAGATTCCTCAAAAAACGAGGGTATAAACTCTGAACACTCATTCTGGGAATCCAACAATGGTAGAGCTAGGAGGCTATAACACATCTTATCTAAGAGTGTGTGGCTTGATTTATAACTTTACACACTTAGATGTGCCCTTGGGAGTTTACGTGACTACTCTTGTCCCAAGCTCCCCCAATAGTGGGAAAGTCAGTCGGTCCTATTTAGAAGTTCATCTTTCATGTTCAGATAGCAGCCTGCGTCCACCACTTCCCTGGCCTTCTCATGCACGATTCTGTTTCTTATTAGAAAAGAAATTTAAAATCCCAAAGTCAGCTTCACAAGTTTTCGTCATCGTCTGCTATGATTGACAGGAAAGGGCTCATCTTGTTACCCCAGAGAGCAAGTGCATACGACACAGCTTGTCGGTCAGCTGCTCAGAGGACTCGCATTCTCAGTTCCAGGCGTCGGGAGAAATGGACAGCACCTCCCACCCTCAACTTCAGTGTTAATACCCGGAGAGCTGGGGAAACAGACTGGGACTTAGGTTTGTGGATCCGAGGCCGAAGATTTTAAACTTTGGATTTCAACATGGTGACTTTTCTTATGTTGGGTCCCGAAGAAAGGAGAGAATGAGCAAAACTGTGGTCTAATTTCCAAGCGGACTCATGGCCAGCTCCAGATAGACGTTGGGAAGAATGGTCAGTTTTTACAAAGCATGCTTGCAATATTTACTGCTAAATAATAGCATTGCCATCCAGAGTGGGACCACCTCTTTCAAACACTTATTGCCTGAGGCTTGTGGTCAGGGCTTACGATTTCCTAGGCAGGTGATGCCACGTCCATTTATACGCCACCTGCCATCCAGTCAGAGGCTGCCGCTGGGAGCCTGCCTCTCGTTCAGAGACCACGGTGACAGTGCGGTCGGAGCTTAGTGGTTCGCCTAAAGGTTGCATCTCATTTGCTATTTAAATGTTCTGAGCTTCATTTTCATGATCATGGCAACTAAAAGGAGAGCCACACTCTTCACCAATGGAGCTGTGTTCAAAACCTTCACCCACTTTTTACAAAGAAAACCAAGCTGTGACAAGGATCATTGCTGCGTTATGTCCTGGGAATCACTTAGTTTCAGCAGCCACAAGTTACTATACGAATCTGGGTATTTTCTTTTTCTCTCTTCATGCCCAGTATTGCTTGTTTTGATAATTTGTTGGTCTCTGAACCTAGGAGGAAAGGGCCTATTTATAGTGTCAGAAACAATAATCATTAGCTATCTCATCAGCTTATCCAGTTTTCAAGATGAAGGTAATTTATGGATAGAATGATTGGAATTATTGTATTGCCATCTTCAGGGTAAGAGAGAAGAGAATTTTCCACCAAAATGTAGAAATTGGGGTAGTGGGAGGCAGGGGCTTTCAGCAAAGCTAAAATGATCAAGCAATAACCTTTCCCAAAGGGGTGTGTTTTTCTGTATTTTTAACATCCTCACCCATTTTTCATTGATGAGAGAGCGAGAGAGAGAAAGGGAAGGGGTGGGGGAGAGAGAGAGGTAGAGATTGATTAGTTGCCTTCTGTACAAGTCCGGACTGGGGATCAAACCAGAAACCTGGGTGTGTGCCCTCCGGGGAATCGAACCTGCTGCTGCAACCATTTGGTGCACAGGATGATGCTTGACCCACTGAGCCACCGGCCAGGGCTACAGAGGTCTTTAAAAACCCTGTCTTATTGTGTGTACCTATGTTTACCTAGTATTATCTAGTGGGTTATTTTTGTGTGTGTATGTATGTCAATAATTGTTTGTTTTTGTAAATGTCTTGAAATGCATGATTCAATTTTTAAAAATGACATTGTCTAAGGACTGATGAACAAGAAGAAAGAAAATGAATGACTTCTATAATACAGTACTATCCCAAGCTTCCTTATCTCCTACCCATAAGGTGGGGTACCAGCTCAATTTTCAAGATAATGTTCACAAAGGAGGTGACTGTGACCTAGTGGTATGACAATAGGAAACACTGAGCAGAAACGTTAGCAACTGTCGCTGCTAATTCCTCCCTGCGAAGTGAAATAAGGAGTGACTGCTATGATCTAATTCTTCCAAAACAAAATGTGGACTATCATGTTAAATAGAGTTGCCATTAGGCTACAAAAAGAATAATCTTTTCCTTTTAAATCTAATAGATCAATATTCCTGATATGTGAACTACCCATGCTTTGCCTGAGAACAGAATTTAAAGTTAGAATTAGATGGAAAATGAAGGATTCCTCAGAAGTTCTGTATTCCCACCTGGGAGCTGAGCTCTGCATTCCTGAGACTGTGGTTTCTGCTAGAACAGAGCTTTGATGACACCGTCTTATCCTCTAAAATACTGAGAGCCCTAAGAGCTTTCCTTATGTGAATTACATCCACTGATATTTATTCTCCAAGGAGGTACAGTAAGATGAATATTTAAAATATTTATATATTCATTCATTTAAAAGGAATAATAATATACCCATTGCAGTTAACATTTTTATATGAAAAATAACTATATTTTCCAAAACAAAAGGATTTTAGTGAGAATGTGGCATTGCACATTTAAACGACCAGACGGACGACCGGTCACCAGGAAGTGCATGGAGCACCTCTTGGTCCCTCTCCCGTGGCCCACAGGCTCCTATCACAGCAAGGCTGGTGGCAGGTGGGTGGGCGGGGCAGCGGGGGTTGTGGATGAGGCAAGGCAGGTGCAAATGAGGTTGTTAGCCTCTGGCCTGGGGCGGGCCAGAGGCCTAACAACCTTGCTGCTGCCTCAGCAGCTGCAGATCAGGCCCAGAGAGAGGCCCGGAGAGAGAGGCAGGGCCTGATCAGCAGCTTCTGTGGCTGCTGGTGAGGCCCAGAGAAAGAGAGAGGTGGGGTCTGATAAGCAGCTGCTGTGGAGGCTGAGGATCAGGCCCAGAGAAAAGCCAGGAGAGAGCTAGGCAGGGCCTGATTAGCAGCCACCATGGCTGCTGGCAAGGCCCAGAGAAAAAGAGAGGTGGGGCCTGATCAGAAGCTGCTGTGGAGGCTGTGGATCAGGCCCGGAGATAGGTCCGGAGAGAAAGGCAGCTTTCAGCGGGGTCATTTTGGATTTCCCAGAAGAGCCAATGGCTGCCTAGGAGGCAGAGCTTTTGATGCTGACTGGCATATAAACCAACCAATCAGAACCAAATCTGGGTGATGTGGGGAGCCAATGGCTGCCTAGGAGGCAGAGCTTTTGACACTGACTGGCATAGAAACCAAACAATCAGAACCTAATCTGGGTGAACTGTGAAGGCAGAACCTAAGGTGGGGGCTGAGGAGGGGTTTTAAGGGCAACAGCTGTTTGGTGTAAGGTGTAAGAAAGCAGTTCAATTTTTTAATAACTGGTTTGGCAGTATACTACATATGGCTGGCTATCAGTCCAGATATAGGAATTATGTGTTTTTGTCTGCAAAGAACATCTCCTCCTTCTGAAAAAGGCTCTCCTCCCCCATTTAAGCAATCCTATCCTATATAATCTATCTATACTAATAAAAGGGTAATATGCTAATTAGACTGGGTTGACTGGCCATCTTCTGGATGTCTGACTTCCTTCCAGACAAAGTCATGGTGGTGGGGGCTGAGGCAGAGGCAGTTAGGGGCGATCAGTCCAGCAAGGGAGGGCAGTTGGGGGTGAGATCAGGCCAGCAGGGGGTTCAGGGCAATCAGGCCAGCAGGGGAGGGCAGTTAAGGGCAATCAGGCAGGCAGGGGAGAGCAGTTAGGTGCAATCAGGCTGTCAAGGGAACAGTTAGGGGTGATCAGGTGATTAGGCAGGCAGAGGGATTAGGGGCAATCAGGCAGGCAGGCAGAGGTAGTTAGGGGTGATCAGGCAGGCAGGCAGAGAGGTTAGGGGTGATCAGGCAGGCAGGCAGAGGAATTAAGGGGCAATCAGGCAGGCAGGCAGAGGCAGTTAGGGACAATCAGGCAGGCAGGCAGGTGAGCAGTTAGGAGCCAGTGGTCCTAGATTGCAAGAGGGATGTCTGACTGCTGGTTTAGGCCTGATCCCTGTGGGTCCCTGATTGGAGAATGTGCAGTTTGGGCTGAGGAAACCTCTCCCCCCTCCCCCATGCACGAATTTTGTGCACCGGACCTCTAGTCTTTTAAATAAATGTCTGGTTTGATAGATGACAGTGAATTCTCATTTCTGCTTCTACATTCAAGCTGTTGTAATGTGGTGCTTTGGTTGAAGTATAGCAAGACATTTTGAATGAAGCTTATGCAGTATAGAAAGTATTTGAAGAAGATTATGAAGAGAATACGGTAATCTGGGAGGACTGGAATAGCACGCATGTGCTCTAAAAAGCTCTAAGCAATGTCATATCATGCCAGAAAACCGCTGGAAAATGTGGTTGTAAGAAAATGAAATTAGGGCTAGAGCACTTCTGAACCCAATCATACCAAAATGCTGGAGAGGACAGGTGGGGATCTAAGAAACATGAGCACAGTTGTACAAGTAAAACCGTTACAAATGCAGAAACACTGCCATAAATACAGCACTTTCTGTGGACAGAGACCTGGGGTTTGTTTTGGGTGCCAAGCCCACCCCAGCTCCCAGCCCCACTACGCCATGGCTGAGAACAAGAGAGAGGAAAAGACACGAGGACAGAAAAGAGAACACACAGCGTGGAGGGAAAACACACGACAGGCTGAGGGGCGGGAGAATTAAAGGGGACGCGTGTCCTCGCAGCTGGAGGGCCGCCCCTGGGCTTTGTGTCATGGAGGCAGAGGGTGATGGGAAGTGGAATGGAACGCGTGACCCTGGAGGTGGCCGGTGTCTCAGGGTCCCTGGGACACGTCTTGGGTATCCTGCCTGGCTCCCTTCAGCTGGGTACAGTTTCCCCACTCATCTAGTGCTTCCTGCTGGAATAAATTCAAATTTTCAAAACCAGCATTAAAATAGAACTGACTGTATTTTTGAGCCTTTTTAGATCACTGTGGAAACTTTTTGATTTTACACCAAAATTCAACAAGTGGCAGGTTCTTAAAGGTTACTTTTAATGTGGACTCTATAGAAACCCAAGTTAATGCACTTTCCTCTGTTTACTTTAAAATCCAATGAAGGCTGGCCCGTGTGGCTCAGTGGGTGAGCATCCACCCGTGAACCAAGAGGTTCCTGGTTGGATTCCTGGTCAGGGTAACATGCCCAAGTTGTGGGCTCTGTCCCCAGTAGGGGGCATGCAGGAGGCAGCCAACCGATGTTTCTCTCTCTCTATCCTCCCTTCCTCTCTCTCTAAAATAAATAAAAATATATATTTTTTAAAAATCCAATGAATAGATCACACTTCAGAATTTTTTACCCATGTAGTATTTTGTAACATCATCTTCATGTGGTTTGGAAAATATCAGTTCACTGAGTTATGCAGATCCTGCCAGTGGTGACGAATGTTATCATACAGTATAAAAACAATCACTTTTGTTAATATCGCCCTGCAACATCTCACCAGGAAAGTCATTAGCTGAGAACCATATGGTGGCAGGCTGCCAAGTTTCCCCAAATTCTCAATCTTTCATAAAATTTATTATTTTACTGCATCATTGGAGACTTTCTTAAGTGAAACTGGCATTTAAAAATTTAGTTATTTATTTTAAATATATTTTCATTATTTCTTTCAGAAAAGAAGGGAGAGGGAGAGGGAAATAGAAACATCAATGATGAAGAGAGAATCATTGATCAGCCACCTCCTGCATGCCCCACACTGGGGATCGATCCTGCAACCCAGGGCCTGTGCCCTGAATGGGAATCGAACTGCGATCTCCTGGTTCAACCACTGAGCATGCCAGCTGGACAAGGATTTTTTTTGTTTTTTAAACTGACAGTGTGTGTTGTGCTTCCCCTCCTGGGAGCACACCTGTGCCTTTCCTTTCCCCATTTTCTTCCCTGACCTACACACACCTCCTAAACTCTAAGGGTCCCCAGAAGACTTGCAACGAGGGAGCAATGGGCAGCGGCAGCTCATCCCAGGATAACCCCCGAACCTGTCCCCAAGGCGCCCTTTTCTCTGACTTCTCAGTGAGCTAGAGCAGCCCGGCCTAGGCTCTCCTGCTGCTTCTTCTGTCCGAAGCCCTTCTTTCATGTCACTGTCCCAGCTTTAACAAACATACTCTTAAAATAAAAATAAAATAAGAACGAAGGGAGAATCTGTGAAGTGATGAAAGGATGAAGCGCATGCCACTGCCTTAATTCAGGGTGAGGACACCCACCATTGCTTTTAGCACATCCGCGTGCTAATGTCAACATGGTGAAAACATCAGAATGTCTTAGTAGTTTTATGAAAATATTTCGACCTTTCAGACCCCCAGAAGGTGTCTCAGTTTGTAGAGCGTCATTGGAGGCCGATGGTCTCCTGCACCATCCTCCATCTGTGACCATGTAGGTGTGGGAAGAAGCTCTGAGGTCACAGCATTTCCTGAATAGCTTTAAACACCCACAGGAAATGCTTAGGGTGGTTCTAGGCAATTCTTTCCCATCCGCCGTCTTGGAAAGCAGAAAGGAAGATAACAGAACATTTTTTCTTTCAATTAAAATAGTTTCAGGAGTAAAAAAAAAATATGTAGGAAAAATGTTATCTGTGCATGTTTTTTGTTTGAACACTGAATTTTAATAGTCTGAAAAAGTATTTGATTACACTGATGAGTTATCTCTGTTTAAGTTGGCATTTCAGATTGTCAGCTGGCTTAAGGTCAAGAAAGAGGGTCCTGAATGGTGTTTTGAAATATCCTTTCTCATCCCCACCCCAAAACCATTGTTTGTCATGACGATGGACTTCCTGGAGACATCGTATTGAAGCTGGGAAAAGTAGGAGGAAGTGGCCCAGGAGGAAGAAAGACAGACCAGAAAGAAAACGTCAGAGTGATCTTCACTCTGTGAACTGATACTAATTAAAGTGCGACAGGAGACCATAGCCCTTCCTGAGCAATTCCAGCCACGCCCCACGCAGGGGGTGGGGGTGGGGGGGTGTTCCAGAGTGTTTTTAGGAATTCAGCAGGACTAGTATATGGTTGGGTCTCTAGATTTGCTGCCTCCACAAGGTGACCCAGGCGTGCTGGGTGTGGCATTTTCAAACAGAATTTTCCCATCAGACCCCAGGGTACCTAGTTTGGAGAGATGGGAACTTTCAATGTAGCCTATACTTACTTTTATCAAAACTTTAACTTTTGATATTTGTTTGATTCAAAATATTTGAGTCAATTATTTTCCTAATAAATTAAATATTATGGGTGTTATTGAATACCCCAATTCTACTCTCCCTTTTCTCGTCAGAGATAATCCTGAATTTGTTGTTTATTATTATTGTAAGCTTACTTTTTAAATTTTACAACTATTAAGTCCTGGATATAAATCACAGACATGGTTTCATTCACCTTCAGATTCACATTAAAACAAAACCTTGGGCTATCCCGTTTGGCACTCTGATGTCTCCCTGGTCTGAGAAGTCAGGAGGCCTGGCCGGTGACGTCTGCATTTCCATGCCAGGAGGCCATGAGACCCAGAGCTGGCAAGCGCCTGGTCTGCAAGGTGCATGAATGTCCACCAGCGACTGCAGGCCCAGTTCACTTGCATTTCCAATCAGAGTTCTACAGCCCTTTGTGCTCGTCACCCCAGTTCTCTGAACTTTAAGCCATTTAAAACAGTTTCCTCTTTATCTTCTGCTTCATTTTTATCTTACTTTAGTGTGTATTTCTACTTTGAAAATGATTCTTTTGTTGAAGATGATGGGAGCAAAATTTTCATTTCCCCTTCACGTTGTCACCAGTGACCAGTGGCCTAACTTCTCAAGCAGGGGCCTGTTTTCCCACATTTTTCCTGAACTAATGTGGTGAGTCATGTCCTTTTGCTCCCCTGCCCCACCGTTTTTATGGGACTGTTATTATATGGAGTTAGAAGAAGTCCATGCTTTCCTCTTTAGCTCTTAAAAGCTTCCTTTTAGTTTATTAAACTAAACCTTCAGGGATTATAATCTCAAATAATCTATACTTTGTTGGTCTGGCATATATTTTATCCCACCTTTGTCATCAAAAGTAATTCTGAAGCCAGGGATGGGTAATGAATACAGGGAAAGACCCACAGTGTCCAGCTTCAAGGCCTGATGGGAGAAAGTGAACTCTAGTAATCCTATATAATAAAGAGGTAATATGCAAATTGACCATCACTCCAACACACAAGATGGCCACCCCCATGTGGACCCAAGATGGCTGCCACAAGATGGCCAGCAGGGGAGGGCAGTTAGGGGGGACCAGGCCAGCAGGGGAGGGCATTTAGGGGCAATAAGGCCAGCAGGGGAGCAGTTAGGCATCGATCAGGCTGGCAGGGAGTGGTTAGGGGTTGATCAGGCTGGCAGGCAGAAGCGGTTAGGGGCAATCAGGTAGGCAGGCAGGCAAGCGGTTGGGAGCCAGCAGTCCTGGATTGTGAGAGGGATGTCCCAGATTGAAGAGGGTACAGGCTGGGCTGAGGGACACCCCCCCCCCGCCCCGCCCCCCGCATGAATTTCATGCACTGGGCCTCTAGTAGAGAATAATTAACTAATTAATGAATGTCTGGGAAAGTATGAGTCTCTGAATTTATGATAATGCTAGATTATATGTTATACCATTTATTGATTACCGCCAGGACAGACAAATAGCATGTTGGGGAAAGGACCCACATGGTCTCCTAACAGCACCTGTGACATACTTCCTTCCTGGAACAGTGGGCTATCTTGGGCCGCTGTGTCTATTTGGCAGCAAACAAAGAGATGACTCAGCTGATTTTCTCTCATAGAAAGTTGCCCATGTTCATTCAAGCTTCTGGACGGCTGGAGCATCTCAAGTCCTCCCAGCTTCACTCCGGGAGGGGAACTGGAACCAGGCCTTGAAGTGCAAATTGCTGACTGATGTTCCCACTCTTTCCATTTTGGGTAATACCGTTTGTTGGATGAATTGTATAATCTTCATTCCTGATTTTTACAAGACATCGAGAAAGATGATAAATTAGCTTAAAGAAGATACGAGGAAACACCCCACTTAGCCTCAGCGTCTGTGAACAGGAGCCTTCCTCCCACGGGCCCCGGGAACATCACGTCCCCTCTCTGCTCTGTCCTGAGAAGCTGGCACATTGCGCGGTGAAGTTCGAGTTGGGCATAAATGCCTACGTGGATGTAGTTTGCTTTCGCTCCCGAATAACTTTCTTAACATTTCTACATTTGGATAAGAAAGCATGCCTTGGAGAAAGGGAGAGCAGAGTGTGACTCCGGGCAGGACTGAGGCCCGCCCCACCGGGGTCATATATCAGGCAAACCCACGTGCTCCCCACGTTCCCCCACGAAGAGCGAGGGCACGTGGGGCACGTGGGGCACGTGGCTTGCATGTCAGTAGATCGTGCTGCTCTCCTTATGGCACTGACTTCATGGCATTCCAGTGACTTAAGAACCCAAACTGAATGTGGCACCGTAGGGCTCCCCAAAGGAATGCCACACACCACCTTTGTTCGAAAAGAAACAGAATTTATTAAGAAATTATGTGCTGAACTCTCCCAGGCTGTGAGGAGGCGGGGCTCTTCCATTTCCACAGCGCAAGGCGACAGCTCGCTCTGGAGAACCCAGGCGATGCGCGGGCAGCGGGCTCCCGGGGGCAGGGACGGACGATGCTGGCACCCAGGTACGCGCTCGGGTCCACGACGAGACCATCCGCTCCTCGTCTCACCTGCACTCACGCTGACCCCTGCCCGGGCTCTCCCGCCCTGCCCGCGGTTGGGTGAGAGCAGGGGCCTCCCATCGAGGAGCGCAGAGGGATGCCGAACTCAACCACAGGTCAGGCCGACACCTTCAGCTTCCTGACTCACGTCGGAAATAGTTGCATTCCTTATGAATAAAAATGGTGCGCATAGAGGGCAGAAATATAACCTTTTCAAGTATTTTATCCTTATGATCTGAAGTACTTTAAACTATAAATTAAAAATAAATTACAAAAACTAGCATATGATGTATCTTTTCTTACATAACATTGTTGGGAATAAGCTTTAAACATAGAATTGCAATATCACCCGACTTTATATATGATCAATGGTGAAACATGCTAATCATAAAAATAGCTTTTACAAATATACATTTGTATATAGTGTCTCCCTTACCATCCGTAATATCTTTCACATTTTAAGATTTTTTTTAAGACAAACAACAACAACCACCCAAACATAATTAGCAAAGGGAAACACACATTTACAATCTAAACCATAAAAATCTGACAATTATACAGCTCAGAACATAGAAGAAATGGAATTCCTAAGACTGAACAATACTGTCCATTTTATTTATTTGGGTTTTTATGTAAAGTGAACCAAAGATGCTGCTCTCCGTAAGGAATCTCCTCTCACATCTCTGGGGTTGTCAGAACGCCTCTTTTCTGCTTCGTGGCTTCGTTCATTCATTCAGATCACTTTATCTGCAGAAACTGAGAAAAGAAAAAGAGCACTTTAAAGTACAGCGATCTGCATTCCCTTGCTGGCAGCATGCACACCTGTGAGGTAGATGTCCAGGCTCCAAGAGGGGAAGCTAAGAGAGCCCCCGGTCTTTAGGGACTCTAGGTCCCCAGGTGCTCTGTGAAGGCAACACTGAGGCCGTTTACATTTGGAGCCCGCTATGCTTTTAAAGTCCAGCGAATTTCATGCCTGAGCTGGGCAATTATTTTCCAACATGAGCTCTTGTCTAGGGAGAGAATGGGGATTCTCAGGACCTTTGTTGTCCCGACAGGACGGGCCGCAGGCACTTTCCCTGTGAGAGGCTGTGAACAGGGTTCCCAGATCAGTGTACCGGGGATGAAAAGCCAGATCAGGTCCTGATCTGAGTCTCAGTCTTGGTGGTGTGTGGCCATTTAACTATGCTGACTCTTTCAATCCTTAAACACTGACCATCTTTCCATTTCTTGGTGTTTTCTTCAATTTCTTTAAATAATGTTTTATAGTTTTCAATGTATAGGGCCTTTAGATCCTTTGTTAAGTTTATTCCTAGGTATTTTGTTCTTTTTGTCGGAATTGCAAAAGGAATTGCTCTATTCATTTCTATTTCTGAAATTTCATTGTTAGTATATAGAAACACAATGGCTTTTTGTGCGTTGATTTTGTATCCTAAAACTGTACTTGTATTTGTTTATTGTTTCTACTAATTTTTTTTTGGTGGAGTCTTGAGGTTTTCTATGTAAAATAATTTTGTCTGCAAAAAGGGACAATTTCACTTCTTTCCTAATTTGGATGCCTTTTATTTCTTTCTCTTGCCTGATTGCTCTGGCTAGAACTTCCAGAACGACGTTGAATGAAAATGATGAGAAAGGGCCTCCTTGTCTTGTTACTGATCTTAGAGGAAGAACTCTCAGTTTTTCACCATTGATATGATAGTGGCTGGGGGTTTGTGACATATGGCCTTTATTATGTTGTGGTCCTTTCCTTCTATACCCATTTCATTGGATGTTAAAGAACACACCACAGAGTGGGAGGTATCAGATTCCCTGACTACGAAGTGGCCGTAACCAAAACAGCATGTTATTGACATAAAAAAGACACACAGCCCAATGGAATAGCACTGAGAGCCCAGAAGTAAACACACATGTATGCGGGCAAATAATTTTCAACAAAGAAGCAAAAAAAAAAAATACAGTGGAGGAAAAGAAAGCCTCTTCTATAAACGGTGCAGGGAAAATTAGAAAGCCACATGCAAAACAATGAAATTAGATTGCGATTCGTCACCTTTTAAAAAGGTTAACGAAAAATGGATCAAAAACCTAAATATAAGACCTAGAACAAAACATTGGTACTAAACTTATGGACATTGATCATAGGATTTCATGAATTTCACCTCAAAGGCAATGGAGGTAAACGCAAAAATAAGTGAATGGCACTAAAAAGTTTCTGCACAGCCAAATAAACAGACAATAAAACAAAACGACAACCAACAGAATGGGAGAAAATATTTGCAAAGAAAACCTCCGATAAGGAGTTATTATTCAAAATATATAAAGAACTTATTCAACTCAACAACAACAAAAAACAATGCAATTAAAAATGGGCCGAGGACCTGAACAGACACTTCTCCCAAGAAGACATATCAAATGGACAACAGATAAACAAAAAGGTCCCCAGGTGCTCTGTGAAGGCAACACTGAGGCCATTTACATTGGAGCGCACTATGCTTTTTAAAGTCCAGCGAATTTCATGCCTGAGATGGGCAATTATTTTCCAGCATGAGGTCTTGTCTAGGGAAAGAATGGGGATTTCAACTTCATTAGCTATTAGGGAAATGCAAATTAAAACTACAATGAGATATCATCTCACACCTGTTAGAATGGCTATTACCAATAAGGCAAGTAATAACAGTGTTGGGGTTGTGGAGAAAAGGAGCCCCCATTCACTGCTGGTGGGAATGTAAACTGGTACAGCCACTATGGAAGAGAGTATGGAGGTTCCTGAAAAAATTAAGAATAGAGATATCATGTGACCCAGCTACCCCTCTCTTGGATACCTACCCCCCAAATTTGAAAACATTTATTTGAAAAGATATATGCACTCCTATGTTCATTGCAGCATTATTCACAGTGGCCAAGACATGGACAACTGAAGTGTCTCTCAATAGATGATTGGTAAAGAGAGGGGCTGCATATATACTCTGGAATACCACTCAGCCACCAGAAAGGATGGAATCCTGCCATTTGTGACAATATGGATGACCTTGAGAATATCAGGATAAGCCAAATAAGTCAGACAGAAAAAGTCAAGAACCATATTATCTCACTCACATGTGGGATATAAAGCAAAAAATGAACAAACAAGACCAGCAGATAAACAAAAGTCATAGACACAGACTATAGTAGACACAGACTAGCAGAGGGAAGGAGGTTGGGGGGAGCATGAAGAAGGTAAAGGGGTCATATATATGGTGATGGAAGGGACTAGACTTTGGGTGGCAAGCACACAATGCAATATACAGACGATGTATTGCAAAATCACAAGCATTAAAAACTTACACCCCTAGGAAAGACACTACATGGGTAAGGCCAAGTACATTTTGGCACTTTGATATTCTCTCCATCACTCGTCGTTTTTTCTCCTCCCTCCTGTCCTCCTTATCTCTATACCGTGCTACTAGTATATACTTCTTGATAACATGTGTATTTTTAAAGATGAAACATTATTCAAATGTCTTCTTCATGGAATTCCAGGCTGTCTTTATAACGGGTTGTGCTAATTAGTCTTTTTTTTTAATATATTGAATTTATTGGGATGACATTGGTCCACAAAACCATACAGGTTTCAAGTGCACAACTCAATAAAACATCATCTGCCCACTGCACTTTGTGTCATCACCCCAAACAAAGGTTCTTTCCATCCCCAATTATCTCCCCAATGCCCATCCCTCCTGGCTATCACCACATTGTGTCTGTGTTTATGTGTCAATATATATATATCTTTTCTTGCTTAATCCTTTCACCTTCCTTCATCCAGCCCCCTAATCCTCCTCCCCTCTGACAGCTGCCAGTCTGTTCCATGCGTCCATGCCTCTGTTTCTATTTTGTTCATCAGTTTTTGAAGCAAAGTTTCAAACTTGCAGTACAAAATAGGCATGCTATTTTTTGCGTGGCATAAAGGAACATGTTTCCTGTATGCACAGACCCCAATTATCCACGATCAATGTGAAATGAATACCTTCACAAATACAATCAAATTGGACCTATAGAATGAGGCGGGCATGTAAACACCGGGCCTTGTGGCTTGCGGGCTTTGATGGACGGCACCTGCGTGCAGGACGGAAGGAAGTCTTTATCTGATGGCGAGGGCGCTCCTCCCTCCCGGCCTCCGTGGAGCGCTGCCTCTGCAGATGGAAGATGCTGACGCACTGTGCCCGCTGTGCGGTCAAGCCCACTAGCCATTGTGTTTCTTCAGGTGACTTTACTTTGGTACATCCTTCCACCATCCTGATCAAGAGGTCATGAAGCCTGTTTCGCAAGTACCATTTTGATAAGAGGACAGCAGTTTTTGTGCATATTCCACTCCCCAGTCTGATTTCGCTTACCCCTTCTGCTGCTCCTTGGTTGTAAATGATTACATAACATCACTCTTCTGGGAAGGAGGGAGGTGAGTTTGAAAATACTTTATCAGAGTCTCATTTCCTCGCCTAAAGCTTCAACACATTTGCATGTCAGGAGCACAAAACAAAAGCTTCATGAACGTTGCCTTGTGAAGCTGCAAGTCATGAATATAATCCTCCTCATCAGAAACCTGGCAAATAAGTCCACCAAACTTCCCACAGAACTTCTGGTCTAAGAGAAGGCTTGCTGTCCGCGTCTAAGGCTTGGGCCAAAGGGTACGACTAGACATTCTTGCTGCTTTTTTCTAAAGAAGACAGTCACTTAGGAGCTGATTGGCTCAGCATAATGGGAAGTTAACTGTGCTCTCCTTCTCCTGAAGTGGGGAATGGATCTACAGCCTGTAAGGGAGCTGGGATGCTCTTAAAACAAATTCTCTTGATGATGAATGCTTTTCAACGCCCCCTCTCCCCCCAATTTCTGAAAAACAACAACAGGAGCCACTCAGATGAGCGGAGAGCGTATTGAACCAAGTAATTGACTTCTATTTGACAAACATGAAAATGATAGCATTAATCTACTGGGAAAGCACGTTTAATTTCAGACCTCATACATGAATATATTAGAAGGAAAATAGGTATAGCAATATGAGGAACAAGCACACCTTATTTACAAAAAGTATACTTTTTAAATTCTTGCAATGTCTTTAGTATTAGAAATGATTCTGTTCTTTTTTAAATTGAGATTCATAACTAATATTCAGGACTCCAGACCTTGGCCCACCACCAACCTGAGCCCCGTGCAGCCCCCAGAAGGCCCCTCCTGGAATACAGGCTGGCCCCAGGGCCAGGCGTGACGTGGTCTACTACCCAACAGGGCACCCACTCATCCCACTTCCCCTCTTCCAGTCATTCTAGCCTTGGTTACGCTTCTCTACACAAGGAAAACCCCTTTAGCCCACCTCTTGAGACACTTACAGATCCCGTGGTCATGGCTCTTTGTTGTAAGAGTCCCATCCACCCTTGCAAGGATCCTTTGAATAAAGCATTTCCTAAGTCCATATTTGTTCTTAATTGGCTCAGGAGCTGTACAGAAGATTGTGAGGATCCGCTTTCTGTCTTGGGGGATAACTATTCTGCTTTTCTGTATAAAATGGGTGAGATTCTGTCCTACTGACCAACATGGCCTTAAGTTCTCCCCAGTGTGACTAAAACTTAGACAAGTATCTTCCTGACTGTGGGCAAAGGCATGGAAACAACCAAAGTATCCTTCAATAAATGATTGGATAAAGAAGATGTGGTACATAGACAGGGTGGGCAAAAGCAGGTTTACATTTGAGAGTACAGAAAACACCGAGTTTATTCTTGTAGTATTATTTATTAATTATTGTATTATTTTTCATACATACAATTGTAAACTGACTTCTGCCCTACCATGTATACTATGGAATACTACTAAGACATAAAAAAGAAAGAAATATTGCCATGTGTGATGGCATGGATGGACCTTGAGAATATCTTTTTAAATTTTTTTTTAAAAAAAATATATTTTATTGATTTTTTACAGAGAGGAAGGGAGAGGTATAGAGAGTTAGAAACATTGATGAGAGAGAAACATGGATCAGCTGCTTCCTGCACACCTCCTACTGGGGATGTGCCTGCAACCAAGGTATATGCCCTTGACTGGAATTGAACCTGGGACCTTTCAGTCCACAGGCCAATGCTCTATCCACTGAGCCAAACCAGTTAGGTCAAGAATATCTTGCTAAGTGAAATAAGTCAGACAGAAACAGTTAAGAACCATATGATCTCACTCTTATGTGGGATATAAAACTGAAAGCAACAAATGAACAAACAAGGCAAATAAGCAAAGAAAAACTGATAGACATAGACAACTGCATGGTGGCTACCAAAAGGAAGGAGATAGGAGGTAGTAAAGGGTAAAGGGGTCAAACATATGGTAAGAGAAGAACAGTTGACTTTGGATGGTGGGCATACAAATGATGTATCATAGAATTGTACACTAGAAACCTATATAATCTTATTACCAACTAGAGGCCTGGTGCACAGATTCGTGCACTGTTGGGGGGCATGGCCTATGGGGATTTGCCTGCTGTGGGAGCGCCACTCATCCTGGTCAGCCAAGCAGTGCTCCCACTGTGGGAGCTCACTGACCACCAGGGAGCAGCTTTTGCATTGAGCGTCTGCCCCCGGTGGTCAGTGTGCATCATAGTGACTGGTCGACCAGTCATTCTGGTTGTTCCACTGTTGGGTCACTGGGCTTTTATATGTATACTAGAGGCCCAGTGCATGAAATTCATGCGGGGGGGGGGGGGGGTGTCCCTCAGCCCAGCCTGTACCCTCTTCAATCTGGGACATCCCTCTCACAATCCAGGACTGCTGGCTCCCAACCGCTCGCCTGCCTGCCTACCTGATTGCCCCTAACCGCTTCTGCCTGCCAGCCTGATCAACCCCTAACCACTCCCTGCCAGCCTGATCGACACCTAACTGCTCCCCTGCTGGCCTTATTGCCCCTAAATGCCCTCCCCTGCTGGCCTGGTCCCCCCTAACTGCCCTCCCCTGCTGGCCATCTTGTGGCAGCCATCTTGGGTCCACATGGGGGTGGCCATCTTGTGTGTTGGAGTGATGGTCAATTTCTTATTACCTCTTTATTATATAGGATAGATGTTACCCCATAAACTTAATTAAAAAGAAGATAGTGCTCCCTATCTCCTACTCTTTGGGAGAGTGGGAGCCAATTTAGATAAGTGACAATTAGCAAATATAGAGAGCCTAATCTCAGTGACCTGCCTTCCCTCCAACTTCTTCCAGTCCTTTTCCACCAGCTCACTGCTTAAAAACCTAGTTGTCTTTTGTTTCAATGGAGATGAGTTCAATTTTGATCCTCCATTTCAAGTCTTGGTCCCTACTGCCAATCTTGACTAGTCTTCCTGCCTATTTAACTCCACCCAGTCCAATTTCTCTTTGACATTAACATTGTAGTCACTTTGGTGCTTGTATATCTGTGAATGTTCACTCAAAAAGTTGTATTTCTATTCTATGTTAGTAGAAAAGGGTCTTTTTGTTGGTCAAATTGCTTTATTTCCCCCAAAACTTTCATAACTAGCCTTTTGAAATCTGACAGCATTAATACTTCAGCTTGCTCTATTTTCTTCTAGCATTTCTAGAAAAGTAGCTATTTTTCCTTTTTTTTTTAATATATATATTTAAGGCTTATGTTTGGACTGTCTCTCATTTGCAAAGGACTTCAGGACCTTTCTATTATCTTCCTCTTTTGTTTATCCCTTATAGAAACTGTGGTATGGTGGAAATATTTTGTTTGGATTTATACTCTATTACCTACCTTTTAACATGATTAGAGGCAGTTTGGAAATTGCACATCAACCACAATATTTTTAACCTTTCAAAAGCCCTGAGTTTGAGCCCATTTTTCAAGGACCATATTGCCTTCCCAGCTGTGGGAAGTCACTACTTGCCAATACTGTCATGAGAGTGCACCAAGGAACATGGAAGGCTGATGGACCTTGGGCATTAGCAGGGCTGACGCTAAGCACCAATGGTTGGAGTTGAGATAGTAGAGGCTCAAGGCAATTCCCTAACCTGATAATCCTTTTACTGTTTATCAAACTTTACCTTTGAAATGCCTATATGCATTGCTAGAAGGCAAGATGTGTATCTAAAACTGAATAAAAAGCAGACAGGACTCAGTCCCAGTGTGTCTTCAAGAAAGAGGCTCCACCTGACCCTCAATGCCTTCTAAATTCATATTTCTTATATAGCATTTTCATTTGTGCGTTGGCCCCTCCTTAAGATCCTGAACCCCGCTGCCAAGGTCGCAGCACTGGCTGCAGCTAGGATCACAGCCTCTCCTTCCTTGTTCAAGCTTACTCTGTTCTGAGTTCTCTTACATTTATTTCCTTATGAAAATACATTTATTTTCTTGTGATTTTCAGCTTTCTGTGTACTGTTTGGGCTTAAAAATTATAGCTCAGAATGGGATAGAGGCTTATTTTCTGGTTTGTTTTATAACTTGGTGTTCTAGCTTTGCTAACTAAATTCAGGTTGCTTCCAATTTGCATTTTTATCACTTCTGGGAGGTGACAATGCGGAACCATGGAGCAGCCACTAGACAGAGTCAGTATTGCTGTGTGGCCTTTGATGTGATGGTTTAAGCCTCTTCTGGTTCCTCCTCAGTGCCTCCAGGATGCAGGCTGCTGCCCCAGTGACCTGGCGAAGAAGTTATAATGAAAGGTCTTTCCTTTCTGCTGTGTGATAATCCTTTAAGTCCCAGAGGGCATGCACACAAAAGCAATATTCAGAACAGATCTGATTATCATACACAATAAAATGCGCTTAAAAATGAAGACGGGGCTCATAGTTTGAGTTAAGCTGAAGACATTTTTCTCTCTTTAACAAATATTCATTAACATGTGTAAGTACCACATTAGGGAAAATATCAACTAAAATAAGCCCCGAGGAATTCACAAATCAGTGAGCCAGGAAAGAGCGATGTCACTAATTACAATAGAGCATGATGAAATGTATACAGAGTGTGGTCTAAAGAGAGACGCAGATCCAAAGTGTCCAGGACAGGCCTGGGCCTTGTCCAAAGATGAATTCATGACAGTGACATGGTATCGAGGACACTGGATGTGTTGACCGATCAGACAAAATAATGAGTGGAGAAGGTATTCAAGATAGAAGGAAGAGCATGCACATACAGGTATACTAGGTGTAACGGTTAATAATAGCAAATTTTGTAATCAAAGAAAACACGATAATTTCAAGAGAAATATCAAAAGTGCTTTATTCAAAGTAATGTCCATTGCTAGCTACACATTTCCCCATCTTTCAGGTAATTTGTGGATACCGTCCCAATAGAACTTTCCTTGTTTTGAGGCAAACCATCCAGAGACCCAATTTTCCATTTCTTCATATGTTTTGAAGTGATGCTCAGAAAGAACGTGTGCCATCGATCAGAACAAGTGGAATCTGAAGGAGCAAGGTCTGGTGAATATGGCAGGTGGGTTAACACTTCCCAGGCAAGATCTTTTAACGCTTCTTTAACTGGTTTTGAAGTGTGTGATGGTGCATCATCATGAAGCTAAATTACTTTGCCATGTCTTCTGGAACATTCTGGTCATTTCACGATCAAAGCGTGGTTCAAATAGATTATTTGTTGTTGGTATTTATGGTTTCACCTGGTTTTAGAAGCTCATAATACATCACACCTTCCTGATCCCACCAAACACAGAGCATTGTCTTCTTTCCAAAGTGATTTGGCCTTGAAGTCGATGTTGATGGTTGACCTGGATCAACCCATGATTTTGTGCATTTGGGATTCTCAAAATAAATCCACTTTTCATCGCCAGTCACAATTTAATGCAAAAAAGACTTTCCTTCATGACATTGAAGCAACATTTTACTGATGACTTTTCGCTTTTCCATTTGTCTTTCATTCAGTTGATGTGGCACCCATTTTCCTTCATTTGAAATCTTTCCTATTGCTTGTAAATGATCAGAAATTGTTTGCTGAGCAACATTTAATCTTTCTGCAAGTTGTTTTTGAGTTTGACGTGCATTTTCATCCAATAATGCTTGTAATTGTTGGTCTTCAAACGTTTTCGGTTGACCTGGACGTCTGTGTCTTTCACATTGAAATCATCACTTTTAAAGTGTTTAAAACAGCGTTCACAAGTATCTTGAGATGGAGCATGTTCACCATAAGCTTCCCGAAGTATTCAGCAGCACTTTTCTTCAAAATAAAGTAATGAATTAAAACTTCCCACAAATGGCACGAAATTTGACATTTTGAAGTGTAAAAATATCTATGATCTTAACACCTTCAGCAAATTTGACATATAAAGTTTTGAAGCTTGTTGTCAATACAACAAAATAGTTTACAGTCCAAATCACATATATATCAACATATGTGTAACTCCATCTATTGAAAAAAATCCTCATTATTAACTGGTACACCTAGTAATACAGTCTTTCAAGGACCACCAAGCAATCAGCATCCCTCCATCCCTACATGCCTGACCGTATGTTGGGCACTGTGCTTTGCATGAGAGATCCTAAACCAAGGGGCCTTTGGCCTGCAAGGGTTCTTAGTCTGGCTGGAGAGAGAGACATTTTTTTCAAGTGCAAAATTCTCTGATACATCATCTGTAGGTGGCATTGTGCTCACCACCTAAAGTCAGTGTCTTTCTTTTATATTTGACCTCCTTTGCCCTCTTCACTCTCCCCTCACCTCTCTTCTGCTCTGGTAACCACCATTCTGTCATGTGTGTATGAGTTTGATTTGTTGCTTTCTGTTTTATATCCCACTTAGGTGTAAAACCATATGGTTCTTGTGAGATAGACATTTTTTTATAAAGTAGTAGCAGCAAGGAGGTGAGTGTACTACTGGGGGTTTGTGTGAGTTGTGAGGATACCAGAGAGGTTTCTAGAAGGGTGTGGCATTAGAGCTGAGTGTTGAAATCAAAGTGGATGTGAAACAGAACGACACCCCAGAAAGACTAATCCTCGCCCCCCAGCCCTTGCCTCCAGATGCAATGACACAGAGTGTCCTCTTGCACGAGGCTTCTTGTTTCTGAGATCTGTCCACACTGTCACCAGGCTCAGAGCACGTTCCCTTCTATTGACCAGTAGTGTTCTTTGATGGGCACAGCCACTCTCTGCAAACCCTTTTTCCGACGGGTGGGTTGTTTGGAGTTTTGGATACTGTGAGTAGAGCTGCTAAGGCATTCTTCTACAAGTACCTTCTAGACACACATTTTCATTTCTCTTGGAGGCTCAGGAGTGGAAACACTGGCTCGTTATGTTTATGTCTAGTTTTGTTAAAAATTGCTGGGCAGTTCTAAATGGTCGCAGCATTGTATCTCCCACCAATCGCGTTGGAGAGTTTCAGCATTCCACATTTTTTGCCAACATTTTACCCTGTCAGTTTTGGCCATTCTGGGCTGTGTGCGGTGTTACACTATTGTGGTTAAATTTGTATTTTCCTGAAGTCAAATGATTCTGAGTGGGTTCCCTGTGCTCACTTCTTTTTTTTGATGAAGTTTCCACTTATCCTTCTTCCTCATGGACGTGAGCTCTGTGTCCAGGGCTCTCAACCCTGGACACACAGGAAAACATCTCTGCACTCTTGGTGAGGCTGCACCCCCAAGGACTCTTGATTTATTGCCACGGCTGGAGACACGTGTCTTTGGTATTTATGACAAAGCACCCTGGTGGGTCTACATGCATCTAGGCTGGAGGGTTCTGGCCCTGCAGTCCAGTGACTCTCAAACTTCCAGAGGCATCAGAATCACCAGGAAACATAGTCACCAACGGCTCCTTAACACGCTGATTGCTGAGGTCCACCCTCCAAGTATCAGGGTTAGAGCCTGAGACTTTGTTTTTGTCTGAGAATTTGCATTTCCAGCAAGCTTCCACTGATAGGATGCCGCTGGTCCTGGGACCACCCTCTGAGACTTACTGCTGTAGACGCACTCACCAGCCAGCTTCTCAGCATACTCGGAGTTCCTTTAAGCCTCCCTTCCGATGTACCTATTATCTGTTGGCGATGCCATCTAACCCTTTGCTTTCCTCGCACGTGCTTCTTCATTCTTTCAGAACCAGCTCGAATGTCACAACCTTTGAGAAGTCTGCCCAGCTTCTGTCATTTCACTTGTTGTCATGCGTCAAGTGGTAATTGCACTTTTCAGTTTTGTTAATATCTGTTTCTGTGTTGTGACTTCAGCATGCCCTCTCCTACCCAGTAAAAGTTCTATAACATCAGAAGCCAGCATGCTTTGTTCTTAGAATCCTTGGTGACTAAATATGTGGCACATTACTGAGTTTCCACTATTTTATTTAAATTTTTTGGTTATTGTTTTAATGAATGAATGGTTGGATGACTATAGAAAACAAGATATATAAGGCTTCCAATATGCTCAAACTCTTAAAAACCACAATTGACCATCTGTTACTAAGTTGGTGGCCAGATCACATGAGCCAAAGAACAAATCTACAGCAAAAACTAAAATAAAAGCCACATGCCATCACAGGGTACAGTTCACATTATCTTAAAAAAAGTCATAAGAAGGAAACTTGAAATGGAATATCTCTGAATTGAGTAAGCCAGCAAGCATAAAATGGAAGAAAAATTTAACAAGATGAAAGGGAAGTATAATTATACTTAGAATATTACATTTGCTTCCTGAAGGCTTTCTTATCAAATAGAAGTGCTTAGTCTCCAGAGATTTGGAAGGCACAAAGTTCCATGTGAGGATTATGTCACTAGAAATGTAATACTTTATTGAGAGCTTCACGTGGAATCGAGGTGATGATCATCCAATTATGATAACGCAGGCTACAAATTCCTTGCTCACGTTGTGTCCAAGTCTTTGTTCCGTGAAGTTCATTTAGTCCATCCAAGAGCCCTGTGAGGTGGTTATTTCCATTCTAGTACAGAGGCTGAAAGAAGCTAGAAAATTAGTTCCAAGTAAGCATTCCTATATGCATGAAGGGTTGCCAGAGGTATTACAGGAAGTCCAAGTTGAATTTCAGTTTCTAACAAATAGCACGTAATTGTTTTTGTTAGAAGTACGTCCCGTGTAATATGTGTGACATGATTACATGATTATACTAGAGAACTACTAATTGTTTATCTGAAATTAAGATTTCACAGGGTATCCTGCAGCTTTATTTGCTAAATCTGAAAATGCTGCTTCTTTTTAACGGCAGAAAAACCTGCCTCAGACCACTAGGTGGCATTGCATGTCCAATTTACTTTCATGAAATTCATGGGATCAGGGAGGGAAAGGAGAGAATCAGGGAGGGAGGGGAGGAGATCATGGAGGGAGGGGAGGAGATGGGGGGGAGGGGAGGAGATCAGGGGGAAGGGGAGGAGATGAAGAGGGAGGGGAGGAGATCAGAAAGAGAGCAGGGAAGATCAGTGAGATAAATTTCTACTCTGAGGGAGGTGGGCAGCTGTTGGAGTCTTTTTTTTTAAAAAATATATATTTCATTGTTGATAGTATTACAGATATCTCTCATTTCCCCCCCCTTCCCCCTCTCACATAATCTTTTTTTTAAAATTTGATGTAAAGTTTCCTTTCTTTTTATTTTATTTTATGTTTTTAACCTTTATTGTTGAGATTATTATAGATGTCCTTTTTTTCTCCCCCCATAGCTCCCCTCCATCCGGTTCCCACCCCACCCCAGGCCCTCACCACCCTATTGTCTGTGTCCATAGGTAATACATACATGCATATAAGATCTTTGTCTAATCTCTTCCCACACCCCCCGCACCCCTTTCCCTCTGAGAATCGTCAGTCTGTTCCATTTCCATGCCCCTAATTCTATTTCATTCACCAGTTTATTCTGTTCATCAGATTTTTTATTCATTTGATTTTTAGATTCACTTGTTGATAGATATGTATTTGTTGTTACTTTGTTATTCATAATTTTTTATCTTTACCTTTTTCTTCTTCCTCTTCTTAAAGAATACCTTTCAGCATTTCATATAATACTATTTTGGTGGTGATGAACTCCTTTAGCTTTTTCTTACCTGTGAAGCTCTTTATCTGACCTTCGATTCTGAATGATAGCTTTGCTGGGTAGAGTATTCTTGGTTATAGGTTCTTGCTATTCATCACTTTGAATAATTCTTGCCACTCCCTTCTGGCCTGCATAGTTTCTGTTGAGAAATTAGCTGACAATTATATGGGTGCTCCCTTGTAGGTAACTAACTGTTTTTTTCTTGCTGCTTTTAATATTCTCTCTTTGTCTTTTGCCCTTGGCATTTTAATGATGATGTGTCGTGGTGTGGGCCTCTTTGGGTTCCTCTTGTTTGGGACACTTTGTGTTTCCTGGACTTGTAAGTCTATTTCTTTACCCACGTAGGGTAAGTTTTCTGTTATTATTTCTTCAAATAGTTTTTCAATATCGTGCTCTCTCTCATATCCTTCTGGCACCCCATAATGTGAATGTTGGTACGCTTGAAGTTATCCCAGAGGCTCTTTACACTATCTTTATATTTTTTTATTCTTTTTTTCTTTTTGCGCTTCTGATTGGGTGTTTTTTGCTTTCTCATATTCCAAATTGTTGATTTAATTCTTGGAATCCTCTACTCTATTGTTGAATCCCTGTAAATTATTCTTTATTTCAGTTAGTGTATGCTTAATTTCTGACTGGCCCTTTTTCATGTCTTTGAAATTCTCACTAAGATTCTTGAAAGGCTCATTAAGTCCCTTGAAGCTCTCATTAAGATCCTTGAGCAACCTTATAATCATTGTTTTGAACTCTGTATCCAGTAGTTTGATTGCTTCCACTTCTTTCACTTGTGACATGTTTCTTTGTCTCCATATTTTGGCTGCTTCCCTGTGTTTGTTTCTATGTTTTGGGTAGTGTTGCTATGTCTCCTTGAGTTGATAAAGTGGCTTTGTGTAGTAGGTGTCCTATAGGGCCCAGTGGCTCAGCCTCCCCATTCACCTGAGGTAGACACTCTTGGTGCACCCCTTTGTGGGCTGTGTGCACAGTCTTGTTGTAGTTGAGCCTTGATTGCTGGGAGGAATTGACCTCCAGGCAAACTGGCTGTGGGCACCAGCTGTGACTACAGTGGGAGTGCTGCTGTGCAGGAGACACCCTTATGGGGCAGGACTTGCTTCAGTGGGGCTTTGGTGCTCACTGAGTCTGCCCCCTGAGTGTGTCTCTTATGGATGTGAAGAGTTGTAATCTGGTATGGTCTCACACTGACCATTGGGTACACTGTCTCTTGGGTCTCCAAGAAGGTGCAAAGTCAGCCACTGCCTGGGGCAATCCAGCAGGAGCTACAGAGAGATCTGCAGATTCCTCCTCTTTGTATTGGGTTTGGAAATGCCCAGACAAGGCCCAGCTGTGAAGCAAGGCAGGCTGGTGCTGGTGCTGGCCTTGGGCCTTTTATTGATAACTTTGTGGCTCCCTGACCCAGCTGCAGCTTATTTGACAGGTTTTAGGCTGAGAAAGGACAGGCCATTCATATGCAAAAGCTGCTGCACACAGCTTGGGTGGGGTTGTAAATTGGGTGGGGCAGGGTCTCAGGGAATCTCCAGGGCAGAAAAACAGAAATGGCTGCCAGTCAGGCCAGCACTCAGAAGGTCCCAGCACAGGAACAATGACCGTTTCAAGCACCTCTGTCTGGAAGAAAGCCGCCCCCATGTTCCTGCCCTGAAGCCAGACTGTCCAGTTTCTCCCCTGTATGTGTCTGGGTCCCCCAGAGCCTTGCCTGGCACTGGAGCTCAGTGCAAGTGGGAGCTTGTTAATTCAGTTTGCATTGCCGGCCCATTGGGAGCATCACAATCCGTAGTTCTTACTGCTCATAGGGACTTCTTTCCCCAGCTCTGGGACCCTGGGCTGAGGGTCTGGGGCTGGGACTCCTTGCTCCTCTGGGCAGCCACCAAAGAGGCAATCTCCCTCCTGATTAAAAAAGTGGTACACGTGGGTGACGGACTAGCCAGTTCCACGCCTCCGCACCTCCTATCAGTCTCAGTGCGCTTTCTTCTTTACCTCTTTAGTTGTAGGACTTCCACTCAGCCAGTTTTCCTGCGGTTCTGGATGATAGTTGTCCTGTATTTTAGTTGTAATGTTGATGTGGTTGTGGGAGGTAGCAAATTCAGGCGTTTACCTATGCTGCCATCTTGGTTCCTCTGTTGGAGAGTCTTAAGCAGAATGACCTGGCCCAGCTCAGGGCTAACAGGACCACACTGGCTGCTGCTCAGGGACCAGTGTGCTGAGGGACAGGGCAGAAGAGGGTGATCTGCACATGCTCAGGCAGAAGCTCCGTGGTGGGAGCTGGGTGGGTTCCAGTTTCAGGCGGTGGTGCTCTGGGCTCTGGGACCTGACTCCAGCTTGGAGCTGGGGACAGGGCTTCATTCTCCGAGCTTTCATTTGCACTCTGGCGAGGTTTCACACTGGGACCTGAGAGAACCTGAAGGGCTCCCCCTAGGGGCACCCTTGGGTGCTGCATCCCTGGATGCCCAGGAGGAGGAGGCCCTTTAGGCCAAGAGGTGTGTGGCTTTGGCAGGACGGCGCCTCCCAGAGGACAGCAGGCGGGGGCCTGGCAGGGGAGCAGTTGGTTACCATGTTTCCGATGCAGCTGAGACTCCTTGGAGAACCTGGGATTGGCGGGTGAGTTAGTACAACCACGCAGGGTTTACATGAACTGGGGGCTTTCATTATTAGTATGACTATGACCTAACTTACCCCACACCTGGATGGGCACAGACACTGCAGGGCTGCCAGTTAAGTGACAGATGTTAGAGGAGACGGTAAAACCCAACACTTATGAAGGTACAAGTGCCTTTCTACAAAGCACACACACTGAGGGCCATTTCCCCTGATTGTCTGCTCTGCCCAGGCCTGAGCTAGATGGTCACTCACACAGTGGTCCTGGGTCAGGCAGGTGTTATCTCCTGTTGCCCCAAGTTCTCTCTCCACCAGCAGCTTCCTCCCAGCATCCTCACATTTACACTGGGAGTTTGGTTCTGAGTGAGATGATCAAAGGCACTGCAAGTTTTTAAGCCAGGGAGTGGCATGATCCGATGTATATTTATACAGATTTCTATTCTTCTTGTGTGGAGAATGGATTGCATGGCTGATATGGAAATGAGACTAGCTTTGGGCTGTGATTTGGAGGTAGAATTGTTGGAGGCAAAGACCAATAGTAGTGAGCATATTAATGTGAAAAGACCCACTAGAAGGCTAATGGACTTTAATATTCAGCAGGGCTGAAAATCAGCATAATATTGCCCTGTGGTTGGCCAAATGGCTCAAGGCAATCCCCTAACCTGATAATCCTTTTGCTGTTTACCAAACTTTACCTTTGATATGCCTGTTTGCATTCCTAAAGGGAAAATGTGTATTCAAGTGAATAAAAAGCTGGCAGTTCCAGGGTTTCGGGGAGCTTCTCCTCTAGAGGGAAATTTCCACCTGGCTCCCCCAAGATTTCTAAATTCATATTTCTTATCTAGTGTTTTCATTTGTGCGCGGCCCCTTCTTCAGATCCTGAACCCTAGCCATGCTGGTTGCAGTTTCACATAGAATTAGTGGAGAGGGTGGAGGGAATCAGAAGTAATGCTAGTCCTTTGGTTTTAATAATGGGATGATGACATTTAAAAATATATATTTTGAGTTTAGACAGAAATGGAGAGGGTGAGAGAGATAGAAACATCAATGATGAGAGAGAATCATTGATCAGATGCCTCCTGCATGCCCTCTACTGGGGATCAAGCCTGCAACCCAGGCATGTGCCCTGACCGGGAATCAAACCCAGGACCCTTCAGTCCCCAGGCTGGTACTCTATCCACTGAGCCAAACCAGCTAGGGTGACTTTTTTTTTTTTTTTTTTTTTTTTTTTTTTTTTTTTTACTAGAATGAGGAAGACAGAAAAAGAATAAGTTGGCTGGAAAACATCAAGACTATTTCTGGCATGTTACATTTCAGTTGTTCACTGGAGATCTATGAGGAAATGGCATGTGAATACTGGAGTCTAGAATTCCAGGAAGAGATCAGGAATAGAAATCTAGATTTAGGAATCTCTGGCCTATAGATATTAAAACACTGACATTTGAGGTCACCTTGGGAGAGTGTGCCAAACAAGGAGGTGGTCCATGACAAAGTCTGGGCTGCTTCAATATTTAAAATGGGGTCTGGAGGGAAAATTACCAGCAGAGGAAAGTGAGAATGAGCAACTGGTAACCAACTCTCAGCCCAATCCAGCTGAGAAGTGAGTTAAAGTCAGAACAGAAGGTAACCATTGGAAATGGCAGCGGGAGCCTGCAGATGCCTCAGGGAGAGCAAGGGTCTGACCGGAGCGGCTGAGGAAGCCTCTGCTGTGGAGGAAGTCCTTCCCGAGGAGAAGCCCAGAAACTTTGTCCTCTTCATTCTAGTCCCTGCTCAACAGACTCCCAACATCAACACCATTCCAAGAAAGCTCCTTAAGTTCTTCAAACTGATGCAGTGTTTGTGGAAATAAGGGTGAATGTTAATGGCTCATCCTGGAAAAGTTTAAGGGGAGGTGCCATGCAATTTAAACAGAGCTGGAATGTTAAAAACCAACATTGAGTTATGTAAATAAAATATTGATGGGACGATTATTCCACTGACATTTGAGAGTTGGCAACACACACGCGCGTGCACACACACACACACACACACACACACACACACGCATTGCTATTAGTCAGCCCCTTAGGATAGAATATTTAATTTCATGGCTGATAAACTATGAGAACGAGCATGCTCATCAGCATGCATTTACCAGTCCCCGGTGTGCTATGGGGAAGAGGACATCTGGAGATGAGCAGTGTAATGATGGCAACAGTGGGAAAATAGAAGGTGCAAAATGAAGTCTCAGCTAAGTCCCCCCCCCCCCCCCCCCATCAGACTGGCGACTCAGCAGCACAGGCCCAGCTGATGGGGACCGGCTGTGAACCAGAGGTCCCCTCAGTGAGCGAGTGTAGGAAGGACTGCTGGCCCTGTGGCTAGCAGAGACAGTCATGCTCAGTGGACATGGCTGGATAAGAGGGGCACCGGGCATCTTCCCGTAAGTGGTCTGTTACCAGGAGGTTATATCCACGTACAGTTGATGTGTAATTTGACTGAATACACACAAGTTTGCTTCCATGAAGGAGCATTTGGGAAAAAGAATCTTCCTTTTGGGACTTGAAGTATATCTAATCTCATGCATAATATTTCTATTTATTCATGGACTCCCTCGTGCTTTACATTAGCAAAGATGTATTGAGCACTTATTCTGTGCAAAGCACTGGACTGACATTGCCTTAAACAAATGCACAGAAGAAAGAAACTAGCCCCGAACATTGAATCTTTCTTCTACACCGAATGAGCTGCTGACATGCTGGTGCTGCTCCCAATGGGCACGGACACCCAATGGACAAAAGTAGGTTTAGTTTATTCTTGTATTATTTGGTATTAATTATTGCATTATTTTCCATACTAACAACTGTAAACCTGCTTTTGTTCTGCCCTGTATATAGTCCTTTCTAATAAGGATGTTCTCTCTGAGGAGAAAATATATCAAGAAAGGAGGGGATCAGTTTAGTTCCTACCAGCGCGTGACCCCCATCTTCCTCGAAGTCCTCCTCTACACCATCGGTCATCTCCTCGCCGTCTGCATCGGGCCCTCCTTCTGCAGGCTCCTCGGGAGAGTGGTCTGCGTTCTCCGACACACATTCGTCTTGGATCAGCTCTATAGTCTCTTCCAATTGCTTCTTCTGAGCTTCTGGGGGGAGGGAGGGGAGAAAGCAAACGACTACTACTTTGGGTTGCTCATGTGCCATTTGGATAAACCATGAAGAAAAACAAAACAGTCTACAGAAGGTACACTCTACCGCTAAGTGTGTAGCTAAGTGTGTGAGGAAGATAAGGTCCTGTGAATTTCAGTCAAATTTATTGTTATGTATATTATGTACATGTCTGTTTTACATGTATGCTTATTTATTTTTTAATGGAAATAGAAAAAAATAGGGGAATCCAAATGATACTGGTAGATAAAGAAGTAAAGATTTACATAAATAGCCCAGCTGGTGTGACTCAGGTTGAATGTCAACCAAGGAACCAAGAGGTGACTGGTTCAAATCCCGGTCAGGGCACATGCATGGGTTGCAGGCTTGATTCCCCAGTGTGGGGCATGCAGGAGATAGCTGATCAGTAATTCTCTCTCATCATTGATGTTTCTATCTATCTCCCCCTCTCCCTTCCTCTCTGAAATTAATAAAAATATATTTTAAAAAGATGTACATAAATAGATTGATCTTTCTGGCTATACAGGTGGGGCAAAAGTAAGTTTAGTTTATTCTTGTATTATTTTTTTATTAATTATTGCATTATTTTTCATACTAACAACTGTAAGCCTGCTTTGTACTGCCCTGTATATAGTCCTTTCTAATAAGGATGTTCTCTCTGAGGAGAAAATATATCAAAAAAGGAGGGGGTCAGTAAAACACAGAGCTTGCTCATTGGAGGAAGGAGGGTGAGAATGCTCACTGACAGGTTCAAACCTAAGTGAGAAGCACAAAAGCTCACTGGGATAAAAGCTCAGAAGCAGGTATGTCATCTCTCAGACAACACGTCTAAGTGGACGATCCTTTGAAATTTTAGTCTAAGTCTTGTTGGCAGTTGAGGTTCACCTCACGGTTGAGAATCGAGCTCCGGTGTGGGGTGGCCTGGGCTTGGCATGGAGCTGCCTCCTTCCCCAACTTTGGGAAGCGGGGCAGAGAGTGAGAGCCCTCCATGAGTCTCGGTTCCTCAGCCTTACAAGCGGGATCTCCACTGTGTAACTCTCAGGGGTTGGAGCAGTAACTCAAAGTGTCTAGTAGAGTAATTCGCAAACCATAAGTGCTCAACGGACAAAGCAGAGAAGGTCCCAGAAAGGCTCTAAAGTGGTTGTTGTAAGACTTCCTAGATGTATATGTAAATCTATAAAATTGTCATCCAAATTAAATAGGGAAATAGGGAGTTAAATTTAAAAAATGGTTTAATTTAGAAAAGAGGATCCAAGTAGCTAGATGAAAAGAAAGGCCAAGTAGGCAAAAGCTGTAGACCCCAAATATCCTGAATTTAACTGCTATTGATCTGGAGCATATTAAACTGAGATGAGTCAGACAAAGACAAGCAGTGTATGATATCACTTACATGTGGAATCTAAAAGCCAAACTAGTAAAAGCAGAGAGTAAAGTGGCAGTTTCCAGGGTCTGGGGGCAGGGAGAAGACTCTGTTACCATGGGACACGTGCTCTTTAAAAGTATGAATTTGCAAGGAGTAGTAAGTAAGCTCTGGAGACCCATTGGGTATAGACAACAATATTGTATTATAGTCATCAAACTTGCTAAGAGACTAGATCTTAATGATTCTAACCACTAAAAAGAAATTATCACTGTGTAACCTGATGGGGGTGTTAGCTCCTCCTGCAATGGCCATTATATTACAACTAGAGGCCTGGTGCATGAAATTCGTGCATGGAGGGGGTGGTTCCTCAGCCCAGCCTGCACCCTCTCCAATCTGGGACCATCTCGGGGGATGTCTGACTGCTGGTTTAGGCCCAATCCCACAGTCAGACATCCCTCTCACAATCCAAGGTGACTGGCTCTTAACCACTTGCCTGCCTGCCTGCCTGATCACCCCAAACCCTCTGCCTGCCTGCATGATTTCCCCTAACCCCTCTGCCTGCTGGTCTGATTGCCCCTACCTTGCCCCCCTGCCTACCTGATCGCCCCTAACCTCTCTGCCTGCCTGCCTGATCGCCCCTAACTGCCTCTGGGTGCCTGATCACCCCTAAATGCCCTCCCCTGCTGTCCTGATCTCGCCCCCAACTGCCCTCTCCTGCTGGCCTGGTTACCCCTAACTGCCCTACCCTGCTGGCCTGATCTTGCCCCCGACTTCCCTCCCCTACTGGCCTGATCTCGCCCGCAACTGCCCTACCCTGCTGGCCTGATTGCTCCTAACCCCCTGTGGGCCTGATTTCACCCCCAACTGCCATTCCCTGCCAGCCTGATCATCTCTAACTGCCTCTACCTCAGCCCCCAGCACCATGGCTTTGTCCAGAAGGAAGTTGGACATCCAGAAGATGGCCAGTCGACCTGGTCTAATTAGCATATTACTCTTTTATTGGTATAGATAGATTATGATAGGATTGCTTAAATGGCGGGGGGGGGGGGGCGCAGGGAGGGGAGCCTTTTTCATCAGGAGGAGATGCTCTTTGCAGACAAAAATACATAATCCCTATATCTGGACTGATAGGCAGCCATATGCACTATACTGCCAAACTGGTCATTAAAAAATTGAACTGCTTTCTTACACCTTACACCAAATGGCTGTTGCCCTTAAAACCCCTCCTCAGCCCCCACCTTAGGTTCTGCCGTCACAGTTCACCCAGATTAGGTTCTGATTGGTCGGTTTCTATGTCAGGCAGCGCCAGAAGCTCCACTTCCTAGGCAGCCACTGGCTCCTCGCAGTTCACCCAGATTTGATTTTGATTGGTTGGTTTCTATGCCAGTCAGCATCAAAAGCTCCACCAGAGGCCAGGAGAGAAAAGAGAGGCTTGACTGCTGGCAAGGCCCGGAGAGAGAAGCAGGGTCTGATCTACAGCCTGCTTCTCTCTCCGGGCCTCGCCAGCAGCCACAGCCACTGCTGATCAGCCCCACCTCTCTCTCTCTCTGAGAGGTCAGCAGTTCAACCCGCTCACCTGCTTCTTGCTCAGCCTGGCGTTCGGTCAAGCCTTTGGTTGTTACGACCCTGGCTCTTTATATATATAGTTGTATAAATATATTCCATTAACATGTTGTACTCCTTAAATTTATACCATGTGATATGTCAAATACATTTCAATAAAAAATAATAAAAAAACCCCAAATAAACAAAATTGCTAGGTTTTATTAATCTCACCTCCCTTCCACATATGACTGCCCTCTCCAGTTCCAGACCTTATCCTAGGCTGGCCGACCTCCAGGACTGTGACAAGCACCCCCTGAGAAGAGGCTGTGAAGGGCAGACTGGTTTGATCAGTGAAAACTTTGGAATCCTTGCTGTGAAACACACCTCCTCCTCTCCTGTTGCCTCCGCCATTGCTGGTCCTTGGACCACACACAATGGATGTGGACACTGGTTTTATCCCCACATTCTCTTTCTCCTAAGAGTGTTTTTGTACTTATTACCTGACCCCCTCAATTCTAGCCCTACTAGGTGATCATTCTGCTTGTTAAACTGGCCCTCAAGTCCTGGGGTAGTATTTTAAGACAGAGAGAGAAATGGAGTTTGGGATTGGACAGTTATTCCACTGGGAAGGCCCAGTTACAGGTGAATTTTTTTCAATAAACACATACAATACTGTAAATATACTTTATCTCCCTTATGATTTTTAATAGCATTTTCTTTGCTCTAGATTATTTATTGTAAGCATACAGCATATAATACATATAACATGCAAAATATATATTAATCAACTGCTTGTATTATTATAAGACTTCAGTCAACAATAGGTTACGATAGTTAAGTTTTTGATGGGTTGAAAGTTATATGTGTATTTTTGACTGTGTGAGGGTCAGTGCCTCTGACCCCTGTGTTGCTCTAAGGTCAACTGTACATTGAGAATGGTTCCAAATCTTACAACCTTTCCTAAAGCAAAACTTTCTCAATTTTAGGTCATTGTGTTTATTTTTTTGTTAATAAATGGTCTCTTGCTTAAAATTGATATTATATTGGAATGTTTTGGTCTAGCATACCCATTTCTTCTCTAGTGGTTTCAGAAATATTGGTCTGAGAACTTTCACTTTTTGGTATTGGAAGTGATGTTCATTTTTTCCCTCTAGAAAAATCTCTAGCGGAGCAGTATGGCGGGTTTTCAGAGCCTCTCAGGGGCAGACCTTGAAGATGCACAGCCTGCATTGGGCTTTGGGTCTGAATTGCTCAGTTGTCTTTGGAGCCGAAGCTGACGTTACTGATCCTGCTCTGAATGTGGTCCCTGCTCCTGTGGTCCACCGATGCCTGGACCAAAGGCTCTGACAGTTCGTCCTACAGCTGTCCTTTGTCTCATTCCTGTTGAAGTTTCCTTGAAACTTGAGCTATCGCCTTCAAGGTCATTGTCCCACTCAAAGGGGATGATATAGGTGTCGGTCTTTTGTAAAATGGAAAGTACAACACAAGGCAATTTTCAAGACATATTTTCATGTGTTCTGTTCCCTTCACTGAATGCCTAATACAGACAGGAGATGACATAAGGTATTAGAGAGGATATGGGACCCACATTTTCTCTGATTACTAGTCCTACTAACTGTAATTTTCTTCTGTGAAAGCTGAGCATATAATTGGCTCACAGATGGTCGACTTAGCTGCGTTCAGAGTTGCTCTACGTGCACATGAAGAGCAGGGGTGAGTGCCTTCTAAATTGTAAAGGCCACACCAACGTGTCAGCACAAAAGGCTCTAAATAGTTCTCGAATTGAATTTATTTTGATTACTTCTCCAGACAAATTGTCCATGTCAAAATACTTAATCACTATTAATCATTAAGAATCACATACTCCAAAGACAATTTTGGCTTTGACATGGCCCCTTAATTTTTGTTTACACAGACATTGTGTTTTAAATTATTCTCTGTCTTTTTGTGTGTGTGTGTATTAATATACAACTTACATGTAAAAGGTAAATGCATGGGAGACATGACCTGGGTTGAGAAAAAAACTTTAAAGACAATGGCCATCGACTCATAAAAGTTTAACAGAACACCTTCAGCCTGTGCTTTAGGACCTGTGGATTCCTCCATCCATGTCATCACCTCAGCGGGAAATGCCACAGCCCCTAAGCAAATGGGTTCCATGAATGAAATCACACAGGGAAGCACATGGGTCAGTTTCACAAGCAGGTAGGACCCTGTAATTATCTTGTTGAAATAGAATGGAAAAAGCAACTTGTCTTATTTTTATGAACAACTAGCTGTACCCGGCCACGCATTGCTGTGGCTCAGTCTGGTTAAATGGAAAAGAAAGAAAAGAGAAAGCGCATGTTTCCAATATGTTTAATTTCACAATGCTTGTGGGTATACAATATTTTTTGTTGTTCCATTGTCTGTGCAGATATAGAGATTGTCTGGTTTGCCGACTCTAGAATACGCAACATATAATTGTCCATGTGAGAAGCAATCCGTGTCTAGATCTAAACCGCACAATTCTAAAGATTGGCCCTGAGCTTTGTTGATGGTGATTGCAAACGCCAATCGAATTGGGAATTGCAATTTCTTAAATTGAAATGGCATATCCGTTGGAATCATAAGAATGCGAGGAATGAGGACATCTTCACCTTTGAAAGGTCCTGTCAAAATTGTTGCTTCTACGATATTGCTCATTAATTTTTTTACTGCAAGCCGTGTGCTGTTGCAAAATGTTGGCTGGTTGATATTTCGCAACATGATAATTGGCATGCCAATTTTCAATTGCAGTACATGCGGTGGCATCCCTGGCAGATCAAGTGAATTCAAAAATTCTGTTGGATAATTAACCACTTCATCTGCTTCCACAACAGTGTCGACGGACTTGTATGTGACTGCCTTACTTTGAATGTTAGACTGAATAATATTGTTAAGTTCGTAGTCTTTGTTCTTGGCCAAAAGAATAGCTTGTTCACTCAACCAATCATGATTCTTATAATTGGTTTGAATATTGGGAAATACTTTTCAACCAATTCTTCTTTTGATGTCACTAAATTGCAGAAGTTATGAGGCAATGAAATTCGTCAGATCAACCAGCACCTTTCCGTTCCCAATTTCCAGCAATTGATGTGAGAATATCTCAGCTGATCGATCATTTTGCAGCTGGACACGCATATTTGTAGTTAATTTTAATGTCTTTACATGTTGCCACAAAGTAGAGTATTTCAGGCAAGCATTTATTTCGTCCGCTGGTGTCGATCGAGGAATTACAGGTAATGTTTGCCTGAAATCTCCTGCAAGCAATATTAATGCGTTCCCAAATGGTCTGATGTTTCCATGCAAATCTTGCAATGATCAACCAAGAGCCTCGAGTGATTTTTTGTGCGCCATTGTGCATTCATCCCAAACAATAAGTTTGCATTTCTGCAATACTTTTGCCATGCCGGATGCTTTGGAAATGTTGCACGTGGGAGTTTCAATGAATTGCATGTTCAATGGCAATTTCAAAGCGAATGAGCAGTTCTTCAACCTTGTAGCAATGTCGCAGCTATTCCGGACTACGCAAGAGCTAAGGCTATGTCATTTTGGGATCGAATTGCTGCCAGAATCAATCTAATTAGGAATGTTTTACCAGTTCCTCCTGGCGCATCTAAGGAGAAGATTTCTCCAACCCCGTTAAAGACAGTTTGCATTATTTGATCGTAAATGCCGTTTTGCTCAAGCATTAGCTTAGGAATATTTGATTGCACATATGACAAAAGATCACCCTTGTTGTAAATTTGTTCACGATGCAATTCTACATTGAATTAAGCAGCAGCAGATCGATTCGATGATGGCATTCCCAATTGATTGAGAACTTTGTTTGCGATTTTTTAAAAAAAATATATTTTATTGATTTTTTACAGAGAGGGATAGAGAGTTAGAAACATCGATCAGCTGCCTCTTGCACACCCCCTACTGGGGATGTGCACGCAACCAAGGTACATGCCCTTGACCGGAATCGAACCTGGGACCCTTGAGTCCGCAGGCCAACGACGCTCTATCCACTGAGCCAAACTGGTTTCGGCTGTTTGCGATTTCTAAGCACAAATCTTCTATCATTATCAACATTGAAATGGAATCGTAAAATTGGAAATTTGGAAATCATAAATGGATCGTAAATCGGAAACATTGAAATGGAATCGTAAAATATTTAGTATAGCGTGTGTTGCTTTTACATCCAACAGATGGCGCTGTTTTTCAAAAAAAGCATGTTTTTACCTGTCATAGGTGTGAATCTATATAATAGTAGGTATCCTACCTAAAAAAGAGTAATATGCAAATTAACCATCACTCCGCTACACCCAGCCACGCCCACCAGCCAATCAGAGCGAGTATGCAAATAAACCCAACCAAGATGGCTACAGCCACAGAGAGCAGGCGGGAGGCTTGGGTTTCCCAGGCAATGGAGGAAGCCAAGCTTTCCACCTGCCCTTGCTGGCCTAAGCCTCCACTCAAGGCTACAAAGTTTCAATTATAGAAAGTAAACAAATCCAAACAGAAATGGCAGCAGCCACAGAGCTGGAAAGAGTGGGAGGTTAGGGTTGCCCCTGGCAATGGAGGAAGCAAAGCTTTCCGCACACCCTGGCTGGCCCAGGCCTCCACTCCAGGCTACAAAGTTTCAATTATCAAAGATACATAAATTCCAACAGAAATGGCTGCTGGCCACGAAGCAAGCAGGAGGCTTGGCTCCGCTCCAGGCTACAAAGTTTCAATTGTAGAAGGTAAATAAATTCCAGATACCAGAGCCTCCGCTTGGGTCGCCAGGGGGAGTGGCTGGCCTGCAAACCACCACAGGCCTCTCGCTCAGGCTGCCCCACGCCCCAAGGGAACCCCCACCCTGATCCAGGACACCCTTCAAGGCAAACCAGCTGGCCCCCACCCATGCACCAGGCCTCTATCCTATCTAATAAAAGAGTAATATGCAGATTGACCATCACTCCAACACACAAGATGGCTGCCCCCATGTGGTCAAAGATTCTGCCCCTATGTGGACACAAGATGGCCACCACAAGATGGCCAGCAGGGGAGGGCAGTTGGGAGGCACCAGGCCTGCAAGGGAGGGCAGTTGTGGGTGATCAGGCAAGCAGGGGAGGGCAGTTGGGAGGCACCAGGCCTGCAAGGGAGGGCAGTTGGAGGTGATCAACCCTGCAGGGGAGGGCAGATAGGGGTGACCAGGCTGGCAGAGGAGGGAAGTTGGAAGCAAACAGGATGGCAGGGGAGCAGTTAGACATCAATCAGGCTGGCATGGGAGTGGTTAGGGGGTGATCAGGCTGGCAGGCAGAAGCGGTTAGGGGCAATCAGGAAGGCAGGCAGGCGAGCAGTTGGGAGCCAGCAGTCCTGGATTGTGAGAGGGATATCCGACCGCCCGTTTAAACGGGCAGTTGGACATCCCTCAAGGGGTCCCAGATTGGAGAGGGTGCAGGCTGGGCTGAGGGACACCCCCCCACCCCCGTGCATGAATTTTGTGCACTGGGCCTCTAGTAAGGTATATAAAAACACGTGCGTATTCGAATGCAACATTGTATCAAAATTTCAAAGCAATCAGTGAAGAACTTTCGGAGACTTAAGATTTTAAACAAACGAACATTTACATTTTTATTTATATAGATTATCTGCTTTTATTTCTGCTAGAAATTAGTAAAATTTTTGTTTATTCTTACCTTCATAACAGTCTCTTTATCTGCATAATCCTTTTCCTTCTACCACTTTTACTTTTTATTATATGAGTATGCATTATGTGTGTGTATATGTGTGTATGTCGTATGTGTGTATGGTGTGTGTGTAGTATGTGTGTTGTGTATTGTATATGTTTTTGTGTGTATGTGTGTGCATGCACTCACACACATTTATGTCCCTACTAGTAAAGCTTTTGGGGGCAGAAACATTTTCATTTATCTTTGTATTTCTGGCGGCTAACTCGGAGTCTTACATACAAATTAAATATTTGCGGAATATATTCATGAATTGTCATGGAACTAAAACATAAAAACATAAGTGTCTGGGTGACATTATTTTCATGGAGTTGGAGTTATCGTTGAATTTGGCTCCGTGGTAGCAAACGTATGAATCCAAAGAGAAATTAAAAGCAACCTCCTGGTGACATTCCACAGCACAGCCGCACACACTAAGTCCAAGTCAAATGTGGGGCCTGAGAGTTCCCACGAAGAAAATCGTAAAGGATGGATTTCAGCAGAAAAAGCAAATGATTGATTTCCACAGAAAAAAAAAGGGGGGGGTTATTACGGCTGTAAGGTAGTGAGGGCTCACAAAATGCTGACCACGCAGAACTCACTAACGCCAGGCATGGCAACATCCTGCGGGTGGGCTTGTTCATCACTTTACAGATGAAGAAAGGGGGGCTCCCTCCCCCCAGGAAGACGCCCAGGGTCACACAGTCAATGAATGCCAGCGCTGAAACTCCCCCTGAGGCATTCCGACTCTACAAGAAGAAAGGCCTAACTTGACACGCGTAGAACGCTTTGGCTCTCTTCAGTAACCGGAGCATTTTAAATTCCAGAATGAATTAGTTTCTTAGTTTGGGCCCGTGTTGGAGCGGATCAATGACGTCAGAGCTGAGGAGGGAAAGGGGCGGGTAAGTCCTCTGCAGGAGAGGCCTCGGGTGCCAACACGCCTGGAGGGAGATGGTCTTCAATCTCAGTCCTCGGTCTGCCTGTGTTTGCCCGCACATCTCGTTCCTATTTCAGAAGCTACACGTGATTCAGAAAACAAGTGAGAATGTTTGGAATTCACGTTCAAAGCATGTTTATTAAATTCAGTTTGCTGCATAGCTGCTGCCGTTAATGTAACTCTGAAAACTGGTTGAGCTGGCAATCCAGCTTTTTGACGTGCTGGCTTCATTGCTAACTCAGGGGCTGGAGGCATGTTGACACAGAAACATGACATTAATCCTGGGAGCCGAGCTAGTGCCCTGAAGGGGTTGTCTCACACCAGTATCCATTGTGTTTAGAAAATTCTACCTCACAGCTCCTGCGTCTCCCTCGATGATTCCAGGCAATGCCGTTTAGAAGAGGCGGCTTCTGACGGCTGGTGCGGACAGGAGCGTGGTGAGCAGCGGGCCAGCCAGAGAGGGAACACCAGGTCCTGCAGCGCATTCCCGGAGAAGGTGACCTCCGAGCTGTCCACACCAGGTGCCTCGGGCCACCACAGGTGCCACATCAATCGTTTAGAAAAGTACTGAAATATTGTGTTTGTTTAAGTGTTGCAATAATTGTAAGGGTTAGAGATTACTTTCCCCCGTTTTAATCAATGTTATACGGCCCTTTCCAAATTGCCTGCAGCACGAAGTCGCCAGCTCTTCGCGGACTAGCTGTCAGTCGGTGCGGGCTGCGCGGTCTGGCTCCTGGTCTGCCCTCCAGTGTCAGGGTAAACCCCTCGGATGGGATGAGGGGTCAGGCGCGGGGAGCCGGGGGCAGGGCAGCTGGTGGTGCTGGGGTGAGGTCCTAACTGACCCTGGCCGTGTTCGCTGACGGACTCGGGGAGGGTAGGTTTCTATCCCCCTCGATGGTTGCAGCACTTGGTCAAATTACTAAGACGTCACTGAATTATACTCTTGAAAGGGGTAACATTTGTATTATGTAAATGTATCTCAATAAAGTTGTTAAAAAAAGAAGGCGGACCAGAGCCAGTGAGAGGTGAGGAGGGTTGAGGGCTGGTGTAGCTCTGGGAAAGCAGGGGGTGGAACAGAGAGAGCGGGGGCTTAGAGGTGGGGGCTCGCGCTGGGATGGGCAGGGCTGCTGTCAGGCTGATGGGAGGGACTGGGGCGAGACTCTGTTGGGATGAGGAAATGAGGAGAGCGTCCCTGGAAAGACTGATGGAGTGACCACCCAGGGCCTCAGGCTGCCCGTGGCGACTAACGGCAGTTTTCTTCCTGACCGTAGGCCTGACCGGCTTCTCAGGGCATGTCCTTTAGGATCTGGCCGTGGGAACTCTCACTCTGCCCCTTTGAGACGCAAACCTGTTACAATTACTCGGACATGTCTCCTCAGGACCTGCAAAGTGTCCCTTTGAAATCTGACCATCGGGAGAGACCGGCCCCTCCCAGTGTCAGTGGGAGAAGGACACCTACCTCCCCTGCCTCACTTCGCAAACACGGTGCTCCCGCTACCCCCTCCCACGCGGCCCCCTCCCACGCTGCCCCCCCACGATGCCCCCTCCCACGCTGCCCCCCTCCCACGCTACCCCCCCCACGCTGCCCCCCTCCCACGCTGCCCCCTCCCACGCTGCCCCCCCCACGCTGCCCCCCCCACGCTGCCCCCTCCCACGCTGCCCCCCTCCCACGCTGCCCCCCCCACCCTGCCCCCTCCCACGCTGCCCCCCCCACGCTGCCCCCCTCCCACGCTGCTCCCCCTCCCACGCGGCCCCCTCCCACGCTGCCCCCCTCCCACGCTGCTCCCCCCCACGCTGCACCCCCCACGCTGCCCCCCCTATGCTGCCCCCCTCCCACGCTGCCCCCCCACGCTGCCCCCCCCACGCTGCCCCCCCACGCTGCCCCCTCCCACGCTGCACCCCCCACGCTGCCCCCCTCCCACGCTGCCCCCCCACGCTGCCCCCCCCACGCTGCCCCCTCCCACGCTGCCCCCTCCCACGCTGCCCCCTCCCACGCTGCCCCCCCTCATGCTGCCCCAGTGCATGTCCCTGAGCTCCCCGGCGCTGGACGCCCTGCCCTCCTTTCAGTGGCCTGGAGTGCGGTTTCCACTCTCCTCACAGCACTCTTGACCCTGTCGCCACCATGTCTTCCTTGCCATTTGTTAACGTGTCCAGCTCAAAGCTCCTTCTACAGTTATCTGAGGGGCAGCACATTGCAGCTGGAAAAGCTTTGATGGAGTTGTTAAAGACCCCCCCCCCCCCTCCGCCAATTTAGCTTCTTTTGAAGCATAGTGACCTCCATCTTGTATAAAACTGCTGTTTGAATTCTCTGCTATTGTTAGATAGTCCCTAGTCCTGTAAACTCTGTCATTGTAAACTCTGCCACTTTAAAACAGTCTCTTATCTATAAAATGACTTTGTTTTTAGTTCAAATAATAGGAAAAGATAAACTTAACTGTCTGACCTTGCAAGCTAGCCGTCCACTGTAATAGACTAATACTGATAACAATTCCCACATTCTTATGCCAAGTACTAACTCATTATGTATTCAAGGTTACAACTGTCTGTAACAGTAACTCACACAGAGCCGTTTGTAATATCTGCAAATAGAGAGGCTCAAAAAGTATAAATATTGGGAACTTCCTGTCTGTGGGGCTCAGAAATTTGGAAGAGACACCTCCCTCTGGGCCGCGCGCAATAAACGACTCCTAATTATTGGCTCATTAAGGCGTCTCATTATGATACAACACTTTAAAACATTTAATTTTTGCAGTCCAGTATTTCTGAGACTTGTTAAGAGAAGCAGCACTGTCTGTCCCTCCCTGCTCCCCATTTTCAGCTCCTTAAAGTCCTACTCCCTCAGCTGATTCTTCCCGAGATATGCCTCCCAGGTCTTCATGACACGATGCCATCGCTCCTTCTCCATCAGTTCGGTGCCCTGTCTGCTGCCGCCACACTCCGGGGCGGGGATGCAGTTCTCTGCCACAGACCCCCGCTCACGGGCCTCCTCGTTTCCATCTTTGCTTTCCCCCATGTTTTCTGGGAGAGTTCCTCCAACTTGTCTTCCCTTCCTGAGTTGAGTTATTTATTTTGCCATCACGTGTTAATTTCTAAAAAGCTCTTTACCTGCCATCTGAATACTCAGTTTATGTTTCAAGTACTTACTTCATGAATGCAAATCTTTTCTCTTCCACGAGGTATTAATCAGCATTTTTTGTTGTTTGGTTTTTGAAATTTTATTCTTCCCGCACAATCTCGGTTTCCTCCAATTTGTGTTCTATTTTGGTATTTGCTTTTTATGTTACATCTTTTCTCCTGTCTGTTCACAGTAACAGTGGGTGTTAGAGTGCCGACAGGCAGCGTGTACAATGGGGACGGTTTCTGCAGGTGACCTGCTGACCATTTCATTGGGTGGCACCCATGCCAGCTTCTTTAAATCTTTCTTCTAGGGCTGGTCATATTCCCAACTGAGAGGTCTTCTAGTGTCTTCCAGGAGCCTGGCTCCTGAGAGGGAGAGAATGCTGGGGATTTCTACAGTGAGGGAGTAAACGCTTCCTCCTCTCTCTGTTTTCAAATGCTCTCCAGTCTGTCTAGCAGCCTGAGGCCTGCTGTGTGCGCTCTGCCAGAAGACACTGCTCTAGCCTCCCACTGGGCCAGGAGCGGTCAGGAGGACAACACGGGTTTCTGGTTCCCCAAAGGGCATTCCGCCATGTTTTCTAGAGGAAGATGGTTGCCTTCATGCTGAGGTTTGGGGAGTTGGGTGATTAAAACCGGACCCAGGTTGCACAGGTGTGCTGAGTCTGGTCCACTTCTCCATCTGCCCAGCCTCCATAGCTAGGTCCCCATTCTCCTTAAGAAAAGGGTTTTCAGTTTAAAAACACCGTCACAAATGTGATGCAGTTTCAGGAGGGAGCAGGGCTCAGTTGTGTTTGCTTAACATCTGTAACCAGAAGCATCAGCAATTTGATCCAAACTGTCAACGACAGGAAGGTATCAGAACAGAAACGGGGTCACACCATCGGTGGCAACCCGGTCACACTGAAGTAGCGCCCTCCCTCTGAGAGCCACAGTCTGTGGCCAGAGAAGAGAGATGGAGATGGTTCAAGATGGAGAGTCCAATTACTGCGAAGCAGCTGATGGAATTCCTGACACTTATCCGGAGTAAAGAAGGCTGCAAAGATGCCGTGACCAAACTCTGAATGCAGCCAAGTCGACTATCTGTGGGCCAATTATATTGACATTCTGTTCAAAGGTTTAGGAAGGCAAGGGTATTTTAGCTCCTTTTAAATATTTCATTGGCTGTTACCGTCACAAGGGATTGGACATTAAGCTCGGTTTCAGGGGACATAAAAGGGGAACTGAACTGAGTGAAAGCAGCAGACATTTGGTTCAGAAGAGAGGACCCTGCTATAGGCGTCTGAAACCCCAGTATAAACAGGGACCACGTGACTAACATCAGTGAGTGCCTGGGGCACCCATACACTAGCTGACTGAGCAGCGCACCCCCGCGCAGGTGAGCAGCAGGACTGAAGTCTAATGTTTCCAAGGAAGTCATGTATTTTGGCATTTATGTATAATCTCCCATTTTTGGACATTGATGTTCTTAAAAAAAAACAACACCCCTATCTTTTACCAAGCACATGGGAAGATGCATTTATCCAATGGGACTCCGGTCCGTGACCACTCTCATGCTTCGGTCTAACATTACCATAAATGTGACCTATGTCACTGGGAGTGGCTGAGAGAGACTGGCTGGCCATGTGTTAGCCATACCCCCAAGAATAAAGTGGAACTAAATAATGTCTAATTGCCTTTTCATAGGAAAGACTGTATGCCTGACATGTGATTTTTTATAAGAAGTGTGGCCACCCATGGAGTAATTGTGCCCATTGTTTTTCCTGTTCTCTCCGTACACCCTTATGGGTCATTTAACATCACCGTGTACACCACGTAACACTTGTGCTATTCATAGGTGGCAATTTACGTGTGGTTCTTTAAAAAAAAATCTAGGAATGAAGCACATTTATAGGCTAAACTGATGTTGAGGGTTATTTATTGTTTTCAATAAATAGTCAGTATATCCCAAAAGTGGTACTTGAATTATTCAATGGAAAAAATAACACAAGCATGGTGGATTCCTAGCAATTATAATTTAAAAGCTGGGACTACTTTTGAGGCCACAATCCCTCCCTCTAGCTGGCACGGGAAGGGCTGGAGACCCTGAGAGCAGTCACACGTGCTCCAGCCTGGGGCGAGGTGGATGGCGGGGGAGAGCGGAGAGGAAGAGAAGACATGCCTTGTTCCTGAGGTTTCCAGCTCAGAGAAAGAGCCCATGTACCACGCGAGTATCTGCTGGAAGCTGTTTAAGATGCAGGGAATCCAAGATGTTGTAATTATACTTCAGCACACTGACTCCTGATGCTTAGGGATTCACTCCCAACGGCGCAGAAGAAGGCCTATGCGGCCTGAACCCAGCCACGTGGGGAGCGGGGAGGGGCGCGGTGGGTTTTCCCTCACCATCTCCTTCCTGCCTCTGCCTGTGCCCTGGGAACTGTCATCATCTAAGGATGTGAATTGGGAATGAGAGACGAATAGAACATAACAATAAAAGTCAATGTTAGCTACCAAACAATAAGCTTGCAACTAAATAAGTATTAAAACGAGTGCCCCTGAACATTAATAAGGAGATATTGAGTCTTTTAAAGAATTCTACTGCATTTCTCTCTACTTTCTTCTATAATGCAGGGTTGACTGTTTTCATACAACCGTGATTTTTTTCATAAAAAATATATAGAAAATGATCATCTTATCTCTATAAAAACGAATGCGGTTCAGGAGACAATTGGCAAGAGAAAAAAAATTAGCAATTAAATAATTCCACTTTCTTCCCACCATGGGAAAGGAAGAAGCACACCTATCAAAGGACCAAGCCCTGTAGCTGAGGAAGCCACTGCCTCGTGAGGGGCCGGATGGACTGAAGCATCACATTTTCCTCCTGGAGGTGATTTGTATTTAAATGAGTTCTCCACATCCTTTAAGCTGACTTGGGAATTGGTTGTCAAAGTCCTTCGCTGCAGGGGTTGCTGTACATAATAACGGATTTCACAGAAGTTCCTTGAAGGAAAATACTGATTCAGAGACCTCACAGGGTATTTTCGTCCTGGGAATGCTTTCTATTTCCGCCCCAGATGGCATGTGACAAACTCCCTCCAGCCTACGTTTCTCTAGTGAGCGGTTTAGGCAGCGAATCTCTGCTCAGCAGAAAACACATTTGAAGTAGAAATTTTTAATAAACATGAGTCTGCTTCCTCTCTCATTTGTCATCCATACGAATGTAAGACGTGGTCACGAGACGTTGCCGGTGGTGGGCAGACAGGCTGCAGGAATCTGGTGGAAACACTCTTTGGCCGTGTATGTCTGCTCCCACCCGCCCCAGGTCGCTCTGATCAGAGCCTTTACCCCTCGCCAGTGACTGCGGGACCGGGACCGACTTCCTTAGGCAGCCTTGTCACTCCTCACAGTGGGAGGCACCACCGCTGTCATTGTGAGCGAGAAACAGGCTCAGGCAGAGGCAGGGGCTGGGTCGCTTGGACCCGAGCTCATTCCTGTCACCCGGAGGCCCCACGTGCCTCATGAGCCAGGACTGCGTGGTCCTTACCCTGCGACACGGTCAACATCAGGCCAGATGCTGTGTCGGAGCCCAGGGCCCACATCCCTGCAGGTTCTCCCCAGGGAGGAGCTTCCCAGGCAGCCGCAGGGCAGTGACATCCTGGGATGAGGCCCTCGTGGCACCTGAGACTGACACTACAGATAGGGAAATGATAGGGACTTAGAATCTGATGGTTAGAGCACCTGAATTATACCGAAAAATAACCATATTATTTTCAATCTTAGAACACATATACTCATGTGAATAGGGTTAAGTTTCTTTTATGTGAAGAGGGGAATTTTTCTTAAGTTTCCTTTTCAAGCTCTGTGCGAAGCAATTGAGGGGGTGACTCAGACCCGATAAGCAGGGTCAGATCGACCCACCAGGAGTCAAAACATCATCTCATCGCCTGATGACAAGGACAATAGCGGACGTCTGTGGACCTCCAGGGCTACACGTAGCCGCATTCTGTTCCCAGCCTCACCCCGGCCCCTTCCCCTTTATAGTCCTGTCCCCTGCACCTGCTGGGAGGTGCTTGTAAGCGCCCTTCTTGGTTGGCTGGCCTTATCAATAAACGCCCTATGTGATTCAACCCGGCCTTCGTTATTGTGCACAGCGACAGGCAGCCCGGGCCCAACTGGGGGTTTCCCGGTAACAAAAGGACAGTGGACACACCTGATGGGGAAAATGAGACATTTTTTTGGAGGGAGGGGGAGCTAGCAATCTGAATCTGTGCCATTAACCTAATGCACATTCTTGTTAGCCTATAGTCTAGCCACTGCCCCTTTAATTGTCTGGTCCTGCAAGACCTGGTTACTCCCATTTTAGAGGGGCCATAAACTATCCCCAGACGGAGTTATCAGTGCTGGCGCCAGGCCAGGCCTTTAGTTGTGGCCTCAAGGACCCAACACATGGGGCTTTTTGCAAAGCCTGCGAAAGGTCCAGAAGTATAATCCATATTTGGGGGACAAAGAAACCAAAGGGGTATAAAGGGAGAGCTTCCTCCATATTGGTTTACCCAGGATTTGAGAGGAACAGTCTCCCCTGAGTCCCGTGCCTCCAGTACTCCTGCGTATTTTTTTGGTCGCCTGGTAGGCTCAGTAACACACCCACAGACCTGGGCTTGAGACCTGGTCTGCCACTAACTGGTTATGTGGCCGTGGGAAAGTCTGCTGGCCTCGACCCTTTGCTTTCTCCTCGGGGAAGTGAGGGGCTGGATGGGAGCAATGGCTTTCAAAACTGTATTATTATTTTTTCAAGTGAAACTTTTTGCAAACAAAGTCATAGGTTGAGTCCCAATGGATAAAACAGGTGGAGGTGACACTAGTTATCCACCTTTATCACCTTATCTTGTCTCCAAGGGGCCTTGGAGGATCTGAGGCTGCACAACACAGTGTCAGCCTGGGCACTGGGCACCTCCAGGCTCACCCCAGTCCTCACATTCTGTGATTCTAAACGATATCGTGGCCACAGGGAAAGGCACTAACATTGCATGAAAAGGACTGGGGACCAGCATCAGGGCTGACAATTCGGAGCCCAGAGACACGACATAATGAAACTGTCATCATCGACTTGGCCGGGTGGCCAGAGACACTGGTGGTGAGTTCTGAACTGGGTCCTGAAATTTCACAGGCTCACAGCGATGCAGGAGTTGGGCTTTGTGATCATGACCTTGAAATCCATTCAATATTGCTGCACTTACTTTAATGACGTATGAATTGTACTTTTAGCCTGATAGCATTAGTCCATGAATGGACTTTATTTTCTTAAAGATTACTTGATATTGAGCTATAAACTTCCAAGGACAATCCTACCATAACTTATTAGCATCAATATACTTTTCATTTTTCCCCTTTTGTGACTATATGAATTTTAGACAAATTGGCTCATGTTCTCTGAAAAGCAAAAGACCAGATCCCACTGTTGTAACTCTAGCTTACAGACTTCATTCACAGTGAATCTGCATTAAACTCTATGAAGCCTGCCCCTGGCCCAGGCCCCGCCCCTGGTCCTGCCTGTCTAGGTGATTGACAGTGTCTCTGATTTCATTCCCACAAGTCTGTGGGCACAGACCCTGTTCACTTACCTGCCTCTGCCTTCTGCTGCTTCTCAATCTTCTCCAGGCGTCCTAGCAAGGAGTCGATTTTAGTTTTGATCTGCGTTAGTTCTTTCTTGATTGTCTGTAACTCATCTGATTTCACTGGAAGGGGAAAAGAGACAGAAAGCAACAGAAAGTCAAAGGCCAGGACTCATGGACACCCTGTGTTTCCCCCAGACGCTGTCAAATCTCAGAGGATGCTTTCGAGTCCCATCAACTCTGACTGCCTCCAGCTTCCCCCCACACTGAGGACTTGATCACACAGTGATTCTCCAGGATGGGAGCCTCTGACATGTCTTCTCACCAACATGGTGCGAGGTGGAGGGATCTAGAAATATTTTATAAAATAGCTGACACTAAATTTAGTTTGGGCAAATACTAGTAGTTGAGTAACTCTCAGATGGACTCAGATTGAGGGAGGATTCAATCCTGACAGGTGTGTTAATAATGATACTTTTAGGACTAAGTCGTAACATATATTTTAGCAGTCAGCGATATTTTTAATCCAGTACTTTGGTGATTGATTGGAACCAGAAAATCACACTTTTCCCCTAAAATGTCTAAGATGCTAGAGAAGTCTCCCAACTTACAGAACGCTTGTACTTGACTTTTTAAAAAGGAAACTGAGGCGGTGAGCTGTGCCAGCCTCCCTAAGCCCTGATGCCGGAGGAAGGAAATTCACGGACGCTCCCACTCCGTTTCACACGGATGCTCTCATGCTGGGTTTTGGCTGTTCACTGTGGTTTTTAAAGATAAAAGATAAGACTAATAGAAGATTGACAACTTTTCATTTTGCCAAGTAAGGATGTTAAAAAACAACAATTATAACAAGCATCCTACTATCTCCTAGAATTAGAAAGAAAGGGCTTAAGAAAAGGACAACCTCATATTGACCAAACACTCCTTTAAATGAAGCATGTTTATGTTCATGGAAATCCACTGCGCCGCCCTTAACTTCCTATTGTGATGAGAACGTTTGGAAATGCTGTCAGGAACCCACAGAAACCGGAGCCTGAAGATGCTGAAGCTGGCACTGTGGGAGCCACACCTGCCCATGAGCGTTCACCTGGGGGGTTGGGGTGTCTGTGTCCCAGCAGAGAGCTACACTCAAGGTCTGGAGCACAGTCCCGGCCACGTAGCTCAGTTGGTTAGAGCGTTGTCCTTATCCACCAAGGTTATGGGTTCAATCTCCAGTTACGTCACATACAAGAATCGACCAATGAATGCATAACTAAGTGGAACAACATGAAACAACAAATTGATGTTTTTCTCTCTCCATTCCTCTTTCTAAAATCAATCAATAAAACGTTTTAAAAAGGTTTGGGGCACAGATCTTGAAATCAGGGACTATCCTTCTCTGTCACTTTCACTTCAAATTTATAATGATCTGAACTTGGCTATTCCCTAAGAATTTCAGAAAAACAAAACAACTGAGTGTTTAGATTGCTTCTTTAGTCTTCAGGAAATTTATTGTAACCTATGTTTGCTTGAAATAGGGCTGTCTGTCAACTCAGATATGTCATATAACATACAGGGTAAATTATGCATTAATGTACACTAATCGCTCAAAGGAAGAAAGACTTTTTCCAATATGAAAATGAGAAAATTTTTCCATTATAAAATCATAGATTTTTCATAAAAAACAGATTTTTACTTATAATGAAAGTCATTTGTAAAATAAAAGCTGCAAGAACCAGGGACCCCTGGAGTGTTCCTATCTGAAGAACCCAAATGAAAGCAGAGCAGTTTAAAGTAGAGAATTGCTCCTTCTGTCAGTCATTTCAAAGACATAAAAGTGCCGTTGTCGAATTGCAGCTTAATTTGAAAAACATCATCTGTCACAACTTGAAATGGATTCTGCTTTGAAGAATGATTTTCGCTCCCTTTGATGAAAGCACCCCGTGTAGTTTTACTTAACCTTATCGACTGTAATAGGAAATACTTTATAACACTGGCTGTCAGTGCCGGAGAGCTGGGGCTGGGGCTGGGAAGTAACAGATTTCTCGGTAAGTGGAGCCACTCCGCTGCCCAGGAATGGAATTGACTAATTTTAATTTATCTCCTTAAAAAAATGAACAAATTAACCACCAATGTCCAGTTTTATACAACTGCATTACATACCAACGAGGCATCTGGACTCAGCAGTAGGAACTTGTAAGTGTGCGGGGAAGGTTTGCTTTGTCTGGGCTCATGCCCAGCTCTGTGGGAACCTCTGACCACAGCGGGTCGCTGTGAAGTCTGTCTAATTAGCTGTTGGAGCTCAGAGACATCAGGGGCCGAGCCAGCCAGGTTCTGCCCCTTTGCTGCCCCACCAGGGCAGGCGGTGGGTGCAGGCCTGTGCGGGGCCCGCCCCTTTCCTGGATGCCTAGCGCAGGTGCTCCGATAGACCGGATGGTTCTCTTCTTATGCCTGGATTCTGAGGACCCTGCCGCAAGCCACCTGTGTCGATGTGCTTCTCTCTCACTTTTTTTCTGCCTTTTTTCTACCTTTTTTTGGTTCCTGTGAACAATTTCTCTACCGCTTGGTGGGTGACATTCATTCCCTGTTTTTACCTACCCCATCAATATTGTGCAGCGGCAGTTTTCTAAACTTAGAATTTTAAAAATCTTTGCAACTTTGGCTTCTGACATTTTTCCAAAACAACAGAAGTTAGTTCAGAATTCAGGCGAGCCTTGGGTCCAAAGCGCCCCAGGCGTGCTTTCTCCCCCCACGTCGTTTCTTCCCCAGTGTTCTCACCGCCCTCTTCCTTGGCGTCTGCGCTCCGGCTGCCCGGCCCTGGAGTGGGACCTGGAGAGCCTTACTTACAGGTCGTAAGTCTTTCCTGCTGAAAAGTCCAACTGCCCCACCTTTTACAGGAAAAAGACCAGAAACACTCCCACGTTCCAACCCAGCTCTTCAGGCTGCTGCACGGGTCTCTCCAAAGGTAACCCCAGGTGTGCCTCCCACTGCCTTTCAGGCTGACCCCCCACTTGAACAGCACGGCTGTGCCGCTCAGCCAGCCTGGCCTCCGGACCCGCTCTCCGCTGTGCCCCGGGAGTCACTCCAACAGCTCAGAGCAGCTCCTCTCCGACTCCCACCCTCTGCCTGAGGGCCTTGCTGCAAGGACTCAGTGAGCTATAGCGTTTAGAACAATTGGCACCTTGCCCTAACCGGTTTGGCTCAGTGGATAGAGCATCGGCCTGCGGACTGAAGGGTCCCAGGTTTGATTCCAGTCAAGGGCATGTACCTTGTTTGCGGGCACATCCCCATTAGGAGGTGTGCAGGAGGCAGCTGATGGATGTTTCTCTCTCATTGATGTTTCTAATCCTCTATCCCTCTCCCTTCCTCTCTGTAAAAAATCAATAAAATATATTAAAAAAAAAAAAAGAACACTTGGCACCTCGCTCGCATCAGCAGACCAATAGGTGGTAGAAGCAGAAGTTGCTATTTCAGGTATTATTATTTTTATTATTTACATGCCAACCCAGCAAAAACGCTCTCTCCCCCATGAATATGTCTGTCAAATTGCCCACGTGCCTTTCAGGAACCATATTCTGTCTTTTCTGTCCTGTGAATTCTTTCTGGACTGGCCCCCCGGAGGGGCGTGTCTTGCCTGTCTGTTTACTGAGTCTCACAGGTGCTGCTGGACTGTGCTGTGGACCGCTCCATGTCCCTCTCTGTATCAAACGTGGGCTCCGCGCTAGACGGCGCCGACCGCTGCTTTGGGATGTTTCTGGGTTTGGCCAGCTCCTCCTCTTCCTCACTGCAAGGCTTCTGCTACCAGGAGGCCCTGGGCTTCGAGGTCTGTCCTCCTTAATTAAACATGATATGAACACGTCTAAGAAGAAACCCTAACTCAGATTAGCACCGAATGGAAACTTCTTGCCTTTGTCATCATAAACCAGCTCTGTGCAACCTATTCAGATTCCTGGTTGACATAGTATTCTGATCTCTGACAATATTACATTTTAGAAAGAAGAAATCACAGGCGGTTGTCTAAAGTAAGACATGTTCTATGCCATCACAGGCTGTCAACAACAAAACTCCCTGAATGGAGAGAGGGCATCCATTTTCCTCTCCCTCCCTCCCTTCCTCCCTTTCTCCCTTCCTCCCCTCCCTGACCCCTCCTCCCAATCTTAAGCACATCTTACGCACAGTAAGAAATTAACAAATGCCAGACAATCTGTAGGTATTGTACGCAGGTATGGTCACTGCAAGTCCAGCTCAGCGTTGTGTGTGTGCTGGCCACTGATGGAGCTGACTGCCTAATTCGAGGCTAGATAACCAAACAGGAAGTGCAGAGAGAAAAATGACGTGGAAATAGCCCTTTCCTAATTTATCAGAAGCACTATGACAAAAAATGAGAAAAGAATGCCTGCCTTTGGCAAACACCATTTTGCAATTTTTCCCAATTCCCCTTGACTCTTCAAAATCCAAACTTCTTGTATTTAAAGACACACCCCATTGACTGTAGCACCTTATTCATGTAGAGTATGAGCTAGCAAGAGTCAGGCATAGTTCTCTTGCTAAGAGTAATACTGAAGCCTGGCCTGTGTGGCTCAGTGGTTGAGTATTGACCTATGAACCAGGGGGTCAAGGTTTGATTGCCAGTCAGGACACATGCCCAGGTTGCAGGCTCAATCCCCAGTAGGGGGCATGCAGGAAGCAGCCTATCAATGATTCTCTCTCATCATTGATGTTTCTATCTCTCTCCCCCCTCCCTTCCTTTCTGAAATCAGTATTAATAATAAAAAAGAATAATACCGAATATTTTTAATCAACGTGCTGTTATACAATTATTGATATAGGAAAGCTGGGTGCTGGGGACAATTAGATCTGATTACTGGAGATTATGAATTTTGAAATTTAAAAATTATGAATGTGAGAATCTGAGAAAATGGCTTCACTTCCCAGTTGGCTCCAAATCTCTCCGCTCACATCCTCTTCCCTGTGTTTCTAATGGCCTGAGGCTCCGGGAACAGCTGCTCACACCCAGGGGGTGGGGGGTGTCTTGTTTTCAGGCATCCAAACCCTTGTTCCTGTTTCCACTGGTCTGCCTGCACGCTCACTCCGCCTGGGGCATGCCCTTTGACCCTGAAACCCTCAGCTCCAATGTTGCCCACGCTGTGACGTCCCCTCCACGCTTGTCCTCTTCTGCCCCAGACTCATCCTCCTTCCCACACCTTCAGGTGACACTCAGGGGGGCACCATTAGAGCCGAGCCTCAGATCAGGGGACACAGCGGTGGAGGAGGGAGAGGAGGGGAGTGAGAGCCCACCGGGAAGTAAAGCAGTTTTCTCAGACTCCCCCAATCCCGGGGCTTCAGTGATCAGATCTCCCTGTCCCCTCCCAGCAGTTTTGTTTAAACCGGTTACCTGTGACATGCCTGCTAGTCCCCATGCGCAAGTGAGCAGTAGGCATTGGTATATAAGTCCGGAGAACGGGAGAGAGCAAATGTAGGAAAATAAATATGTGGGTAACCAGTTAGAGATGGCATTTTAAGTTACTATATTAGATGGGCCTGCCTAGTATTTGAGTTTGCATACATAATGCGTGTTTTAGATGGCATCAGATACTGCCTTCCAAGGGAGTTTACATATTTAGGTGCTCCTATGTTGGGTGCATTGATGATTACAAGGGATGTCCTCTTGTTGAAATGATGCCTTTACCTTTATGTCTTTTACTCCTTTCCTCTAGATAAATTCTACAACAAAAGCTTTGCAAAAAAAAAATAGACAAAAGAAAACATGCTGTTAACTATGCGCTCTATTCATATGTTTGGTAAGAAAATAAATAACATGTAAACATAAAAAAGAAAACATAATGTCATATTAAAAATCAATGCTTGTCCAGTTGACTATACTAACTTATTTTTCTATGAGTGGTTATAGGGTTTGAATTTAAAATTATTCTTCACGATTAGAAAAATGATAAATGAAAATAAAAAACCTAACAAGTTCCTAGGAAAAATGGTTTTAACTTGCTTTTAGACCCTGGAGAAGCTAGGATTAGGTTACATCACACAGACCATCTTAAACATTTTCGCCTAAGCTGTCACTGCAGGATTTTAGTTTGAAAAAAGAAGGCATGCTAAATCATTTCAGACCTGCTCTCTCTAAATAGCTCATTGATTTGGTGATAAACATTATTACATTCGGATACAGTCAACAAAATGATGTCTGTGCCTTTTGCTGCAATGAGATACAATCTGAGAGGAAATAGGCATACAGGCTGACACTGTCTGCCTGTATCGAAAAATGTGTGCCTCTCTGATTTATGTGATGGAAAATATTTCAATTTATGTTCATCCCTGTGGGGCAAGACTACCCGGGGACAAATAAGTACTCTCCAGCTCGCTGCCTCTATCAGTGATCTTCACAGAGGGCAATATCACCCTGAGGACACTTCTGCCAATCGGGACTGAGCGAGACGGGCTGGACATGCCCTGGAGTCCGCCTGCAGTCCCTCCCTGGCTGGCCAACCTCCTACGTCCTTCCCCGGACCCGATCGTGCACCAGTGGGGTCCCTTGGCCTGGCCTGTGCCCTCTCACAATCTGGGCCCCCTTGGGGGATGTCAGAGAGCCAGTTTTGGCCTGATCCCACAGGCCAGGCCAAGGAACACGAATTTGTGCACCAGGCCCCTGTTCATCAATAAAAACCAATTAAACCCACCTGGTCTAATGTAACATTTAAAGCCTCTGTTTCCTTGTTGATTTTTTTTTTGGCCTGGAAAACCTATCCATTGATGTCAATGGGGTGCTAATGTCCCCTCCTATGCCTGCATTCCTCTGTATCTCTCCCTTTACACCCATCAACATTTGCTTTATATATTTAGGTGCTTCTATGTTGTGTGCATTGATGTTTACAAGGGTTATTTCCTCTTGTTGAAATGATGCCTTTATCATTATGTAATGACCTTCTTTGTCTCTTGTAATAGCCTTTGTCTTAGAAGAAAACAAAAGCATAGGCAATAAAATCTTGGACATTTCTCTGACCAATATTTTTTTCTGACATATTTCCTTGGGTAAGGGAAACAAAAGAAAAAATAAACAAATGGGACTACAACAAACTAAAAAGGTTCTGTACAGCAAGGGAAACCATCAACAAAAAAAAGAAAACCTACTGAATGGGAAGAGATATTTGCCAATGATACGTCTGATAAGGAGTTAATATTCAAAATTTGTAAAGAACTCAGATAACTCGACACCAAAAGAACAAATGACCAATTAAAAAGTGGCAAAGAACCTGAATAGGCAGTTCTCCAAAGAGTACATACAGATGGCCAATAGACATATGAAAAGATGCTCAACATCACTAATTATAAGAGAGATGCAAATTAAAGTCACAATGAGATATCACTTCGCACCTTTCAGAATGGCTGTCATCAATAAATCAAACAACAGGTGTTGGTGAGGATGTAGAGAAAAGGGAACCTTCGTGCACTGTTGATGGGAATGCAGACTGACTGGTGTAGCCACTGTGGAAAACTGTGGAGGTTCCACAAAAATTAGAAATAAAATTGCCTTATGACCCAGTTTCCACTTCTGGGTATATATCTAAAGAACTGCAAAATAATAATTCAAAAGAATATATACATCTCCATGTTCCTTGTAGCATTATTAGCCAAGATATGGAAGCAGCCTAAGTGCCCATCAATAGATGATTGGATTAAAAAGCTGTGGTACATATATACAATGAAATATCACTCAGCCATAAAAAAGAATTAAATTTTATCATTTGCGACAGCATGGATATACCCAGAGGGCATTATGCTAAGTGAAATAATTCAGACAAAGACAAACACCATGTGATTCCACATATGTCGAATCTAAAGAACAATGTTAAAAACAAACAAAATGGAAACAGGCCCATAGATACAGAGAACAGACTGATGGAGGCCATGGCGGGGGGGGGGGGGGGGGGGGGGGGGGGACTGGGTGACATAAGGTGAAGGGATCAAGAAGTACAAAGAGGTAGTCACAAAATAGTCACAGGATGTAAAAAGCACAGCAGAAGGAATATAGTCAATATTGTAATAACTATTTATGATGTCAGGTGGACACTTGAATTATTAGAGGGAATAATTTGTAACCTATATAAATATCTATCCTCTGTTCTGTACACCTGAAGCTAATACAAATACTATTGAATGCAAACTGTAATCAAAAACCAAAAGAAAAGCCTGAGAATCTGACAATTTACAGTACATTCTCAAAGCCCTAATCACTTTGTGAAATGTATTAATCTGAACAGGTAGAGTTTAGGATCAAATGCAGATCTGCCTACTATAATCTCAAGATATTCTATAAATAAGTTTCTCTTAGTTGTAGCATTTCTGAAGAGGTATTTTATTGTCAAATATAAAATTTGTGAAAAAGAAAAAGCAAAAAGCAAAAATAATACTGGTGACATAGATTCCATAAATATTCAACAGTATACTCTGTGCAATGCGGAAGTGATGAAGAATGCATTTGTAATCTAGAATGGAGAGATTAGATGCTCTTACAAGTAACTGTAACATGAGACAGATGGGCTGAAGTCCCATAATAGAAGATGAACACTGGTTCACTCTAGAGGGCGGATGCTGCAGGTGAGAACTTATCTCAGAAGACCCGCATTACCTGAGCTGGCCTTGAAAGGCAGATAAAACAACCATTAATGCTTATTTGTATGAAAGACAGATACTAAGATTGCTAACTCCTTTCTCCAGGTAAAGGAAAGGGCTGTCAGGTGGAGGTACATGAACATGAGTTGGGAAATATTTAAATAAGTGTTCAGTTAAGCTAGGAGAAGAGTGGGGTACAACTGGGGATGGAGGTATCAGACCACATACTGGTATACCTTGAGAAGTACCTGGAGAGTTCGGATTCTTACTTGGTAAATGGTAGTAATTTTGAGTGTTGAGCGAGGAAGTGACGAAAGCACTCGGTTTAGGTAATCCAGTGGGTGGGCATGGGTGAACAGGGTTGGGGGAGAGCATAGAGTCCAGAAAATGAGTTAAATGAGTGTTAGGGTACTCAAGGCTGTGCTTGGTAGGGCCCGATCTCAGGAGAGAGCTGAGAGGACGAAACAGAGATAGATGTTAGGTTTGTCGGTGGACTCGCTCTCCTCGCTCCAGTGGGAGGTTGGTCGGACCCCCTGGGGTGGCTTGTGGAACAAGTTCTCAGCCCCGAGGAACCCACTCCAGTGCTGCAGCCTCACTGACGGGTCTTGCTGAACATCTTGTTATTGGCCGTTCTGCTTTAGAATCTGGTTATATGAAGGAGCCCCATTACAGCAGGTTTGTGACTTTCTTTATACAGATACCCAACACAACCTGTTGGATCCAAGTATTATCGTCTCTATTTCCCGGGTAGAAAATAGGGGCACCTCAGGGTTCAAGGCTCTCTGTAGGCCACCGTGACTGGACACTGTGGAACATGGATGTGCCCCGGGCCACCCACTGGCCACTCTCTGCTCTCCACCCAGAGTCTGTCTCCTGGAAGCAGGAATCTCTGTGATTCCATCCTCCCCAGCCCACCGCCCTTCTCAATTCGATTCAGTACCATCTGTGAGGCCCCTGCGGCCCCTCTGGCCCAAACCTGAGAGCAGAACACACACAGGCGTGCTCCGGAGACTGGCTGCTGGATGATTAGCGACAGGGCTGCACATTGGCATCGCTCCTCTACTGAAGCGTTATCTCCACACTTAAACCACATGGTCTTCTGGGGAAAAACCCCAACATAACAGCACCTGCTCAGTGTTGGGGATAAGTTCTCACAACTATTCCTTAAAGTTAATGGAACTCTCTTTAATGTCCTGTTGGGGTCACCTGTTCCGTTATCAAAGGGCATCGACAGAACCCCCCAATGCATCACAACTTACTAAGATTGTTCTTGTTACACATAAGCATTTAAATTAATTGATTTAATGAATTATTTGTTCAGAGGGAACTGATTTTTCCACTGAGAAACTGTAACTCATCGGTACACATGCCTTCTCTGTTGTAAAATGCTTATTAGCAACATCAAGGTCTCCTTCATCTTAGGATTCCATGATGTGGGATGGGACAAGTGGGTGACAGTTTCAGTTCAAATTGATTTGAAAAGGGACAGAAATGTCTCATGGTAACCTCAATTTTTAAAGAGCACACTACTAGAAACATTTATCTTTGGTAAATTACTGCATTAATCTATTTTTTCTTTATCTGTTTTTTTCTCCTCAGCAAAATCCTATATAATAAAGAGGTAATATGCAAATTGACCCTCATGCCATCACACAAGGTGGCTGCCCCCATGTGATCAAAATTGGCCACCACAAAATGGCCAGCAGGGGAGGGCAGTTGGGGGGACCAGGCCAGCAGGGGAGGGCAGTTGGGGGCAACCAGGCCAGTAGGGGAGGGCAGTTTGGGGTTACCGGGCCAGCAGAGGAGAAGTTAGGAGTTGATCAGGTTGGCAGAAGAATGGTTACGGGGTGAGTAGGCTGGCAGGCAGGTGAGCTGTTGGGAGCCAGCAGTCCTGGATTGTGAGAAGGTTGTCTGACTGCAGGTTTAGGTTAAATCCCAAGGGGTCCCAGATTGGAGAGGGTGCAGGCTGGGCTGAGGGACACCCCCCCCCCCCCAGTGCATGAATTTCATGCACTGAGCCTTTAGTTTAATTATATTTAAAAATTCTGAAATAAGAAATGAAAATTGTTCAAGCTATAACATTAATTTCCTCTTCTGAATTTACAAAGTTATTAAGTGCTGAGAGACAGCTATTAATTATATATTATATATAACTAGAGGCCCAGTGCATGATTTAATCATGCACCTGGTGCACCAGCTGGCTGTCTGTCCGCTGGTGCCCCAGGCCTTCCGAAAGCCTCCGGCGTGGCGGAGGCTTTCGAAAGGCCTTGCGCCGGCACAGACAGACAGACAGCTCCCCCGCTTTGGCTTTTGATCGCGGGGGAGCCGGCTGGCTGTCTGTCCGCTGGTGCCCCAGGCCTTCCGAAAGCCTCCGGTGCGGCCATGGCACAGACGCTGAGCTCGCGGCGCCACTGGCTCCGCGAGCTTAGCGTCCTGCTGGCCCAATCAGCTACCCCGGCCACCCTGAGTCCCGCCCCCTGCGCCTCCTGCTGGCCCAATCGTGGGCGTAGCGGAGTGATGGTAATTTACATATTACCATTTTATTATGTAGGATTATATATATACATACTAGAGGCCCAGTGCACGAAATTTGTGCACGAGGGGTGGGGGTGGTGTCCCTCAGCCCAACTTGCACCCTTTCCAATCTGGGACCCCTCGGGGGATGTCTGACTGCCTGTTTAGGCCCGATCCATGGGATTGGGCCTAAACAGGCAGTTGGACATCCCTTTCACAATCTGGGACTGCTGGCTCCCAACTGCTCGCCTGCCAGCCTGATTACCCCCTAACCATTCCCCTGCCAGCCTGATTGACGCCTAACTGCTCCCCTGCCAGCCCGATCATCCCCAACTGCCCTCCCCTGACAGCCCGGTCACCCCAAATGCCCTCCCTGCATATTCCCTCTTTATTAGATAGGGTTTTTTCTTTAACATATTGGGCAGCCCTAACTGGTTTGACTCAGTGGATGGAACAATGGCCTGCAGAGTCAAGGGTCCCAGGTTCGATTCCGGTCAAGGCCATGTACCTTGGTTGGGGGCACATACCCAGTGGGGAGTGTGCAGGAGGCAGCTGATCAATGTTTCTCTCTCATAGATGTTTCTAACTCTCTATCCCTTTCCATTCCTCTCTGTAAAAAAATCAATAAAATATGTTAAAAATAGAAACATTTAAGATTCCTCCATATATGCCTGGTTGATGTGACTCAGTGGTTGAGACCCCAGGCTGGGGCTGGGACGGGATTGCTCCGTGGGGCAGCGTGCCCCTCCCAGGCTGAGACCCCAGGCTGGGTCTGGGAGGGGATTGCTCCCTGGGGCTGTGTGCCCCTCCAGGCTGAGACCCTAGGCTGGGGCTGGGAGGGGATCACTCCATGGGGCTGCGCACCCCTCCCAGGTTGAGACACCAGGCTGCAGGTGTGTGTGTGTGGGATCACTCCATGAGGAGTGAATTTGTTTTTGTTTTTTATAAAGGGTCAGGAGGGCCTCTGGGCAGCATTCTACCAGGCTGCTTTTGCTGCTGGCTCTCAGCAGCAGCCCTCCCTGGGACTGGGAGACTCTGGCGGGGCTTAGAGGACTGGGCTCCGCCATCTTGTGGCTATGGGCACCTCCATTTTTGTCGCGGAGTGACAGTTAATTTGAATATTACTCTTTTATTAGATAGGATATATGGCTCAGGAAATATTCCTTCAGATTAAGGCAATATTAACACGGTATATTTTACACTTCACCCAAATTTTTCATTTGTGATTTGAATTTGAAAATTATTGTTATTCATAGGTACCAGGCTAATTATAAAAGTACTCTCAAATAATGATAGTATTTATATACAGGGTGGGGCATAAGTAGGTTTATAGTTGTGAGTATACAAAACAGTTTATTCTTGTATTATTATTTATTAATTATTGTATTATATTCTATATAGACAACTACAAATCTATTTTTGCCACACCCTGTATATATTTATACACACATATATCTATATGTACACTTGTACATATGGATTTTCAGGAATTATATATAAATCTTGTTTAGATTTGTGTTTCACTAACATAACAGTAATTCACAGTTAATTTCTGTGAACTGAACCTCAAAACGAATAAAACTATATGAAATCTACATGAAATTGATCACTCTATTGTCTTTCTATACTAATAACTCTATTAAAATGAGCACATTATGAGGAAAAAAATATATTCACACTAAATTTCAAATGATTATTGTACTAGATCCTACAAAACATTTCCAGTCCATTGCTGATCTGTAATATTTCTACTGATTACTTATTTCCATCTTTTAGAGCAACAAAGGCACTCTGGTGTGCCCAGTTCCACATGATTGTTGCTAAAAAAACAAAAGACGCCAGATTTATTTCAAAGCGTCTGGTTGATACTGAGACATGCAGGTTCAGGGTTAGCCTTCCCTGAAGACTATCACATCTGTGCACAACCAGGAAAGAGGCCAACTGAAGCCACTAGTCCTAACAGGCAATGACGGTGACAGACACTGGGAGGTGGCAGATAAGCAGCAGGTGCAGAATATTAGAACTTGCTGCTTCTGGGAAATCCTGAGCTTCGGGGGGAGGAGAGGGGAGGTGCAGAGCCAGTGATGGCGTCAGGGCTGCTAAAGCTGAGTCCGGAGGGGACTTAGAGCAGTATTGTTTGCTTTTAAGAGGTTAACCGGTAAATATAGGTTGATTCATAACAGTTTAGTATGTTAATATAGCAGCTAATGAAACAGGGGGCTAGTGGAATATCCAAATTAAGGTAGTTTCTGTGGAAGACATGGGAATTAAAAGAAAATTCATTAAGGAAGCAAAAGCAAGGAAAGGAAAAGAGGGGAAACAGTAAATTATACACCTGACATTAGGATGGAATAAATATAATCCAATATGTTATTTAATCATAAATGAAAAATTAATTTTACACCTGTAAAGTGGGAATGATATACTAATACCTCACTTACAGGGCAGTGACGGCGAATAAATTAGTTCATATTTGTAAAGTACTTGAATCCATAGCTATCATAAACACTAAAAAAGTGCTAGCTATTATTCTTTTTCCTATTATTATTATAAACTATTTCATAAAAACCATCCAAGCAGCATGGAATATGAACCAAAATCTCAAGAAAAAAAAAAAAGTAAAATCACCACAGTGGTAGAGGATCTTAATCACCCTCAGAAGTTGACATCAATTTGCCACAACACAGCAGGGTGATGGAGGATTTGGGTAACAGTCCACAGGGTAACACACACCCTCAGCCCTAGACTGGAAGCAGAAAATAGGGCCTGCTTATATGTCCATTTAGACAATCTGTTCGTTACAAAGCCAACATTCTTTTTTTTTTTTAAATAAAAAAGAATTATAAGATATTAAAAGAAATATAAAATAAAATTTAGCTTTATTGTAAAAAAAAAAAAAAGAAAGAAACCAACATTCTTAATAAATATCTCAAAAAAATTTTCATCATCCCCATTCTCTCTCCATGACCCAAGATAAACTAGAAATCAAAAAATACAAAGGTGAAAAATAACCACTTGAATACTAAGATTTTACATTAAAATAACCACTGGAGTCCACCATCTTCTCTGCACGCCGGGCAGGGCAGGTGGGTAAGGCCACCTCGTGGCCGAGTCTGCACAGTTGAGTGGCACTTGCCAGAGACGGCCACGGAGGAGGGAGGGCCGTCCCCTCAGGAGCCCTGCCTCAGGACCAGGGCGTTTCTGGTTGTCACAAAGACAGGGTGGCCATTGGCCTTTGGGGGTGGGGTCAGGAATGCTACATGATCTGCGAAGCTCAGAACACTCTCACCGATGAAGAATTGGAGGAAGAATTGCTGTGGCCAATAGGCCAATGATGTTGCCATTGATAAACTTTGTCTTAAAAGCGACCACAGGGCAAAGAATCCACAGATGCCTGATATTTCTGTTTGAAGTTAATATTACCATGGTAGGAAAAAGTCTTCTGTAAACCTCGCAGGCCATTCAATGTTCAATTTCCCACAGAAAAACCGAATTTGAGAACTTTGCTTTGCTTTTGACAATCATCTGAGAGCATATAACACTCTGTTTAGGAATTGCTGCTGAAAGTCATTTTATTTTATTACTAAGACTCAGAAAGGGAACTCATGTTCAGCTACCGCAGAACAGATAGACAAATGGGCAGATATGCGCACAGGGAACTGTAAATCTATTTTACTTGCTGTTTGGGTGATATTAGCTAGGTCACATTCTCGGCCACATTCTGAGCAAACCAAACTTTTATCAGTTACCAGAGCATCAGTGGGTCCTTCTCCCTGAGCTAACTTTGTGTACATCTTCACGTAAAGACCACGTGTTTCAGTGATTCCGTCTTAGCAACTCTGGTCATCCCGGAAGGCCAGGGCAGTGTCCTGTGGTAGGTACAGCACCTGGCATGGGAAGCACGAGGTCGGTGCAGGCCTGGCCCTCCCCTTACCAGCCATGTGACCTCCCGGAGTTTCCTCATGGGTACATTGGGAGAACAGTACTTCCTGACTCGTCTTAAAGGGCTGGGATGCCGAGTGACCACAAAGTCCCTCTAAGGGCCCCCAAGCTGCACTGACTCTCACCTCCCCTACCTCCTGCGCTTGTTACAAGCCACCCTCTCCTCTCCCCTATCTCCCCCGCCCGCGCCCTCCCCCCCCCAGCTCTGCACCTCCCTGGCTTCCTCCCTGGTCCCCAGCTATGCTGATTGAACATGTCTGTGCTCACGGTTCTCTCTGCCCAGAACGCCCTGCCCCGACAACTTTGGAGCACTCTCGTACTCATGCACTTCCTTTCCTTTTCTTTTTTTAAAAATATATTTTTATTAATTTCAGAGAGGAAGGGAGAAGGAGAGAGAGTTGGAAACATCAATGATGAGAGAGAATCATTGATCAGCTGCCTCCTGCATGGCCCCTACTAGGGATTGAGCCTGCTACCTCAGACATGTGCCCTGACTGGGAATCAAACCGTGACCTCCTGGTTCTTAGGTCAACACTCAACCTCGGAGCCATGACAGCCGGGCACTCATCCACTTTCTTGAGATCTCTGCTCATGTCATCTCATCCAAGAGGTTGTCAGAGACTATCCTGTGACAGAGTTCTCCCAACCCTTTCTGTTGCTCTATTCTACTCGATTCCTCAACATAGAGACAATCGGCCATGTATTATCTCACATTTTAATTTGTTTATTTATTGTCTGTTTCTTCTCTGCTAGAATGTAATCTCAAAGAATGCAGGAAACTTCACTCTCTTTTCCGTAGGAATAGTATTCCAATAATATATTAGTTTTTCCTGAATCAGTCTGTGTAAAAATTTAGAAGTGTGTTTAGTTAGAAAGTTTGTGTCTCTACGTTTCAGCAATGTAAAATTATATAAATACTAGAGGCCCGGTGCACAAAATTCGTGCACGGTGGTGCGGAGGGGGGGGGGTGTCCCTCAGCCCTGTCTTGGCCTGCAAAGACACCAGCATCCCTCACCCCGGCCTCTAGCCAGAGGTTCCTCCCCTCCTTCTGCACAGCCTCTGGGAAGATGCTTGTCCTGGGGCCTCCTCAGGGCCCTGGCCCACGACGCCCTGCAGCTCAGGTACTCGGGGGCTTGGGCTTTCAGGTCTGGCTTCCTCACCTGGCATGGTGAGCATCAGCTGCCATGGGAGCCTTGCCTTAGGAGTCACCCCCTTGGACCATACTACTTGCGTGTGTGTGTGGGGGGGTGGACTCAGTGGCAGTGATTTGATGTCTGTAGCATGCCCGCTGACACCCACCACCACAGCGCCACACTGGTCCCATCTGGAGTGCTGTCAGGGGGCTTCCAGTCTGCGACTGGGGCTGATGGGCTGCAGGTGGAGGACCCCGGCAGCCATAGGGCTCTGTCAGCATCAGGAACTGGAAAGATCCATTTTTCTGGTTCCTCCCCTGCCACGCAGATGCTGAGCTCGCGGCTCCACAGGCCCCTTCCCTCCCGCCGAAAGGCAGGCTGGGGCGGGGACGTGGGCGCGCGGCCCGGAGGCCCCTTCTCTGCCGCAGCACAGCCGTGGAGCGGACGCTCCCAGTCCTCTGGCCAGGGACCCCTCCGTGGCCAAGGAGCAGATGCTGGGCTCCCGTTGCCGGGGCGATGCCTCCAGCGTCTGCTATGGGCGCTGCCATTTTTTCGTGGAGTGATGGCTAATTTACATATTACTCTTTTATTATATAGGATTTTATTTTTTATGACATTAAGTATGTCTGCAGACACATCTATAATAATAAAAGTGTAATATGCTAATTAGACAGGACGTCCTTCTGGACGACCTTCCAGACGAAGCCAGGGCTGCAAGGGAAGCCCGGGTCCTGGGTGCCAGAGGGAAGCCGGTGCTGGCAGTCGGGGGAAGGAAGGCCTGCTCTTGTATGTATTTTGTGCACCGGGCCTCTAGTAATGAGTACGTATTTTGTGCATCGGGCCTCTAGTAACTTGTCTAGTAACTCGACAAGTTACACTTTTATCATCTCTACTATGCAGTTTGCCTATCTTCATGATCCTAATGCATTTTCAGTTACTCACACACGCACGGATTTTGCATAGTGTTCCTCTGGAAAGGTAGTATATGCACTCTATTCAGAAGGGAAATTGTTCATTCACTGAAAGCAACATGTTCTGCTTCAGGACTTTAAATGCCACAAGCTAAGAGGGCCAACAGCTCGTTATTTGCTCAGATCAAAGTTTTCAAAGTGTTCCTGGGTCTCGTCTCTTCAGTCACGCCTGTGTTTGTGCTGGAAAGTGACCCATTTCTTACCAGTTTTCCCCTAGTACTTAGTGCACAGCAGACACTCCGTGCTGGTGTGGTTACCTGCTGACACAGGCTTCCGGCAATGTATCTACCCCCACCCTCTTTAAAAGGCCATGAAGGAGGCTACTTACATTTCAAGCCTGATGAAGAGGACCCGCTGACGGCAGATCTCGAACCCCCTTTCATGGAAAAGACCCCTTTTCCCCGACGAGTCGTGGAGACAGCTACCCTGGGGCGCTTCAGCGGGATGACCGCGCGAGGAGGAGGAGGCACGCGGCCGTGGTAATCGAACAACCTGCACAGAACACAGACATGGGAAGATTGGCTTGGGCCTCAGCATGCTGTCCAGGGAGGAAATTATTGAGAGAATGGCCTGGCAGAAAACTTCAGTAGATGTTTTGGTTATCTAACATTTGGAAACGGGTATTTATTAGAAAATCATTTCTCAAAAGAAGCAAAAATTATACTATGCTTTCTGGACGTTAGAATCTGACTCTCCAATATGAGCTCATTTGTCAGGTATGAAAGGACCTATACAGGTGTCCATTGTTATAGCATCTCTTTCATTTCTAACTTTACTTATTTTGGTCCCCTCTCTTTATTTCTTGTTGAGTCTGGCTAGGGGGTCATCAATCTTGTTTATTTTTTCAAAGAACCAGCTCTTGGATTTATTGATCTTTTGTACTTTTTTTTTTAGTCTCTATGTCATTTATTTCCACTCTGATCTTTATTATTTCCTTCCTTCTACTTCCTCTGGGCTTTTCTTGCTGTTCTCTGTCGAAGTCATTTACTGGTAGTTGTAAGGTGAGATCGTTTATTAGTCCTTTTTCTTGTTTCTTGAGGTAGGCCTGCAGTGCTATGAACCTTCCTCTCAGGACTGCTTTCACTGTGTCCCATAGGTTTGGGTGGTTGTGTGTTCATTTTCACTTGTTTCCAGGGAGTTTTAAATTTCTTGTTTGTTCTCATTGGTAACCCATTCATTGTTTATTGTTTAATAACATGCTATTTGACCTCGATATATTTGAGTGTTTTTGAGTTGTTTTTTTTTTATTGTAGTTGATTTCTAACTCCATGCCATTGTGACCTGAGAAGATGCTTGCTATTATATCAGTCTTCTTGAATTTGTATAGACTTGTTTTGTGCCCTAATATATGTTCTCTTTTTGAGACTGTTCCATGTGCACTTGAGAAGAATGTATATTCTGTTGCTTTGGGGAAATGTTCTGTAAATATTGGTTAGATCCATCTGATCAAGTGTGTCATTTAAGGCCTCTGTTTCCTTGTTCATTTTTTGTCTGGAAGATCTATCCAGTGATGTCCCTGGGGTGTTAAAGTCCCCTACTATGACTGTATTGCTGTCAATCTCTCCCTTAAAGTCCATCAAGAGTTTCTTTATGTACTTGGGTGCTCCTATATTGGGTGCATATATGTTTACAAGGGTTATATTTTCTTTTTTAATCCTTCCCTTTAGTATTATGAATGGCCTTCTTTGTCTCTTGTTATGGCCCTTGTTTTGAAGTCAATCTGGTCTGATATGAGTATTGCTATCCCCCCTTTTTTTCCTTTCCATTTACTTGGGAATATATTTTTTCATCTCTTCACTCTCAGTCTGTGTGCATCTTTTGTTTTGAGGTGGGTCTCTTGTAGACAGCATATATATATATATATATATATATATATATATATATATATATATCATGTTTTTTTTTTATCTATTCAGTCAGCCTATGTCTTTTGACTGGAACATTTAATCAATTTACATTTAAGGTTATTATGATAGGTATTTATTTATTGCCATTTTTGTTTTTTTTATGCCTATGATCCTCCCTCTTTCCATTTCTTTAGGAAGAAAGATTTTAAAAACCTTCTATAATAGGTTCTTTCATAAAGCTATATGTTATTTACACATTCAGATAAAATGGGATAATTGTTTTGGAGAATAAGATGTGAAATATGATAACAATTAGACCGGCTGGTTTCCAGCCTGTTGGAGGAAAAGAATTAGAATATGAACCACATTTAAAGCGGAACTTAGAGCTAGGAATGTCCAGCATTAGCAAGCTAAAGTGTTCAAAAACAATTGGGAAACATGCTGTGGACAAAGCAAGAGATATCTGGGAAGGAAAAGAAATGAAATGAGAGAGTTCAAGGGGGGAGCCATCCTCTGCGAATAAGCGAAGTCCACTAGATCCAAAGAACTGCTAGCAAAGAGCAGCTCGTGGGGGTCCTTGCAATGTAGGCAGAGTGTCAACCAGGGTTAGGAGCGCCATTCCTACCAGGCCTGGAGAATCAAGAGGGTCAACCAAGCCCACCCCTCACTTCACCACAAACAAGGTCTCCAGGACTTCTTTATAAGTTGAATTTGCAGAGCACCTTAAGTCAGTGAACCAAAGTTCGCAGGCAGCTATTGAGGGAGGAGAAAATGTGGCAATCAACTTCTCTCCCGGGGTAGACTTGCCTTGAGATGAAAGGCAAGCTCTTTTGGACAGACCATTGCCCCAGGCCATGCAATCTAGCAGGTTCATTAAATAAGCTAATCTATACATTTGGTAAGGAGCACTTCTAAAGCATCACTGAAATCTGTAACGATATGAGAATGCTATAATGAAAATTCAGGCCAAATAAAGTACCGTACTCATTGCTACTTCAGTGACGATGCAATCGAGTGCTATTTTATAGGGAACTGAAAAGTCTAGCAGCATCTCTCCTGCCTCCCCAGCCGAGGAGCACAAAGCCCGTATGTTGCTGGGTCTGAGCCTATGTGGAGAGAAGGCAGCTGCATCTGACATACTTCCTGTATGTGACACACATTTTATAACGTCCTCAGTATGTGTCCTGTCCTTTGTTGATAATTCCAACATAGTTTAGCCTGGTTCTCTGACTATTTTGCTGAGTTGCTTCAAAGGGGGTAAGGAGTGAGGTGACTCCTTCTCACCAAGAACCAGGTGCCGTTTTACCAGGTCCTTCTGCCAAACTGATGGGACGGCATACAGCATCAGAACGTCACCTTTTATTTATTTATTTATTTATTTAAATATATTTTATTGATTTTTTACAGAGAGGAAGGGAGAGGGATAGAGAGTTAGAAACATCGATGAAAGAGAAACATCTATCAGCTGCCTCCTGCACACCCCCCAACTGGGGATGTGCCCACAACCAAGGTACATGCCCTTGACCGGAATCAAACCTGGGACCTTTCAGTCCGCAGGCTGACGCTCTATCCACTGAGCCAAACCGGTTTCGGCAGAACATCACCTTTTAAAAGTGATATGTAAGTTAAAACAAAACAAAACAAAAAAACAGACAAAGAAAGGTATGGGCATTTCACAGAATTTGACAAAATGAAATGGCGTTTGGGAGTTTCTTAATCTTCACTGGGCACGTGTGAGTTGACCAGAAAGAAAAGGGAGGAAGACTGGGCACTGTCCTATGCATAGAAGCATAGCAGGGTCAGGCTGGGTAGGGGTACTGAGATGGGATGTGGGGTCCACCCCAATGCCGGGGAAGTGGGCGAAGAGCAGCTGTGAAGGGGACCCCCATGTTGGCTTCTTACCCCAATTCTGTGTGTCACAGCTCAAAGAAATGTTGCCTTCACAGAGTATGGATGGGGCTGAGACAAAGGAAACAGTCCATTTAGGATCCATATAGGACAACAGAGACGCCAACCAACGGAGTTCAGTGGACTCCAAATTCCAAAGGTCAGTTAAAACTAACATTTCTTCCCTCATCTTATTTTTTTATTTCCACTCTTAGAATTATATAGATTCCCGGTCTTTCTGTAATGGTTCATTTCCCCCCAATATTGCTTAGTCAGAATACCGTTTTCTCCCTGTATTTACTGGTCAAATAGATAATGACTCATGATAAAGCCAAACACATCAGTTTTCCTTCCCCAGTGTCTATTTTAAATTAAAACCTCTAAAAATCTAAGAATGCTATTCCCCCCTAATATTTACTGATCAAATAGATAATGGTTTACAATGAAGCTAGACATAATTTTCCTTCCCCAAGGTCTATTGTAAAACAAGAACTCTAAAAGAGCTACTCTCAAACACTAAATAAAACGAATGCAGTCATATTTTAAGAAAAGCAGCCCTTGGAGGAAATTTGAGGATTTAAGTTGCTTTATTTAATAAACTTTTCTAATTTTCATGTGCCCATTTCTTGTTTGGAATTTTCTTTGCTTTAATAATATCAGAAACATGTAATTTTATTGAATAGCAAAAGCTAAAATCTGGTAAATAATTTTAATATTAACTTACTTGACAAAATAGACATAATTTGTCTCTAGGAAGAATAAGGGCATTAGCTATTAAAATGGCTTCTTTTTGGACAAGGCAATTCAATGGCATATTGACATATAATGAATATAATTTTGAATGTTTGCTTTTATTAAAAACTTGTTACTATTAAACTTTAACAACAATAAAGCAACATTTTAGGGAAAATAGATGAAAACCCCCAATCCCAGTGTTACACTCTAAAACAGCTAGCATCATTCTCTAGTCTTTTTTTCCACAAGCACCCCCATTCTTCACAGAATTAGAAATGTGTGCAGTCACGCTTTCTGACGGATTCTCCTTGGCTTATACTAACAGCATTCCAAGCCTGCTCTGCGGTCTTCCTAATGGTTCTTTTCATGTCGGTGGTGCATTTTCTCAAGTAGACACACCTTGTTGTAATAAATCATTGGCTGGTGGATTTTTGACTGAATGCCTGTTTTTTACTGTCAACTAATTTGATTTTAAAATTAAAAAATAATTTAAATGTAACATTTGTAGAGCATTTTGTCACTGAACACTGAATGTTCATTTTAGATAGTGAGTTCAAGAATTGGCAGTTACTTGTTTTCTCCTAAAGTTCCTTCATGAAAATGACTTCTTCATTTTCCTTACTTATGAATCAGAGTGTATAGCCATGTGCTTAATGCTAAGAACAATATGTGGCCTGGACTCGGGGCTTACTCACTGGGCTGCCTGGACCCAAACCCTGAGAATAGGTTCCTGGCCACGTTCTCACTGGGACCTTTTAGCAGGTGTATGATCGATAACCAGGGATCAAAACATTAACTATGCAACTGCCATTTGACCCAGTGATCCCAATTCTAAGAATATATCCCAAGAAAGAATTTATGCACCCCTATGTTCATAGCAGTATTAATTACAATAGCTAAGATCTGGAAACAGCCCAAGTTCCCATCAGTTAGATGAGTGGATAAGAAAGCTGTTGTACATTTATACCATGGAATACTATGCAGCTGTAAAATAGAAGGATCTCTTACCCTTTGACACAGCATGGAGGGACCTAGAGAGTATCACGCTAAGTGAAATAAGCCAGTCAGAGAAAGACAAGTATCACATGATCTCACTCATATGTGGGACCTAAAGAACAAAATAAACTGATGAACAAAATAGATCCAGGGACATAGAAACATGGAATAGACTGTCAAATCTCAGAAGGTGGGGGGTGGAGGGGTGGGTGGGAAGAGATTAACCAAAGAACTTATATACATACTAGAGGCCTGGTGCACGAATTTGTGCACAGGTGGGGTCCTTTGGCCTGGGTGGTGATAGGGGCCAATCGGGGCCAGCCAGCTGAGGGGAGGGACCACCGGAGGTTGGCCAGCCAGCGGGAGGTTAGCTGTGGGAGTGCACTGACCACCAGGGTGCAGCTCCTACATTGAGCATCTGCCCCCTGGTGGTCAGTGTGCATCATAGCTACCCACCAGTTGTCTGATGGTAATGGTTGCTTAGGCTTTTATATATATATAGATATGGATAACCAATGGACACAGACAATAGTGTGGTGAGGGCCTGGCCCTGGGGCAGAGGTGGGCTAGAACGGATCAATGTGTGGGAGGTAAATGGTACATCTATATAACTTAAACAATAAAGATACATTAAAAAAGAAAACAATCCAGGGAACCAGTGAGGATCTTCCCCCCTGACTTGATCAAACATTGAAACCTTTTCTTCAAAACTGCTTAACTTTGGATAGGTGTACAGTCTATAAAACCAAATCAAGTTGTCTCCTGATTTTTAAACAAGGCTGTATTTGAAACCCACATAAGTGATTTTTATAGCCTTTTAGTATATCTTTTTTCTATACTGTTTGAATGACTCAAAATTCATCTATAATTTCCACCCCAACTTCAGATAAGCTTTTGGTTACAACTGATCAGAAAATACCCTTTAAAGTCTCCCTTCACTTGTGTCCAGTAGATGAATAATTTCTCTTTCTGTTTTTTGTCATTAAATGTTTCCAAGATTTCAGTGAAGTCCGCCATCCCTGGTCTTGTGCAAACACTTCTGGGACAGGCCTCAAAGGCTTGCTGACTAAGATCTTGAATGATCTTTCTTGTAATAGTTTTTTTTAAAAAAATAAATCTTTATTGTTCAGATTATTACAATTGTTCCCCCTTTTTCCCCCCATAGCTCCCCTCCACCCGGTTCCCACCCCACCCTCTGCCCTTATCCCCCCCACACTGTCCTCATCCATAGGTGTACGATATTTGTTCAGTCTCTTCCCGCACCCCCACACCCCCTTCCCCCTGAAAATTGTCAGTCCACTCCCTTTCTATGCCCCTGATTCTATTGTAATCATTAGTTTATTCTGTTCATCAGATTTTTTTATTCACTTGATTTTTAGATTCACTTGTTGATAGATATGTATTTGTTGTTCATAATTTTTATCTTTACCTTTTTCTTCTTCTTCCTCTTCTTAAAGAATATCTTTCAGCATTTCATATAATACTGGTTTGGCGGTGATGAACTCCTTTAGCTTTTTCTTATCGGTGAACCTCTTTATCTGACCTTCAATTCTGAATGATAGCTTTGCTGGGTAGAGTAATCTTGGTTGTAGGTTCTTGCTATTCATCACTTTGAATATTTCTTGCCTCTCCCATCTGGCTTGCATAGTTTCTTTTGAGAAATCAGCTAACAATCGTATGGGTGCTCCCTTGTAGGTAACTAACTGTTTTTCTCTTGCTGCTTTTAATATTCTCTGTCTTTTGCTCTTGGCATTTTAATTATGATGTGTCTTGGTGTGGTCCTCTTTGGATTCCTTTTGTTTGGGGTTTTCTGTGCTTCCTGGACTTGTAAGTCTATTTCTTTCACCAGGTGGGGGAAGTTTTCTGTCATTATTTATTCAAATAGGTTTTCAGTATCTTGCTCTCTCTCTTCTTCTGGCACCCCCATAATTCAGATGTTGGTACACTTGAAGTTATCCCAGAGGCTCCTTACACTATCTTCATATTTTTGGATTCTTTTTTCTTTTTGCTTTTCCGGTTGGGTGTTTTTTGCTTCTTTGTATTTCAAATTTTTTACTTGATTCTTGGGATCCTCTAGTCTGCTGTTGGATCTCTGTATATTATTTTTTTATTTCAGTCAGTGTATGTTTAATTTCTAGTTGGTCCTTTTTCATATCCTCAAGGGTCTCACTAAATTTATCGGCCTTTTCTAGAAAATTCTTGAAAAACCTTATAACCGTGGTTTTGAACTCTATATCCAATCGTTTGCTTTCCTCCATTTCTTTCATTTGTGACCTGTTTCTTTGTCTCTGAATTTTGGCTGCTTCCCTGAGTTGATAGAGTGGCTTTGTGTGCTAGGTGTTCTATAGTGCCCAGTAGCTCAGCCTCCCCAGTTACCTGAGGTGGACACTCTTGGTGCACCCATTTGTGGGCTGTGTGCACAGCCTTGTTGTAGTTAAGCCTTGATTGTTGTTGATATCACTGGGAGGAATTGACCTCTAGGCCAGTTGGCTGTGAGGATCAACTGTGTCTACAATGGGAGAACTTCTGTGCTGGAGACACCCTTATGAGACAAGACTTGCTTCAATGGGGCTTTGGTGCTCACTGAGTCTGCCCCCTGAGTATGTCTCTTATGGACCTGAGGAGTTGTAATCTGAATTGGTCCCACTCTGACCCCTGGGTACACTAGCTCTTGGATCTCCAAGGAGGTGCTAATTTAGCCTCTGCCTGAGGCCACCCAGCAGAAGCTATGGAGAGATCTGCAGATTCCTCTTCTTTATTTGGGTTTTGGAGGTGCCCAGATGAGGCCCAGCTGTGAAGTAATGCAAGCTGCTGTGGGGCCTTGGGCCTTCTTTTGGATGTTCTGGGTCTCACTGACTCAGCTGCAGTTTGTTAGGTAAGTTTAGAATTCAAAGGACCAGGCCATTCATATGCAAAAGCCTCTGCACTTAGCTTGGAGGGGGCAGAGTCTCAGGGTGGAGCAAACAGCAATGGCTTCCTGTCAGCCCTGCCCTAAGAGGACCCTGGGTCTCAGTGTCCCGCTGTAATCATTGCAAGCACCTCTGAAAGAAAGCCACCCTCGAGTTCTGCCTGATGCCAGACAGTCCAGTTTCTCCCCGTATAAGTCTGGGTCCCCAGAGTCTCGCCCGGAACTGGAGTTCAGAGCAGTCAGGAGCTTGTGTCTCCCTCCCGACTGAGAAAGCCAGCTGTGTACTCAGTTGTCAGCCCTCTCTGCAAGCGTGCCTCTGTACCTCTGCCTTCCACATCTCCTGTGAGTCTTAGCGTGCTTTTCTCTTTCCTTCTAGTTGTAGAATTTCCACTCAGCCAGCCTTCCTGTGGTTCTGGATGATGTCCATTTTGTCTTTTAGTTGTAGTTTTTAAATTGTTGTGTGAGTCAGCAGTTCAGGTGTTAACCTATGCTGCCATCTTGGTTTCTCCACATAATAGTTTGACTTTAACATAATTTTTATATTTTGTACAACTTTGCTATCTGCTATAGTTTGTATATAGCTTTGGGTAATTACAAAGATGGCGCATTTGAATAGTAATACAATGAGTCTTTAAGTCTTGTAATTCTGCAGTGTAGGCATTGTTGAGCCATTTTTCCCATGAAGGAAACTTGCAAAAAAGGGAGGAGGTGACTTGCCCAAATTTAAGCCATTGACATGTGCACAGCTGGCCTGCAACTCAGTTCTTCTGCCTTCACATTGTACCCTTTGTCTACTGTGCCATGTTGCTATTTCCAGATGTTCTCAGTGGAAGACCACTCTACCAGCTGGTAATTCAAATTTGCATAATGACATAGACGTTGCCTCTTGCTAATATGTTTTTCCAACATTCACAAATGCAGACTGTGCTCAACAATCAATGGTCTGAAACAATTGCAACCTAGAGGTTTTTCATGAACTGCAACTCTAGCGGCTTCTCTTCTGGTAATTAACAGGAGGTCAAAAGGGTCCCAGAGTTGAGTGAGCCCCTGACTGCTTACTGGGAATATGATTTCTCTGGGCCAAGCACCTCTGGCATTTCCTTTTCTCCATTAACAGCAGCCCCTATTCCTGGTTCAAACTGCTCAGTGTTCTTCCTGAGGCTGTTTGTTGAATAGAGGTTGCCTTAACCTGCTCCCACCTCAGAAGTGGAAATCACCTCTGGGGGCTTCAATAGGATTCCGGGACCCGCCTCCTTTGCTTTACTTGGAAGATGTTTTGTTTTAATAACGTGTGAAGTCCTTCATTTAGAGCTGGACTTGCCCTTTTAGCAGAAAATGCCAGCGAGTGCTGTCAATTGCAGCCCAATGCTCTGCGTGGCATAAAGAGATGAACGTGTGGAATAGCCACTCAGGTCCTATTTGGTGATACTCTTCGCCACCCCTGAAATTAGGGATAGGTGTTCGATTAGCCTTAGGAAAAGTTACTGCTGGGCCAGTGTATCAGAACCACCACGATAAGATGGACCTTTGTTAAAGAAGTTTTCTAAGCGTTTAAAACTCCCCAAGGGTTGGTAATTCCCATGTGCGTTAGACTCCCCATGGGCAGAAACAGGGCGATGGTACCATGCGGATGCTGTCCTTCCCAGGATAGCATCTCTCCGCTGCTGCCGCGGCTTGAGCCACAGCTGGGTTGGGACTCTGCAGACCACACTAACAAGGGACCGGAGGGGACACAGTGAGACTGGACAGGGAGAGTGCTTTGGCATCCTGTTCTTGTCCCCATCCCTCCGCCCGTGTCCTCACCCCGGCAGCGGCCATCCATCCCTGCAGCAGGGGTGGGCCCAGGCTGAGTGGCTTTGCCACCCTGGCTGGCAGAACAGTCCCCTCAAACTCCTGGAAGTGGTCAGGGACCCCTCCGGACTCAGACACAGCCGCAGGGGCCGAGCAGAGCCCGCTCAGGTGTCAGTGCTGAAAGTCCCTCCCATGGTCCCAACCTCTGCTCCGGTCCCCAGCCCTGGAGGAGGCCGCTGCTTCGTGCCATCTCGAACTCCATGATATCAGTTTCCTCTTTGCTTTTTCCATGCAGACATCCCTGTGACACAGCCGTGTGATTTCTGTGTTCCTGACCCAGAGTCCCTGTCAGGTCCGTGTGGCCAGTTGAACGGGAGGCTCTGGGGGCAGGAGGGCAATCTACAAGCAGAACGCCCGGAGCTTGTAGTGAGGGCAGTGAGGAAGGACCGCTGACCAGCCGCTTGTTCCTCTGTCACTGGGACTTTGCCACAAGAATATCGGTATAAGAAATCCATTCATTGTTAACCGTTACTGCTCTAACTGTGCTTAACCAACACCGATGAAGCACTAAAAACAATACCAGGCATAATGCTGATTGTTACACATATGCTACTTCATGTAATCCTCAGCACAGACTCATGAGGCAGGAATTAGTATCATGCTCACTTCATGGATGAGACAACAGGGTTTGTGGTATTAAATAATGTGTCCAAGTTTGCACTACCAGTAAAGAAAGAAAGAAAAAAAAGAACCATAAATAAAAAACAGAATTGAACGTATGAGGAATCACTGTGGATAAAATTGAACACTGACTTGTGAGCTATTTCCCTGGTCTGGATGCTCCAGCCTGGGCACCTGTGTTCACAGGAGACTCCTGGCTGGGCCACTGTGGCAGGTGCTCATGTCTGTGTCAGCCAAGTGCAAAAAATGGAAGACACACTGATGAGAGCACAGACTGCTCACACAGCCTGTCAGCCGCACAAGCACAGCACTCTTCTGCACACTCACACGCCAAACAGGTTTTATATAAGACACACAGATTATTTGGAAATTGTTCAGAGTCAGCTTTGTTGTATAGAGAAGAGGCATCTGAGAGCTTCAGACTGTAATTATTTGGCTGATTAAGGCTCTTGCTCTTTGGCAGGTAAGATCTATCTATCTATCTATCTATCTATCTATCTATCTATCTATCTATCTATCTATCTATCATCTATCAATCATCCATCTATCATCCATCTATCTATCATATTTCGATCTATTTATCTATCATCTATTCACCTATCTACCTACCTATTATCTATCTATCTATCTATCTATCTATCTATCTATCTATCTATCTATCATCCATCTATCTATCATCTATTGACCTATTTATCTATCATCTATCTACCTACCTATTATTTGTCTATCTATATCTACTTATCTATTTCTCTGTCATCTATTTATCCACCTATCTACCTACCTATCTATTTAATGACATCTAATCTAATTAATGATTTTATTAAGCAATAATTTATACAAAGTAAAAATGCTGATCTTGGCTTCCTTTATTTTAAAATATTTTTGTTGATTTCAGAGAGGAAGGGTGAGGGAAAGACAGAAACATCAGTGATGAGAGACAATCATTGATCGGCTGCCTCTTGCACGCCCCCCAATTGGAGATAGAGCCTGAAAAAAGTCCCCCAACCAGGCATGTGCCCTGACTGGGAATCAAACCATGACCTCCTGGTTCATAGGTTGACGCTCAACCACTGGGCCACACCGGCCGGGCTTGGCTTCCTTGTAAAGGTGAGAGGACTGGACCTGACCACTTGCCCAGAACTTGGGTCTCTTGCCATCTAGACCAAACTCTGAAATTCTTTCCATTCGGAAGGAAGTCGCATGTTAGAAAATACTCAAGCAATTATAATGCTCAAACAATTTCACACTGACAGACTAAATGACAATGTACACTGATTGAAAACTTCAGTCATAGTAATTAGGATAATGCTCTACAACTCAAAAAAAAGCTGCATTAGAAAATGTCTTTAAAATTGTCAAACATGAAAATTTCCAAATAGTTTGAAGACTATCTAAATGTTACGTTTTCTTCCCAGAAAACAGTGTGGTGCTTGCCAGGGGGTGGGGGATGTAGGAGAGGGTAAAGGGGGGTAAATAGTGATGGAAGGAGACTTGACTTGGGTGGTGAACACACAATACAATATACAGATGATGTATGTATAATTGTACCCCTGAAGCCTGTATACTTTTATTAACCAATGTCACTCCAATAAATTCAGTAAAAATTAAAATCCTCTCTAATAAAATGGTAATATGCAAATTAACCATCACTCTGCTACATAAGCCACGCCCACCAGTCAAGCCACGCCCACCAGCCAATCAGGGCGAGTATGCAAATTAACCCCAATCCAAGATGGCTACAGCCACAGAGAGCAAGGTTTCCCAGGTAACAGAGCAAGCCAAGCTTTCCATAGCTGTTGCAGGCCTAAGCCTCCACTCAAGCTACAAAGTTTCAATTATAGAAGGTAAACAAATTCAAACAAATGGCAGCAGAATGGAGCTTGAGAGAGCAGGCCAGGGTTGCCGGCGGCAACAGGGGAAGCAAAGCTTTCCGCACACCCTGGCCGGGCTCACCCGCTTAAGGCTACAAAGTTTCAATTGTAGAAGGTGAATTAACTGCCACAGAAATGGCTGGGGCCCTCGGAGGGAGCAGCAGGCTTGGCTCCGCTCCAGGCTACAAAGTTTCAATTGTAGAAGGAAAATAAATCCCAGATACCAGGGCCTCTGCTTGGGTTGCCAGGGGGCATGGCCGGCCTGCAAACCACCACAGGCCCCTCGCTCAGGCCGCCCCACACCCCAAGGGAACCCCCACCCTTATCGGTGACACCCTTCAGGGCAAACCAGCTGGCCCCCACCCCTGTACCAGGCCTCTATCCTATCTAATAAAAGAGTAATATACAGATTGATCATCACTGCAACACACAATATAGCTGCCCCATGTGGTCAAAGATCCTGCGCCCATGTGGACACAAGATGGCCACCACAAGATGGCCAGCAGGGGAGGGCAGTTGGGAGACACCCAGCCTGCAAGGGAGGGCAGTTGTGAGGGACCAGGCTTGCAAGGAAGGGCAGTTGGAGGTGATCAACCCTGCAGGAGAGGGCAGTTAGGGGTGACCAGGCTGGCAGAGGAGGGAAGTTGGGGGCAAACAGGCTGGCAGGGGAGCAGTTAGGCATCAACCAGGCTGGCAGCGGAGTGGTTAGGGGGTGGTCAGGCTGGCAGGCAGAAGCGGTTAGGGGCAATCAGGAAGGCAGGCAGGCAAGCAGTTGGGAGCCAGCAGTCCTGGATTGTGAGAGGGATGTCCGACTGCCCGTTTAGGCCCGATCCCACCAGGATCGGGCCTAAACGGGCAGTCGGACATCCCTCCAGGAGTCCCAGATTGGAGAGGGTACAGGCTGGGCTGAGGGACAACCCCCCGCCGTGCACGAATTTCGTGCACCGGGCTTCTAGTAAATGTTATATTTTCTTAATATCTGTGGGTTATTTTAATGCTGCCAGAACTTCACATCATTTCTAGGACAAGTTATTAGAAGCTATTTAATATTTAAAATGAAGTATATTTTGCAGAAATGATAGAAATGACTTGATCAGATAGTTCTTAAAAATTCATATTTGGCCACGAAGGGCTAGCTAGTGCAGTAACCTGCTCTCCGCAGCAGGCGGCAGTGGTCAGGAGGCGTGGCTGCGGGTCTGCGTCCCGGGCAAGGCTGCTCCTGGCCCTTGGCCCTGCGCTTTGCATCCTCACACCGCAGGTCACACCACAGCCGCAGGTTCTGCTCGTAGCCTTGCCATTAATTAACTGTGCGCCTGGGAAAACCAGTCTCTCTAGACGCAAGGAGATGAAATAATAACACAGACCGGTCTCCACTGCGAGGGAGACACGAAAGCGCCTGGAGGCAAAAACTAGCCAACCGAGCCCCTTGCCTGCCTGGGGGGGCGGGGGGCGGGAGGCAAATCCTGGCACCCAGAGAGGAAGACACAGCAGAGGCCCACGCGCCCTGGAGGGGCCAGAGGGGACTTGGTCGGGACGCGTGTGCTCAGGGCTGCAGGGAAGTCAGGTAAGGAGCCGGCGCGGGTCCGAGGAGAAGGAGCCACTCAGGAAGGTCCCGGGGAACCGGAGGGGACCCGGGGCTGGACCCGACAAGGGCTGCACCGTGTCTTCCCTCAGAGTCTGTGAATGTCCATCGCCAACTCTTCTCCAAGTTTGCTTTCCCAGACCTTGGGAATGTTGTTTGAATGAAACTTGTAATTAAAGGCTTAAGAGATATTTCCATCATTTTGGTTGGCCCGATGGCCTCTGTACAGCGGCTCCTCACTTTGCATACCTCTGCGTGGTCAAGCCAGCGTCGTATTAAATAGCACCAGTCCCCCCCCAGCACCCCGCGCCTTTCGGGGTCCTCAGCGGATGGACTGGGAGAAGGTTCAGGAAGTCCAAGCTTAGCTGCCAGGTTCTCAGTCCACAGACCGTGGCACCCCACGACCGGCCCTCAGCCTGGCACCTCGCTCGAGGGCCGTCAGTGAGGGGTTGCGGTCACCTGACACTCGGGTCACACAGACAGCAGATGTGGGGGTGCTGTGTCCTCAGGATGAGCCATGTGGCATTTCACGCAGATGGATAACCCCAAGGGGGACCTGGTCACCAAGAGGAAAGAGCAGCAGGAACTGGAGAGGGTAATGGCAGTGAAAGGTAAAGATCACGTAATGGAATTATCATGTGAATGTCAGGCCAGTGAAATGTAAATATCATCTAAGCGGAAACGTAATGCCAGTGGGATTACAGGGCACACAGCCTAACCCTAACCCTAACCCTAACCCTAACCCTAACCCTAACCCTAACCCTACCCCTGCAGCTAGGCTGACGCTTCCGGTTGACTCCAGATGTGGAGCCAGAGGGATCCAGGAAAAGCAAACCTATGGACCTGGACGAGGAAAGTGGGGAGTCCCAGGAGAGGGACAGAGGGGAAAGAGCTCCCCCTGAAGGACTCTGGGGCACGGTCATCCGCAGGCCCGGCCGCCATGCCGATCCACCCTGGGGAGGCCCCCACTCGCCGGCTCCACGCCCTGAGTTAGGAGAACTGACTGCTCAAACTATTTTGGAAAAGCCTTTTTTTGCAAAGAAATAAAACACATTAACTCTCAATATTTTCACCGTTTTAAATGACAGTGTACTACATAACTGTTAGTTTTACTCTATTTCCCTGTACATGTATAGCCTAGAATAAGGTAGTTTTTAATGTTTTAATCAACATTTGTAAAGACCATGGGAAGTCCCGTTTCCCCGCTGATTATTAGCATTGCAGTGCACGGCCTCCTCTCCTGCCCCCACCACTTGCCGGGTGAGTGTGCGGTGTACTCCACCGAATCAAACCAATCTGGGCTGCTCAATTGTCATATGAAAGCAGGTGGCTAAGGTTGAAGTCATTTTCTGGGTTTATAAAGCTCTGTCTTAAGAAATTCAAAGTCAACAACAGACCTATTAAATAACTTTGGTTGATTAAATCTCTAAAATATTACCCAAATATCAGACACCTAATTTTAGGCTTAAGCACCTAAAAGTCCAAGTTGTACTTTATGTAGTCCAGTAAGTACCATGAAAATGGGAAAAGCTGTCTAAATTGTATTTTGGGGGACTTAATATTTTATTTTATTTTTACTATAGAATATTTTAAACACATTAATCAAGAATACTCATGAATGAAATGTACAGAATACTTAAAAGATAATTTAAATCAAAGGAAACAAGATGAAAAGTCCACATACCGATTGTAGAAATCATCTCTGTAGTAATCATAGTCGAAGACGTAACCACTAAGGGGAGAAACAAAAAGTTAGTTGACATTTGTTTCAACCACATTGATTTTGGTGCTAATTTATGACGTTCTAGCAAGCAATGTAGGTCACTTTATAAATACTGATTTTTCAATGTAATTATGTGTCTGAAGAGTCTTGCACGATGATGTTTCCTTCTCTATCACAGCGTGCCTGAGAACTGCCACATGTCTGACAGCGCAGAGACTGATGTTGGTTGGAATGGAAGATGAGAGCAGGAAGCGAAATAAAATATTTCAATACTTGTCATTAAACAAGACTGAAGCCCATTTTTTTTTTCTAGACAAAATACACTACCGCTGTCTCTTCTTCCTAAGGTCTGTGCAATGAGGCTAACCAGTGAACAAAAGGAATCAAAGTAGCATAAATGAAAGGGTTTAGCGGCCCATTCTAAGAATGATAAGTAGGAATGTGGTTTCCTCAGAAATTCAGCTTTTAAAATTCTAAACACTATGATTCAATACTTTTACATCGGGAAAAATTAAAAAAAAAAGCCACTTTGGCTGAATCATAGCAACTATAACAATATTATAGGGTATTCAATTAGGAATTAAAGAGTACATTTCAGTGATAAGGTTGTTATGACTAAGCACCTTAAAGGAATAAATTATACACTTTGCCCCCATGCACCATAGTGTGGAGTTGATAAAGCACTTTCTATGCAGTATTTCCTTTTAATCTTGTCCTCAAAACAACCCTGGCTGGATACTGCAACTGGAAGAAAATAAAGCGCAAAGGACCTCTGTGACTTGCTCAAAAAAAACAAAAAATATTGAATTTATTTTTTACTTATTGATTTTGAGAGAGAGAGAGGGAGAGAGAGAGAGAAACACAGCTCTGTTGTTCCAATATTTATGCATCACTGGTTGATTCTTGTATGTGCCTTATCAGGGGTCCCCAACCTTGTGTACCAGGACTATACTCTAACCAGCTGAGCTACTGCCCTGAGCAATTGCTCAAATGTTTACCACTAGGAAGTGACAGCCGACACTGGAGGAAAAACTCCTGAATCCAGGTCTAGAGCGCTGTGGTGACGCTGTGCGGCTGCCCAAGCTGGGAGAAGTTTACTCTCATGCCAACACAGCATCTGCTCTACAAGGAAGTGATAATTTTTAACATTTACTCATTTATTTTGTCATAAAGCTTATGATTTTAGCCCGTTTTAAGTATGCACTTCAGCACCATTAGGTACATTCACAATGTTGTGCAAACATCAGCACTATCTACTTCCAGAGTTTTTCATCTTCCCAAACAGACATTCCGTGACCCCTGGCCCCGCCCTGTCACCTCCATCCTACTTTCTGTCTTTGTGAATTGGCCTAGTCTAGGTTCGTCCTATAAGTGTAATTGTACTGTATTTGTCCTTTTCGTCTGGCTTGTTTCAGTTATCAAAACGTTTTCAAGGTTTATCCACGTTGTGGCACATAACGGAATTTCACTTCATTCCTTTTTATGACTGAACTAGAGGCCCGGTGCATGAAATTTGTGCACAGGTGTGTGTGTCCCTCAGCCCAGCCTGCACCCTCTCCAATCTGGGACATCCCTCTCACAATCCAGGACTGCTGGCTCCCAACCACTAGCCTGCCTGCCTGCCTGATTGCCCCTAACTGCTTCTGCCTGCCAGCCTGATCACCCCCTAATCATTCCCCTGCCAGCTTGATTGACGCCTAACTGCTCCCCTGCTGGCCTGATTGCCCCTAACTGCCCTCCTGTGCCAGCCTGGTCACCCCTAACTGCCCTCCTTTGCCAGCCTGGTTGCCCCTAACTGCCCTCCCCTGCCAGCCCAGTCACCCCTAACTACCCTCCCCTGTAGGCCTGGTCCCCCCAACTTCCCTCCCCTGCAGGCCTGGTCCCCCCAACTGCCTCCCTTGCCAGCCCGGTCACCCCTAACTGCACTCCCCTGCCAGCCTGGTTTCCTCTAACTGCTCTTCCCTGCAGGCCTGGTCTCCCCCAACTGCCCTCCCCTGCAGGCCTGGTCCCCCCCAATTTCCCTCCCCTGCTGGCCTGATAGCCCACAACTGCCCTCCCCTACCGGCCATCTTGTGTTCACATGGGGGCAGCCATCTTTGACCACATATGGGCGGCCATCTTGTGTGTTGGAGTGATGGTCAATTTGCATATTACTCTTCTATTAGATAGGATAATATAACAGTGTGTATATATCCTGTATAATAAAGAGTTAATATGCTAATTAGACTGGATGGCAGAATGACCTTCTGGAACAACCTTCCAGATGATCTTCCGAATGACCAGTGGGTGTGGCCACGGGGCCTGGGCCATGAGGCAGCCAGGGCTGCAAGGTCCAAGCCCCTTGCATGAATTTTGTGCATTGGGCCTCTAGTCTATATATATAAAACCCTAATATGCAAATAGACCGAACAGCAGAACAACTGAACAATCGAACAACCAGTCTCTATGAAATGTGCTGATCACAAGGGGGCATGCACAGAACATGGTGGGCGTTGGCAGCAGGTGGGCATCGGCCACTGTGGGATGGTGGCGCAGGTGAGCGGGGGTGCCAGACCAAGGTGTGGCCCTGGTTGCTGAAAATTCTTTGCTCCTGTGTGCCGTGGTCCCACCAGGCGCTTGCACCTGTTGCCAGTGCCGGCTCTGATCGCACTTGCTGCCAGCACTGGAGCCACCGCTTGCACCCGCTGCTAGTGCCCGACACTGGCTCCAATCACTCGGCACCATCAGCGGGTGCGAACGGCGGCTGCCAGCCCCAATCGCCCCTTAGGGCTTCTCCACCTCCCCTTGCTCCTGAGGGGTGACTGGGGCAGCAGCCGCTGCTCACACCTGCTGCTGGCGCCGGTCCCAATCGCTCCATGCCATCATGGGTGTGAGCGGCGGGAGCAGGGCTGCTGGCAGACAGAGGATTGGGGGGGGGGGGGGGCTGTGAGGGGAGGGGCCGGGAGGGGGCACAGAGGATGGGCTGAGACCTGTCCCTGTGCCCACCGCAGCTTCATGACCCACAGTTCCTTTCAAGGTGCACGAATTCATGCACTGGGACTTTAGTGTATGTATAATGGATAAATATCACTTTTTGTTTAAAGTCATGCTACTTTCACTCTAATTTGTCATGAATAATTATTGTTTTAGCTTGTGTTGGATTATTTGAAGAATATGTTCATATTATAACGGGAAGTTTGTACCCTTTGGTCTCCCCATCTCTCCCCATCGCCAGGCCCTGCTGACACCATTCTACCCTCTTTTTCTGAGTTTTTTCCTGATTCCACATATAAGTTGGATTGTGTAGTATTAGTCTTTCTCTGTCTGACTTATTTCACTCAGTATATGCCCGCAAGGCCCACCCACACTGTCCCAATGGCCGGATGTTCTTCCTTTTGGCTGAGTAACGTTCCATCGCATGGGCACCTTGTCTTCCTTAGACAGCCATCTGTGGACAGGCACTGAGAAATGCTAATTATATTTTATAATCTTTTTCCTGAGACTCTTTTTTATATTACAACCTCAGACAGCAGAGCTTAATAGCAAGAAGATACGATGACACACGGACCAATTAACACATGTTTCTAATGTAGCTGACGGTGATCATCCCATTCCTGTGTCTTCAGCCTTTAGGAAACACTTCAGTAATAGAACAGCCTCTGGAAATTTAAAAATGCACAAGAAAAAATAATTCGTTTTTATTGTTTCAGTGGCTGCTTAAGTGACCTATCCATCATGCTTGCTTTGTTTGACCCTGACTGCGAAGGTCATTCACAAGAGCAGGCAAGGCTGAGCGTCAGAATGGTTTGACCTCCAAGCCCCCCGTCTGCATCATGAACTCGATTTTGCCTGTCCAATTGGTAATGAGATGAAACGTCAGGGCAATCACGATGAGCCTGCTTTTGTCCTGATGGCTTGAACTTTTAGCAGACACTCGGGCTCAGTTCATTGGCTGTAAAATCGAGCTGGGTTTCCGAAGAGGAGGAAGAGATCCAAGGGGATGGAGAGAACACCCGGGGCTTGTCTCATGCACGTTCCTCATGCTCTCTTGGGCCTTCCTGCCGCCCTCCTCAACTCCTTTTTTTTTTTTTTTGGTCTTTTTTCCTCCCTGCAGATTGCATCTCTTTCATAAAAATCTCTCCTTTTTCGTTCTGTGCAAACCTTCACTGGAAATTAGCTGTCAAAAATGGCATCTCCAGGAGTCACATTGAAGTTGCTAAGGCACATTATGTATCCTAGAATTTTACTGCCAGAAAACCACTTGTCTTTCACATTGAAAAGGTCCTCTTTGCCCTCCCCCGAGCCAGGAGGACAGCTGCTATGCTTGGGGCTAATCTCTTTTGGCTTTTAAGGGAGGAATTTTTGCAAATTTCATTGCGGTAGTTTTGTATGTCACCCTGGACCTTAGGCCACTGAAAACAAAGGGCAATAAGTTAGATTGTGTAGCACATGGTCCAGGAGGAAACTAACTGCAGTAAATGTCAGCATTTCTGTCATTTGAGGGCAAAGCCAGTGGCAAGGAGCAGTACTTGACTTTCTAGAAAAGTGGAATAAAAATTTTGACTATGTAACCCAAATACTTTGTATTTTCACTTTTAAATCTGGTACACATTCATGATTTTTATTCTACTTTTCAATGCACCTTTAATCTATTTGCTCACATTTCTTTAAAATTTAATGAGAAATCAGAATTGGTACAGTAATTGTTGAGTGTCATACAATACACACACACACACACACACACACACACACACACTTTCTTTTATTACTGAAGATTGAATGAAACCTAGTAATGCTCCTGGAATGTCATTTATACTTTTTCATTTATAGAAGAAGAGATCATCACAACTCATTGGGTTTTGCAATATATGAGATCCATTTTCTCTAATCCCTTTGTGTTCATAAAATCAGCTTAGTGTGAGTAGACTAATACACAAAAGTATTCTTGGTATTTTCCATTATGAAACTTCATTAAAATATAATCTGAAGAATGTTAATAAACTTCTTAACACAAGGAGGGAGCAGTTAGTGACTTCCTAACAGACACCTTGTCAATAGAGACTATTACTCAAGCTTCTCAATGACTGCATTGTGCTCTCCAAAGCAAGCTGAATAATCAATTATTGAGTACTTATTGTAAGCACAATACTGGGAGCTGTCGATAATATAGGCGGAACATGGCTTCTAATCTCAAGGAAAGTCACTCTAAGGGTAAGTGATCAGACAAATACACGGGAGATCATAATTCAAAGCAGAATTTCGCAAGTGCCAAAATAGAAATAGAAACTACTAGGGGAGCTTCTGGGATGTGGTTGGTGGGACACAGGGATCAGAGGTGTCGTGAGAGAGATGGCACTGGGCCTGGTCCTTCTAGCTGGTCGGAATCAGCGGCGGGATCAGCGGTGGAGCGAGCGTGGAGAAGGTGCTTCGGGAAGTTCATGGCTCTCTAGAACGGTCCTCTCAGCACGCCCGCGGGAGTCCTGGGTGCAGGAGTGAGGACAGGCGCTCACTGCCTGAGCGTGCAGAGCTCCTTCTCCCTGGGCAGGACGTGGCCTCAGCGGCACCAGAGACCCTGCTCCAACCTGTCGTAAAGCTGGGCGTAGGCTGCCAACTCTCAGAGTGCATACGCATAGTTGAACAGATTTGTCAACTTTGCCGAGATAATATGCGGACAACATCTATCCATTTTCCTATGTATAAATCTGTACATTTACTTCGGAGTGTGTGTGTGTGTGTGTGTGTGTGTGTGTGTGTGTAGTGGATACACACATGCATAGATTCAAAATTCAAAAACAGTGAATTAAGTTATTTAGTCTAAACATTATTGACAAAATATTGGATTTACTCCCAAGGACCTTTGGATTGGGGGCAGGGGGGCGGGGGGTTGGAGGGAGGGAGGGAGGCTAGCAGGAACCTAAAGGACTTATGAAATTCCAGGCTATTGTGGACTAGGACCTGGCAGCTTAAGAAGATCAAATGCCTAAGAAGTTCAAAAGATTAAACAACCCACCGACCCTGGTCAGAGTCTGGTCTCTTACTTGCTGTGTCAAGCTTACTCTCACACATTTGAAGGGTGGTGACTTTAATGGAAAGATATGTGAAGGGTGAATTCTGGGAACAAGAGGGAAGGAGAAGAAAAAAAAAAGATTTCTTTTTCTCTCTTCTGGCTGAGCTAGCCGAGGGATTCTGGAAGCACCGACAGATGGGGTGTGCTTGTCACCTTTCCCTAATAGGCTCTCAGGAAGAAGAGGTGCACATGGAATTCCAAGCTGTGTCTCGTTTTCACTGCTGTCTGCTGGTTTAGAATGAGTGAAAAGAAATATCTAAATACAACCCTCTTCAATTCGTGATTACTTTCTAAAGCTACCATGAGAATGAACGTTTATTTTTTATAGACATCTTGACACCTTTGATGAGAGAACGGTGAGTATGAAAGCAGGTGAACCATGCCCCAGCTCCTTGCAAGGCCTGGCCTGGAGCTGCGCAGTCTTCCTGGGGCAGGGACACCGGCTCCCAACAGGTATTCCTGGTCTCAGGTCTCTCCCAGATCCCCACCTACCACATACGCTGCTAAGGAATTAAAAGCATTCTTTTCACACAGTGTCAGAATAAACAGAGAACCGCAGCAACACCTCTCCAGCTACTCCGCACAACCTCCAGGTAACCTTGAGACTGCAAACTTCATTTCTCTCCAAAATGCAGCTGCTCCTTGCAACAGTAGTCAGCAGTGTGTCCATTACTCTTCACTCATTCCGCCCGTCCCAGCCCTGCGCTCTGTGTGGCCCAGCGAGGCTCCTTGCTCTCAGAGAGACCCTCCTCTCCACAGCCTTGGCCTTCACTGGACAGGTTGCTCAGCACAAAGCTCCCTGTCAGGGGCTCTGCTCAGGTGTGCACCTGTCAACGTGTTGTATCTTCCTTGTGTTGAATATGCATCCATCCTTAAAGGCCTAACTCATCGTCCTCAATTAAAAAGTTTGTTGAGTTAGACTAAATTCCACCTCCTGTGCTATTGTTTGTTTTTGTTATCTTGTTTTGCTGGTGTTATTGTTTGCTGTCTTTCTGAATTTGTATTGGAATCAATGCTTGTCAGCCCTCTTCTGTTCCTGTCACATAGCTAATCTATACAGATTTATTTCTGTTAGCCTTTTCCTTCACAGACCAGCCTCTCCACCCCATTAATCACTCCTGTCTTCCTCCCTTGAACTTAATTTACTCTGTCTGAATCTCTCGACACTGGAGTTTTCACAGTAAGATATTCCAGGAGGGCTCATGTCAGAGTCCCGCTGGGTAAGACCCATCTCTTTGTTTTAACCTGATTCAGTCATCAGTGCACAGGTGTCATTCTTGGCATGTCCGCAATCTTCTGGCTGAAGAGTGTATGGAATTGGCTGTGAACGCCTCTGCCTCACAGGAGGGGGAGCCTGGGAGGAGAGGTGTGGGTTGTCACCCAGGAGATATTTTTTGAACTGAATGGTACACGTTTGTGAAACTTTCTCCTCTAACAGTTATTATTATTACATTTTGTAAGAAAACAACATATCTACACTAGAATGTTTAAACATCTGACTATTAATTTAGAATTTTGGACCATTACAATGGCCACCTTGGGTTAGACTGTTCTTCACTTATATTTTTTATTTTTTAAAAATTTGTTTTTATTGATTTTAGAGAGGAAGGGAGAGGGAGAAATAGAAACATGATGAGAGAGAAACATCAGTAGTCTGCCTCCTGCATGCCCCCTACTGGGGATTGAGCCTGAAACCTGGGCATGTGCCCTGACCAGGAATCGAACTGGTGACCTCTTGGTTCATGGGTCTACTCTCAACCACTGAGCCACACTGGTGGGCCGTTCTGTCATTTTAAAAAAATGTTTTTATTGATTTCAGAGAGAGGAAGGGAAAGGGAGAGATAGAAACATTGATGAGAGAGAAACATTGATCAGCTGCCTCCTGCACACCCCTACTGGGGATCGAGCCTGCAACCTGGGCATGTGCCCTGATTGGGAGGGAATCCAACTGGAGCCTCCTGGTACATGGGAGGGTGCCAGACCAATGGAGCCACACCGGCCAGGTTGTCCTGTCATTTTGAAGTTGAATGTGGCCTGTAGGATCTAATGGTGAGTTCTGAATGTGACCCAGTAAACATTTCATTGAAGAAACAAGAAGGTATCTAAAACCATGAAACATTGGGGGTTGCTTTTTTATCTTAGCATCTATCCTAGTTGGCATGCCATAACATAGCTGCTCAAGGTATCTCTCCCTCCCCCCTCACACACATAAGCTCTTAAAGTGTAAGTGATGCCCGTCTTTTGCTGGTATTTGGCAGCGACCGGTTAAACTGTGATAACTGATTTGTTCTGCAGAATTAAGTGGGAAATCTTTTGTTTATTTATTTAATATATTTTATTGATTTTTTTTACAGAGAAGAAGAGAGAGGGATAGAGAGTTAGAAACATCGATGAGAGAGAAACATCGATCAGCTGCCTTCTGCACACCTCCTACTGGGGATGTGCCCGCAACCAAGGTACATGCCCTTGACCGGAATCGATCCTTGGGACCCTTCAGTCCGCAGGCCGACACTCTATCCACTGAGCCAAACCAGTTAGGGCAAGTGGGAAATCTTTTGAATCAAGAAATATTCTGTACTTTAAAACGTCACTAAAAGTGTGGAAAAGGTCACATTTTGAGACGGATGAAATAAAGATCTGTCACCCCCGGCTGGTGAACAGACTCTAACTGGGAAGCGAGGCTTTAAATCCTCTGCCAGCACTTTCGACGCAGATCTGAGGTTCACAGAGCCTCTAAAAGCGAAAATAACTTTTATGCACAGGATGATTGTCCTGGATCACTGAGCTATTACTTAGGCATTCATGATGATTATAATATGAAACTCCAAAGAGCGGATAAAGCGGAAGGAAGGTGGAACCCGCGGTGTGCGAGGGGACTCAGCAGGGTCTGGGCTGCCCCTCCGGCCAACCTGGGGGTGAAAATGCAGATCTTACAAAGAGTGTGAACTTTAATGAAGTCAGGGAAAGTGACGCTGGAGAGCCATTCTGATCCCCAGCAAAGCCATTTATTGCTGATGATGTGGGACAAAGAAGAGAGAATCAACAAGGATAATGAAGTGAGACTACCTGCTGGATCAGTTTTGAAAAACGGAATAGCTGGATCGCAGGTGATAGATACACGATTAATTGTGGCAAATGTGGCCACACCACCTGTCCATCAGTAGGAGACTGGTCAAAAGGTGTGGGGCATTCACACTGGAGAATGTCACGCAGCTATCAAATCGACCAGGATGCGTTGAGTAAGCCGGCATGGGGACCCGGTAACGTGCAGTGAGAAAACTGACGCCCACTGGATCCAACTGACACAGGACGGCGCCCTGCCCTCCTGGCATCCTCACTCGCAGCCCCTCCTCTCTGCCTCAGGGGCTCCGGGGCACTCAGTGTGGGGCCCAGTGCTGGGGAGAAACACATTCTTTCTGCAGAGCTGGCCACAGAGGCATGGAGAGTTCTGGTCAGAGCAGACACCACACATCAGGAAACATCACCCAGTCCCGGTAGTCACAGATGTTTATTGAGTGCCACCAGGTGCCTCAGGCATCACCCCTGTAATCCTGAATTCAGCCCGATTCAAACGTGAGGCCACCTTCTCAGGCTTGCTAGCTCCACCCACTCAGACCTGGACCACGAGCCACAGTGGTCTCCAATCCCGTCCTCTGCTTCCATTTTCAATCTCCTCCCCTAACTCCTCTTCCCAACTCGTTCTAGACATCAGTCAGATCTTCCACGTAAACCCTCCAGTTACGGCAGTCCCAGGGAGGGCCTGAGGCTCTGAGCCCGGCCCTGTGGACAGACTCAGGAAAGGAGCTGGGCTTCAAGAAGCAGAAGGAGGCACAGCCCACCCTCCCTGTGCAGAGGCTGAAGGTGACTCAGTGGGTAGGAGGCCATCCCCAGGGCTACCCTGGGGCCATGAGCTGAGGATGGAGGGCCTCATTGGGAAGAAGCCTGGGTCCCTGCTCTCTCCATCCAGGAACACTTGGTTTGGGGCGGGGCGCGGGGAAGAGGGGAATGGCTCCACTTAAAAGCCATGAACTTGTAGGACCTGCCAGCTGGGGTCCGTTTCTCTGGAGTTCTCACAATTAATCCTCCTTAGTTCATTCGGGGAGATGGCCCTCTGTCCCTGCCTAACATGGACCAAACACGTGGAGAGAGGGGGGAGTCTTAGAGAAGGGGGGATCCCTGGGGCCTCTGGAGACAGGAACCCTGAAATCAGGAAGGTGAGCACCCCGGGACAAGGTCTAGCTGTGCTGCTCTGACGCTCTCTTACAGGGAGCCGGGAAAGGTTGGCACGGCCACTCTGCCCTCCAAGTTTGCGGCATGGCCCTGCACAGCTCCTGGCTGCAATCAGCCTGTGTGCTTCCCCAAGGTGCTGAGCAGGTCAACCCTTCCTGTGCGTGTGAGCAGGTCAACCCTTCCTGTGTGTGTGAGCAGGTCATCCCTTCCTGTGTGTGTGTGAGCAGGTCATCCCTTCCTGTGTGTGTGAGCGGTCATCCTTTCCTGTGTGCGTGTGAGCAGGTCATCCCTTTCTGTGTGCCCTGAGCAGGTCATCCCTTCCTGTGTGCGTGTGAGCAGGTCATCCCTTCCTGTGTGCGTGTGAGCAGGTCATCCCTTCCTGTGTGCATGTGAGCAGGTCAACCCTTCCTGTGTGTGTGAGCAGGTCATCCCTTCCTGTGTGTGTGTGAGCAGGTCATCCCTTCCTGTGTGTGTGTGAGCGGTCATCCCTTCCTGTGTGCGTGTGAGCAGATCATCCCTTCCTGTGTGTGTAAGCAGATCATCCCTTCCTGTGTGCATGTGAGCAGGTCATCCCTTCCTGTGTGTGTGAGCAGATCATCCCTTCCTGTGTGCGTGTGAGCAGGTCATCCCTTCCTGTGTGCGTGGGAGCAGGTCATCCCTTCCTGTGTGCATGTGAGCAGTCATTCCTTCCTGTGTGCATGTGAGCAGTCATTCCTTCCTGTGTGCGTGTGAGCAGGTCATCCCTTCTTGTGAGCAGGTCATCCCTTCCTGTGTGTGTGTGAGCAGGTCATCCCTTCCTGTGTGCGTGTGAGCAGGTCATCCCTTCCTGTGTGTGTGTGAGCAGGTCATCCCTTCCTGTGTGCGTGTGAGCAGAGTGGCCCGAGAACGCTGCTTTCCAGGCCTGGCTGGCCTCCCCTGCGCAGCCTGCCTGCCCCCCGTCTGTGATGAGAGGGACACTCTGAAGGGCTCCCTGCGGTCTGCTGTGGCCCAGGGGGCACTGGCGATCAGGACAGAGCTGTGTTGTGTGGAGCCGGGGAGGGCGTGCTGTCTGCCACCACATGCCGCCCCTGCCCCGGAGCCGTGTGGCGTGTTCTCTGCTGGTCTGGGACTCTGAGACAGGCCCGGGGAGCTCTGGCTCCGTGCTCTCTGGGGCTTTTATGGTGAAGAGCCGACACACTCTAACAGGAAAGGAGAGCGGCCGGAGGGAATCTGACCGGGACGCAGTCCAAGGCAAAGCCCAGAAGGCTGGACTGACGACACCACCGCGAAGATGCCCTCAGCCCCCGGGTCAGGGCTCCGCAGTCACCGCCTGTGCGCGGCGCTCTGAGTAAAACCTGACACGCGGCCAGTGGGCATGGGGTGAGGAAGGACAGCACACTGAGCCCCTGGACCTGCGGCCTCGAGCAGGTGCTGGCTGCCTTCAACGGGGACATGGCCACTCGCAGACGCATCAGAACCCCCGGCCCGGTGACCGATGCGGAACATGTGAGAACAATGCTCAGCCCCTCGGGGAAGTCGTGGTGGTTTCGAGGAACACATTCACCTCCGGAGAGGCCAGCGCTGCTCAGAGCTGGGCATGGAGGCTGAGACCGCAGGAGCGGGCGGGCTGGAGCGCTCAAACCACCGAGGCAACAGCGACTGGGTGTGCAGGAGGCAGCCGGTCCGTGTTTTGATAAAAATATTTTAAAAATAAAATAATTAAGAGGTAAAAATTGCTATGGCTCAGAGTTTAGAGGGTGCAGTTAGGTTATTTAGCCAATATTGTTTAAGTTACAATTTTAACACCATTTTACTTTAAATACACACGGAGCCTGTGTGACATCAGACTTGCTATTGGTTCGAATGGATTTAATGCCTAAACAGTGTTTTCTCTCTGACTGTGTACCAAATGATAGGCTGCTCTTTAAACACCTCAGTGTTTCATGCTCACCCAGACCTGGGGGAAGGTGGCCCGTGACAAGTGGGGCCGGTGCAGACCGTGGCATTTGGCGTGCGGGACACTTGGCTACGTGAATGCGCGCGGTGCAGGGGAAGTGCTGATAACACTCTTGAATATCATCAGCGACAAAGCCCCGCGCCGCTGCTTCCTTTCTGAGCAGAACGTCAATCAGTCTGAAAACGCTGCTGTGCATTTTCTTCCCTCCAGGAGTGCCCGTCGGTCTGTCCTGCCCGCTCTGCCCGCCCTGCCCGCCCTGCCGTTGCAATTCGCAGGACTTCCCTCTCCCCAAGGAGGAAGTTTCCGGGAGAAATGAAAGTGGTTGTGGCCGCCAGCAGCCCGTGTGGCCGTGACATTAGCGCTGGAAGGACCGAGCAGGGCTGTGAGGACGCCTCTGATTTCATTAGTGAACAGCCGCCGGTTCTTGCTGCTGAGGCACCTCTGCCAAAGCAGACACAGGCGTGATCGATCGCCCAGTGTCCCGGGGCTGCTGTCTGCCATCCAGTGGGTTTAAATGATCTTGGCGGCGGGGAGCACACTGACGGGGCAGCAGTACCGGTAAGAGCCTGGGCCGAGCTCTCACGTGCTCCCACAGCGCCGGGCTGAGGGGCAGGCTGATGAAATAAATGACAACTGAGGCATCAGAAGCTCCGTGCACTCGCCAGAGAAGCAGCCCGGGGGCCTCAGAGGAATAACACGAGCACAGTTGCTAAAGGAACCATTAATTTTGTGGTGGCACTTGTCTGAGTCTAAAAAACGAGAAATGGATTTTTAGAAGGGGCAAATTGGCGTCATCCCCGTATCCCCGTTTCCCTGGAGACGGAGAGGAAGTGAAACCACACCATCGGAAGGTAGACACTGAACTGGCCGTGGTGACTCCGTGAAGTCCGATGGGTGTGTTGAAAGCTTGGGGACAGGTTCTCGTTACCCTTCCCTTCGTTCTGACCCTGCATCTGGATTTTAGCACATGCCACAGCACCCCGATCCTTCTACCAGGGGACTTGGGCATCCCTTTCCCCAGCGGGTGCTGGGGGTGGTTCCTTATGATATCTCGAAAAAAAGAAAAGAAAATGTCTGAGACTCGCCTGGGAGGATGCGGGTTTTATGTGCGTGGAGTCACAGTCCTGGTTTCCAAAGTCCCGTCGTAGCCGTGGCGGGGGCTTCAGTGGAGCGGGAGGCAGAGCCAGGGTCCAGTTGCCTCCCACTGTGCGTGGGGCCCATGGCCTGGCCCCGTGGAGAAGTAGGGAGCCCAGGAGTGCGCCCCTGCAACGAGAGTCCCCAGAGAGCCAACAGGAACCAAGAGCCCAGAGCACGAGGCGAGAAGAGCCCAAGAGAGCGAGCTTCTTGGTTGAGGGGACAAATACCTCAAATCCTCCTGTGCACGCAGTGGCCACGCCCGTCCTGGCCCGTGACCTCTGTTCCCAGGTGTGACTGACAGCAAGCATGGTCGCTGTCCCCCCACTTCACTGGGCCTGCGCCTATCTCCCCATCCCTGCCTGGTCCGCAGCCACCTGTGGGGAACGGACTGAAGGCTCCCTGAGGGCTGCAGCCTGCGGCCTCCTGGCTGAGCTGCCCAAACCGCAAGCCCGCGACGCCGGGCCTCCCCGCTGCTGCTTTGCCGTCATGAGTAAGTCGGTTGACAACACGGTGTATTCCCAGCACCCTCCGTGGGAGCCTCTCGGACGGCACCCTCACTCACTGACTCTGATCTGATATCCTAGAGAAATGACATTTCCATCAGGCATTTCCTTTCTGTTCTTTCTGTTTTTTTTTACAGATCCCATTTTTTTTTTGACAAATGAAAACTGCATATATTTAAGACGCACAACGTGGTGTTTTCGTATACGTACAGATTGTGAAATGACTTCCACAACCAAGCTAATTAACCTATCCACCACCCCCCATAGTTCCACTTTCTGGGTGAGAGCATTTAAGATCCACTTCTTTAAAGCAAGTTTCAAGTATACGAAACAGTGCTATTAACGAGTCACCATTAACGGCAGTTCGGCTACTGCTCCCCGCCCGCCCCCCCTGCCCCCCCCCCCTCAGGCTCTGAGCTCAGCTCGTCCGGCTCCACCGCCGTGAGGCCGTGTGTCCTGGCCTTTCTGTCCAACGGTTCATTTGCTGTAATGTCCTCTAGGCTCATCCAGGGCGTCCCTCCCAAACGGGGGTTTCCTCCCATCACAGATGAGGGTGCCCACGGCCTCGGGGGACTGAGCAGGAGAGCGGCTCGGCTGGCCAGGGCCCCTCGCTCACGGAGCCAGCGCCTTCGTGAGATCAAGGTCATAACTGGGCTTCGTGTCCTGAGTGTGTGTTTAAACGCCTCTCAGTCAAGCCTGGAAAAGAATGTATTCTGAGCTGTATCCACATAATTGTTAAATAGTCTGGGTTATTTGAATTATTCTACGTCAGTGAAAAAGTCTGAAAAAGGTGTTTACCCATGCAATAAATAATCATTCTTACAATCAAGCTACTCCTGCGAAAATTCATCTGCTGAACAACTGGTGTGAATCAAAGTTTCAGTTCCAAAATGCAACCAATTCATATGCAAAGTCTTCCCTTTAAAAGGTCAACTTCATGCGACAAGGTGAGGAGAGCTAATTCATTGGCGGTTTTCATTGAGTGCCTTGAGAATAAACAGCTCAGTATGAGAGTGCCTTTCACTCAGGACTCACAGGCTGCCCCAGCTGCACTGACATCTCCGCTCAAAGGGCCAAAGAACAGCACGTCCTTCCCCCCGCCTCGGTGCTGTCCATTAAGAAGCTGGGGAACCGTTTTCAAGGCAAAACTGGTCTTAAACTACGATTTTGATTTTGGAATCTTAACTGGATCAACCACTCAGTCCTTATTCTTTTCCAGGTGCAGACCGGATGCCCTCTTCTCCCAGCGCACTTCCCAAGTCAGAGTCTACCGGATGCCACTTAGAGGAAGCCTGTGCCAGGCGCGTTCCGGGGTTGCCTCAAGGTGTGACGCCGGAGGAGCGGAGCGGAATAGCGCGCTGAACGGTCCTCTGGCGCGCAGGCCTGAGCTCTGCGCTGAAGGTCAAGGCAGTGCAGCTGGGACTTTTTATTGTCAGGTGAGAGGGGAAAAGCATTTTACTTTCTAAGTCTAATTAAAATTATTTTATTTATCGGAAAGTATTTTATATTCTATATAATAAATTATACACGTAATACATATTACATATAAATAATGCATTTATATGAGATCTATTTATAATAATTTGAAAAATGAAACATTGTTATTAATATTTAATAAAATCACTTATTAAGTGTTTAAATTATATTTTTAAAAAATAATTTAACATTTAAAGTTTAGTGCAACCCCAACCTGCGGTCTGGGATGACGCCAGAGTGAGTTTCGTGCCCGTGAGCGCAGGCAGACTCCGAGGCACGCCTTCCGGTCTCTAACGCCTGGCCTCCGTGCTGAGCCCGGACAGGGCTAGATCAATGTGTCCACCCCCCTGTGCCTCAGAGCAGGGAGGGGTTGGGGGAAGGTAGGTTCCAAAGGTTTTTCTGAAGCGATCCCGAAACCATGGATGTTTGTGAGGATGACCTGCCTGCGGCAGGAAGGGGAGGATGGGGAGGATGCAGGCTTGGTGCAGACAGGATCTCGAGGCCTGGCGGTACCAGAATTGCCAGGTAGCCATGGAAACCACCCTATGCATTGACCCACCCTGGGAAATAGCATCAGACTGTCCAATGAGCCTTCAGGCTTCGTGCTAGGCTAATGTTTATTGTTTATTTTCCTTTCTTTTTTTGTTAATCCTCACCTGAGGCTATTTTTTTTCCATTTATTTTTAGAGAGAGTGGAAGGAAGGGAGAGAGAGAGAGAGAGAGAGAGAGAGAGAGAGAGAGAGAGAGAAAGAAAGATCAATGTGAGAGAGACACATTGTTGGTTGCCTCCCACATGGGCCCTGACTGGGGCCAGGGATCGAGCCTTAAACTGAGGTACGTGCCTTTGACTGGATTCAAACCTGGGACCCTTCAGTCCACAGGCTGATGCTCTATCCATGAAGCCAAACCGGCTAGGGCGATTTTTTATTTTCCTAATGACATTATTTATTCATCACTGACTTGTGAATGTGCAAGTTCTTATATCAGCCTAGAGTGGAAGGTCTGAGATCACCGATTTCCTCTCACAATTCTCTGAGCTTTTCTGTAAGCAAATATTTCCTTGTGTTGTAACTGTTTTTTTTTGTTGTTGTTGTTTAAATATATTTTATTGATCTTTTACAGAGAGGAAGGGAGAGGGATAGAGAGTTAGAAACATCGATGAGAGAGAAACATCGACCAGCTGCCTCCTGCACACCCCTCACCGGGGATGTGCCTGCAACCAATGTACATGCCCTTGACCGGAATCGAACCTGGGACCCCTCAGTCCGCAGACCCACGCTCCATCCACTGAGCCAAACCGGCTTAGGCTGTGTTGTAACTGTTTTTGACAAAATTTTCCATGGGTATGTTCTGATTGATTTTATGTTGTGTCATTTAAAAACGCTATTTCATGCCTGGCCAGTGTGCTCGGTGGTTGAGCGTTGACCTATGAACCAGGAGGTCATGGCTCAATTCCTGGTCAGGGCACAAGCCCGGGTTGCGGGCTCGATTTTCAGTAGGGGGTGTGCAGGAGGCAGCTGATGGATGTTTCTCTCTTAGCGATGTTTCTATCTCTCTCCCTCTCCCTTTCTCTCTGAAATTAATAAAAACATATTAAAAAATATAAAAATGCTATTTCATAATTTCTGCAGCACATGTATCTGAGGAGAAAATTTGCTTCCATATTTACATTAAGAAGAGATGGGCATCAAAATGTATTGACATTTCTTTTCATTTCAAGAATTTAAATGACAATTATTAATGTTCATCATTGAAATTTGAAATGGAATATACGTGCTCATGTTTGATAGCTTATTTCATTCACACGTTTTATTTTTTTCTCTGCTTAATGAAAACTTCTTTGATTTCCACGTGTAGCTCACAGCATGGCCTGCAGAAGGCGCTTACCCTCTGACTGACTCTCCGGCACAACATGGATGCGCCTCTAGGGCTGCAAGGAGAGCTTAATTCTGACAGTCCCTATGCGCCAGGACGGAGCTAAATGCATGATGCAAATTTCCTTACTTATTCTCTATTTCACAAATAAAGACCTGAGGCGTAGGGTTGAAATAACGGCCTAAACTAATAGAGCTTGTCTGTGAGGGTCAGAGGCAAGGAGGTGGAGGCAGTTTCTAAATGTACATAGCAGCACCTTTTTAAGACACGGGCAGGCAGTGCTGAAGTATGCAATATTTAACACTGCACTATTCACTAATAGGATTTTTTATTCAACACAGAATTAAAGCGAATGTCCATGAGGTGTGCAGGGTCCTATGTTATATGGTCACATGTCCACGATATCATGGACCACACACCATGCTCTTATTCCCTTTGGCAAACAGCTGAGATACAAGTCACATCTCTGAACATATGTTTCTTGCAGTATATTACCTGTGCCTGGTAGGCTTGTGTGTGTCCTCATGGTCACCATTACCCTGTTCTCTCACTGAAGAGGGTCAGGAGAGATTCATGCATCCTTTTGGACAATTGTATTTAAAATCATTTCCTTGGAGGAGAACGGGGAAGTTTCACTATGACGTAAAATGTTCAGTCAGCAGAACCATTGGGTGTACGTTTCACCCCACTTTACTTCTAAGTCATATCTAAGTTATGTTTCAGTCACATCTAAGTCATACCTAATTCATACCTAAGTCATATCTAAGTCACACATAATTCATGTCTAAATAATACTTAAGTCATATTTAAGTCATACTTAAGTAATGTCTAAGTCATACCTAAGTCATATATAAGTCATATCATCATCGGCTATGTCATTTTCCCATTTTGAGTATTTGCTGAGTTATAAATCATTCTTCTTTGGAAATTTTTTCTCAGGGCTCTACTACTGAGTTCTAAACTCCAAATAAGTTTAGAACAAAGATTATGGAGGCTGTGCAATAAAAAATGACTTCCATCTCAGAGTAGTGGGAGGACAGGGGGCGCTGCTGGGAAAGTGCACTAAGTGAGGCGTGAAGAAAAGCCATTTCACCCCCTGACTCGAGTGCAGGTCACACATGAATTCCGAATGAGAGGCTGCCTCTGGCTCACAGATGTCTAACAACAGCAGCTGATGACAATGAAGGAGGAAGCATGCTCTAGTGATTTCTTTAGACCAGATCAACGCGACCTTCTGTTTTTCATGAAGTCCTCCAATAAATCACCTGCTTATTTCTTTCCCCAGCATCCCAAACCATTATTTTGATTACTGTGATTCAAGCGACTTTCTGAGATGCTTTTATGAGGAGTAGAAGGGGAGGGACCATGGTGCTCAAGGAGTGACAGAAATGTTCAAAGGCCACCAACAAAGTCACAAAAGAAAATTGATGTGATCACTCGGAATCTAACCCCATCCGTGTTCTGGTTACCGAGCGTGAGCACAGTGGACCCTAGACGTGATTGTTTCTTCATCAAATGCCGCACAACCTCCTCAGAGCGAGACATCACCTCTTCCAGCTCCTTCTGAGACTTGACAGCATGGACATATGCTGAGCATGCAGAGGTGCTCTCACCTTTGACTAATCTATTAAAATGTCCTAAAGTGACTAATATACGAACAATCCTTTAATATATTAGTCAAAGGATTGCTGGACAGATTCGTTAAAAACAATCAGTTCGGAATGCCGGAAGATCATCCATGTGTTCTTGCCCACAACATACTACCATTGGACCATGTATCTTGACTCGGGACGACACCACCAGCTCTGTGTTCAGAGAGCCAGTAAGTGTGAATGGAGTGGAGAAATAAAAGTGAAATGAGAAAAAAAAAGAGAAAAGATAGAGATTTTGGAGATCGAGTTGGAGAAATTGGCGGAAGAATCACTGAGCAGAGAAGACTGAAGGAAAACGGCCACGGTGGGTGGACAGGCAACAGAGACGCTGCAGTTCAGAGGAAAGCTTAGAACCTGACTGAGCATATGTTTACATGATGAGGACATAGATGACCAGTCTACCCTGTGCTCATTGAGATGGAGGGTTGCACAGACGTCCATCAGCTGCATTTCTGAGGTCTCAGACAGCCCAGGCTGCCTTTTACTTAAGTCTTTATCAAATGGAGGCAGTGATGCCGCTGAAGAAATGATGCGCCCAGAGATGTGTTAAGACTCTGAATATGGACTTAAATGACTGAAACACCACCTCAGCAAACCTTGGTAATTTGAATTAAAAATTGATTAAAGAATTGAGATTTAAAATATTTAGACATATACTCACCCAACAGATAGGAAAGGCTCCTTTGACTCAAGTCTGTGAAAAAAATATAAAAAGTTTATTTTAACATAATGATATGCTATCCAATTAAATTGCTTTTGTATAAACCTGACTGAATTGTTATCCTTGTTGGGATGAAAATGCACAACTTAGCACCAGTGTAAAGGCTATAAAAAATATATTAACCGCTAATCTGGACTAATTCAAATTCTAGCTGGATTAATGGGGAGGCTAAAAAAATGAGAGAACCCTGGTATGGGATGTAGCATTGAAACAATACATTAGGATAACATTGTTAGTTCAATTCTGATTTGCTCTCTCTATATCTACTTATTTTCTGTCTCTCCCACCCCCAGTAACTTGTTTGTAGAAGTTCCTACATGTGTCTGTGATGGTTGGAGCAGTAAAATTTACAATGCATTTGGTTACATAGTAATTGAATAATTTATTTCCAGTACATCGTCCCGCATGAAGATCTAAACATCGTGGTCCCCTGGCCACTAGTGACACCACCACCCAGAAGCCAGGACACAGGCGAGGCCTTCCTGCTCCTGTGTCCCGGGGACCAGGTACTTGTTGTGGCTCCTCACATGTTAACGGGAAGCTAATTCTGAAGGAAGCCTCTGCCTTGTTGTGGCATCTTGAACAATCCACTTAAAAACATTTGGGGTGGAGGGATTGAGCAAAATAGAAAGAAAAAAGAGAAAGAACTCCTGGGGGGAAGGGGAGGGAAGGGCATAGGGGGAGGTGGAAGAAGGTAGAGGGAGGATAAACGGTGATGGGAGAACATAAAGGGAAAAAAAGAAATATAAGGAGGCAAATATAAAAAAATAATTAAAATAAAATTAGTAAACCAAAAAACAAAATAGAAAACCCCTGTATTGTGGCCCTTACTTTTCTCATTATAGCAGAGGCTAGGATTGCACCAGGGAAGAGGCTTATTTCCTAGATCAGCTCTATATTCTTTGCAAAAGGTCAGCCAGCAGAAAGGTAGCCCTTCCCCACGCTCTCTCGCTAACAACCAAGGAGGCCGGTTGGTGGGTGTGCACTGGCCACTTTGTTTTCATGTAAGTTTCTTATCACATAACTAGAGGCCTGGTGCCCGAAACTCATGCAAGGGTAGGCCCTCGAGGCCGCGGCTGCCTCACGGCCCTGCCCCCCGCCCGCACCCAACTTGGCCTGGCGCCGCCTGCGTCTGCCGCCATACACCCCCAGTTCTCCGGTTCCGCGGAGCCCCCTAATCAATCACCCCGCAGAGGGTGGCCTGGGCCTCCCTCTTTGGGGGGATAGTAGAGCCCCCCCATTGATCGCCCTGGCTGGAGGCCTTGGCCTCCCTCTGTGGGGTGATCGTGGGGCGATGGCAGGCCCCCCAATCAATCACATTGCACCTGCCTTGGCTGGCCTGGCACCAGTGCGTGAAATAACGTGGTGGTCCAGATGGTTCTGCTGTTCGGCTGTTTGGTTGATTTACATATTACGCTTTTATTGTTATAGACTAGAGGCCTGGTGCAGGAAAATTCATGCACTGGAGGGGGGTCCCTCAACCCAGCCTGCCTCCTCTCATAGTCCGGGAGCCCTCAATGGCAGGAGGCGACCCAGCATTCAGGGGAAGGTGACAACCCCATCACACCTCTGCTGCTGCCACTGCCGGCAGCGCAAGCCTCAGCCGGCCCTGGTTACCTGAGCCTCGGGCAGCCCTGGGCGGCTAGGCAGCTGCCATCTGAAGCTTGCCTGTGCCTTGGGCTGGCCCTGGGTGGCTGGGGAACTGAGGGGACAGGGGGACTCCAGAGGCAGGTGCACAGAGTGGCCGGGTCTGCCTGGGGGCGGGCCCGGCCGTGCAGCGCGCCTGCCACCCCGGTGGGGCTGAGGGGACTGGGCACTGCCATCTTGTAGCTGTGGGTGCTGCCATATTTGAGGGCGTGGCAGTCAATTAGCATATTCCCTCCTTATTGGCTGTGGGCATTGCCATCTTTGTGAGGGCGTAATGGTCAATTAGCATATTCCCTCTTTATTAGAGGGGATTATAGGTTAAATGCAGGCAATTATTAAAGACATTTTCATCTAAATCCTGGCGGTTAAGATTTTTAGAATGCTTTCTTGTTTTAAATTATTTTATTTACATGTATGTCACCCCTTTCTTGACAATTTCAATAACCGTTGAAGAGACAGAAACATTGATCAGTTGCTTCCTGTACACTCCCTGACCGGGGATCGAACCCACCACATTTTGGTGTCTGGGACGATGCACCAATCCACTGAGCCTCCTGGCTAGGGCTTTCCATGTAGCTCTTTATCGCTTCTCTTACCAGCCACTTAATTGCATGAAACTTGTCTCCTTATTGCTCAGACGTGTTCGGTTTAGCGACGCCTTGCTGTCTTTAGCATCCATTTCTATACGAGCACTGATTTTTCCTTCTTCCCCACTGCATGGTCTCTTTAGCTTTCGAGTCTCTCTACCGCCTTCTAAAGCCAATCTTGACACCTCTGTCTCACAGGAACAGCCCTGTCTCTGCTTCTGTGACTCCTTATCTCTGTCGCTGTGACCGTCTCAGGACACAGTCCTGGTGAGCAGGCTGAGAGGGCGTGCAGACTGGTGAGAACATGACGCTTGCCTCCATCTGGACAAGAAGCCCCTGAGGCTCTGTGTGAGGCCTCCCTGGGCCTGGGCGGGGGATGGGGAGCTGGCTGGTGCTCTGGGAGCCGAGCAGAGGGGAAAGAGGATGTCCACTGAACACAAGCCCCGGGCGCCGGACCCCCAGCACTTTCAGTGGTGACCTGAGCAGGAAGTCTTGGTGGGGAGCTGCCACAAGCCATCCCGCCTCAGGTCTCATCCCGCAGTGGTGACCAGTGACCTCAGTGAGCCACGCTGGGCCTCACAACCACCTGCTTGGCCGCCCTCATCTTGCAGGGCCAATGCCCTGCCCGAGAGACTCAGAGATTCTCACACTTTTCTCATTCATCACCTAGCAAACCCCGAGCCAGCCCAAGGGGCGGGGTGAAGAACACGAGGATCGTCTGCAGGGTTTCCCCACAGAGCGGACAGGGGCCAGGGCAACGCCAAAGGCCAGCCGTCACTCTGAGAGCCGGAACGACTGGAATGTAGGAAAAACTCACTTCTGTCACTTTAGTCCTGAAAAGTGAAAAGAATAAGTAAAAGAAGGAAAGTGCTGGAGAAGCAGGCCCCTGGGGAAACTGTTAATCAATTTAAACCCTAGAAACATGATTCCATGGCAGAATACCCTGCGTTTTTTATATCCTCTGAGTTTTTTATAAGCTAATTGTTCGGTGAAGAAAATAATTGATTTTACCTTTCCTGAGATTTACTTTCAACAGGAAATAGGTAGTGAATTTAATGCTACTTCGTTCAGGATCCACTAGAATTATGAGTAGAATAAGATAAACTTCCAAAACATAGGCGCAGAAGACTAGTAAAATAGAATGCAAAATTTAAATCAATATTTGGGGCTAAAGGATTTATAACACTTTGTATTTTACAACAACAAAGAACTAAGCTGTATTTACTGAGGGCACGGCGTTATTCAAAATGCTTTATAAACGTTGATTTATTTCAGCAACATGATACCCACCCTCTGAGGTGGAGCTCACTTTACAGATGAGGAAAGGGATACCCAGAGACGCTACCTGTCTTCCCAAGGGCACACAGCCAGCAGGTGCTGGAGGCCGGGTTTGAATGTAGGCAGTCCGGCCCTGAAGGTCATGGGCTCATGTCCAGAGTGGCACGCCCTGTCTCACCAGTTTATTTGGTTTGTTTGCACATTGCTGATGGGATTGCCAAGAGTCCTCCCTTCATTCTTCCTTAATTCTCCTGAGAGGTCTTATCTGATTTCCATTGTTGTCCACATTCCGGCTGTTCTGGCATCACCCCATTTCCGATGCGTGGCTACGTCTGCCCAGCATGCACCTTCAACTGTAGGTGCCTTTAACGCAACACGGCCCCGATTCAATTCCTTGTCTCCCTCCCTCCTTCCCTCCCTCCCTCATTCTTCTCCTCTTTGCCCCTCACTCAATGGCCCCACTGGCACTGGCACTGCTCGGAGACCGGAGGCCGAGCTGGAAGGCGGAGAATGTTGCTCATTCACTCCGCACAGCCTCAGCGCACAGCCGCTCCTGGTTCCCTTGTTTCTGTTGCCGAGTCCTCTTCACGCTGCTCCAGCCTCTCAGTTCTCGCTGCCTCGGTGCCAGTGCGCGGATCATCAGCTTCCAGGTGGCCCGTCGCCCCAGGCCTCCCGCTGCAGCCTTCCTGCTAAGCGCCCTCTCTCCCAGCAGAACCATCTGCCTGCCATGGAGTCCGGGTCCTGGCACCTTAGAGCTTAGCCAACCAATTGCTCCTTGCACGGGGAAAACCGGGCACAGTGTTATACACAAAGCGCACAGCTGTTTTTGAGGATTATAGGAACCATATCTTGATGTATACAGTCTAGTCTCCATGTCATCATTAACCAGTTATAGTCTAAACATTCACGTGACGTTTTCATGTTCCATGGTAAGTGACTAAATGTGAGCAAAAGATGATGATTTTGATCAAAGATATGCACTTGTGATTCTTAGATGTCTTTCTGTGCAAACACTTTCCATATTAAAGTCCAACACACTTCTATCAGTATTCTTAAAATTCTTACAAATTCATTTATTGCTGAAAGATTAAGCAGGCAAGCGTCTTCCGTGTGTAGTGCGGACAGCCTGTTCATAGGGAACTATAGATGGATTCTTTGACACCCAGCGAGAATCAGAATCTGTCTCTTGACTCTCCTCTCCTCACCTGAAGACCAAAAACCAGAGCGAAGCAGCCCCGGCCTCTGTGGGCTCTGCTGTGGGGAGCAAGGCGCTGGGCGGACAGCTTCCCCGGTGCTCGGCGTGCGGAGAACACGGGCCAGCACGGGACCGCGCCCCAGCCGCCCAAGGAGGTCTGGGCACGAGTCGGGACCACGAGGGCAGTTGCAGATCAGTCCCAGGTATGAAGTGCAGCTTGGAACAGAGTCAATAATATCATCATCGCTATGCAGGGGCCAGGTGGGCCCCAGAAATCAGGGGGCCACTCTGAAGAGCATACTGTTGTCTAACCACGAGGCGGTGCACCTGGCACTGATACAGAATAATGTCGAATGTCAACTGTTAGGAAGAAAACGGATGCTTTGTCCACTGGCCATGGGCAGGCACTTCAAGGGCATTCTCATGCACCCTAGCCCTTCTCCGGGTGCAGCGACCTCCGGGGCGCAGAGCCGCCATAGATGCCCCAGGGTTACCCCACCCGCAGCCTTTGATGCTGCTCTGTCAACCACATTGAGAAGTTTATGACAACGTGCAGCTCTGGGTGCGACCACGGGAGCAATCATTTCCGAAAAGCTTGTCTGCTCTGAAGCTGAGAGGTCAAACGCTTTAATTTTTGTGTCAATTCTGACTAATTGATGGTGGCTGCTGGGAACAGTGTGTTGACAGGAATTCTAAAACCCGCTCAGACCTGCGGGTGGAGGGCTGCAGTTCATCCGTGTCCGCCTCGCAGCTGGCAAAGGAGGCACAGGATGCTATGCCAACTGGGCTGGTGGCGCTACAGGAACTTCTCAGCCTTCCCCCAGGAGTGGGGAGAGGGACAGGGTGCTGCAGGGCACGATGTCCAGGCACGCGACCCACCTGCCAGCCTGTACCAGTTACGGTGTGTATTTAATGCCTCGTGTGATAGCCACTGTCCGGAACTGGGCTGCTAGTCTCAGCAGGTTAGCACATTTAAGCCTCATAACCACCCTGAGGCCATTATCGTCTCCATTTTTTATAGGAAACTGAGGCAGAGAGGATTGGGCAGCTTTCCCAAGACCTTATAGCTAGAAGGTCATAGAGGAGGAAGGTAACTCAGAGTGTGACCCAAACCTTGAGTTCTTTAAAAAAATGTATATATTTTTATTGATTTCACAGAGGTAGGGAGAGAGAGAGAGAGAGAGAGAGAGAGAGAGAGAGAGAGAAACATCAGCTCTGAAGGACAGTCAGTTGGCAGCTGGAAGGGGGCATGTGTCCATCAGCCCCGGCCTCACGCCCTCTGGCCATTCCCGGGCACTTCTCCCCACCCAGAGGGGTGCTCAGTGAAAGGCCACACACACCAGGCACAGGCTCCCCGCTCAGGGCCGGGGCTGGGCAGTGAGCCCGGTCAGCCGCTCCTGCTTTCTCTGACTGCTGGCGTGGCTCTGGGTGTCATTCGAACCTGGCTGCTCTGTAGGTCTAGCCATCTTGGAATGATTGTTTGTTTGTTTGTTTGTTGGTTTTGTTTTTTTTTTTAAGAGAGAGAGAGAGAGAAACATTGATCATTTGCCTCTTGTAAGCACTCCGACCAGGGATTGAACCTGAAATCCAGGCATGAGGCCTGACCGGGGTTGAACCCATGAACTTCTGGTGCACGGGACCACACTCCAGCCAGCTGAGCCACACTGGCCGGGCAGAGCATTGCTCTTTCTGAGGTTCATCGTTGGCCACAGGATGGTAAGTTGTCTTGAGAGAAGCAGGAAGGAAAACTGTGGTTTGTTCCACTGCACTTGGCCTTGGCTTGTGTTGAAAGACTCGGCAAGAAGAGCTCCACTGGTGTAAGAACGTGTTGTGAGCGTGACTGTGTGTTAGAACTACATCTGAGGGTGGTATGTGCTGATTTCATATGTGACAAGGACCTCTCAGAAGAGAGAGTGAGGGGCAGATTAGAGTATCTCTTTTAATAGACAGTTACACCCATTATCACGAGGCACTCACTTGTAATTCCTTATTATTACAAACACTAGAGGCCCAGTGCACAAAATTCATGCACTCGGCGGGGGGGGGGGGGGGTCCTCCCTCAGCCCGGCCTGCACCCTCTCACAATCGGGGACCCCTTAAGGGGATGTCTAACTGCCGGTTTAGGCCCAGTCCTGCAGGGATCCCTGCAGGATCAGGACTAAACTGGTAGTTGGACATCCCTCTTGCAATCTGGGACTTCTGGCTCACCCCTAACCACTCTGCTGCCTGCCTCATTGCTCCTAACCACTCTGTCTGCCTGCCTCATTGCCCCTAACTGCTCGTCTGCCTGCCTGATCTCCCCTAACCACTCTGCCTGCCTGTTCGCCCCTAACTACTCATCTGCCTGCCTGATCACTCCTAACCACTCGCCTGCCTGCCTGATTGCCCCTAACTGCTCACCTGCCTGACTGATCATTCCTAACCACTCTCCTGCCTGCCTCATTGCCCCTAACTGCTCACCTGCCTGCCTGATCACCCCTAACCACTCTGCCTGCCTGCCTAATTGCCCCTAACTGCTCACCTGCCTGCCTGATCATTCCTAACCACTCTCCTGCCTGCCTGATCGCCCCTAACTACTCTGTCTGCCTGCCTGATTGCCCCTAACTGCTCTGATAACCACTAACCACTCTGCCTGCCTGCCTGATCAACCCTAACTGCTCACTTACCTACCTGATCGCCCCATCTACTCTGCCTGCCTGCCTGATTGCCTCTAATTGCATGCCTACCTGCCTGATCGCCCCTAACCACTCTGCCTGCCTGCCAGATCACCTGTAACTGCTTGCCTGCCTGCCTGCCTGATCGCTCTTAACCACTCACCTGTCTGCCTGATTGCCCCTAACTGCTTGCCTGCTTGCCAGATCGCCCCTAACTGCCTCTTCCTTGGCCCCTGCTGCCATGGCTTCATCCAGAAGGTTGTCCAGAATGACATCGGAAGGTCATTCGGCTGTCCGGTCTAATTAGCATATTACACTTTTATTATTACAGATTGTGCCTGATCCTTCCTGTCCACCCACTCCACCCCTGCTTCTTCTAATTCCGGGCAGTTACACTGTCAGTCAGCCATCAGCTCTGATACACTGTCAGCAATCAGCTCTGCTACACTGTCAGTCAGCAATCAGCTCTGATACACTGTCAGCAATCAGCTCTGATACACTGTCAGTCAGCAATCAGCTATGATACACTGTCAGTCAGCCATCAGCTCTGATACACTGTCAGCAATCAGCTCTGCTACACTGTCAGTCAGCCATCAGCTCTGATACACTGTCAGCAATCAGCTCTGATACACTGTCAGTCAGCAATCAGCTATGATACACTGTCAGTCAGCCATCAGCTCTGATACACTGTCAGTCAGCAATCAGCTCTGATACATTGTCAGTCAGCCATCAGCTCTGATACACTGTCAGTCAGCAATCAGCTCTGATATACTGTCAGCAATCAGCTCTGATACACTGTCAGTCAGCAATCAGCTCTGATACACTGTCAGCAATCAGCTCTGATACACTGTCAGTCAGCAATCAGCTATGATACACTGTCAGTCAGCAATCAGCTCTGATACACTGTCAGTCAGCCATCAGCTATGATACACTGTCAGTCAGCAATCAGCTCTGATACACTGTCAGTCAGCAATCAGCTCTGATACACTGTCAGTCAGCAATCAGCTCTGATACACTGTCAGTCAGCAATCAGCTCTGATACACTGTCAGTCAGCCATCAGCTATGATACACTGTCAGTCAGCAATCAGCTCTGATACACTGTCAGTCAGCAATCAGCTCTGATACATTGTCAGTCAGCCATCAGCTCTGATACACTGTCAGTCAGCAATCAGCTCTGATACACTGTCAGTCAGCCATCAGCTATGATACACTGTCAGTCAGCAATCAGCTCTGATACACTGTCAGTCAGCAATCAGCTCTGATACACTGTCAGTCAGCAATCAGCTCTGATACACTGTCAGTCAGCAATCAGCTCTGATACACTGTCAGTCAGCCATCAGCTCTGATATACTGTCAGTCAGCAATCAGCTCTGATACACTGTCAGCAATCAGCTCTGATACACTGTCAGTCAGCCATCAGCTCTGATACACTGTCAGTCAGCAATCAGCTCTGATACATTGTCAGTCAGCCATCAGCTCTGATACACTGTCAGTCAGCAATCAGCTCTGATACACTGTCAGTCAGCCATCAGCTATGATACACTGTCAGTCAGCAATCAGCTCTGATACACTGTCAGTCAGCAATCAGCTCTGATACACTGTCAGTCAGCCATCAGCTCTGATATACTGTCAGTCAGCAATCAGCTCTGATACACTGTCAGTCAGCAATCAGCTCTGATACACTGTCAGTCAGCAATCAGCTCTGATACACTGTCAGTCAGCAATCAGCTCTGATATACTGTCAGTCAGCAATCAGCTCTGATATACTGTCAGTCAGCTATCAGCTCTGATACACTGTCAGTCAGCAATCAGCTCTGATACACTGTCAGTCAGCTATCAGCTCTGATACACTGTCAGTCAGCTATCAGCTCTGATACACTGTCAGTCAGCTATCAGCTCTGATACACTGTCAGTCAGCAATCAGCTCTGATACACTGTCAGTCAGCCATCAGCTATGATACACTGTCAGTCAGCAATCAGCTCTGATACACTGTCAGTCAGCAATCAGCTCTGATACACTGTCAGTCAGCAATCAGCTCTGATACACTGTCAGTCAGCAATCAGCTCTGCTACACTGTCAGTCAGCCATCAGCTATGATACACTGTCAGTCAGCAATCAGCTCTGATACACTGTCAGCAATCAGCTCTGATACACTGTCAGTCAGCAATCAGCTCTGATACACTGTCAGTCAGCAATCAGCTATGATACACTGTCAGTCAGCAATCAGCTCTGATACACTGTCAGTCAGCAATCAGCTCTGATACACTGTCAGTCAGCAATCAGCTCTGATACACTGTCAGTCAGCAATCAGCTCTGATATACTGTCAGTCAGCAATCAGCTCTGATATACTGTCAGTCAGCTATCAGCTCTGATACACTGTCAGTCAGCAATCAGCTCTGATACACTGTCAGTCAGCTATCAGCTCTGATACACTGTCAGTCAGCTATCAGCTCTGATACACTGTCAGTCAGCTATCAGCTCTGATACACTGTCAGTCAGCAATCAGCTCTGATACACTGTCAGTCAGCAATCAGCTCTGCTACACTGTCAGTCAGCTATCAGCTCTGATACACTGTCAGTCAGCTATCAGCTCTGATACATTGTCAGCCTTGCTCACATCAGAGGAAAGTTCTGTTTGCTCTCCAAGCAGAGGGGAAACCATCACACCCTTCTCCCCCTTGAGCAATGAGTTAGTACCGTTGGAACTGTGTTTGTGGGGAAAGTCACTTCCTGGGGGGAATCATTATTGTGGACGCCACAGTGATGGACACAGAATGTTGGAAGCAGCAAGTTATCCAACGTTACAGCATTTCCTCAGAGAGCATTTGCTGTTCACCATTATATGAAGTCCAATTTTTATGGAATGTTCACAAATGGCTAATTACCTTTCCTATACCAATAGCCTCGAATGAGAGACCTTTTTATTACAAGTGCTATTTTCGTGAATTGTCTGTCTTTATGAATTCATGTCCAAGACGGAAATCATTACTTTTGCTCCCTTCCTCCAACCCTGTGCCTGAGCCACTGTTCCCCGAGAGCCTGAGAACAGAAGTCGGACTGCCTTCATCTGATGAGCAGGCTATAGGGGTCGGGAGAGCCTGGCCACCAGACAGTCCAGTTCTGTGGTCTTCGCCAGTGGCTGATCCTGCTCCCAGCATGCCATGCTCTTCTGACCTCTGTGCCGGGGCGGAGTCTGTGCCTGGTGTGCCGAGTGACCATCTACTTGTGCAGCAGCAGCACCCAGACTTTGCAGCCCTTCCCTGTCGGCAGTACTGCTCTCACTTCCTGTCTTACATATCTGTGTGCATTTATGTTCATCCATGTTCCTGATTTACATGTACACCTAACTCATGTACAAGACAGGAAATGTTCTGCAGCTGCACTATGTTTTAAAATGTTTGTGTCTTCTCTGTAGGCCATGTTAATTCAGCATATGATGCATGATCAGTGCAGCCTGTCTGGCTAAGTCAAAACTCAGTCACGAGAAGGAGCAAGGCACGTGATGCCTGCGTGGATATTCCATGCCGGTGCTGCTTTGTGGTGACGATGGAGAGGAAATAGACATAAGTGGAGAGGAGAGTCTGATGGCAGACCTTTTCCATCCCCCGCTGAGCAAACAGATACAGAGACAGCAGTTTAGGGCATGAAGGCCAACCCGAGGTTACCTGTAACTGTGAAATCATTACTTTTACTTCATTGTCCTCTCCATGCCCTGCAGCCTTGCATTTTTCTGTGTCACTTGCCAGGAAGATCAGCTGTCACAGTGCCCACACTAGAGTAAGTACACAGTAAATGTTTTGTACGAATGAATGAATGAATGAATGAACAAATGAAGTCATTCCAGTCCTTTCATGTGACAGGTAAGGAAACAGACCCAAAGGTGCAAAGAACAGGAAAGCAGAAAGCTCCCTGTGCGAGCTGCTTCCACGTTCACATTCCTGACACCCCTGGGCGCTTCCAGCCCGGTTGTTCAGTGTCACCCTGTCAAGGAACCCATCGCCCTGGCCGGCGAGCTCATTGGTCAGAGGGTCGTGCTGATACGCCAGGGCTGTGGTTTGATCCCTGGTCAGGGCACATGGAAGAAGCAACCAATGAATGCATAAATAAGTGGAACAACAAATTGATGTCTCTCTCTCTCTCTCTCTCTCTTCTATCTCTCTCTCTCTCTCTGTGTCCTCCTTCTCCTCTCACTAAAATCAATCAATAAAAATTAAGAGAAAATCAGCTTTAAGAAAATCACACAACTATATGTGAAGAAGAACTTGAAGCAACGTGAATAGGTGGTAACGCATGTTCTCATGTGCACATGGAGAGAAATGGAATGGACTGTGGCTTTGGGTGGCAGGAATCTGCCTGTCATAAGCTGTGCAGTTTCGATGGTAGCAGGTGGAGATGGCCGTGAGCTCCCAGCAAGGTCACCAGTCTCCAAGGCTGCACCCAGAATTCAGGCTCTGATCTTGTGACCTGACTCCAGGCAAACCCTTGGTTGTCTCATAAGCTTACTTCCCACCTAGGAAGCCAGGTGCACAGCAGCAGCCCGGAGCTGGGCGGTGAAGGAGGAGCATGCAAACAGCTGGCCCCACGGAAGAGGAAGAAGGGAGGACGGAGACCTCCAGCTGACCGGAGCGCACAGGGGCTCTCTAGCGGCGCTCTGTTCCCTTGGTGACCAGTTGGCAGGGTCAGCGCATCCCAGCCTTCATTTGTGTAAACAGATGGAAATCGCATAAAAATTAGTGTGGTCTGTGCGCAGTGTCAGGCGGAAATGGCTTCTGCTTCTAGTTCTTTTGAATTCACAATTTAAGTAGCTGAGTAATAGAGGAATGACAGCTACAAGCGCATGCGTTTCTTCTCATAAGCATCTATCTCTAAGGAAATGGCACCACTCCGAGAACCAAAGGCAGGGAAGTGGACGTCCCTGCACGGGCGGGCGGTGACACTGATGAGCAGGCCGCTGCTGACTGCTTTCTAAGGACCCGGCGCTGGCTTTTCCCGCTGCCCCGGCAGCTGCGGTGCGCCCCGCCCAAAGCCCCCTCCCCCCCCCCCCCCCCCCCCCCCCCCCCGGGAACGAGCTGCATTTCTCTGCGGCCAAAGCAGGCCTTCGCCGGTGACGGCTCCTGCCTCTCACGTCCACACGCCCTGGACCAAGTAGCAACATTGGTGTGAAGCCGTTTAGCTTTCCATTCTTATATTAAAAATCTCAGTTAAAATTCGCACACAATACTAAGATCAATCAAGATACACTTCCAATACATCGTCTCAGCTCTCTGCTGGCCGCTCACCGGAGAGCAGGGCCAGCCGGCGAGGCAGGGCCCCGCAGTCCCGAGCTCTGACTGTTTCGCATTGGACCGCCCTGGAAGCGAGGCTGTGCGTGAGGCTGTGGGTGAGGCTGTGGGTGAGGCTGTGGGTGAGGCTGTGGGCGAGGCTGTGGGTGAGGCTGTGGGTGGGGCTGTGGGTGGGGCTGTGGGTGAGGCTGTGGGCAGGGCTGTGCATGAGTCTGTGGATGAGGCTGTGGGCAGGGCTGTGCGCGGGGCTGTGCGTGGCTGCAAAAGGAGCACGGGCTTTCAGAGGACAGAGGCCAGGCCACAGCGCCAAGCTGCCTTCTAGCACCCTCTGCTGCATCCACTGCCATCCACGGTGACAGCCCAGCTCAGTTCTCGGTTATCCACATGACAGCGGGCGGGAGGGGCCTTGTCAGCGCAGTGGGCTCGTGGGATGGGGACACCGATGGGGTGAGACAGGAGTCGGGGAGAGGCCCAGGTTGATTGGAGGGGGATGGGGACACCGATGGGGTGAGACAGGAGTCCGGGAGAGGCCCGGGTTGATTGGAGTGGGATGGGGACACCGATGGGGTGAGACAGGAGTCGGGGAGAGGCCCAGGTTGATTGGAGGGGCATGGGGACACCGATGGGGTGAGACAGGAGTCGGGGAGAGGCCCAGGTTGATTGGAGGGGCATGGGGACACCGATGGGGTGAGACAGGAGTCGGGGAGAGGCCCAGGTTGATTGGAGGGGCATGGGGACACCGATGGGGTGAGACAGGAGTCGGGGAGAGGCCCGGGTTGATTGGAGGGGCATGGGGACACCGATGCGGTGAAGACAGGAGGCGGGAGAAGCCCGGGTTGATTGGAGGGGGATGGGGACACTGATGTGGTGAAGACAGGAGTCCGGGAGAGGCCCGGTTGATTGGAATGACAGGAGACCTCTCCTCAGTCGCCCGGGACAGCTGCTGCGACAGGAGGGAATGTAGCGGCCAGAGCAGAGTCAGCCCAGGAGCCAGAAAGCAATGCCAGGGCACGTGAACGGGGCACGGGCTCAACCGCAGGACATGGCTTTTTTCCCAAAGAGGCTGTTTTTTAAAAAAACCAAAATTTCCAAGAGTTTACTTTTGTTTTCCCCCAAATCGACCGAACTTTACTTAACCTAAGAAAAGTACACACAGAATAGTGAGGATGCTAAACACATGCCCCCCATCCGCTGGCACTGAGATGACAGGTGTGGGCACCACAAGCTGCCGCCTGGGAGGGAAGCACCAGCTGCTAATGGACTCAGACCCAGGACTGTGGGGAGAGGGGAGGACGCGGAGCTGCCCTCGGAGAATAGGAGGACGGTGTTGTTATCTGGGAGAGAGGGGGGCAGGGGCATGTGCGTTGTCACAAGGAGGCTGAGTGGCCAGGTGGATGGGATTCCGGCCCGGCAGCGGAAAGCGTGAGTGTGAGCACGGGCGCCATCCTTCTGGGGGGGAATGGGGGGCGCGCTTGGGGGAGTGACCAGGGACTCTCTCAGAAACTGCATGTCAGCATCTCGGTCTGTAAGAGGAGAGCAGCATTGCTGTGAAAATTAAATTAAATCAAACGCCACGTGTGAGCCACCTACAGTGCAGGCATGCGGCCATCACCGCAGGCTGACCTTCCCACCACCTGCCAGTGGGCCAGGAGAGGCGTCACCAGATGTAAGAGAGCTGTCTGAGGAGGTTCCGCCAGACCAGGAGGTCCGCCGTCCAACCCGGCCAGTGCCGCCCATTGACGTCGGTGCTGGCTGCTCCTATTTGCCCTCATAGGTCACCCGCATTGCCTTTCAAGTTCGTGGGCATCTCCACGGCCCCATAGTGCAGCCTAGTGCCCACCCACTCACCTGTAAAGTGCAGAGAGGGGCCTCTTGTTCCCGGGCTTTGGTCTGTAGGGTTTGGGTTCGCCGGCCATGTTGATATCTAGAAGCATAAGATAAAATAGCATGGATTAAGAAACTATGAAGCCATTTGAGGAAAGTAAACCATGAAGTTTTAAGTTCTTCTTGCCATTGGTCTATGCAAATGTTATATGTCCTTCACTCACTCAACAAGGATTTACTGAGCACTGACTTAGGCCCGGCAGTGGTGGAGATAGGTCATGTACCGAACAGGTTAGACACACCTCTGTGGAAACCATCTTCTACCGGGGAAACAGACTGTGGGCAACAGACATAATAAGTGAGAAAAATGCATGACAGATTAGAAGCTGATAAGTAGTATGAAAAGAGAAAATGTTGAACAGGGTAGGGGGAATTAGGAATGCTAACTAAAAATGAAGAGAGACAGAAAGAGGAGAGGGGAGGGGAGAGAGAGAGAGAAATATTAAGAAGAGAGCATATTCTTTGCTTCAGGAACGATAACTCTGATAAAGTCACTAAGATTCAACAAGAAGATGCTTAAATACATGACAAAAGAGTATCTGCATGCGATTGACCAACTCAATTTTTAAAAAATGTATAAAACGTAAGAAATTGCTAAGTTGAGTACAAAGGTTTGGAAAATGACATAACCAACTAGATTTAATACAGTTAAAATTTCCAAAGGATGATAAAAAGGAAAATCCAAAGGAGACAAACTTGAAGAACAATTGGAAAGAAGTGAGGGACATTATTTTATAAGAAAAAGGGAAGACTTCTATTTCTGTGGAGTGGATTCAATACACTGTGTTAGGGATAGATGAGCACATTGAAAGGAAATTAATTAGAAGGTGGCCGGTGGGGTGGGACTGGGCGAGATGGGCCAGACATGCCCTGGAGCCAACCTCCCGTGGTCCCTCCCTGGCAGGCAGCACCTGGGAGGGCACGGCTCAAAGGGTGTTTGTGGAGTGAACAGAGTCCCTCAGCAGGTGGGGTCCCTCGGCCTGGCCTGTGGGGATTGGGCCAAAACTGGCTCTCCAACATCCCCCAAGGGGTCCCGGATTGTGAAAGGGCGGTTCTCAGGTGACATACCCAGGAATCGGACTCCCTCCTCTCTGGTTCCAGGGTGCTTCACCTGAGAACCCACTGCTGCCAAGTCACCGCAGCTCAGCAGCTCCTGCGTTGAGCATCTGCCCCCTGGTGGTCAGTGTGTGTCATAGCTACTGGACAGTTGCTTAGCCTTTTATGTACATGTTCTACACTACTTTAGTGACCATCATCTGAAATCTAGTGGTTGTGCCAGGGGTGAGGGTGAAAGGCGTTGGTTGGGGACAAGGGACAAGGGACAAGGGACAGCGGGCAGGGAGCTCAGCTAATCAGTGAACATAAAGCATTGCAAAGGTTGGGATGAGCGAGCACTACCTTCGTATTAAACTTTATAAATACAAGATTCAATTGTGTCTTGAGAACAACCCAACTTCTCTGGAAGCCAAAGCTCAGGTTTTTATGTCTCAAGAGCTGTTGACCTTGGAGTGACCGTACCTACCAAGTGAATGGCATCTTAACAGTACCCTCTGTGGTCAGTGGCAGAGCAACCTCTGAGGCGTTCTTCCCCGATTGCCTGGCAGCGTGCCAGTGACACACAGGTAGGGCAAGAAGAGGGATGACCAAGCTTCCATTTTAGGCCACTCTCATAAGATATGAGCTTTGGAGCAGAATAGTAAGATACAGAACATAAAGTGTCATTTCTTAAGTTCTTGAGTTTGCAAATAAATTCATACCAAATACTAATATTTAGGAATCTTATAGTGTCCTCAAGAAAGGATGTGGATGTGGATTTAATTATCCTCAACAAATTCTTTTGAGATAGTCCTCAAAATCCTAGTTGCATTCCTACTTGTTGTGCAGAAGTACCTATGGAGGTATCTATGTACCAAGCTGGTGGACTCTAGTCCCTGAGTATGAGAATCATGTTGTTGTAGAGAGGGTTGGTGAAACTAGGTAAGTACCACCAAAAAGCAGTCTCTTGAGGAGTTTCTGTTTGGGTTCACCTGTGTGGAGGAACTCCCCTGATCCCTTCCCAGACACAGGGACAAAGCAGAGGAAGCTAAGGCTTTACCCCAGGCCAGGAGACTCCTGGACACAGGAGACCTCCACACAGGGAGGGGGAGGGGCCTGTGACATTGTGAGCCTCTGTAAGGGCCTACTGGGAGGCTTATAGAATGGAACCATATCTATATTTTTAAATATGTTTTATTGATTTTAGAAAAAGAGAGGAAGGAAGAGGAAGAGAGAAACATCAATGAGAGAGAAAAGCATCGATGAGAGAGAACTATCTACTGTATTGGCTGCCTCCTGCATTCTCCCTCCTGGGGATGGAGCCAGAAACCAAGGCTTATACCCTGTCTGGGAATCCAACTGGTGACCTCTCCGAGCATGGGATGATGTTCAACTAACTGAGCCACACTGGCCAGGGCAAACCCATATCTATTTTGAGGTTTCAATATTTCAAGTGAGCATAAGAAATACAGAAAAGAGAAAATTTTATCCTTCTAATACTAAACCTCAGATTCAAACAATTGAAAAATATTCTGTCGGGCCACTAACTTCATTGAAATATCTTCAATGTTCTAAAAAATGTAATGAGTTTTCTTTTCTTCTTTAGTTTTACACTAAATAAGCAATGTCAATATACCACGAGAGAAATAACTAGAAAGTTACAGAACTGGAAAAAGTCAATGAGCTGAACGAACCTCTTTGTATTTGAGGTAAACGATTCGCGGCAGAGGGAGACAGGTGCCATTGCAAAGTGTCATCCTCAGAAAGGACAGCCTACACGCGGAAATATTCTCACATGTCCAGGTCCTGGTAGCATACCACTGAACGTGTTAGTGGCCGCATTCTATGATTTTATGCTTTGAGTCTTGGGAAGATACCTCCAACTCTATGCCCAAACAGGCGTGGCTCTCCTCACTTATTACATTGTTCCAGCGGTGCTGACTGCTGACTGCTCCTTTGACCTGGGACGCCTACAGGACAGCCATCATTCCACTCCCCTTCCTGCCTGCCCACGGGTGTTTGTCCAGCCGGTGCTCAATGAGTCTGCCAGTCAACTGGCTTTCCACAGCCCAGCAGGCGTAGTGCCGCACGGCTTGCGGAAGTGTAGCCAGCTCACTTGGTCAGCTCTGGCCGAGCGCGCTAGTTACCTGAAGAATGTTTTGGAAGATGCTGTTAGGTACACTGCCAAACACATAAATCATGGCAAAATAAATCTGGCAAAAATGCTATCATCTATCCTTTCTTGGATATCTGTAATGGATATTAAAGCATAAGATTCTGGAGAAAGAACCACTCAGTTATGTTCCCCGTCAGTGTTTTATACAGATTTGAACAAAACATCATGGAGATGTTTTGGATGGCACCCCTATGAGTATCCAGCCAAACAGAGCGCCCCTGAAACTCTAGTTTGTGAGACGACCAGAAATATTTAGAAAAGTGTTTTACATTCATTTATTTGCATGTATTCAATCGGGAATATTCTCCTTTAAAAGTGAATTGAATCTTTGAAATCACATAATATTTACACTATTACAGTAAACAAACACTTGTTGCCCATCTCTACCACCCTGTGGGCATCCGTTGTGGCGAGAGAAATTTAATCTTGATATCAAAGTGATGTCTACCTTATAGAGTAATAAGGCATCCATATTACCAATGGGATCTTTTTAGATAGAGAAAACGTTTACAAGAAGAAAAACAATTTCTAAGTGAATTAATGAAAAGTAATCTCGTTACTCTTGGGATTGTTTTGTTTCACTCCCTTCCCCAGGATTAAATAAAAGTTTAAATAATTCAGCTTCGGCACAGATGCTGCCAGGAAAAGCCACTCAGGCTTTTATTGTTCACATTTGGAAGATTTAAAGATTCACTCCTGTTTCATTGAATAAAAATCCAGGAGATGAAGAAAACAGTCTGCTGGGTTTGACAAGCGAAGGCGTGAAAGCATCCATTACCAGCACAGGCAACGTTCCGCGGGTGTGCGCTTACTGTGAGTCAGCACGTCAGAGCAATCCTGGGGAATGCGAAAGCGGGTCCCTCCTCCCTCCCACGCCACGCATACAGATGCCCCAGAGACCGAGAGGTTGAATGGCTCCCATGATAATGCATGGCAACTGTCTGTACCAGTGAGCTCAGCGCCATGCCAGGCACTGTCCTGGGAGAGAGGGCAGCCTGAGCCTCAGCAACAGCCAGGAGCCACGGCTCCACCAGACTCAGTCCAGAACCGCCCCACTGCCTAGGGCTCTTAACCAGGTCAGGGCTCGCCTTTCTCTGCCCCTCAAACCTGCCTGGCTGGGGGAGCAGCAGGGAAAGTCCTGTGCCGAGTCCCCAGGAGCCTTGGCATCCCGGAGGCTGTAGGATTGAAGGGTGCTGGGGGGACTGTCTGGCAGTGATGGGGAAACACACCTGACTCTCGGCTGCGCTGCCTGGTGGGTTCCCAAGGCCGTGGTCAGCTGGGGCTGCCCGGGTGCCGCACCTAAGGACGACGCCCCAGTCTGGAGAAGGCGAGCCCGCCCACCTGTGCTCTCCAGTGCACACTTGGGGGCATTTCCCGCCTGAAGCTGAGAGGGAGCGCGGCCGCTTTTGTACAACAGCGAATGGCTTTCTCATCTTGTTTCTCTCTTTGCAGAATCAAAGCTAGCCTGAGCCTCTGAAATAGGTCCTTAATGGTATGTAAAATAGTCACTGGTGTGGGTCTGCAACTGTAGCCTCATTTTACTGGGCAGTCACTGATTTGTGAGCATTTTAATGAGCGCTCAGGCCTAGTTCCATAAATTAGTTCTGACTCTGCGCCAGGGACGCGGCCTCCGGTTATTAGAATGCTAATGCAAAGATCACCGCTTGGCCGATCCCATTGGTTACCAGACCAGCTCTGCTCCGGGCTCTGTCTGCAAGGACAAGTGAAAGTGGAAACTCCGAGTTCCTGCTCAGCACCTGGGAAGCGGTCTCCCCAGCAGAAAAGGAGCGAGGACAGTGCCCGTGCCCAGCTGGGTGCCTTTTTCACTTGCTGGCTCTGATCTCAGCGAGGCCTGGTCCCGGGGAGGTGGCTGTGAGCCGTTCCTCAGGCTGGCATCATCAGCAAAGTCTGCCGACCGGTTTCTCTTCTTTTGTTGGTTTTACTTTTTCCTCCATCAAAACTCCCACTAGCTAATTGTCAGCACACCTTTGATTGGCCTTGAGGTGTAAGTGGCCACGGAACTTGATAAAGCTCTGTGGCTCTGGTGCACGGATAATCAACGTCTAGTTTAAAGAGATTTAGCAGCGAGCACAGCACACCTCCCTCAGGTGCAAGGCCAGCACCAAACGGGGCATTTATCAAATGTGAATTTACTTAACTCCTGAAACTTACATAATTTCCCCCCTATCACGTTGTCTCTTATTTTATCTGGGATACTTTTCTTGAAGATTATTTTTCTATATTTCATGAGCATCTGTCAAATCTCTACAAAGGTAAAAATGAAGGACGTATTTATTTATTTATTATTTATCTTTATTGTTGAATGTATTGCAGACGTCCCCTTTTTATCCTCATTGATCCCTTCTAGCCTATACCTGCCCCTCTCCCCAGGCCTTTACCACACTATTGTCTGTCCCCGGGTTATACATATATGCATACAAATTCTTTGCTTAATCTCTTCCCACACAACCACTCCCACATTCCCTCTGAGATTCATTAGACTATTCCATGCTTCTATGTCTCTGGATCTATTTTGTTCATCAGATTATTTTGTTGTTTAGATTCTACATATGAGTGAGATCATGTGATACTTGTCATTCTCTGACTGGCTATTTCACTTAGCATAATGCTTTCCAAGTCCCTCCATGATGTCTCAAAGGGTAAGATGTTCTCTTTTTAACAGCTCCTTAATATCCCATCCCACAGTTCACATGTGATGTATAAAACACCAAAGCTCCAGCACTAGGCATTTATAACTCATAAACATAATTAAACGTGTAAATGTACTCAGAACTTCTTTACCCACTCATGTACTGATGAGCACTTGGACTGTTTCTAGATCTTACCTATTGTAAATTTCACTGCTATGAACATAGGGGTGCATGCATTCTTTCTCATTGGTGTTTCAGGATTCTCAGGATATATTCCTAGAAATGGGATCACTGGGTCAAATGGCAGTTCCATATTTAATATTTTGAGGAAACTCTATACTGTTTTCTATGGTGGCTGAACCAGTCCACGTTCTCTTCAGCACTTGCCATTTGTTGATTTGTTGATGTTAGTCATTTTGCAGTATGAGGTGATACCTCATTGTCATTTTAATTTGTATCTCTTTAATGATTAGTGACCTTGAGCATTTTTCATATGTTTCCTGGCCATCTGTATGTCCCCTTTGGAAAAGTGTCTATTTAGGTCCTTTGCCCATTTTTAAAATTGGATTGTTTCTCTTCCTTTTGTTGAAAAAAGAGGTAGGGGAAGATATAAACAAGTGGAAGAATATACCCTGTTCATGGTTGATAGAATTAACATAATTAAAATGTCGATACTACCTACCCAAAGCAATCTTTAGAGTCAACTCAGCACTACTAAAATTCCAACAGCATATTTCACATATCTAGAATAAATATTCCAAAAATTCATATGGAACCAAAAAAGACCCCAAATAGTCACAGCAATTTTGAGAAAGAAGAACAAAGTTGGAGAGATCACAATGCTAGGTATCAAGTTATACTACAAAGTCACGGTAATCAAAACAGCCTGGTACTGGCACAAGAATAGGCATATAGATCAATGGAACAGAATAGAGACCCCAGAAATTGACCCAAGCCATTATGCTCAATTAATATTTGACAAAGGAGGCAAGAGCATATAATGGAGTTAGGACAGTCTCTTCAATAAATGGTGTTTGGAAAATTGGACAGGCACATGCAAAAAAAATGAAACTTGACCACCAACTTACACCATACATAAGAATAAACTCAAAATGGATAAAAGACTTAAATGTAAGTCATGAAACCATAAAAATCCTAGAAGAAACCATAGGCAGCAAAATCTCAGATATCTCTCATAGCAATATGTTTACCGATACATCTCCTAGGGTGAAGGAAACTAAGGAGAAAATAAACAAATGGAACTACATCAAAATAAAAAGCTTCTCCACAGCAAAAGAAACCATTTGAACTGTTTTGAAATTGGAGTCCACTGTAAGGGAGAACATATTTGCTAGTGATACATCTGGTAAAGGGTTAATATCCAAAATATATAAAGAACTCATACAGCTTCACAAAAGGCCATGTTTTGTTGAGATAAAGACTCTAGAAACCAAACGAGTCAAACATAAAATTTGAATAAGTGTTCACCAGCAGTGCTGTGAATATGTTTAGGACCCTAAACGTATCCCTTGGACAGATAATATAGTGCAGGGAAGGCCTGGGTGGGCTGGGAGCCAGGTTGAGGGGGGCAAAAGGAGGAAATGTGACCCCACTTCTAGGAATATATTTGAAAAATGAACAATTTTACAAATACACTGAGTCATCTATTGACCTCAACAATAGAGACAACTCCTATGATAATTAATCAAGAATACTCAGTGAAAAATAATCTTAGCTGTACGTTCATTATTAATGTGTAGACTTACTGGTAATGTTAATTTCTTTGCAGCCCAAGTGTCTACAAGTTTCATACTTGAGGACACAATGCTACTTCAGGAAAGTGAAATTCAAACAGCAAGGAGTCTGGATGAACCTCAGATTCCCATCATTGAGGCAAAGTCGACCCCAAGCTTCGGCTCTTGCTTCTCTCTGCTCCCTTTCATTTCTAATTTCTCTCTTTTCCTACGAGCATATACGGACTTATTTTCTCAGTCCTTTTGGGGGTCACTTCACATGCGATGTATAAAACACCAAAGCTCCAGCACTAGGCATTTATAACTCATAAACATAATTAAACGTCAAAGCCAATGTTAGGCAGCTCAGTGCATTCTATGTGTGGAGTAGTGCCTGGCTGCACCACTCAAAGTGGGCTTCGCGCACAAGAGCGTCTGTCTCGTGCAGAAACCTGTTAGAAATGCGGAGTCCAGGGCTCAGGTCTGCATTGTAACAAGACACCTGGTGACCACTATGTGCACTCAACTTTGAGAAGCACTGACATGTAACACATTTAGCGTAAATCCCTTTTCTCAGTTACTATCATTATGACTATTATTATTGTTGAGAGTATTTTATATGTCCCTGTGGGATCGGGCCTAAATGGGCAGTCGGACATCCCTCTCACAATCCAAGACTACTGGCTCCCAACTGCTCACCTGCCTGCCTGCCTGCCTGATTGCCCCTAACCGCTTCTGCCTGCCAGCCTGATCACCCCCTAACCACTCCCCTGCCAGCCTGATCTACGCTTAACTGCTCCCCTGCCAGCCCGATTGGCCCCAACTGCCCTCCCCTGCCAGCCTGGTCACCCCCAACTGCCCTTCTCTGCTGGCCTGGTCGCCCCTAACTGCCCTCCCCTGTAGGTCTGGTCCCCTCCAAATGCTCTCCCTTGCTGGCCTGATCACCCACAACTGCCCTCCCCTGCTGGCCATCTTGTGGCGGCCATCTTGTGACCACATGGGGGAAGCCATGTTGTGAAACGGCATGACAGTCAATTTGCATATCACCTCTTTATTATATAGGATATGTTCTTTGGTTAATTTCTTCCCCCACCCTCACTTCCCTCTAAGAATCATCAGTTTATTCCATGTTTCCATGTCTGTGGATCTATTTTCTTTATCAGTTTATTTTTTTCATTAGATTCCACATATGAGTGAGATCATGTGGTACTTGACTTTCTCTGACTGGCTTATTTCACTTAGCATAATAGTTTCCAGGTCCCTACATGCTATCTCAAAGGGTAAGAGGTCCTTCTTTTTTATAGCTGCTTAGCATTCCATTGTGGAAATGTACCACAGCTTTTTCATCCACTCATCTATTGATGGGCACTAGGGCTAAGGATTTTATTTTTTAACTGTTTTGAAAAGGAATTAGTGAGGATTTTGAGCAGTAAAATGAAGCGTTCAGGGAAGAAACCTGAAAACATTTAAGTTTAAATTTAAGTTTTAATTTAGTGTAAAGGCTCAAAATGAAATAATGCTCTCTGAAGGTCACCTTTGATGATAATAATAGTTGCTGGCATTTGTATGTCATTTAATAGCTGGCCACATTTTCATATATTACAAAAGTACTTTTCACATTCATCTGGTACAGATATCTCTCGAGTCAGTGTTTTTGTTTCCTTTTGGATAAATACCCAGAAGTGGAATTGCTGAACAACCTGGGAGTTCTACTCTCAAAAGGAAATCTCATGTCCAGATTAGGTGTCTCCCAGGGGCTCAGGGGCACAAATCATCAGTCGGAGGTCAAGAACACGACTTAAAAATATATTGTTTATTAGTGACATATGGACATTTGTGGAAAAAAGTTAACATCACAGGTATGTAGTGGGGTAAATAGTTGCCTTTTTATTAAAATAGACTAGATTTTGGACAACAGAGAAGACTAAAGACTAATAAATCTGAGTTATAAACTCACCTGCCCATCTCTGCAATATCCATCTCACTGTCCCTAACTGATAGGGGTAAGACCTCAGACAACAGAGACAGTAACTTGCATAGGCTGCCCAGGTAATTTCCTGTCAGGAACCACATTCAAACTACATTCCCTCGGACCCCAGAGGCCATTCCTCCAACTGCACCGATGGCCTGCTCCTACTTAAGGGTAGAAATGTGAGCCCTGCTCTTGGCAGCCACGCCTGCCTGAGGAAAAGCAGGTAGGGGTGTGTGTTTCCACGGCCACTGGGTGATGGGCACGGGCGGTCTGTTCAGCTTCTAACGAGCGCCCTGCAGGGCCCGGAGCATGAGTGTGTGCACTTGGGAAGGAGGCAGATCCTAGGAGCATTATTTGATAGCAACCGATTAATGTGGTAGTTTACAAAAGATGTCCACAACTCTTTCATGCCTGCACTTGGCAGGATAACAGTCCCTGGAAGACATGCGGGAGACTGTGGCCGTGTTGTTACAAGCAAAGGGGAAGTAAGCTGGTTCTAAAAGATGAAGATTGTCCTAGGTCGTTTGGGTGGGTCCAGTGCAATAACAAGGGTCTCCCCATCTGGAAGAGGCAGGAGGAAAAGAAGGTCACAGCGATGCCTTCTGAGGATTCAGCTCCCCCGTGGGCTCTGGCAATGGGAAAGGGGTAACGAGTAAAGGGTGGTGAAACCCTCCAGAAACTGTGAAAGATAAGGAGGCATCTTCCAAGAACCTCCAGAAAGAAACATGGCCCTGCTGACCTTGACTTTTGCCCAGCGAGACCTGTGTTGGACGTCTGACCTACAGAATGCTAAGATACTAAATTTAAATTATCCTATATAATAAAGAGGTAATATGCAAATTGACCATCACATCATCACAAGATGGCTGCCTATGACCAGGCCCGCAGGGGGGTTAGTGAGGGATGACCAAACGACTGAATAAGCAGGCTGCATGGGGCAACCAGGCTGGCAGGGGGGGCAGTTAGGGGTGACCAGGCCAGCAGAGGGGGGCAGTAAGAGGTGACCAGGCCAGTGGGGTGGGGCAGTTAGGGGCAACCAGGCTGGCAAGGGGGGGCAGTTGGGGGTGATTAGGCTGGCAGGGGGGGTAGTGAAGGGTGACTAGGCCAGCGGGGGGTGGCAGTTAGGAGTGACCAGGCTTGCAGGGAGGGGGCAGTTGGTGGCGACCTGGCTGGCAGCGGGGGGCAGTTAGGGGAAATCAGGCCAGCACGTAGAGGCAGTGAGGGGCGATCAGGTCAGCAGGGGGGAACAGTTAGGGGCAACCAGGCAAGCAGGCAGGTGAGCAATTAGGAGCCAGTGTTCTAGGATTGAGAGAGGGATGTCCCAGATTGGAGAGGGTGCAGGCTGGGCTGAGGGAACCCTACCCCCACCCCATGCATGAATTTCATGCACTGGGCCTCTAGTTTTATTTATAAGACACTAAGTTTAGGGTCATTTGTTATAGCACCAACAGAGAACTCACAGGATGCCATTGCCTCTGCTTGAGTGCGGACTGGACTAAGTGACTCACTTCTAATGAGCACAAGGTACAGCAATGGGACGCCACTTTCTGGATTAGGTCATAGAAGACTGGATCTTGAATCGTGGGTGAGTTCCTGCTTTCTCTCCTGCTTTCTCCCACTCCGAGGGAGCTGCTGACGCGTCACCAGTCACCGTGTGCAGTGGCCACATGGTGAGGAGCGGGGCCCACCAGCAATCACGTGGGTCTTGAAAGAAGATCCTCCCCGTCAAACTTACATGACTGGACCCCATTGTCAGCTCAAAAGAGATGCCAAACCCAACCACCCAGGTGAGCTGCACTTAGATCCCGACCCACAGAAATGGTGAAATATTGTGTGTGGTCATTTTAGGCTATGACGTTTTGGGAGAACTTATTACAATTACTCTAGATTTTATTTACCCACCAAAAGAGAGAAAAGAACCAGGAAGGAAAATGATAATTAGGAAGGTATTGCTCCATATGTGCACATTCCAATGAAAATTGTGAGAAAATATCCAGTATTTTCAGTGTCACAATGTGCACACATAAAAGCTGACACCCCTGTAAGTACAGTCAGCTTTTATCCAGGTTATAAATGGAATGAAAACCTGAATGTTGAGAACAAAATTCCTCAAAACATGCAGTCTTACTAAGAGTACTTTCATCCACTTTCACACACATTTTAATGGATCCGAGCTGTCAAAGCCACTGTGAGGCCACAAAGGCAATTAACCTCTACATTTTCTTCTGCTCTTTCTTCTCTTATATTTTTGCTTTTCCTGTGAAGTCTACACTTAGTGGAACAAGGCATGGCACAAACTGAGATTAATTGATGGGTTTTCTACTTTGCTATATAGAATATTTTCTAGACTGCAAGTTACAAAGCCTAATCAACTTTCATATGTATACATATCTGCACATCTGCTAAATGAAGGAAATAACTGTTCACTTCATGGTACTTTTATGTTGAATTTCAGCTTGAAAATAATTATTGAATTAGAGCATATTTTTCTTTTATTAGTGTAAATTGTGTCGGCCAAGCAAAGATATGTTCTAGCCACATTATAGTGCATGATGACCAGGCAGATTCCCTCCCCACGTCTTATTTAATTCCACTGACATTCAGACCACAGCTTCTTTTAAATGGAAGCGTTAGCTGATCAACTCCATGGCTCCTGCATTGCTAAAATGTAATTCCCCAAATCCAGCTTTTATTGACTGGTGTATAAATCATCTCTATGGACAAATATAGGAGAAAAGGGCAAATTACAGCCTGGGATTGTAATTTTGTTTCCCATGAAGTTGAATGAATTTCCTTGCCTAAATGTTGCAGTAGAGAAAATTGACTTTTTATAAGTTAGTGTCCATTTTATTATTTTTCTCTGTGAAATCAGAACTAGTTTTATTTTTTAAAACTAATGGCCAAGGTAATTTCCAGTGGATAAAGATTAGGTATTTTTATTTTGTAATGGCCTCTTGCTATAGTGACATTCAATATAACATCTGATCTGAATTTAATCAATAGAAATAGTCCAATATTGATAAGTTATCAAAAATATTTCTGAAGTCTACTTATATTCAGCAATGAGCGTTTAGGTGCTTATTGGTACACAGAGGAGATGGACTTTTCCTCACCCAAAGCCCCTTTCTCCTTAATTCAAATTCTCCTTTGTTAGCGCCTCAACCAGACATCCTCACTGCTTCACCGAGAGGGCACAGACACAGCACCACACAAAGCCCAAGTCCGAAAGTGCCCAGGCACCGTGCCTTAACCGAGCAGGAATTGGTAAGGAAGAAAAATAAGCTTTGTGCATTTAACAGAGAGAAGAGTAATTGTGATTTGATTCACAGAACAATCAAAATATGCCTCCATTCTGCAAAGGAAAGTGGGCTGATCTCCACCGCAATCGGTTCTGCTAATGAAATGCTGCAACAGCCTTTTGGGGTGTCTTTGTAACCCCGTTGCCTCGCACAGGAGGCGTGGCTAATAAATCATGACAAGGAAACACCATCGGCAATACGAACATGAAAACAGGAGAGTGATTAATTACGCACACTGCTCCGCTCCTGAGCGAGGGCCCGGACAGGCGTGTGTTGTTAGTGGGTTCCTAAAACATGTCCACCACGTGGCCTTCGCCGTTAGTATTTACTCCGAGGAAGGTGACAGTTCAGAGGTGGCCAGGCAAATGTTTTTCAATTGTAGGTTTGTGACGAGGCTGTGACTGTCACTTGAGTGTGTTACCCGTGTCAGCTTCTGTCTATGGAAGAAAGGGGACCATGGTTCACCGAGGTTGTCTGGGTAGTTTGGGGGGCTGATCCCATAATTACGACCCTCATTTTGAGGGTCACCTATCAGTTCCTTTGTGTCTCCCTACCTCAAACCTGCTCTTGCACTATTCTGTTTCATTTCTTCTCTATTAGGAGGTAGGCACCTGGAACATGTGTCACTCCCTGTTTTACATGTCCCTCTTGTTCCTCTGGGTGGGCTGGTTGTGGGTGCCACTGGGGCGATAAAATCCGTGGTATGTTGGTCCAGATAGTGTCTGTCCCTACGCTTTATGGGTCTATCAGTCATCTCAAACAGTCAGGAAAATGTCAGCGGCCTCTATTTGTTCAGAGCAATGAATTATAACACATTTCCCGTAAATCTTCCCGGAAACATTCAGCTTAAGCATGGCTCACATGCTGTAGAACTGTCCCAGCACGTCCAGCTCCACGGCATTGTCAAATGTCACGCGTGCCCTGCAGAGCTTTCGGGGTTCTTTTCTTTCACGGGCACAACAGCTCCCCCATAGCAGCGGGCAGCGGGCAGCGGGCAGCACTGCAGGCCACACGGCACTCGATGCATCGCTGGTTCCCTCAATGCCCCACAGCCAGAGCCGGCTCGCGCTCTCCCAGGGCCACACAGCTTGGTCGCCTTTATGTGAACACAACGCAGCATGGTTCAATGCTGTACAGCAACCTCAGACTGACGGTACTTAGCAGTTCCTAAAGAGGCAGCTTTCTCCCGAAACAGCACTCACTCACGTCTAACTCAACCAGCTCACAAAACCTACTGATTCTGTAAACACAACTTGGCCAAATTCTACCTAGACAACGTTGAACATTTTAATTCGACGCCGCATGAGTGAGGTCCAGTTTGTTTATGGTGACAGCGTTGGCCAGACGTGGACACAGTGACACGGTAAATGTGAAAGTGCGACCGTTGAGAGTTAAAGGACCTGCCACACCCGTGTCCTGGGTGCCTGAGTAGGTGCTTCTGTCGACAGCATGTGATGCTCATGTGTGGTTGTGACAGAAGATGGACAGGCTGTCAGCAGGGATCTGCACCCGCTCCACACGGGGACACCGCCCCTCAGTTGGGCCAGAGCGTCTGAGTCCAACAGGCCCCCGGGTCCCCTTCCCACTGCGCGCTCCCCCAAGGTGTAGGGCACACCTATGAGCTTTGCCAGGTCCTCAGTGCTGCACCCTGCACATCGCCTCTCCCCACGTCCCCCGACAGTGGCACCTCATTGTCCCCTATGCCTAAGTTCACTAGCCGGTCTCAGAACCAGGCTCAGGAGCTGGACTGCCTGGGATCAAACCCCAGCTCCAGGACTTACTAGATCAGAGAACTGGACAAACTACACTCATTTGTCAAAAAAACCATTGTACTTCCACAGAATACTTTGGGGAGGGATTCAGTTAGTTATTACATGTAAAACACTCAGCCTCCTGGAATGTACTCATGGTTAGCTGTGTGGCTATTCTTACTCTAACGTCATCTACCTCCCCATGCCTCCTGGGAGCCATCTATCCCTCCCCGCTCCTCCTCGTCTCTCTGTCCCCCACTCAAGAAAGGAGCAGGGAGTGGGAGGCAGCTGGGACAGGCACTTGGGGAGGGCAAGAATGTAAGAACACCTCCCTGAGTCACAGTTCCCACCCAGATTCTTCTTGGGCCCAACAAGTCTGAGTGATCCATGAAGAGCAGTGAGCTCTCTGGCGTAGGATGGCCTGTGACAGCGGGAGTCCCCAGCAGGAGACCCCAGGAGAGTGGGAGACCCCAGGGCGCCTGGGAGAGTTGCAGGGCACTCGGCACTTCACCAGGGACACATTGAAAAAGGTCCTCGTTAAGGGGCAGCACCGTTTCACACGTGTGGGATGTAGATACACAGAGTAAATGGCACTGGGTCTTGAGGAGAGGCCTGAGTTTGCTGTGGATGGGCCCCGGGCCTGGAAGGGGCAGCTTGGGAGGCGCTGGGGGTGGGGCGGGGTCTGAGGCATCAGGCGGCTGTGACACCAGCTACCGATGCACCCAGGTGGCTGCTGACTGAAGAAGTGGTAGGTACTCAAGGTGTGTGTGTGTATGTGTGTGTGTTTGGGGGTGGTGTGTGTGTATTTGTGGTGTATATGTGTGTGACTGTGGTGTGTGTTTGGGGTGGTGTGTGTGTATTTGGTCTATATGTGTGTGTGTTTGTGGTGTGTGTGTGTATTTGTGGTCTATATGTGTGTGTGTTTGCGGTATGTGTATTTGTGGTCTATATGTGTGTGTGTTTGTGGTGTGTGTGTATTTGTGGTCTATGTGTGTGTGTGTGTGTGTGTGGTGTGTGTATTTGTGGTGTATGTGTGTTTGTGGTCTGTATGTTTGAGCGTGGTGTGTAGGTGTGTTTGCGGTGTGTGTATGTGTGTGGCTGTGTGGGGGCTTTTTGAGGGGGCTCTGTATTCCCATATCACGTGGCTTATCTGAGTGAGCCAGTGTTCCCTAATGTTCCCTGAGACTCAGGCTTTCCCTGGCTCCTCGCTGGGCCATTCCCTGTGGACCATGGTCAGCTGCCCAGGCTCTGCTCAGCATTGCCTCCGCCTGCGGCTCCGTGTCACCCTCTCCCTCGCCAGTCTCGTGTCGATGAAGGTGAGCCAGCACCACGCCTGCTGCCAGGTCTCTGCTGCTCCACGCAGCCGCCTGGCTCCACCGGCAGCATCAGCCAGCGGAAGGCGATCCTGGACAGCTAGCCATGCCTTAAACCCTCCAATGGCCGTGATCTTGTTGTGGCCCAGATGAGCGACTGTGCACACCCTGGGCCGGTCCACGCTGAGCTGCATGCAACCAGGGACCCTGGCTCCCGGGCTGAGCAGCAGGTGCTCCGCGTGCACAGGGCTCAGTCACCTCCCTGGGTCTCCACAGCCGGCCCGCTCTGCTCGGCTGGGACCTTCCGTGGCAGAGGAGGTGTGGCCCGGCCAGCAGCACTGGGTGCCGCACGGGCTCAGGGTGTCCCACAGGCCAGAGCATGCAGGGTCTGCAGCCAGGGCCCCAGGGCGTCTGAGCTGGGAGCTCAGGCGATGGCGGTGCAGTGAGCAGCAGCCACGAGATGTGCACCGTCTTTTCTTCCAGCCCCTCACAGCCCTCCAATACCCATCGCTCTCATTTCCTCCTATTTTTACTTTCCAAATAGTGATAAAATGCACACAACAAAACCCACCATTTTAAACATTTCTCCGTGTGCAGTTCAGGTGCATTAAGTCCGTTCACAGCGAAGTGCAGCCACCCATTGGTGGAGCTGTGTGGAACTTGTCTGGTCTTCACTGACCATCACGTCTTCGGAGGCTCATCCATGCAGTGGCATGGGGAAGGATGTCTTTCCTGTTCAGGCTGAATCATATCCCTCGCTCTGATTTCTCTTGATGTTGACTAAAACAGTACATATTTATTTCCAGGCATTCTGTGTTGTGGTGTTCCGGGTTGTGGCTTCCGTAAAGTGGCCAGATGCGCTCGGTTGTCTTAATAAGCTCGGAGCTGGCCAGGCAGGCCCCGGGGTTTGCTTCTGCCCCCGGCCTCGCACAGCCGTGCTGCAGACTCCCAGCCCTGAGTGACACTGGTGACCGCAACACTGGACCCCCCTTTTCCTGGACCAATAGATCCCCAACCACGGAGCACGAATGGGCAGTGTTTCCCCTTAAGAGGCACTTTTCGCTTGGAGGGGCAGGGATTTAGCAAGAAATCCAAAGGACATTTCCTTCGGAGTATCTTTGGTTTTCTGATTCTCCCTGTGGTCAAATTCAGTTTCAAATGAAGGAGGCGGGAAGAGAACTGCCTGCAAAGGGCCCTTTGGGGAAAGGGCAGAGTGAAACCAGCTCCATTGAGCTTTATCCTGCGTCGGGGAATCACTGTCTTATTTCAGAACGCGGTCATTTTAAAGCTTTGAAATGCTTTCGATAGAAATGATGACATTAATCCTGCAGTCAATTTGTCTGAAGTTAGCAAGTGCTACAGCTATCAAATGTGCTACAAAAATAATGGAATACATTTTTGAAACTAGTAGATACTGTGACTGTCATTTATTTTCCTGGAATTGCCAAGAAAGAGCAGAAGAGAAATAACTCCATCAGCTACCAAGAAAAGGGATGGATGAATCAAGTGATGCTGTGCTTCACGCTGGCCGTCAGCTCACTGGGTTCTTAAGTAGCATTAGCTTCCGCCTTAAGTGATTTGGAGCCATAGAATTTAGGACAATCCTTTCCCGATTTAAACCATGTGCAGGGCTACCTGATGGACACCCTAACCTGCCTGCTGACGGACAGCCGGTCTGTGGTGCTTCCAGGCCCCACGGGAACAGATGATGCTGGGGGAGAGGGTTTCCTTGGGGTGTCCCATTCTACCTGCATCGCCTTGCATTTAGTGCATGGGGCACCTCAGAATCATTGACCTGGAGGATGTGGCATTCCCCTCCCAATTTTCTCTAGTTTTTTCTTACTCCCTGGAGTGTGACATGCGTGACTGAAGACATGTTTTGTGTGTTTGTTTTTTTTTGCATATAGTTAACATCTTAGGATTAACCTTTATAACAAGTAATAGAGGCCCACTGCACGAAATTTATGCACAAGAGGGGGTGTCCCTCAGCCAAACCTGCACCCTCTTCAATATGGGACCCCACAGGGATCAGGCCTAAACCGTCAGTCGGACATCCCTCTCGCAATCTGGGACCACTGGCTCCTAACCGCTCACCTGCCTGCCTGCCTGATCACCACTAACCCCTCTGCCTGTCTGCCTGATCACCCCTAACCTCTCTGCCTGCCTGCCTGATTGCCCTTAACTGCCCTTCCTGCCAGACTGGTCACCCCTAACTGCCCCCCTGCCAGCCTGATCACCCCTAACTGCACTCCCCTGCCGGCCTGATTGCCCCTAACCACCTCTGCCTTGGCCCCTGCTACCATGGCTTGTCTGGAAGGAAGGCAGGATGACCAGAAGGTGTCCAGTTGACCAGGTCTAATTAGCATATTACCCTTTTATTAGTATAGATTTTTGTTCCAATTAACTTTGTGGACTATACTAATATTTACTTTTTTTTATTTATTGATCTTTTATACCATGTTGTACTTGTACTATTTGCTAAGGACATTTCTCCAGAAAAAAAAAAAAGAAATTTAATGGTAGTTTGAAATGTCTCAAAGATTTTTTTAAAGTACTGTCTTATCTGAACACTAACTTCTTTTGCTGGCAGAAGCATTTGCTAAAATATATAAAAGTGCTAGCCATGCCCACGGATGTGTGGTGTTGCACTGGGCATTTTCCCATAAGGCTGGAGTCTAGTCCTGCCCACAGGCTTCCCAGCATGTCTACACTGAAGTTTGAAATAGACAAGGTTATCAAGGACATTTGAGCTTTGAATTCTTTAACAATTAATCCTTATATGGCCATCAACTTCTTGTTTGCATCTTTCCACTTCTTCTTGATCTTCCCTCATCTTCAGCAACTCCCCTCCCCACCACACACTCTGTCCCACCTCAGGCTCAAGAGCAAGAGAAGGAAAATGAAAAAAATCACTTGGCCTCGGACATCATAGGCCAGGCTCATTTCCACACCTTCCACAATATTGGCCCACATTTTTAGTCAACTAGCAGCTAAAAGAATATGCAGTAAGAATACTGTAAAACCCTCGTTAAACTAAGCATTTCCTTTTGAGAGTGAGGGCTATGGGAGAGGCCGTGTGCTGTTGTACAAACTCTTGCTCTTTTCAATGTGACATTCTCTCCTGCGGGTTACAAAGGCATTCTGGGTAAATCACCAGAGGTGCAGACTGTGGGAGTGGTGAGATGGCCCGAGGAGACCACAGCCCATAGGGAGCCGTGCCCAAGGGGCTCACGGGGCTGTCACCCGCCTCTTTCCATGGACTACAGGAGACACCATGTCCTTTCTTCTCCAGCCCTTCCCCGAGTCTCGCCTGGGGTATGAAACTAAGCGCTATTAGCGGGGGAGTTGGATCCTGTGTGTAACCAACCCTTCCAGGCCATTTTGGAGACATTGGCTTGATGAACTCAATGATCAATCTAATTATCTTGGAATTAGATTAAAAAAAGTGAAGCCCTCTGTGTGTTTCTTCACTCTGATTTGGAAATTATTCCTGGAATCCATTAGTGTTAATAAATGGGGTCCCTCCCTTTCTCTAGGAAGCGTGCTTGGTATTTCTTTGGTCTTCTGTAACAATTGCTCTAAACATTAGGTGAAAAAGCATTAGCTTAGACATAGCGAGCAAGTCTGGACACTAAAAGACAATAAAAATGATCAAATGATTTCTTAGAAGACAGAAAATTCTGAATCAATGATCATAGTCAGTTGTAAATTACCTGAGAATGGACCCCTAAGCTTTTCATTTGGGGGAATTACAGTTCCATGGGAGCAGAAATGCTTACCTAATAACATTCACAGACCGCAGATAACAGGGAAGTCTAAGCCACTCGTACACACTTTGCAGGTCTCGCTCACATTTCTTCTGACTCAGAAAGTTTTTTTGATCTCTTAGTTTCTATAACACAGAAATATTACTAAAATTTCCACAGGTATATAGTCTGTCTTATACTGTCCTTTCCTTGTTTGGAGTAATTTCCCAAATTGTACTTGCTAGGAAGAGAAGATGAGCTTTTATATTGTCTTCTTATCATAAAAGATGCAGCAGTTGGCTCCAGAATGAGACACCTAGCCCTCAGCTGGCTGTCAAGATGCTTAACACATAGTTTTTGTGCTGATGTGGAATTCAGGCATCTTCGGAAAGAACGCGAACTCTTCCCACCATATGAGTATACTTACGGCACTGAGAAAGCAATTATATTGGAATAGTGTACTAATTATTGTAATTATTTGTTTCCTGTGAAATTAAAATTAACTGGTCTCACATCCACCTCCTGTGTCTCTGGCATTGCTAGGAAAGTCTGTCTAGAGTTAGTGTTTGAGTATTGTAATTTTGGGAGAATAGTGTAGGAAATAATGTGTCATAATTGCATGTGTTTGACTGTGGTATTTTGGGACTGGTTGAAAGGCTTGTCTCCAAGGAGCAAGGTCAGAAATAAGAAATGCAGTGTCTGAGGAGGCATCCTGAGTGACATCCCTGAACTTGTATTTTCTCTCTCAGTGTTTGGGTCTCGGGGAAGGGAGCAAACTTTTTGCTCCTCGTTGGACAGCAGCATCCTCCTTTTAGGAAGTTTGTTTGAAATGCACCCAGTGGCTTAACCAGTGGCTGGAGAGAAGCTCCTGGATCAGGGTCCTGATACAAAGGGTAGATGGTCAGTGTTCCAGGCAAGCACTCCAGCCTGAGAGTGAAGGGCAGCCTCAGGTAGAGCCAGGTGAGAGCTCACCCGTTTAGATGAGCACCGGCTGGCGGGCCGAGGCTCACCTGGAGATGGCACCTGGGAAAATCCTGGCAGGGGCCGGGGTGCCTGATACATAGCTCAACTGGGTTCTCTTTGATTTTAGAAGCCATGGGTGGTAGACTTTATAGAATATATTGAGAGGATTAAAAAAAGTTCTTTGTCTATAAGTTGTACTGGTTTTTAACTCAAGAAACTGTATGATGAGTTGGACAGGCTTTCTGTCCTTCATTAATTTTATTTCACGTCTCTGTGACAGGCATTGATACAGGTGAAGAACTTGCAACAGCATCACAGGCAAAGATACTGGGAATTCATCACCCAGGTGCTGTTATCTGGGCTAATTTGGGGGGTTATTGTTCCTCTTAGTTCTCAGAAGTGTCTGAGGTGGTGACGAGCAGTCCATCAATATGACAAGTGAAATTCTGTTTCTGCCCATTTGTAGCCAGTAAAAATGTCACTGAGCTTCCTGATAAATGAGGTGTTTTATATGCATACTAGAGGCCCGGTGCACGAAATTCGTGCACTGGGGAGGGTGTCCCTCAGCCCAGCTTGCACCCTCTCTAATATGGGACCCCTTGGGGGATGTCCAATTGCAGGTTTAGGCCCGATCCCTGTGGAATCGGGCCTAAACCTGCAGTTGGACATCCCTCTCACAATCCGGGACCGCTGGCTCCTAACTGCTCACCTACCTGCCTGATTGCCCCCTAACTGCTCCCTTGCTGGCCTGATTGCCCCCTAACTGCTCCTCTGCGGGCCTGATTGCCCCCAAATACCCTCCCCTGCTGGCCTGATCACCCCCAAGGCTTTTATTAGTATAGATATGACCCTGCACAGAAAATTTTACTAACCCTGCTTTACAATAAGGGCTTGATGATTGAATCATTAGAACCAGAGACCAAGATTTCCTTTCTTTGAATAGTGGAGGGAATACTTATCTTGTCTTTAAGTTGCCCGGAAATTAAAATGAGATAATGACTTAGAAAAGTATAAAAGCACCATATAAAGTCAACTTTCTTTTTAATGAAGTGGCAAAATGAAAAACACTTTTTATTCTCCCCTTCCTTCCTTTACAGATTTTTTTTAAACTTTGAAATTTATAAAAATTTCACTCCAATTTTCATTTCTTTACATTCAACATTATTTTGTATTGGTTTCAGGTTTTATATTAGTTACAGAATAGTGGTTAGACAATCATATACTTTACAAAGTGTTCCCCGATATTTCTAGTACCCACCTGGCATCATACCATCATTACAACACTATTGACTATATTCCCTATTTAAGTGACAATGGGTTTACAGGTTCCTTTCAGTCTTTCTTTTGTGTTGCTTGTCCTTCCTTTTCTTTCTCACTTCTTCCCTCATTTTCTTTATATAGTATCTCAATTGGCCATCAAAGCTCAGTGAAGGCACTGGGACACGCTTAATCCATTTTACAGACCAGGAAACTGAGGCCAATTCCAGTTGGCTGTGGAACTTGACTCAGCACACAGGAAGCCATCAGAGCCATGCTCTTTGCGCTTCCTAAGGGGCAGCGGCCCAGCAAACAGAACAAACCTTCCAGTCAGGCTTCAGAGCCTCTTTCTCAAGCACCTCTTCATTGCGGATGCTCCACATTCTTTCCTCTCCCCCCATTCTTTACTGCCCCCCCCTTCTCCGAAGCAGGTGGAAGGCTTCCCACTCACTGCCTAGGCATGCTGTGCCATGGGGCAGGGTGTAGCGAGCTTGCTTTTGGGTCAAGGCAGGAGCAGGAGTCACTGCCTCTGAAGTGTGTAGGCCACCTGTGCGTGGCCCGTTAGCACTGGGAGCTTTTCTGAATCACATCAGTCAGTCCAGTACCCTGCAGTGCAGCACCCCTCCACTGAGGTGGCACCACCCCTCAACCCCCGCCTCAGGGGTGAGGGTCCTGGCCCTCTGCCAGGAGTCCTTCCATGCCCCTTGATCCCTGGCTGGGCCCACCCACGTCTTGGGGGCACTGCAGAACCTCTGTCTCTCTGCAGATGAGACAGATCCCTGCCCTAGGTCTCCGCAAAGCTATGAATCTGTGGCCAGAGGCCTGGTCTGGGTCTCAGCAACCACATGCCTGCAATGTTCCCAGGGACCCTGGGAGCGGCTTGGCGAGTCCCACCTCACCTCCCCGGGGTGCCGATCTCCCCAGGGACCCCCCTGAGAGGCTGGATGGGCCCAGCCATGACCAGCCAGGTTGCCGATCTCCCACCCCCAGGAGGGGCGGGAGGGGCGGGAAGGGCCCAGCCATGCCCCACCAGGTTGCCGATTGCCCAGGGACCCCCGGGAGGGGCGGGAAGGGCCCAGCCACGCCCCCCAGGCGGCCGATCACCTGGGAAGGGCCTGGCCACACCCCCCAGGAGGCCGATTGCCTCCGGGACCCCCGGGAGCGGTGGGATGGGCCCAGCCACGCCCCCCCAGGTTGCCATCTTCCCGATACCCTCTTGAGTGTCTGGGCAGCCAGGTCTCGCCTCCCCGGGGCAGCGATCTCCCCAGGGACTGCCGAACTAAGAGGACTGGGCGCCGCCATCTTGATCTTCTCAACGGCCGGATAAGCCACCCGGAGTCCCGCCCCCCAGCCTCCCGCCGGCCCAATCGTGGGCGTAGCGGAGGTGCGGTCAATTTGCATGTTTCTCTATTATAAGGTAGGATCTCACACTTGTCTATGTACTGTGCTGTGGGTCAGACCTTACAACATGTGTTTGCATTAGTCTTCTCCAAGCCCGAGTGTTCCATTTGAAATGAACATGGTGTACTCTTCCTCTCATTTATATCTTTCTCTGTCTCTTTTTTCAATGTCCTGTAGTTTTCTGAGTACAGGTCTTTTACCTCCTTGGTTCAACTTATTTCTAGGTATCTTAATTTTTTTGTTGCAATGGTAAATGAGGTTGTTTACTTACTTTCTCTTTCTAAGAATTCATTATTGGTGTATAAAAATGCCATTAATGTTGTATCTTGCTACATTACCCAATTCCTTTATTAAATCTAGTAGGTTTATGGTGGAGTCTGTAGGGTTTTCTATATACAATGTCATGTCATCTATGAATAAACAGTTTTACTTCCTCCTTTCCAATTTGGATGCCTTTTATTTCTTCTTCTTGTCTGTTCTCTGTGGCTAGGAGTTCCAGTGCTATGTAAATAAGAGTGGTGAGAGTGGTCATCCCTGTCTTGCTCATGTTCTTAGGAGAAATGGTTTTAGTTTTTGCCCATTGAGTATGATGTTGGCTGTAGGTTTGTCATATATGGCCTTTATTATGTTGAGATATGATCCCCTCTATTCCCACTTTGCTGAAAGTTTTTATCAAAAATGGGTGTTGGATTTTGTCAAATGTTTTTTCTGCATATATTGATATGATCATGTGACTTTTGTCTTTCAATTCGTTTATGTGATGTATCATGTTTATTGATTTGTGAATATTGTACCAGCCTTGCATCCCTGGAATAAATCCTACTTGGTCATGGTATATGATCTTTTTAATATGTTGCTGGAACTGATTTGCTAGTATTTTGTTGAGGATTTTACCATTTATATTCATCAGGGATATTGGCCTCTAATTCTTTCTGTGTAGTGTCTTTATCTGGTTTTGCAATTAGGTTAATGCTGGCCTCATAAAAAGAGGTTGAAAGTTATCCTTCCTCTTGGATTTTTTGCAATATTTTAGGAAGATAGTTGTTAGTGCTTCTTTGAATGTTTGGTAAAACTTCTCTGTAAAGCCATCTAGGCCAGGGAGTTTTTTTTTTATTACTGCTCATTTTCCTCAATTGTTATTGGCCTACTCAGGTTTTCTGATTCAGTTTTGGAAGATTGCATTTTTCTAGGAATTTGTCCATTTCATCCACATTGTCCAACTTGTTGGCATATAGTTGCTCATAGTATTTTCTTACAATCCTTTGTATTTCTGTGATGTCAGTTGTTACTTTTCCACTTTTTTTTCTGATTTTAATTATTTGGGTCCTTTCTCTTTGTTTCTTGATGAGTCTGGCTAAAGTTCAACAATCTTGTTTATCTTTCCGAAGAACCAGCTCTTGGTTTCATTGATCTTTTGTATTTTTTTTAAGTCTCTATGTCATTTATGTCTGCTCTATTCTTTATTATTTCCTTCCTTTTATAACTCTGGGCCTTTATTGTTCTCTTTCTAATTTTTTAAGTTGTAGGGCTAAATAGTTTATTATTATTATTTTTTTGAGGTAGGTGCTCCTATATTGGGTTCATATATATTTACCAGGGTTATATCTTGTTGCACTGATCCCTTTAGTATTATGTAGTGACCTTTATTGTCTCTTGTGATGGCCTTCATTGTGAAGTCTATTTTGTCAGATATCAATATTGCTACCTCAGCTTTTTTTTTCATTTCCATTTGCATGGAAAAATTTTTTCCATTCCTTCACTCTCATCCTGTGTGAGTCTTTTGTTCTGAGGTGGGTCTTTTGTAGACAGCATATATTTGCGTCATGTTTTCACATCCATTCTTTTGATTGAAGCATTTAACCCTTTGCACTCGCTTGCTTTTTTCTCGATTCCTTTATTCTAATGCTAACCTTGTCGAGTCACACTCGACATCCAAGTGCAAAAGGTTAATTCATTTGCATTTTAATTATGATGTGTCTGGGCATGGTCTGTTTGAGACTTCTTGCTTCGAACTCTCTGTGCTTCCTGAACTTCTGTGACTTTTTGCTTTACCAGGTTAGGGAAGTTTTCTGCCATTATTTCTTCAAACATGTTCTCTATCACTTTCTCCCTTGCTGCCTCTTCTGGCACACCTACTATGCAAATATTGGTACATTTCATATTGTCCCACAGCTCCCCTAAGCTTGCCTCCTGTTTTTTAATTTTTTTTTCTTTTTGGTTCTCTGATTGAGTGGATTTTTGTTTTTGCTTTTGTGTGTGTGTTTTTTTCTACTTTGTCTTCTAATCCACTGATCTGATCCTAGGCTTCCTCTAAACTGCTGTGTTCTTTATTAGTGCTATGTCATTCTTCATAGTTACTACATATTTTCTCATACTGGTGATCATCTTTGCCATCATTATTCTGAACCCTATGTCTGATAACTTCCTTATCTCCATTACATTTAGCTCTTCTTCTGGAGAATTCTCTTGTTTTTTCATTTGGGGCTTATTTTTTTTTATCTCCCCATTTTGGCTGCCTGTTGGGTTTCTGTCTATGTATTAGGTAGATCTGCTATGCCTCCCAATGCAGGACAGTGTCAGACGCTATTTCTGACTGGCCCTGAGTACGCTGTTTGGAGCTATCAGCAATCCACAGCTTGTGGCTCCCTTTGCTGGAGCTAGATGTCTTTGGAAAGGACCAAGAAGTGCACCAAGGTTTTCTTTTCCTAGCCCTGGGCCCTGAATTAGATTAGGCAAAGACTCAAAAGCCTCCAGAGACTCACCTCTGCCTGCAGTCTTATTGTTATTCAGTCTTTATTAGCCTCAGGCTATCTACCACAGTGTAGGGCAAGAGATTTTCCAATAGGGTGGGGCAATTGTTTCTACCTGCAGGCTGATTGTTATTCTTAGTCTCCTAATAGACCTCAGAAACTCCACAGGGTGGGACAAGGGGTTTTCCAATATGGTGGGGCAACTGCCTTCCCCCCAAGCAAAAACTGCCTGTATAGCCAAAGTCTGCTGGAGAAAAATGACCTCTGCAGTGTGAGGGAATGACTCAGCACAGGAAACCGGGGTGTCTTCCTTCTGAGGTCTCACTGCAGAGCTCCCAACCCTGGCTTCTGCTCACACAGCTCTAGTCCACTCTGTCCTCCCTCTGTCACAGCCCAAGGTAAGTGGCTGCACACAAAATTTTGTGTTGTTGGCCTTTAAGAGGATGCCTGCATTTACAGCCATCTCTTCCTGGTAGACAGCTACCCTGCTGCTTTCCACAGCCCATTGTTAAGTGGGCACCTTTCTTAGTTCTGGTTCTCTGGACTGGGGATCCCAGCTTGGGGTTTAGACTCCAGAGTTCTCAGTGGGAACCCCCCACATCTGAGATATCCCTCCAGAAACTTCAGCTGCTGTCTATGGGAGCCTCACCAGCCATTTCCTGCCTCTGCCCCTCCTAACAGTCTCTATGTGGTCTCCACTTTCTATCCTTGGTTATCAAGGTTTTTGTGTTTTTTTTGTGTGTTTTTTTTTGTATTTTAGTTGTAATTCCCGTTTGGTTCTGGGAGCAGGTCAGTGTCTTCTGTGTTTTTACATTGACCTGTACCCTTAGCCTTCATGCTAATGAGTCCCTCATGCATTATTTCCCCAGATAATATTATTTGCAGGTAGAACAGCCAAAATACAGGGAATGAGCTCAGATTATTCGTATAAGAATCATCAACATGTCTTTAGTGGCTGTCAAGAGCAGACTATCACAAAAGAAGAGGACAGTTTTGTGTTCCAGGACTAAATATATTGCATATATATGTATATATGTAGCGAATTACATGAAGCTTTTTGCTCTGGCAGCTGGATATTTCCATCCACAATACCCCAAATACAGCCCTGTTATATTATGCAGTTTTAACAATAGAGAAATAGTCAGTGAAAGACTTATATAAGACTATATCTTAAAAAATGAAAGAAAAATTAATCTTTGTCATAAATATTCTCTTAAGATCAAACTAACAAGCACAGAAACTATAACCAAATTTGTTGACTTATCCAATTATATTGTTTTAAAGGTAAGTAATTTTTTCACTCTAAGAAAGATTTCATTTAGTCAATTTGTTTTTAGAGATTTAAATTAAGTGGTGACATGCACAATGAGAACAGAAAATGGAATTAACAATGAAGGCCACTCCAGGTTGGCAAAGATAGATCTGGCTGCTCACTTGCTGATTTCAAACAGACTGTGCAGAAATTATATGTTACAATCTGTGAACATAAATCATGCAGTTCGTACACACAAAGCAAGACTTATTTACAACAATGTCCCCAAATAAAATGATGGCTTTTATTTTCAAGGAAAAATACTCTGTGTGCAGATCAAAACCCACATCGATTTGCAGCAACAGCCATCATTGGCTCTGCTTCTTTAATCCACATGCCAGTCCCCTTGGCACATTCCATCCAGAGGTGGTGACGCCTCGTGTGTGGCTCGTCACTCCAGCTCTGGACGGGGCTGAGGGTGGCGGCAGGTGTCTCAGTGCTGACCACCATTCTTCAGCTGGTCATCACGGTGGTGACAGGACTGAGGGCTTCAGAGACACTTTCTCATTTAACAAAACCACCATCATCAGAATTTCTTAATTGTATGACATGAGGACATTTTTGGATGGGATAGGTGAATGAGAAAGTATCCTATATCATGGAAACCTCCTTGTCATTCCTAACGCACAGATGGGCAGACAGGCCAGCAGGGGGACAGAGGGATTCTAACTGTGGCCCTCTCAATTCCAAGGCCAGCACTTTAAAGCTCAGGCTCAAATTTAGCTTTTCCTTATAAATACCACTGTATTGTTTTCCTATGTCCTGCATCTTTAGGACTGACTTCATCACTCTGTTACAGGTATTAACACTAATATCACATACATTTTTATTTAAAAAAATTCATTGATTTTTTTGAAGAGAGGAAGGGAAAGGGGGAGAGAGAGAGAAAGAGAGAGAGAGAGAGAGAGAGAGAGAGAGAGAGAGATAAACATCCATGTGAGACCAAAACATCAAGCAGCTGCCTCCTGCACACTTCCTACTAAGGAATAAGCCCACAACTGGGGCATGTGCCTAACCTGGAATTGAACCAGCAACCTTTCAGTACACGGGACAACACCTAACCAATTGAGCTATACTGGCCAGGGCATACCACATACTTTTTTAATGATAAGTTCTTGTATAGAGCATTGTGGTGATGCACTCTATATGACAGGGTAGACAAATCAGGAATAAAACTATGGCTTTCAGATTGGAAGGGAACAATATAGTCAGGCTAGGTGAATTTCTTAATTGTATGACATGAGGACATTTTTGGATGGGATAGGTGAATGAGAAAGTATCCTATATCATAAAAGGCTAATATGCAAATCGACCAAATGGCAGAACAACCAGTTACTATGATGTGCACTGACCACCAGGGGGCAGACGCCCAATGCAGGAGCTGCCCCCTGATGGTCAGTGCGCTCCCACAGGGGGAGCATCGCTCAGTCAGAAGCCAGGCTCATGACTGGCCAGTGCAGCGGCAGTGGAGGGAGCTTCTCCCACCTCCACGAAAGCGGTAAGGATGTCCGACTGCTGGCTTAGGCTCGCTTCCTGTGGGGAGCGGGCCTAAACTGGCAGTCAGACATACCTCCAAGAACTCCCAGACTGTGAGAGGACGCAGGCAGGGCTGAGGGACCACCCCGCTCCCCCGAGTGCACAAATTTCATGCACTGGGCCTCTAGTATACTATAAAGAAGATGTGGTACATATATATGATGGAATACTGTTCAGCCATAGAAAAGATGAAATACTGTATTTGTGACCACATGGATGGATCTTGAGAATATCATGCTAAGCGAAATAAGTTGGACAGAAAAAGTCAAGATCCATTGATTTTATTCATATGTGGGAAATAAAATTGAAAGCAACAAATGAACAAACAAAACAAACTCATAGACACAGATAACAGAATGGTGAATACCAGAGTGAAGGGAGAGGGGGAAGTTGGAGAGGGTAAAAGGGGTCAAATATATTGTGATGGAAGGAGACTAGATTTCAGGTGGTGAACACATGATGCAATGTACAGATGATGTGTTATAGAATTGTACATCTGAAACTTATATAATGTTATTAACCAATGTCACCACCCAATTTAATTTTAAAAAAAGTATATTCTGAGATTGACACACATGATATACAAACGCCAGGGGTAAGGCTGATTATAACTGGTTTATTGCCCTATACTGGCTTCCTGAACTGGAAGCTAGTGGCTCATCTGAATGCTCTTCATAACCTCCATTTCCTCCACAACGGGAGCATCCATATACCAAAGAAGGTAACTTAGTAGTATGGTGGGTGGGCCACCGTCCATTTTTATTGATCATTCTGACTTCCCCAAACTCATATCTGACTCTGGACCCTAAAAGGACCAGCATAAAAAATATGTTAATTTATTAAAATAAGCATTTAAAAATCAAGATGATTAAATTAGTCTTGTCAAGTAAATTATACCCTTTTAAGGCATTACCTAAACATTAAAATGCATTTTATTTTTATTAATTTATAGTAAAAAAGATTTTATTTTTATTAATTTATACTAAAAGACATTTTTCCCTCAATAAATGTTACTTTTGTTCTTCGGTAGCTCTGATGTTTTTGTAGTATAATATCTTTTTTAAAAATACTCTCTATACAGTTAAGCACTTCTCATGAACAATTTTACTTGTTAGATTGTTACTATTCCTCTTTGCCTGATGGGGAAAGAACAGCTTGTCCAGTTTAAGGAAATCACCCAAAACCACGCACTTAGTCAAAGAAGGGGCTAGAATTTCAATACAGGCAGGCTATTACTTATTCATGGTTCACTCAACAAATATTTACTGAACACCTACTTGATCTTGGATGCGGGTTCTAGAGATAAAACACTGAGATAAACATGTGATTCCTGTCTCCTGAGGCTTTTAGACAAGGGGGAGGGATAGATAATGAACAGAAAATAAACTTGTGAATACATGTTCACCAACAGAGGCTACATAGCAAAAGGTTGCTGTGAGGGCCTGGGAAGGGAGAGCACCTCTGCTCTGGGCATCAAGGAAGATTCCCAAGGAAGTTACTTTGGACCTGAAGGATCAGAAATGGGTGTTCAATACGACAGAGTGGAGAGGTGGGTGGGACAGCAGGGACAAAGTCCCAGCTTGTTGAAGTAGGAAATAGCACCAGGGTGGCTGAGGTGTGACAGCTACGTGGACAATGGGTGATGGTGCAGAGGTGGTCACGTCTGCCCTATGAGGCACCTCCTAGGTTGTTGAAGGACACTGGCCTTTTTCTAAGGGCTATGGAAAGTCATGAGAGGTATTTTATATTATTTTTTACTAGAGGCCCAGTGCATGATTAAATCATGCACGTGTAGGGTCCCCTACACACTTTCGCTTTCGATCACGGGGGAGCTGGGTGCCTGTCTGCTGGTGCCGGAGCCGACAGGCACCCAGCTCCCACGCTTTCGCTTTCGATCGTGGGGTAGTTGGGTGCCTGTCCGTTGCTGCACCAGGCCTTTCAGAAGCCTCCGGTGCGGCGGAGGCTTCTGAAAGGCCCGGTGCACCAGCGGACAGGCACCCAGCTCCCACGCTTTTGATGGTCCGCGGCGGGACGTGAGCTCGCTGCCCCAGAGGCCCCTTCTGTGCCACAGCACAGCCATGGTGCAGACGCTGAGCTTGCGCCTCTGCTGACAAAGCGAGCTCAGCGTGCCGCCCGCCCAATCGGCCACCCCAGCCACCCCAAGTCCCGCCCCCCCGCGCCTCCTGGCCAATCGTGGGCATAGCGAAGGTACGGTCAATTTGCATATTTGTCTATTATTAGGTAGGATTTCACTTCTGAGACCTGATGTGAAGAATAAATTTGGGCTTTAAAAACATGAGTATAAGAAATGCTTCTAGGTGAGCCACCAACACTGTGGGTGCATCTCAGCTTCACGTTCCATGGGCTCTGTGGCCACAGGCCAGCAAGGCTTTCCGAGCCTCCACTTCCCCTTCTACAAGTTACATAACAATAATATATGGCTCTTGGGCTGTCATAAAAAGTAAATGAAATATTCCATGGAGCTTACTTCCTTAGTTTACTTTTAACCAAATGACACTTTCCATAAAAATACTCCCGCTCCTTCTCCTGACTTTCTCTTCTCTACTGCTCCCTGTTTCTTCTGCACATCTACTGGCCTCCTGTACATCTGTTCTCCTCCTCTTTCTCTTCCTCCTTCTCCCCTCCCCACCCACCATCATTAGCACTCTGCTCCTCCACTCCCTTTCCCCTTCTCCTTGTTCATTAGCATATTCATTCATCTCAGCATGATTTTTTCATCTCCTCCTTTCTACTAGCCCTTTGCTTTCCTTTCCCATCACCACCAACAACTACTGGCCTGCATTATTTCATTCCTCTACTGAGATGAATTGTGTGGTCACTTCTAGTCTTGCCACTTCCAATCATGGGACACCCCTCCCCATCACATTAATGATCCTGAACGACTACTCTTATCTTGTCTGAGTGTCCTGCTCAGAACCTTTCATAGCTCTTCCGGGATGTTGTGAATGGGAATGTGGTGAGGAGTGAGGCCTCTGGAGTCAGAAGGGCTGATTTTCCATTTTTGTTTGGGGCTCAGGTGCTCACCAATTTGGGCAGAACTTACTGCCTGTCTCTCAGGTTTGCAGTCCTTCCTCTTCTATAACTTGGAGATCACAGCTCCTTGGAGGCTCCTGTGAAGATCAGCTGAGAGAATGTGCCAGATGCCTAGGAGACACTCAGCAGTTGGCATCGTTATCTTCATGGATGAGGGTCACACCTGTATGTACACCATTGAAGACCTTCCAATCCGATGTCTACTTCTATTGACATCTCATGACCCCTCTAACTTGGAGACAGACGTCAGCCTTATCATTCTCTGAACACACAGCTGTCTCCCAAGTCTGCTTTTCTGTTTCATCCCATAGGCTCTTCCCTACTTCCAATGACCACAGTCTGCCTGTCTTTCAAGCTTTAACACAGAGGCAGAAGTAATTTGCCAGGGAATTTCGTGCTCCAGTTTGTTTTGTGTTTGTGTAAACTTCTTGGGGATGAGACCACCTGATGTATAGCCCCTACCAGGCCGAGCAAAACACATTTCTCATTGAATAAATGTTTGCTAAACAGATGAGTGAATGAAATGCTTTTATCATGTACAAGCTGAGAGGAACTTGGGCTGGAGCCCTAAGAAGGACTTGGAAAAATCTGACTAGGGCAGAAAAAATAGAGCAAATTTTTGGAAATTGGCCATCTTCTACCATAGTAATAAAGTAGATTCTTTCTACATCCTATATTTTGGATATTTTATATAATTGTGTATGTTTTGTTTTTAAATATGGATTTAAGCCAATTTCTGTTCTGTACACATTGTTGTTTAATGTGGCTTAGAGCTCATTTATCTCTGTGTTTTGAAAGTCTAAGTAGAGTTTAAATTATTTTAGGTAAATTATTATACTTTCCTTATAGTCCACAAAAATCAAATAAACTGCTAGGTAGTAACTGAAACACTTCTTTTGAACTTCCCCTAGTTTTTCAACCATCACTTGCAAGAAAGATATTACAAAGAACTACACCTCCAAAAATAGGGTTATATAAGTGTAATGTTACCCATGAGCTGGCTTAGCTATATATGCAATTATACATGGTTGTGTAAGGATTTCTTGATTTTATATATTTAAAATTTTTTAAATCCTCAATTTACCTGAGGATATTTTTAAAAAATTGATTTTAGAGAGTGAGGGGGAGAGAGAAACATCAATGTGTGAGAGAAACATTGATTGGTTGCCTTCCATACACCCCTGAACAGGGATCGAACCCACAACATAGGTATGTGCCCTGACTAAGAATAGAACCCGCAATCTTTTTGGTATACAGGGTGGCAGTCCAACAAACTGAGCCACCTGCCCAGGGCTAAGGATTTCTTGATTTTATAGATTTAAGTTGCCCCAAGGCCATTTTACATATCTGGGTTTTCTTTTATAGTAAATACTGTAGTTGTCTTAAAGTTTTGTGAAGTGGTAAAATTTTATTGTTCTATATCCACTGAAACTATAAACCTACATGCTTGTAAAGCACAATTATTTTCACAATCCTCATTTTAAATTTAAAGGAAACTGATGATTTCAAACAAAGATTGTTCAGTGTTATTAAGTGTGTTTGCTACTCCTATATGCACCCGGGAAAGAAGCATAAAGTATATTCAGGCAGGTTATTTACACTAGATTAAGCTTGTCATCATTTCCATTATGAGTAGAGTACTAGGAATCTGTATCATCCATGACGAGCTTTCCGTGGCTGGGTTCCGGCAGCTTTACTATCTCTCATAATAACTCGTATTTCTAAATTGAGGACTTGTAGACATATTCTATATAATGTTCACACTCAACTAGAACATGGTGAATGCAAAAGTCATTGTTATTAAAGGAACAGAAAATTATGATTTTTAAAGAAACATCATTCTTTCTTGTGTGAACAGATGTATTATCTACTAAAGGGCATGACAGCACGGCTTTGATTAAAGCACACACTGAACCCATTCATGTCTTTTGGTAGCCCATTCCGATGGTATCGAAGTTCTTGTTTAATACCATCCTTTTTCCTTGGTGAACTGGCTAGATTGATTGGGTCCATTGTTCGAAATAATTACCTACCATTTTCACTAATCAGATTTCTACAGCAATAGGAAAAGAAACAAGTGTGCTCTAGATCCATTCTTGGCTAGTCTCTGCCATGAAAAGGTATCTTCATACATTATTTAATGACCTTGGCAATTATGTTATATATATAGAAGGGGGAAAATTGTTCTTAAGCCACTACTTAAAAAGATGAAAATGACATTTTTGACAAAACACACTTTAATAACATCGGGACTGAGATGATTAAAAAATACTACTGGTGTAAGCAGATCTTAGGCAGGGGGAAATTATAGACTATTCATTACATACCTACAATCGAAGTATATATAACCACCATAACTGCCATGAAATACCGACCATAATAAACAGGAGGTTGACTAATCATCAAGAAGAAAAAGGAATGAAGCTATATAATAAATAGGTAATTGCAAACTAAAGTATTCTTAAATCCCATAACACTGTTCCCATTATGAAAAGAGCATTGAACTGTTCCATTGGGGAAGATTAATTAAGGATTGTAAAATATTCAGTCCTTCTACTTAGAGGTTAATTATGGACTTGATAGTCATCTGGTGAAGGTCCAAGCACAAATTCCAGAAAAATGGGGGACTTGTAAAACTATGTAATGTACATAGTGTGTGGGGGAAACGAGGAAATAGAATCCAAAGGCATAATTAAGAATTTTGGTTATTACATTGATAAAATTTGGAGGAGAAGTTCTTTGGCTTAGTTTTAAAAAGATTTGGCAAGGAATAGAGAAGAGGAGAAGACAAGTTGCTTGAGAATCCTCCAGCAAAGCCTGTGGCTTTGGGCCAAAATAAATCAAGGAGATAAAATCCCAAATGTATGTCAAAGATGCTACTTTTTCAGTTTGTCAGAAATTGGAGCAGTAGGTCAAGAGACTTGGACATTTTTCCTAGAAAATAGATGGCTAACTGAATACCTTTAACAAGCATGCTTAGCACTCTAAAGTGGTGAATAAATGATTTCTAATTCAGATATGAAACCTGCCTTTTATATTGTCACTGAAAGACAGACAATGCAAAGTTTTTGAATGATGAATTTGCAATAGTCATTAGATGGCCAACCACACACAAGAGTGTAAGTTAAAACCTTTGTGCATTTTTAGAAACTGTCAAGGATATTGTGGGACAATTGTATTAGAAAGGTAATTATATGCGTTAATTTATCCAGGTGACTGAAAGGAATCAGAGTAAGTTAAAAAGTATAATAAAAATAGGAGATAAACAACTAAAGCCAAAAACTCAACAATATGAGTGAATTTATTCATTTACTCATTCATCAAATGCTCAGTGAGATCCTACCCTGAGCCAGGTACAGAGCCAAGTAAGGTGGTCTTCGTTCTCATAGTTTCCTGGAGAGAGCTACAGAGTCAACAGAGGCGATGGAGAAGTATATAGGAAAAGGAGATGTGGAGATGGTTGGGAAGAGAAAAGAGGCTGAAAATAGGAAGATAGAATACTGAAACATAAAAACAGCTACTTGAAAATTGGTGTTAGTTATTTAAATATCTGAGAAGAATATTATCATGTGGATTTGTATTAAACATTAACTTTTCCAAAACAAGATTATTATTCTTATTTTAAAAATAAATAGTGCAGAATAAACCCCCATCTCCCAAAGAAGGAGGCTGTGCAGGCACATTGATTGGTTACCACTGTTTGGTGAGCAATAAAACAAATCCTTCCCTCCTCTATGAAAAGTAGCAGTTAGCCTAGATGGCTCTGCTATCTCTCTGCCTGACTCTATGTCATTGATAGGTCACACTTATTACCCAACGGCCTCAGCCCTGGCCAGTGTGGCTCAGTTGGTTGGAGCGTCATCCTCTGCACCATAAGGTTGCCGGTTCAATCCTGGTTGGGGCACATACAGGAGGCAACCAATGGATTTTTCTCTCTCACATTGATGTTTCTCTCTTTCCCTCACCCTTCCTCTGTCTCTAAAATCAATAAAAACATCCTCGGGTGAGGATTAGGAAAAAAAAAGAATAAAGAAATTGATGTAAAAACAAAATAGAGCAGCCAGGCTGGTGTGGCTCAGAGGCTGAGCATCAACTTATGAATCAGGAGGTCAACAGTTCGATTCCAGTCAGGGCACATGCCCAGGTTGTGGGCTGGATCCCAGGTGGGAGGTGTACAGGAAGCAGCTGAGCAATGATTCTCTCTCATCATTGATGTTTCTATCTCTCTCTCCCAAACTGTAATTAGGTCCAAACTATAGTTTGAAGATTGTGGTTCACACTGCCAGTTGAGGTGTAAGACACGTGCTTAATAGAGAAGATGCCTGGTAGACTGTTGTCCCAGCTGGATAAGATTAAACATTTCCTACGATTTTACTCAAAGCAGTCCCCGAGCCCATGCTAATGAAACAAACCATGGCCTCTCTCATGGGAAGAAAGTAACATTTTTCAGAGAATTTAGTCACATTCTGCTGCCTGGAGGGAAAGCCAACATACTCCATTAGTTCAGTGTCCTGTCAAGTATCTAACGTTAACATATACCTGCTAAAATGCAAAGGTGATAATGGGAACTGTTAATGGAGACTAACTTCACAGCCACTGTGAAGCAAGCCCTTCTTGAAACGGAAGATGTTTGTACTCTGTGACATTCCAAGTGTGTAAACCTGACATTTGATCAAAAAGAAAGTTAGGCTGGCTGAATTTTCCCACCTTCACAAATTGAAACAGAACTAAATAACGGTTTCTTCAAAGATAGATGTGTTCCTTTGTGTATATAAAGGTGACATAAACAATATGACACACATTCTATATGTGCATACATATATGTTATAAACATAGAATAGCAAAGACTCTGTGGTCATGTGGACTGGGGACTGGCCCCAGTCTGGTCTGCCTTGCCTTGTCCATCCTCTGTTACCTTCTGTGAAGGAGGCTGGTCGGGTGGCCACCGTGGCCCCTGATCCCAAGTGAGGGCAAACCTTCGTGCCCAGAGAACTCACACCACTGACTGGGGACGTGCTAGCTTGTTGCTCTGACCAACGCAGGTGAGAAGCTTGAAATAACATCAAGCATACAATATTTTGCTCTCAATTCTTTATTGAGTTCCTTATTGCTTCTCTAACAATGTTATCTTTTTTCAATTTCCAAGTCCAGGAGGTAAATGGCTCCTTGGTAAAAATTCTTGGAAAGCTCCATTATACTCAGAAAATAAAAAAAAAGTGTAGTATGAGATCATACTTTCAGAGTCTCTGCCTTATTCTAATAGCTTTTCAAGCATTCTAGACTAAGCTTTTATGTCAGGAATTTGCCAATGCTGAGAAAAAGTTTGTGCTCTAACCACTGAGGTCAATGTAATGTGCGGCTTTCATTACTGACGCAGATTGTACATCCACGTGCGAGGAACACCGGCAGCCCTTCAGAGAGCTGCCACCCGCAATGCCTTTAAGTGCTTTAGAATGAGGTCACTTTTAGTTACAGTTCAAGAATTTCCAGTTGACACCACTACTGAGCAGCAAGAACAATGGAAAGAGGATGAAAAGAAGAGAGTAGAAGGTAGTCTGTGAAATTGTTTTATAATACCATTCTAATTACATCTCAAAACTTAAAAGTGGCAGAACATATGAGTGACACAGACTTATTCTAAATGTCATGAAATCTTAATTTTCATAGATTCAGCCGGTATGCCCTGGACTTGGTGCGCATTACTCCTTCTAGCCTATGTCTTTGTGATGTTAGGGTCTGAAAAAATCAATCACTGTGTTCCTGCTGAGATTAATGACTACAGATCTGTGGAGAAACAAACAGCTTGCTCCTCTAACAGAAGCAAAATTGATGTAAGGAATAATGAGACCTAGCAGCACAGCCAACCCAGAGAGGGAGCAGCTGAGAATGGAGAGAGGCAAGTTTTAATTTTAATGTTGTCAGCCATCAGTCTGCGGTGCTTAAAGCACAGTGACATGGCATCTGGAAGCTTTAAACCCACTAACTAGAAACCAACCCAGTTGCCCCATGATCTGTGCAGCAGAAGTCCTCAGCAGAAAGCCACCCTCTGTGTTCCATGTGACTTCCTAAGTGAACCTTAAATTTGGGGTAAACATTGTTCCATTACCCAGGACATATTATCAGTACTTTGAAATTATTATTATTATTATTATTATTATCATCATCATCATAAATAAGGAGGAAAGGAGAGAGAGAGAGAGAAACACTGATGTGAGAGATACATCGATTGCTTGCCTCTCAACCAGGGATTGAACCCACAACCTAGGTATGTGCCCTAACCAGGAATCGAACCAGGGAATTGTTGGTGCACAGAACAACATTCCAACCAAAGGAGCCACACCAGCCAGGGCTAAATTATTTCTAATACTTTTTATGAAATAAGTAAATTAGAGATGTTAGTAGACAAAATAACCCCAAAAGCTGAGGCCAAAAAGACCTTAGCAGATGAATATCACCTCTGGAGATATCTCCTGACTATAAAAAGGCAGGAGATATTTTATCAATAGACTACATCATAGTGTTTATTTGTAGCAAATGACTGCAATTTCTAGTTGCTGACAATGGTATATAAGGAAGACAATCTATTCCTTTCAATCTTTAACAACTATTGATAGGAGGCGTCCTCGTGCCAGACCACACTGGGGACACACACAGGGATATGTCTTCCAGGAGTGCAGCCAAATAACCGATTCATTACAACCCATACGCAACACGAGGCACATGTAGGGCACGAGGAAAAGGCGCCTCGCCACCAGGAGCTTAGAGAAATTACTCAGCAGGAGGTGCTTATGTGAGCTGGCACCTGAGATGAGCAGGAATTCACGAAGATGGGGGGAGGGGAGGTTCCTATAGGTAACCTAAGTGGTTAATGATGGAGAACAGAAGGAAAATACAGTGTCACACACCAAACTGGAATACACAAAGCAGAATGGAAGAAATGAATCTGCAAAGTCAGATAATACCCGGGCAAGAGATGCCTTGTCAGTCTTGTTAAAGTCATAGAGTTAGACATGGTTTACTTAAATTTACTTTTGTGCAAGGATTGAAGAATCTGTTCACTATGACAACTAAGTTATAAAGTTTGGATGGGTAAATAATAGGAAGGCTTTCAGTTTATTCTGATGTAGGCACTGACCCAGAATAACTCAAAGAAATAACCAAGAAAACTTTTAGTCGATAGCACAGTGATGGTGCTTATTAGTCAACTAAAATTACTTCTAGACTTCCTTGGTTTTCCAGGATATTTGACAGTTAAAGCTTGTTTAAATAAGGACAGGTAATGGAGATACACTGTATACGATCATCCAACAAATGCAATAACATTTTAACAATTAGATCATAGCATGATTGAAGATTCCTACTAATTTACATTTCTAGATGGAAGATAATAAAATAGCCAAGACATAAGAACCAAAAGAATTCTATGAATGGTAGTTGAGCACCAAGCCACTTGCTCCTTTAACACCAAATAAACAAGGCAGGACTTAACTGAATTGGGCTTGAAGTATGAGGCCAATTACTACAAGAGTTGATTTAATTCTTGTCAGTAGTAATAGAGGGGAAATGGTATTACTAATGATTAGTAGCTTCCCCAAACAACTAAAGACATGAGATGGTTGCCTCCATAAGACAAAACCCACTTGCAGGGTCTTTAACCTGTAGAACAGCCGTGTTTAGTATAAGAGCTGGTTAATTTAATGTGGCTCCACAGACCTAAAAGAAACCCTCAGCAACCAACGCCTGTGATCTCCCTGACACAGTTACTATATTTTATTTTTGTGCTTGCTTATTACCTTCTTTCTTAAAGAACCAGGTAACAAAAATATTTCTAAAGTAGAATTTTAAATTGGTTTTTCTTTCCATTTCAAATGAATTTTTCATGTCTGTTCAAATAGAATCCTCTCTCAAAATCTAGCCTGGGTTCTGGTAAAATCAGAAAACTACTTCTGTCTAAGGGTGAATAAACAAACGACTGCAGGAACCCGCCTGGGTGTCGCTGCCCCAGCCTTGGGGGGATTCGGAGCCCGTTCGTCACATTCGAGCGGGTCACCTGTGCTGGAAATGGTCACTAGGAAAGGCCAGTTCCCTGTAAACAGCTCTGGGTGGACAACTTCGGTGGAAGAACTTTTATGCTCACTGAGAACATTCCTGTGGCCATTGCTCTCTGGTTAGCTTACCAAAGCCAGACGTGAAGGAAAAAAAGTAAGTGAAAATTTCCTTGTACTCCAGTTAGAAATACATGTTTTTTGATTCTGTGTCAGTGTATTATTTAATTGTGCATCAGCCCCGCATTAGTTACTGATGCTATAAATGAGCTAGAACTGAAGGTTCCAGGCGTCCTGCATGCATTTACAGGGGTTGTGTGTGTTTGCTATCCGATTTTATGTTCCATTTTATGATCATATAAAATAAAATGCCGAAATGTTATAATCGGAGAGCACAGTAAAGGGAAAGTATGACTATGTGCTTGAGTTGAAAGATGCCGTTCAAATATGGGGGGAATGAAGGTGGAAGGTGGACCTCCACCAGCACCCAGCAGAGGGGACTGCAAAGTCAAGTTCCCGTGGCCCGTGGGGCACCTGGAGGAGACCATGCCATCAATTTGAAGAACAATGTGTGTTTGTTTAAGGAAATACATCCTCTGTTCCTTTAGGGCAGTTTCAAGTTCACTAAGGGTCAAAAGAATCATATAATCATAAAAAATATACTTATAGCACTTTCCAATGATAAGCAGCCTAAGGCATGAGGCATTACAAAAATACGTGCCACACTCTCTCTAAGGAGTTTAAGGAAATGGATGTGGATTTTATCTTTATTTTAACACAAATGAGGTTCTAGAGAGAATAGAATGTCAATGATAAAGTCCATTAAGACCTTGAGCCAGTATTAAGGCATATGTAATGTAGCCCTATATAACTATAGGGTCAGCAATTCCATAGTTGGAAAGAGATTGCAATTCAGAAAATAATGCCAAGAAAATCAATAACTAGGAAAAGGAAAAGGAGTCAAAGGTAACGCCACACTATTCAGCTGTTTAGACCAAGAAGGGGACAGCGACTCATTCTGAACTAAGCCTCGGCAGCGTGCTAGCTTTTGGAACTTCTGAAATCCTTGCATCCTTCTGCAGAAAGAGAGCAAGTGCACTTAGAGTGAGCATTTCATTTGCACATATGTCTGCAAACGTTTTCCTCAGAGTATTTTTCCTGTTTTTATATGATTCAAATAATAGGAATATTGGTCAAACACTATATTTTGACTTTTAACGTTAATTTCTTACTTTCCTCAAGAGACACAAAAGCTGATTCTTTCCCTCAGGCCAATGACATATTTTAATTTAACTTGGTGTTTGATTTCCTGGAGAGTAGATATCAAAATTATGAGTAACATTTTGAAATTGCATTGAAAATTAAAAGGGTCATAATTACTAGATTAGTGCTTCTACATGTTCAATAATTGCCCTGTTACATGCATTACATTAGTTATATATTACAAAGTGCTTAAAATAATACCTGGCATAGAGTAGAGTTCAAGAAATGTCAAATGCTACTTTTATCATTTTTGTATTACTATTAATTCATTTATAGTTGTTCCAAGTGGATGAAAGCAAAGTTCTAGTAATAAAACCATGTAAAATTAGAATTCACATTTTTATAATAACCGCTTTGTTTGGTGAGAGGTAGGCAATTTCCAAAGTTTTGATGATCTTTAAAACCTACATAGAAGGATTAATAGCTAAAATGTCATCTATTTAACCTATGTTGACATGTTTGAATGCACTTCTGTTCCCTTGTGGCTGCTTTAACCTTACATGCCCCAAACAACAGCGCATACATTCTCTTAGTTAATTATGCTCTTTTAGACAGCCAGTGCTCATCCTCAGCTTAACTATAAACGCCCTTGACATGTTTTAGTGCAATGAAACGAAAACTCCTGCAATGACAGTGGAAGGATACAATAAAATACACTGCAGGCAACGACACAGTTTAGCATCATTATCAAGGGCTCTGAGGCTTAGTCATGCTGAATAAACAGTTAAATTAATGAAGGATCATCACCACACCCTCACCTTTTAATGCCAACTAGTGTTGGTGTGATGGCTTTCCATCTGCCTGCTCCCCTTGCATCACCAACTTCCGTGATAGCTGGTGTTTAGATTAACAATATGAAACTGTTAATTTTGACTTGAAATGACAATTTAATGTGGCTCAACAAAATAGACAGACTGTCCAAAAAGCATAATTACAGCAGATCATGGCTTTTGAGAAAGTTGCTTTCTAAGCTCCCAACGGCAGGACAACTTAGACACTCCAAAGACTCCTTCCCATGTTATCCTCTCTCCATTAGGGTGTTGGAGTGGCCATCTTGTCTATCACCATGTAAAAATCTAAGAACTTATAAGCATACTAGAGGCCCGGTGCACGAAATTCCTGCACTCGGGGTGTGGGGGGGTTTCCCAGCCTGGCCTGTGCCCTCTCACAGTGCGGGAGCCCCACGATCTATCTCCCCAAAGAGGTAGGCCCTGCCCACCCATCGGGACTCCTCGATGGATTTCCCCAAAGAGGTAGGCTGGAGCCGGGGGTCCCGACCCTGGCATTGCCAGGACCCGCCCCCACAGCTCTGTGTGGAGCCGCTGGGGCAGCCTCTGCACTGCGTAGAGCCATGGGGACCCCCGTGTCATCACACAGAGCCACGGGACACCCCCTCCCCCCCCCCCCCCCCCCCCCCCGCGACGCCGCGGAGCCGCAGGACCCGCCTCCACGCTGCACACGCTGTGTCAAGTCCCCGCCCACCCGCACGTGCCCGCTGCACATGCAGCCTCCTGGTGGAGGATTGTTTTGGCGTGAGGGTATCATGGCATGAGGGCGGGATGACTACATAGGCTTTTATTAGTATAGATATGCATAACCCATGGACACAGACAATAATGTACTGAAGGCCCCGGGGAAGGGGGGGCGGGAGGGGTAGAGGGAGTCATTGGAGGGAAAAGGACAGGACATCTGTAATACTTTCAACAACAAAGATTGAAATCACACACACACACCTGTGCATTCATGGCAGAATTTTCAAAAGATACATTGAGATCTACTTCAACACCAATCTGATTTAGCTAAGAATCTAGTTGCTTAGCGTGTATCAGGTGTTCTCTGTAAACAAAACTCCCATCATTCGTCACTGTCACCTTCTGTGAGTGGTCAGTGCCATTCTGTAGAGAACATTTATCTGAACAACTGTGGTGGGGCAGGGCCGGCACCAAGGTTTCTATGTAGGTCTAGACAGGAATGCAGCCCAGGTTCTCAGAGGAGAGAAACTAAATGAGCAGGTGGTGGATGAGAGCCAAGTTCAAAGAAAATGGACAAACAGTCACCTTCTATAAAAGTGACCTTTGATTATGGGAACACTGAAATAGAAAAATACCTGGGAGAGAGAGAAAGGGAGAAAGAGAGAGAGAGAGAGAGAGAGAGAGAGAGAGAGAGAGAGAGAAAAGCATTCCTTCAGGTGGATCCAGTCGCAGCCGCAGGCTGGAGCTTGAGAAAGCAAAACACAGGGAGGAGGAGAGGCAGACCCCGTGTGCCAGGGTGTCCTCAGCCATCCTGCCTACACCCCTGCTCTCTGCACGACAGCCCCGGTGAGCATGCTCTACCAGGCCATCCTGACGCTAGCTGCAGACACGAGTCCACGGAGGGTAGTGCAGCATTACATGGCTCACTCTATGCCCGCTGTAGACGTCATATCAGGAACCGGAGGGGAAAAGACTGGAGAAATTTCAGATGTCGGCCAGGATTCCCAACAAGCGTTTAATAACAGAAAAATCAAGGGTTGAATTTAATAGTGTCTTCCAGAGAGCCTTACATAATAAGCGTCAAGTATTTTTTTTTTTAGTGTAAACTTAAAAAAATTTTAACCTAAATCATATGGCTCTTCAACTAGTTCTATAATAAATAATGTCAACATTTGAGATATGATCTAATTAAGGAACGAAGAGTCATGCCTGCTTTCATCTTCACAGTTACATATGGCATCAACATAAATATTTGTTTTGAGTAATAATCCATTTTTATCTTTTCTATCCAATTTGTACTAATTTCAAAAATATTTCAATAAAGATTTATATAACACCAAATGTAGCAATAAAGATGTATGTGTCAAGTAAGACAGCGCATGTTCTAACAATTCCAGAACATCAAACCAATTATCCACTTGACCACTAACGCACCAATTCTATTACCAATTAAGAATGGCAGCTAGCGTTTCTTCCTGCCAATCCCTTAGGAAACTGGACAACATTTCCATCAAACTATGAATTTATTTGTTTCTCATAGCAAGATTTTTAAAGAGAGGGTGGGTTAAACAATCAAGAATATAAGAATATTCGTAAGAAGACAAATCAGAAAATATTCTTGTTCAAATAATATCTTTCTGGCTCTCAGTGACCACGATTTGATTCTCTTTCATTTAATGATTGGATGCCTTGACTAGCATAAAGTGTAGTGATTTCTAAAACATCATTCTTATTATTTTCATTTTAATAGAACTATTTCACAAGTCACTTCGAAGTACAGTGTTTCTTAAAAGTTAATAAATACATATAATATCTGAACTCTGTTACAAATAAAATACATTGTTACGTTTAATTCTTTGTCCTATTTACCCATCCAATGCCTCTGGCTTTTTTTTTAATCTCATATCTGTTCATTAATTCTAGTTTTCTTCTCTGTCTTCCTCCAATATCCCAAGTACCCCAGGGACTGTGCACATGCTGTGTACGCCTGGAACTACGCAGGAAGTAGAGATTGCTACCTCACTTCCTCCAGGTGTCTGATCAAATGTCACCTTAATCACAGTGGCTTTTCCTGTCTACCCCACAGAAAAGAGCAGTTCTCCACTCCACCTCCCCAAACTCTCTTTCCCTCTTGCTTGCTTTATTTTTTTCTCCATAGAAAATAGCATCACATGGCATATGGCATATTATATATTTATTTGCATTTTGTTTTCCCTTCCCCAATAGAACTTCGTTTTGTACATTGCTACAGTCTTAGTGTAAGAGCCGTGTCTGGAAAGTAATGTAAGGGGTGATGAGTAAATAGTTCTTTCTGTGACTAAACTTCATTAGAGAGTTATGTATTGTTATGAGTGAGGCATTATATTATGCTCTGAGAATACATCCAACAAGAATAAGAGGTACCTCATGTGAAAGGAAAATGAGAGATTGATGGAATAAGCAGATAAATGTCACTGTATAAGACAGAACCATAGAAAGTGTGAGCAAATTATAATTACCTGAGAAGAGAGAAGAGGAAGAGAAATTTGACTTGGAAACGGGAGAGACCTTTGTGAAGGAGGTGGTCCTTGAGTGAAACCTCGAATAGCAATGGTTTCTGCACGAGAAGATGCTGGTGAGGCCGCCTGTCTAGAGAGGAGGCATGGCAAAGCTGGGGCAGTCCGGAGCCTGATCAAGCCCAGAACACAGGTGGCGTGAGGAAGGCGGGGCTGAGGATGGCGCGGGTGTCTGTGACATGATGTCACATCTGTATTTCATTTTCCAGTTCTGTGATTCCCAACATTTGGGAACATGAGAATACTGTTCTTTCAACATTGAACATAATTATATCCAATGTGATATATTTTTTAAATAACATATAAAATATATGGCATAAAAAGTTTACAAGTTTAGTATCACCTTTTAAATACATTTTATTAATTAAACATACCACTTTAGAACCCAAAATTAGTATATGTTTATATATGTGTGTGTATGTGATACATATGGGTAATATATACGTATTTTTTCATCATTACACAGGCAATGATTAATGTTCTCATGGATTCTAGGGCCTCTTGCATTAAACCCAAGACCATGTGGATATGAACACATGGGCCCAGAGCCCCAGTGTAGCCAATGAGAACCATGCACTGTCTTTGAGGAGAATTACATGATGAAACTATGTACTGGAAACGCTGAGGTTAGAAATGGAAGACACTCCAAAAACCATCTGTGCACTGGTCACTGAAGGTATCGAAGAAATCGCAACCCACAGACCTGGGACAAGATCACAGGAGACTGGCGGCGGGAATCAGGTTCCTGCCATGATCTCAGCAAGTCCTCCCACAATAAGGTGTGTAAGGTCACCCTAACGCATCCTTAGCAGCCAGAAAGCCACATCTGCTCCTACTTAGTACATACAGTGAGATGAAGTGTTACCCCTACAATGAGAGGGGCACTGTTTTCTCGCTGTGTGTGAGGTTGTAGGATGTTCACAAATCCACATCTAACATCCTAGGGCCCTGCACTAAGGTTTCCCTATGTATGTATTTCAAAAACATATTCAGCTTTAAGAATTTCTCTCTCTGTCCTTTTAAAAAACAAAACACATGTTTTCTCAATGTCATTTGGAATTCCAGTAAGGGAGGTCACTGGGATACCTTGTTTTACACATAATATGAATTTTGAGAGTTTAAACATAAACTTCACACTTTAACAAACAGACTAATGCAATATGTGTGAAAAAAATCTATATTTAAACTCTGAAGGAAAAATTGTTACAAATATGATTCCGCCCCAAGCTAATTTGTAAAACCAGGTTTCCAGCTATTAAAGTTCCTTAAAGTGGTTTCTACGTATTTGGCTCTGTTAGACACAGGCAATCATTTTGTAATGCCCCCCCCCCCCCCAATTCATATCTAATTGACAGTCATTATGCAGTTACACGCCAGGAAGACCTGCCAGCTGAGTGAACACAGGCCGTCTCCTTTTCCACAGCAACTGCTCCCCCACCCCCTCCTCAGGGGATTATAAATAACCCGCCTGGATGGGGGAATGTGTTTAAAAACCCCACAGGAATTCTCAAAGGCTTAGCGCAATTTCTACTTTAAACACCCTCGCCCCCCCCCCCCCCCCCCCCCCGTGCTGGTGCTGCCCCCTCACCCCTGGGGGCTCAGGCGGCTTGCTGCGCTCTCCTGGGCCTCTCTAAGGAAGTTGCATTGTTTCTGCTGGAGGATATTATAGTAAATCTTTATGGAATGAGAAAATTAAAAACTTTATTTATGTACTTTTGCAATTTTAAAGACAATCATAGAACACTCTTCTCCTTTCCCACACTGAGATTTTATGCATGCAATTATTGCTTTAATTGGATTACAATTGCCTCTAGCTTCCTTTATGCCTTTACATGATCAAAGCACATAAAACATATGATTTAACGCGAAACTGCACTGGGTTTTGGTGAGGGGATAATCCAGATATTATTATATGCCCGTTGGAGAGCAAACAAGGGCATTGCATTCCACTTTTGCAAAGATTATTGGCGTAAGATCGACATTCATTTAAGGATCCCATTTGCTTTTATTGCTAAGGTTTCCTAATACTTTATTTTACTGCACTCCTGCTCTCCAGTCTTATCTGGTTAGAATATAGAACAGTTAGCGCAGTAGAATCCAGCCAGTGATGCAGGTAGACAAGACACACCGGGCTTTGAAAATCCAACCGTTCAGCACACACACTGTCTGGCTGCATAATTACACATTGCGGACTCGCCTCCTGTAATTCACACTTTCTTCCTGCTGCTTCGTCGCAGACTCCAGCAAGCACATTTCAGGGAGGGACACTCGGGACGGTTTCCTGTGAATCTGTTATTTGCCATGTGCATTAAGGCGATGGTTGCCCACATGGAAAACGTGAGGGGTGTATGAGACAGGAGCAACGGGGCTTGCGGGTTTCCAGTGCGTGCCCCGCTCAGAGTGGCTCTTGCCGAAGGAAATCACAAGGAGACAACCAGCAACCGACTTGTCGGCTGTGTACGAACCATGTTTATAGGGAAAAGCAGCCGCTGTCCCACACTGTTTCTCAATCCCAGGGCAGAAATGGAACCCAGAGGCAGGAAGCGCTCGGCAGTCGCAGCTCACCGGGCGCCTTGGAGCATCAAACTTCCTCGAACAAGAGAAACGTTAGCGTTCAGCTCGCAGGTGACGACGGACCAAAGATCACATTATCACCCTCAAAAAACACTGTGTTCCTATCGTCCTGTAGCCCGTGATGGAGGAATGGCTGCTGCTGCTGCTGTGTTGGCCGTATTCGCTAACACCCAGGACGTCAGGATGGAGATCAAGCCGGGGGAGCTGGACCACAGAACAAGGTGGTCACCTGCCTCAGGCGGGAGCGGTCAGTGCGGGGCCACGGGCTCCATGGCAACGCTTACTTCAGACCCGAGAAGATAACGTGGCCCAGAGCCGGCGGCCGCGGTGGGGGGAGAGGTCGCCCTGAGAGCACGGGGCTCTGCAATGAAAGGGTTTCCATCAGTCCCACAGCCACTGTGGTCCGGACATCTGGCCGGAGCAATTGTCATGCCGCTGCTCTGTCAGAACCAGCCCCTTTGGGGCGATCACAGGTGACTCCTCAGAGCCCTGGGACGTGCTGCCTGTCGTGAATGAAGTTACAAATGTGGCCGGGACCAAGAAGTTTGGCACCAAACAATATCCTGTTAGATATTCGCAATGAACCCTCTCCCCTCCGGCCCGAAGTGTTTAGAGACACTGAGAGTTACACTTGAAATGGGATGAATAAACAGATGTGCCAGGCTCCCTTCCCAAACCTTTCCATGACTCCCAGGGAGAAAACCCCTTGCTCCCAGTAAAGAAGGGAGAGAGAGACAGAGAGAGAGAGAGAGAGAGAGAGAGAGAGAGAGAGAGAGAGAGAGAGAGAGAGGAGAGAGCGAGCGCTACCCAGGGCTCTGCTTGATGAAGGAGGCTGAGCTCCACTGGAATTGCATTGAGCTGTTTCTCTGTTGATTTTGTAAACCTTTTCAAGGGTTTCCATAGTAACAAGCGAATTCCCCCTGCTCTCGCCCCCCGCATCTTTCTGGCATGCAACCGCGATGAAGATAAAGGCGAGGGTGGAAAAGCTACACTCCCTTTTCTAGTCCCAGGAAATACCTGAAGAAGTCATGGTTAGTCTCTCCTAACAAACCAAGTCCATTTCTGCCACTGCCGTGTGGTGAGAAAGTTGGGCCAGAAGGTACTCACATCTCTGATGCCGGCGCTTGCTCCTGTACATGGTCATCCCGGGCCAATGCCTCCCCGGGGGAGCTCTGCCCACCAGACAAAGGCCGGCTGGGCTCCCGCTTTGCAGCAAGACTGTTGCTCACTGACAGGAGGCAACCAGCGATCCCAGGGCGAGAGCCCGGGTAATACCATTCTCTGAGATTGCAGGGGAGCCGCCGTCATGCTCTGTCTGACGCCCATCTGCGGGAGCAAATTGCATCTGCTTCGCCTCCGGACAGCAGCGAGGCTCCTGCGCGCGCTGGAAGCAGCGGGGAGTGAAGAATGGGCTCGCGTGTTTAGCAAGAACAGGAAGACTGGGGAATCCACATGCGAAACCTGCACGCCCCTGTTTGCTGTCCCCAGACATGACAGCTCTGCGTGAGGCCCTGCCTTCCAGCCGCTCCGGGTACGCGGGCCTCTGTTTGTTTAGAGAACTGCTCAGTCCTGCTCTGAGCTCCCGCCGCCCTCTGCGTGCTCAGACACCACAGCAGTGATCACTCTTTGTCTGTTTGTCTGGACAGACCGTTCCCAGGCAAAGCGGGAAAGCCGTGTTTTCACATGACACCCCGGGCCCTCGGGGGGCGGGGAGGGCGCACAGTGAGGTCTCAGGCTCGGGGGGACTACTGTGTGCTGGGCACCCTGCCCCTCCTGAGAGAGGCTCACCTGCTCAGCCTCCTCAGAGTGCTCAGACCTCGATGTTCCCGGGACCTGGGCGTCTCCTGGTCTGTGCTTTCCCACGGGCACGGCCCGGCCGCTGGAAGCTCTGCCTTCCTGGCTTGCTCACCGCCCTGAGCGTGATGCCCAGAGCATGAGTTCCGATCTCCTTCAGGGCGGTTACGGTGTCTGAAATGCAGTTCTTACTGAAAATGCAGGCGGGTGCACGCCCAGCAGAGGCTTCCTCTGTCCTGGTTCGGCGGGAGGTCTCCTCTCGCAGCCGAAAGGAGAGTCACGTCCACGGCCAGGGTTCCTTCCCAGGAGCCAGCGGGCTGCCCTCTGAGCGCAGGAGAGGCGGCCCTCAGCCTTCCCACTGGAAGGCGTTTGTCAGCGTCAAGAGTATGCTCCTGCTCAGGACTGACTGCGTTTCCTGACCGCAGACATGGAGAAGAGCATCTCCGCGGGGTCCCCCTGCTGCCTCTCCAGCGTCCTTGCTGTTTGACTGACAAGCATCCCTCCCTGTTTAGGAAGGCTCACCTCTGTGCTCACCCCTAGCTGTATAGCATCATCCGCGCCTGTGTCTATCTACAGACAACGTGAGACATGAGGAGAATCGTCCTTGTGTTTTCTCTAGCAGTGAGATTAAAGTATTTCAATAAATCAAATGAGCAGGTCTTTTCTGACCAACACAGGAAACTCCTCACCTCCCACGGCCCTTCCTTGTGGCATGTTCTCAGTCGCCCTTGACAATCACCTGGAATGCGTGTGTTTACTTGCTGGCTTCCTTCTGTGGGCCTCTACCTGACAGAGCAGGAGACTTCTGAGCACAGGGCGGCCCTTTGCTGGGAGAGGTCCGTCCAGTCCAAGGTCAGATCAGCCCCGCACAAAGTCGGCTCTCAGTAAATATTTGCTTGATTAGATGACTTTTGCATACAAATTTAAATTATAAAGACAATACAAACACAGATTATTTTTCAATGAATTCAGACAATAGCCGTTGATGAAAGTTATTTTCTTATTTAAAGCAAATACTTGTTACTTTGTGTGTCTGTCTTTTGGTCCTAAGGTTAGTGTGAACGAGTTCACTGATTTGAATGAACTTGTATATACTCACAGGTGTAAAGTTATGTTTTAAACTTCCTGAACCAAAGTCACAACCAGTAAGCAACATCTCCTTAGTAAAAGTCGCCTATGCCTTAAGACCAATAAAGCACAAAACCTTAAACCATGGTCCAGCGGATGCTGAAAACGATGCTGGGATGGATGATTATCAACATCCCATTTTAGCATCCTCATCCTCATTTTATGTTTCTGTAAAGGGAGGCTGAGAGGTGAAGGCTTCGGCGAGAGTCCCACAGAGAACAAGAGGCCATGCCCTACTGGAGGGGTCACAGGTCACCACACCTGCCTCTCCACAGTGCCCTGGCCCTTGTCCTTTCTTCCATAAAGAACACTCAAAGGATGTTGACTGACTACCCAAGAGCATCTGATGATGAGCCTCTCCAGAGTGCTGACATCCTCCTCTGGTTTCAAATTATAATCGACTAGAGGCCCGGTGCAGGGATTCATGCACCAGTGGGGTCCCTCGGCCTGGCCTGCGGGGATCAGTGGATCTCCTCGCCACCATAGCCTGGCCTTACCTGGCTCGTCGGGCTCCAGCCCACTGTCCACGTACATCCCGCACAGCATGAAGTAGTGCGCAAAGCAAGCGTCAGGTGGCCGGGGAGGAGCCAGAGCCTGGGCTGGGTGCTGCTCTGCTCCCGCTCATCCCGGCCCCACTGCTCCTGCCACCACCGCTCAGATGAGCAAGGGGAGTGTGCACAGGAGAGGCTCACGCCCTCGCAGCTGCGCTTGTCAGCTGAGTGGCGCTCCCTCTGTGGGAGCACACTGAACACCAGGGGGCAGCTCCTGCATTGAGCATTTGCCCCCTGGTGGTCAGTGCGCATCATAGCTACCAACTGGTCATTCGGTCGTCCAGTCGCTTAGGCTTTTATATATATAGACTAGAGGCCCGGTGCACGAAATTCATGCATGGGGGGGTCCCTCAGCCAAGCCTGTACCCTCTCCAATCAGACATCCCTCTCATAATCTGGGACCACTGGCTCCTAACTGCTCACCTGCCTGCCTGCCTGATGGCCCTGAACTGCCTTCCCCCCCCGCCCCGCTAGCCTGGCCGCCTCCAACTGCCCCCCCCCACCAACCTGGTCACCCCTAACTGCCCCCGCACCAGCCTGGTTGCCCCTTACTGCCGCCCCCCATGCCGGCCTGGTCACCCCCAACTGCCCTCCCCCCTCACCGGCCTGGTCATCCCTTATTGTCTCCCTCTGCTGGCCTGGTCACCCCCAACTGGCCCCCCTGCAGGCCTGGTTGCCCCACGCAGCCTGCTGTTCGGTCGTTTGGTCGCTCCTCACTAACCCCCCTGCCAGCCTGGTCACCCCACACAGACTTTTCCGTCATCCATTTGGTTGTGATGGTTGCTTAGGCTTTTATATATATAGATGTTGACTTTGATAAAAATTTAAAGAATTTGATCAAGACACAGAACACAGACTGTGTAGAAATATTTAACTTGAACCATGTGATACATTTCAGAGAATTACCAGAACAATTGAATGTTAAAATTAAAAAGGTGTGAAGAGGGTCACTGCCCAGACTCCTTGTCTCCTGATGTTTGGAAGAGGACACACAGCTCTCACCAGGTTGCTGGGTGGGACTGAGGGCCAAGGGCCAGGACCTCATGCAACCTGAACCAGCCCCCCCACCCGGGGCTAGAGTTACCTAGAGACTGTCCCTCGGAACAATGACCCTGGAATTATTTCCTTACGTGATACAGTGACACCTCCACTATCCTTCAAGTCATTTTTCTCAGGTTGGACAGAATGAGACCCATAGTTCACCTTCCTGTGATGTCATTCTCTGACGATGAGTGGACAGAGCAAGCCTCCTCCTGCTAACAGGCCAGCTGTCCCTGTGGTCACTCGGCCTTTTCTCCTCTCAAATATGAACTCTGTTTTCTCTATCGAAACAGCACCCATAGATTCCTGACAATAGTCCTCTCGCAAATCCTTTTAGGGACAACTGAATAATTTACAACCCAGCACAATCACCAACCCATCTTTTCAACAGTTCAAAATGTACACCTGCATTTTACATGTCTATGCGGAGTTGCTGTCTTGCCAAACGCCTCTAGGACTGTACCCACATCTGTTTGCCAAAGTCAAGTGCCCTCCTGTTAGCGGGTAATCTAAAAATAGTCATTAATTAAAGTATTCAGTGGCTATCATATTAACATGACAAACTAACATTGAAATGAAATGTATTTTATTTTAAGGATAAAAGTTTTGTTGTCATGGTCTTGGTTAGGGAGCTCAGTTGGTTAGAGTGTCATCCTGATGCACCAAGGTTTTGGGTTCGGTTCCCAATCAGGACACATACAAAAGTCAACCAATGAATGCATAAAGTGGGAAAAAAATATTTGTCTCTCTCTCTTTCTCTTCCCCTCTCTCTCCCCCTTCCTCTCTTTCTAAAATCAATAAATAAATTAAAAAATGTTTTCTTCTATCTGTCCAATACATGAAAAAATAAATGAAACTAGACCACCAACTTACACCATTCACAAAAATAAACTCAAAATGGATAAAGGTCTTAAATGTAAGATGGGAAACCATAAAAATCTTAGAATACTCCATAGGCAGCAAAATAGCAGACACATGTCGTAGCAATATTTTTACTGATACAGCTCCTAGGGCAATGGAAACTAAAGAGAAACCAAGGGGATTACATCAAAATAAAAAGCTTCTGCACAGCAAAAGAAACCATCAACAAAACAACAAGAAAGCCCACAGCATGGGAGAACATATTTGCCAATGTTATCTCTAATAAGGGTTTAATTTCCAAAATTTAAGGGAACTCATACAACTTAACAAAAGGAAGATAAACAATCCAATAAAAAAATGGGCAAAGGACCTAAAGAGACCCCTTACAAAAGAGGACATACAGAAGGCCAAGAGACATATGAAAACATGCTCAAAGTCACTAATCATCAGAGAGATGCAAATCAAAATGACAACGAGGTACCATATCACACCTGTCAAGTGGCTATCATCAACAAATCAGCAAATGACAAGTGTGGCCAGCGTGTGGAGAAAAAGGAACCCTCATGCTCTGCTGGTGGGACTGCAGACTGGTGCAGCCACTGTGGAGAACAGTAAAGAGTTTCCTCAAAAAATTAAAAACAGAACTCCCATTCAACCCAGTGATCCCACTTCTAGGAATACATTCCAAGAAATTAGAAACACCAATCAGAAAGGATATATGCACCCCTATGTTCATAGAAGCATAATTTACAACAGCTAAGATTTGGAAACAGCCTAAGTGTCCATCAGCAGATGAGTGGATTAGAAAACTGTGGTACATCTACACAATGGAATACTACACTGCTGTAAAAAGGAAGGAACTCTTATCATTTGCAATAGCATGGATGGATCTGGAGAGCATTATGCTAAGTGAAATAAGCCAGTTGGATAAAAATAGATATCACATGACCTCACTCATTTGTGGAATATAATGATCAACATAAATTGATGAACAAAAATAGATCCAGAGACAGAGAAGCATTGAACAGACCATCCCACCTCAGGGGGAAGGTGGGATGGGTGGGGGAGAAGTAAGGGAGGTGTGTGTGTGTGTGTGGGGGGGGGGTTGAAAGATCAACCAAAAGACTTGTATGCATGAATATAACCATAACCCATGGACACAGTCAGTAGGGGGGTGAGGGCATGTGCTGGGGAGGTGGGAATGAGTGGGGAGATGTCAATGGGGGAAAAAGGATTCATATATAATACTTTAAACAATTAAAAAAACGTTTTCTTGTCATTTCATCTAGTACCTTAGTTTATTAGTATATTTATGATTGTTCTTTTCTAAATTTGAGGAAATAGAAAATTTTCTAATGTTTAGTCCAAGTCTTCATTTGTAATATTGGTTCAAATTAGGGAAAGAGGCCTCGTTCTGGATTGTTTTTCTTTCCCACAAACGTTAGTTCATTAAACGTTTCCATGGATCTCAAAAAGACTTTTCTAATTTGTGTTTTGTGTTTTTTTTTTAACTGCAATTGGTTTTATTAAGTCTTTATTCATTTCTTTGGACTTTCTCCAGTTCCTTCTGCTGTAGTCTCAAAGAAGTCTTTGAAATCATTAACATTTTGAAATATTTAATGCTAACAAGTATTAAGCACAGTTGAAATGTTTCTCCTCTACAACTCAATTTACACTGGATTGTGGTTCCCTGAGTCAGGGGTCATTGTTTTGGGGTGTTCTCACTTTACTGCTTCCTTTTTTTGTGTGGTTTCCTTTCCATCTTATCTTACTTTCATCTTTCCTTTCTGTTGGCCTAACTTGTTTTATCTTCTTGGGGGTGTTAGTTTCCTATTTATATCTGGATAAATTTGCATTGTGCTAAAGATAATGGCATTCTATCGTTGTTTTGTTTTTTTTAAATCACATTCTTTGGATGGGTCTAAGTATTGCAGGGTTAATAAAACAAATATTTTTTTTTAAAAGAGGAGTAAGTATATACAATTAAATTAACCTTGAACATGGTACATTTGCACAATGGAATACTACTCAGCTATAAAAAATAAGGGAATCTTAGTTTTCGAGACAGCATGGATGGACCTAGAGGTATTATATTAAGTGAAATAAGCCAGTTAGAGAACAAGAAATACCATATGATTTCACTTATATGTGGAATCTAATGAACAAAATAAACAAACAAAATAGAAACAGGCTCATAGATACAGAGAACAGACTGTCAGCTGTCAGAGGGGAGGGATTTGTGAGAGAGAGGGGAGGGATCTGGGGGCTGGGTGAAAAAGATGAAGGGATTAAGCAAAAAAAAACAACAACCCACACCTCAAAGACAGACAGCAGTGTGGTGATTACCATAGGAAAGGGGGTGGGGAGGTAGAAAAGGGTAAATGGGAGATAAATGGTGACTGAAGGAGACTAGACTTTGGGTGGTGAACACACAGTACAATGTACAGGTGATGAGAATTACACCTGAAACCTACATAATTGGTTAACCAATGTCACCCCAATAAATTTAATTAAATTAAAAATGTATAATATTCAAAATGGACAAAGAGCAGTACTAAGATGTATGACTTCATGGACTTTGAAAACCTACTAGATAAATGTAACTTCTTATTTATGGATCACATTCTGCATATTTTGGTTTCTAATGATTATTCCATAATTGTTACTCTAAAATGTCCAATAATTTCCAATGTATAATGTGCATAACACACCTTTTGTATATAAATTGTGTTCATTTCAGCCTGTGTGCAGGGTAGGCGCCCGCAGCCCCGCCCTCCCCTCTCCTTTTCTGTCTGTGTTTAGTTATAATTATTTCGCAGATGAGCTCTCTCCGCCTGCTGGGCGAATAGACTGGCTTTCAGTGTCACTCAGCGTGGCACAGCCCAGGGCTCGGAAATCCAGCTCCCCTCCTCCTTGTGTGGTTAGTTAGTGGCAGCTAATGGGCTCGAAAGCACCTGGCTAGTCCCTGACCTGGCACATGTGTTCAAAGACAAGCATTTGAATAAACTCTGCATCTGTTTCACCAGCACCGCAGCATGTGGACAGGAAACGTGTAAGTGAAATGCACGATTCTCTTACGGTTACAAAAACCATTTCTAAACGTTTGCCTAGCCGGCCCTGGATACAGAAACAGGAGCGATAGGTGGAAAAGAGAGTCAATTTTATTTCCCAGACTGTCCTTTAGAGGGGTGAGTGCTTGCTCTCCATCATCTTTAACTCATGCCTGGAAGCTGTAGGAAGCCCACCTGGACTGCGCAATACATAGTTAAATGCCCTTACTGGGCTCCAAAACACGGACACAACGTGGCATGTGAAGAGGTGATTACTCACATTTAGAAAGCTTTGGTTCCCAACTTCTGAGATAGTAAAAGAAATTTCTGTAAGAAAACAGTATAACAGACAATGAACTGAAATACCTGTTTGTGATTGCCTGATCTTGATTCAGTGAAAACAACTGTGTTTTGCTTTTACTATTTTCTGGTTAAGGGGCTCAGGGTGAGTGGATGGTATGCGATTCCAGGAACATAAATACCTCTGTTCCCACTTGGATCAGGTTAGCCCGATTCTTTGTTGTAAGATTTAGGACTCCACCTGTCATTCCTCACTGAAACGAAATTAATTCGGCTTTCTGTTTTTCATATATCCAGCACCTATACTTTGTGCGTTCACGTTGTGCATTTGGATAATGTGATCACGTGGCTTTTACTTTGCTGGGGAGTACAGGCAATAGTTGGGTAATAACATGAAAGGATATTTTCTGTAAGCCCCAAGGTAGGTGCTCTGAGAGTCTGTGCAGTCCCGGCAGTGTGCAGTGCTGTGCGCGGGGCGTGGGAAGAACGAACGGGGACGCCCGGAGGCGGTGCGTCACTGAGCTCAGTGGGAAGCTCAGAGGAGTGTGCTCGTGTCTGAATGGACGATGGTACACAACTGGTACTCAACACATCAGAGATGTTACTTTCATGTTGCCTGTGACCAATTTTAACCTTTTGCACTCGGATGTCGAGTGTGACTCGACACGGTTAGCATCGGTAGCAGCTCGTATGTCGAGCCACACTCGACACGTAGTTTCACCGCGGGGGGAAGGGGGATTTTTATCTATTTTTCCAGTATCTTTTCTTGTTTTCATTAGCATGAAAGGACAAGTAAAATGTAAATGCCGTCTCAACTGATGCCAAAAAAGAAAAAATGAAAAACCAATAACGCATGTGAAATTTATTAGGAAACTAGTACACGATCTTGTTGGAGAATTCAGAGATGGTACACTAACTTCCAGGGGTAGATTATTATCCAATAACTTAGAGCAACGTTTAGATGGAAAGCTCCATATAATCACACCTCACCCTAACAAAAAACACAAAGATTGTGTTGTTTGTTCTAACAGAAAAATCAAAGGAGGAAGAAGAGAGACGATTTATATTTGCGAAACATGTGAATGTAAACCAGGTCTTCATGTGGGTGAATGTTTCAAAAAATATCACACCATGAAAAATTATAGAGATTAAAATTACTCTTTGAATGTATCAATAATTTGAAATATAAAAAAATCCAAATAAATAAGTTGTATGAAAAGAAACTCCAGTTTTTTATTCTACTGCCGCGTTTTGTAAAATCTAGGGTATTTAAAAAACTAAATCCCGAGTAGAATAAAGGAATTGAGAAAAAAGCAAGCGAGTGCAAAGGGTTAATCACACTCCAAACACTTGTTCATTCCTCAGATGAAGACAGGAGAGTTAATAGAATGCTATGTCGCCCTGCTCCACTCCACAAACACCTACTGAGCACATATTTGTACAAGATACAGGGGGCAGAGGAAGCTAGAACAGCATGGTCTAGTCTTGAAATTTTATTTACTAATAGGTATTGTGAAACCAAAAGTTTAAAACCGTTTTGATGAAAACAGCAGCTAAAGCATCTGTCCACAGCAGGGAGGGCAGATGCGCCAGGCCCCGTAACGCATGCTGGCTCTTGTGCAGAGTGGCGGTGAGCATGTCAGAAAGTCACGGAATATTCGGCAAGTATCTGAGGAGACCGCATTCCCTGGGGATCACTGGACAAGACATCCGGGGAATTTCAGAGGAAGCAGGATAAGCTCTGTGGTCGTAGGAAACATCACAGAAATGTGAGCCAGGACAGATGGCAGCACGCGTTCCATCTGGATGCCTCCGGGGGGGGGGGGGGGGGGGGCGGGAGGCCCACTTCCTCACCTTTCTAGAAGCTGCTGACATTTCCGGACTATGGCTTCCTCCTCCACCTATGGGTGCGTCACTTCAACAGCGGGTTCCATGGTCATGTCTCCATCTCCTCCCTGCCCTCCTGCCTCCGTCTTACAAGGACCATTGAGATTCCATGGCCCCATCCAGAGAGTTCAGGCCCAGCTATCCCCATCCCAAGATCTTCAATTCAACCACATCTGCTCGGTCTCTTTTGCCCATTAAGCTCAGCTGCTGACAGGTTCTGGGGATCAGGACACGGACATCCCAAGGAGAACATAGTTCTGTCTCCCCACTGAGGGAATGTGTTGGTAAATTAATGATGGGACTAGTTATGAGTGAAGGAGCATTTATACACTTGAATGTGGCATATCATTTCATTCCCTAGTCTGGGGCTATTAGAAACAGCGTTCTTATGCACATACTAGAGGCCCGGTGCACAACATTCGCAGTCCAGGAGCCCTCGGGGAATGTCCGACTGATGGCTTAGCGGGCCTAAGTCGGCAGTCAGATATCCTTAGCGCTGCCATGCTCACTAGCCTTCGGCCCGGCTTCTGACTGAGCTGCACTCCCCCTGTGGGAGTGCACTGACAACCAGGGGGCAGCTCCTGCATTGAGCGTCTGCCCCCTAGTGGTCAGTGCGCGTAATAGTGACCAATTACCCTTTTATTATATTGGATTTGCAAAAGTCCTTTGGTAAGAGGTTACATATTTACACCTAGGAGATTTATTAGTTCATAAGGCAGTGTGTGACCAGCTTTACAGACAGGAACAACACCTTGTAGCTGCATAATGTTTTTAAAGTGCTTAAACCAATTTACTCCCCTGGCAGCGAGCATGGGAGTTCTAGGTGTTCCACACCCTCGGCGACATTTGTCAATATATTTATTTTAGTCATTTTGGTAGGTGTGTACTGGGATATCACTAGGGTTTTACTTTGCATTTCCCTAATGACTAATGAGGTTGAAACCCATTGTGTTTTTGTTCATTTGTAAATTCTCTATTCTAAAGTGATATTTTAAGTTTCCCCCCATTTCTCTGGGTTTTCAGTGTTGTTGTTTCTAATTAGATTTATAGAAATTATTTTAAATTCTTGGTAAAAGTCCTTTGTCATATATATAATCTTCTACATTGTGGCTTGCTTTCACTCTCTAAATAATGCACTTGATAAACTCAAGTTCTCATGTTTAATGGGGTCCAACTTTTCAATTTTTTACTATGGTGGCTATTATTTTCTCGTGCTCACCTCAATAATGAAAACATGTTCCTATAAGTACTTATAGAAGTTCATTTTCACATTTTGATCTCCAATTAAAATTATTATTTTTTGTATGGTATGAGGTAGGGGGTCAATATTAGTGCTTTTAAAAAAGAATGGCGATCCACTTTATCCCACACAATTTTACCTTTTCCCTCCTGCAAATGAATCAGTTGATCATATATTTATTAATCTATTTCTCAATTCTGCATTCAGTCCCATCTCTCTGTTGGTTTATTCAGGCTGCATGACCACATGCATTGCCTAACTATTGTAACTTTATAGCGTACAAAGTCTTGACATACAGTGGTATAAGTCTACCATTTTAAATTGATTTTAGAGAGTGAAGAAGGGACAGGGAGGAAAGAAGAGAGAGAGAGAGAGAGAGAGAGAGAGAGAGAGAGAGAGAGAGAGAGACATCCATTGCTTGCCTCCCATATGCATCCCAACTGAGGATTGAACCTGCAACTTGGGCATATGCCCTGACCAGGAATCAAACCGCAACCTTCTGGTTTATAGGTTGACGGAGTGTTTTTATATCCTTATTCTTTTGTATTTCCGCATTAAATTTTAGAATAAGATTGCCAGTTTTTACTTCAAAAATTTTGGGGATTCTGATTGGGATTGCATTGAAACTAAAGATCAACTTAGTGAGAAGTTGTATCTTAATAGTACGTCTTCAATTCTATGAACAGGGTTTGTAGGTTTCAGTGTAGAGGCCGTCCACATTTGCAATTAGATTTATTTTGAAATATTGGAGCTTTTGAAAGCTATGTAAAATGATGTGCTTTAAAATTTCATTTTCTGCATAGTTATTGCTTTTGATGGTATGTAGGAAAAGTTTGACTTTGCATTTTGACCTTTTAGAATTGCTAAATGAATTCTAGTATATTAAATTAGTCAATATTGTCTTGTATTTTCTATATAGCAGTCAAGTTATTTGTAAATACAGACAGTTTTTGTTCTTCTCCGGTGTCATAGTGGACATGAGTAGAGTAGGCATTCTTTTCTCTTCTTGATTTTAAGGCAAAAATTTCAATAATTTACCACTAAGTATGACTTTGTTGTTGTCTGCATATATTTTATTTTCAGAAACTCCTTATTACATGAAAGACATTCCCTTCTTTTTCTAAGAGTTTGCAACATGATGAGATCTTGAGTTTTGTCATCTATTTTTCCGTGTCTGCTAATGCCTACGGCTTTCCCCAATTGCTGTGAAGTGTTTGGGTTGCCTTTTCAACGCTCTGTCAGATCGGCATTTGGAGAAGAAACCCGAAAGACGGTCCTGATCCCCCATCCCCTCTGGGGTTTCCCGCACGAACTTGCTAACTTTTCTCTCTTCCTGTGTCTGCATCCGCGCACACAGCAGCTTGGCCTGGCGGCCCCACTGCACTGGTGTTCGCATCCGCCAGGCCTGCGCTCACTTTCTGTGTGGGACACGCTCCCAGGAGAGCTAGAGCCACACACTCTGGTTCCCACGGCACTGGGGCACCCCTGTGCGAGAGCCCCCATCCCCACTGTGAGGGGCTAAGCCTGCCAGTAGCTGTAGCTTAGCAGGTGCGATACTAATCCTCCTTAAATTAACGCGGGCTGAGCTGAATTCCTTAGGGATATAATCAGATAGTACTTTGGAGGTCTTATTCTTCCCTTTTGAATCTTCTTATAGCCTCTCTCAGTTCACTCTCACTTCAGCTACTTAGTGATGGATATAAACTGTTCTTACTAAAACACACAATTTAATTTTCCTCCATCAGAGAGGTTCAGAAAGCTAAAGCTTAATCTAGACCAGGGGTCCTCAAACTTTTTAAACAGGGGCCCAGTTCACTGTCCCTCAGACCGTGGGAGGGCCAGACTATAGTTTAAAAAAAAACTATGAACAAATTCCTATGCACACTGCACATATCTTATTTTGAAGTAAAAAAACAAAATGGCAAAAACACCCGCATGTGGCCCACAGGCCATAGTTTGAGGAACACCTGATCTAGACTCCCAGCTGGCCAGGGATGTTAGGACGTCCCAGACCGGACCCAAGAGAGCCGAGCCGAGAAAGATGAGCCTCCGAGGAGCCCGGAGTGCCACACTTCACATGTGACAGGAGCCAGAGGCCCGGCGTGCCCTCCAGCAGCTGCTGTCTCAGCTCGCCCAGCACGTCCAGATCTTGTATCAGGTTATCCCGACAAACAATACCAAGTGTGTGCTCCAATAGAACGGCGGCAAGTGATTGCCACGCTGAGGTTTGGTAACCACCCGCCACCTGGACCTTCTCCAGCCAGCGCCTTCCCCGGCCTGGGAAACGCTGTAACTGCAGCATGCTTACGGGTGGTGGCTTTCCCTTTATTTACCGCAGGATCACATGGCAAGGAGGGGACTCCTGGCAGCCACACCATTTAGAGCCGTCATTTCCCCGTCCTTCACCTTCCTCTGGCTTGGCTGCACTGATAAAGTCACAGAAATATAGGAAATAACAGGTGCTATCTCCAAAAACTGAGTCGTCACCATCCACAGCTCCTCTCGTTTTCCTGGGTTTGTTTTAGTTATTTAACGTTTGGATGTCGATCTTCACTGATTCCATCTTCCATATTATAAAATCCATCTTAGTGTTCTTTCACATCAGTGATTTCTAATGTCCTTGACTTGGGTATTATCCTTGGGCACGTATTTGACTTTCTTTGTACCTCCCAAGATCTCTTCCACATAAATTCCACACTAACGAACAAGCCGTACTATTTGAAACATGGAGACAAGTTTTATCCAGGATTATTGATTCTAAAGTTAGAGGGAAACGCATGAGGAATAGAGAAGTAGCTGAGGTAATCAATGGCCTTTGGCGAGAAGGGCTGAATAAATGAATAAATGACAGTCAGAGTTCCCACTTAGGCATTTTAATCCCTTTTCTTGGCTGGATCCCAATAAAGAATAGTAGGATTAACTGGTATGAACTTAATGCCTTTCGCATATTGTCCTCGTTTGTAGCGAACCAAGATGAGCACGGTGAGCTGGTGGGATGAGCAGAGGACGGAGGATGGAGGGAAAGAAGAGCACAGGAGTCCGCGGCGGAGACCAGCTCTCAGAGCCGCACGTCCTGGCCGGAGCGGGCGCGGTGATGAGAGCCCGAACACTAACGCGTCCGGAGGGATTTACAAAACACGACACACCCAGACCGCCCCCCCCCCCGCCCCCCGGAGAACACGTCACGGCCCCGGACCCCCGCGCACTGGGCTGCGGCTCCATGAATGCTTCCATTACTCGGGTACTCAGTACCTCCAGCGAGTGTGCGACAATGAAGGTGTCTGTCACCCTGGAGCAGGAGCTGGCAGAGAAACGCAGATTGCAGTGTCCTCAGGGGACTCGACTCTAAAGCACATTTGGTCACCCATGAGGGGCAAAACGGCCCGTGCCCACCAGGAACCCAACCAACACAGCCACGTGAATGAATGAAAAGCTACTGTGCTTCACCCCAGTGCTTCTCCCATTCAGGGTGAGTCCTCCAGTGCCGCCCGGTGGATGCACTGGGAGCAGTCGTGAACTGAAGTGACAGCATCAGAGTCCCAATGCTCGTCCTGGGCACACGCAGGCATTTACCAGCTCATTGCTAATTGATTAACGAGTCTACCTGGTATAAGAACACATCTTACACTTTATTAACTTGCAGGAGGCTAAGTTAAACCCCTGGGAGCAATTGAACATTCTAACATTAATTTCTGCCTTTAGTTTGGACTATTTCAGAATACGGATAGAATGAAGTCCATGCGTCAGCTCGGGAAGTTGCCATTCTGCTCATTCCCAGGACGTGGCGAGGCTTCCTCATTTTGGACCTGGTGGGGCTGCTTGTACTTTCCATCCAGGCAGCCAGGCCCGCTGCGGGAAGGAAGGCTCTGCCAGGTGGCCACGCTGTCGTGGCATCCGGTGACAGACACAAACATAAAAGCACCTGGACTGAATGAGGACTGCAGACATTAACGGAAGGAAAGTCATTTTCCCAAAAGTCATAGAAACAAAGAATCGAGTGTTGGAAAAGGAGACCAATTAGGACAACTACTAGGAAAAAAATAATTGCATAAAAGACAAAAACCAATAGTATGGGTTAATGTGGAAAATCCCACGTGGGCAGCGGCACAAACCTGCCAGTCCCTCCTGCCTGGCTCCCGGCCCTCTCCCCCCCTCCCGCCTCCAGGTTGCAGACGGCCACGCCCCACCTTTGTGACACTTCCCCTTGGCTCTGCTGGTCCTGACACCCTGAGTTTGTTGCAGTGTGACTGATACAGGCCACCAGTTGCCGATGCGTGATTTCCCTCATGAGAAACACAGGTTAGTTCACAGGACTGTGGACGAAAGGAGCCACATGCTAACCTGTCAAGCTCAGGGGAGGCCTGCGTGGCAGTCTTGCAAACTCAGAGACCTGGAATAACCACAAAGGATGGTTTGTAAATTAAATATTTAACTACAAACAGGTTATAGTGGGTAGTCATGTCCTAGTCCGATATCTTCTCTGACAAAGATCAACTTAGATCTTCTTTACTGAGCCCATTTGCCTTTTTGCCTCTAAGATAACATATCTGTGAGATGTCTGTGAGATGTCTGGGTAACTTGTAACTTCCTTTACCCCGGACCCCTCAGGGCACAACAATGGCACCGGGACATTCCCTCATTGTTATCAAGTTAATTGTCAACTGTTAATTACGTTAAAGTATCCTGTATTCATCTCTGTAAGAGAAGCACATGTCCATCATTTCACTTTTTACCCTATCCCAGAGGTTTCCCCGCTTTGCTTTGTCCCACCTCCCTAATCTGTCACCAATGGATTTCATGTAACTCACCTACGTCCCTTTCCTTTGATTTCAATGTATAAATATAGATGTAACCCTGCATTCTACGGAGCATTATCTCAATTCATTGAGGTTCTGCTTCCCGGCATATGTCGACAGTTTGGCTCAAATAAACTCACAAAATTCTTTACAGGTTTCAATGGTTTTTTTTCGTTAACAGGACGCACCGTGGAACTAGCCGGGTGGGACCAGGCCACGCATCCCACACCCCACACCTCGGACCTCGGACCTGGGACCCCTCCCTCAGCTCCGGTGTGACTCAACCTGTCCCCTCTCCACACACCCCCACCCCACCCCGCCTGTCACTCACCATTCACCACCCTCAGGAGCCAGTGCGGATTTATGGGAACACCCTGGAGCATTAATGCATTATTCATGCATTTCTTAACTATTTATACAATAAATGCCTGGTACCTGCTGACTCCTGGAAGCCTTTCAGTATTCACCTCCGTTTCTGTTTCCGCATTTTCTTTTTGTTCTTGAAAGGTGCATCCCTGGGGGTGATGTCCCAGACATCAAGGCACCTGGCTTTGTGTCGGTTGAGCTGCCAGGCAATCAGTTTAATGCAAATTAGGCCCTTCTAGGGGCTCTGGGTTGGTGGCTGATGAAGTCAGGGAGGGAGGGACATCAGCTCTAAGCAGCCCCTCCCATTGGCTTTGTCCAGGCCACACACTCACTTCACATGGTTCTGTGCAATGATAAAGTTTATGTCTAAAAACAGAGGAGCTGTTTCTGTGAAACTATATTTTTAAAATAAAGATATTGCCACTTTGAGGTTTTATGTCTAGCTTCGGGTGTTTGTGTTTTGTGTGAAGGACAATTGTGTTAAAAAAATGGTAGTATTGTATGTATGTACAATACTGCCTTCTCCACTAGGGGGCGCATAGCCCTGAGCTGAAAGATGCCGGTATAGGATCATTATGGCTGGAGCTGCAGGGGAGGGTTAGAGGAGGGGGCCTGCGGTGCAGGGGATGCTGGGAGCTGGGTAAAGTGCAGGGAAGGGACAGGCCCAAGGCCAGTGCACTAGCCTCTCCTGGTGGCTTGGAGTTGATGGATGACAATGGAGGTGGGAAATAGTGGGTTGCTTGTTCTCCCTCAGTTCCCATCAATCAATCAGCAAAACCCATTGACTTCACCTCATACCTCCTCTTCTATTTGTTCTTTCCATGTATCTTATCAGTCCCAGCTCAAGGCTTCATTATCCATCCCCTTTATTATGACAGCAGCCCTTTTATCTCCTTTTCTGGACGGAAGGTGTATGCCTGCCCAGATTTGTATGTTGAAGCCCTAACACCAAATATATCTATACTAATAAAAGGGCAATGTGCTAATTAGAGCGGACATCTTCCGGACAACCTTCCAGATGTCCTTCCAGACAAAGCCACAGTGGTTGCAATGGCCAAGGCTCAGGCAGCCATGGGCAGCTGCAAAGGGCCGAGGCATGGTTGCGAAGGGCCCAGGCTCAGACCGGCAGTGGCAGCAGCAGTGGGGTAATGGGGGCGGCGCCTTCCCCTGATCCACCAGGTCGCCTCCCGCAGAGGGAGGCCAGACTGTGGCTTAGGCTGAGGGCCGAGGCAAGAGGCAGTTAGGGGCAATCAGGCTGACAGGGGAGCAAGTTAGAATCAATCAGGCTGGCAGGGAGGCAAGGTAGGGGTGATCAGGCTGGCAGCAGGGCAAGTTAGGGGCAATCAGACAAGCAGGCAGAGGGATTAGGGGCAATCCGGCAGGCAGGCAGGGGAGCAGTTAGGAGTCAGCGGTCCCAGATTGTGAGAGGGATGTCTGACTGCCAATCCCCTGTGGGATTGGGCCTAAACTGGCAGTCAGACATCCCCCCGAGGGGTCCCAGATTGGAGAGGGTTCAGGCCAGGCTGAGGGCCCCCCCCCCCGTGCACAAATTTTGTGCACCGGGCCTCTAGTATATATATAAAAGCCCAGCAATCGAACGGCGGAATAACTGAAATGACTGGTCACTATGACACGCACTGTGGTGGCCAACCAGCCCAATCCAGGCCCTGATTAGCCTCTCCACCCTCCCACAGCCCCTCCCCGCAGCCGGCCCTACCCCCAATAGGCCAACGGACCCCACCTGTGTACAAATCCATGCACCAGGCCTCTAGTGCTATGATATTTGGAGATAGGGTCTCTGGAGGTGAGTATGGTTAGATGAGGTTATGGGATGGGGCCCCATGATAGGATTAGGGTCCTCTCAGAAGAGACACCGGAGAGCTTGCTCTCCCCAAGCTCAAGGTCAAAGAAGAGGTATGTGAGCACACAGTGAGCTGGTGGCCCCCTAAAAGCCAAGAGAAGAGGCCACAGAATGAACCTGCCACGCCAGCACCTTGACCTTGGGTTTCCCAGCCTCCAGAACTGCTGTTCAAGCCCCCAGGCTACGGCCATTTGTTCTGGCAGCCCCAGCACACACCTGCAGTAAGTACAAACCCCACGTGACACGCAGAGAATAGGCATCTGGGCTATGCAGAAACTCTGAAACTCTTGATCGGCTTCCCAAACCTAGAGGGTAAAGTTTAACTATCTCAACACATCACCCCAGTTCGCTCACTGTTTTACCCCATGAGCCTTCCCACTCTTAGCTGTGCCAGAACCAACCTTTCCAATGCCAAATTCTCTGTAGTTTCTTAAACATGTATCATGCTTTCCCATAAATACCTTTGTCCACACAATTTCTTAGTTAGGTAGTCATGTCTCTTCATGTTTAGGTGCAAATCTTCTAAAGTTATCCTTCAATACATAGCTCGACCCTAAACTTCTCCAGAAAGCATTGCCTCAGATGAGTCTATGCTTTTATAATTCCCATTGTACATCTTGTTATGGCCTTGGACACACCTCGTAATATTTGATTAGGATTAGAATTGATTTGATTTGATTAGACATGTCTCTTAATATTTGCCTTGAGGGCAATGATCACCCTCCTTTTCCTAATTCCTTTAGCACTAACAGCTATATGGTGGGTGCCCGGTCAGTACTTATTGAATAAACAAACACTCGTGCCAAAACCGGTTTGGCTCAGTGGATAGAGCGTCGGCCTGCGGACTCAAGGGTCCCAGGTTCGATTCTGGTCAAGGGCATGTACCTTGGTTGTGGGCACATCCCCAGTAGGGGGGTGTGCAGGAGGCAGCTGATCGATGTTTCTCTCTCATCGATGTTTCTAACTCTCTATCCCTCTCTCTTCCTCTCTGTAAAAAATCAATAAAATATATTTAAAAAAAAAACAACCACTCGTGCCCACGTAGGGATTTGGCACAAGTTCTATCTTCTCAATAACTGACAGCATCATTGTTGCTCCTTTATGTGCCAAGGCTAGTTCAGGAAATGTGAAAATAAGAAAGATTCAAGAAAGAACTACATGTTCAAGTGGATTCAGATAATTTTTCTGACTTTTTGTGGCCTCCATTTAAATTCTTTATCACACACCTATTGCTGGTTGTATTAAAAAATGCTCCCTTGCCCGGCTGGAATGGCTCAGTAGTTGAGTGTCATCCCATGTACCAAGAGGTCGCAGAATCCATGCCTGGTCAGGGCACATGCTTGATTGATCCCTAGTAGGGGGCGTGCAAGAGGCAGCCGATGGATGTTTCCCTCTCATCAATGTTTCTATCTCTCCCTTCCCATTTGTCTAAAAATCTATAAAAAATATTTTTTAGATGCTCCCCCTTTTTCGGGATGTAGGAGGCCCCGTGTCGGAGGCAATCCAGAACACTGGCAAAGCTGCCTTCAGTGGTCCTTTCTCAGACGGACAATGTTTAAAAAAATGTAAGCAAAGCAAATTCTACCCACATTGCTCTGGTATACCTGCGATGTGGGTGGACTTTGACACTTGGAACTAATGGTTTTTCAGTTGCCTGCTAACGTGAGAGGAAAGTGGCCTCGCTGGCTGACCCCAATGCCACACTCCCACACTCGGGACATCGGGAACATCTGCGGCAGGGAGAGGAGAGCCCCCGCCCGGAGGGAGGAAGCAGAAAGAGGCTGTGGTGTCTGCTTGTGCGCACGCCTTATTTTGTGCCAAATGCAGCTGAAGTGGGAAAGGGGAGGCAGTCAGGCTGATAGGTGAAGCCCACGCGCTGACGGTGCATGGAAAAAAGCCACCTGCCAGGCGCGCCCTCGCTGAGCCTGGCTTCCAACAGCTCGGACGGGAAAGTGGCCGGAGAAGAGCAGCTTTCACAGCACAAAACGCCAGTCCATGCTGCTGGCTTTCAGCAGCTTCACTCAGGAGCATCTTCATTGCTTTCCAGGCTGCCGCCAGATTGAGTGCTTAGATAGACTATGCTGTAGGTACACCTCTCTGACCAAAAAGTCTCTGAAAAACACATTTTGTTGTGATCATTAAGAAGTAGGTAAATTATTTATTCTTGATGTGACAAAATGCCATTTCTTGGTAGGTAATCTGTTCTTACTCCATTTTACCACACTTTTATTTCCTTTTAAGGTAATAAGTAGTGCCTTGACCAAGTTTAACTGTTTATGTCATTTCCAATCTAATTTAGTATTGTCTGAAAATAACTGAGCCATGTTATTTATAATGCATTTATAATGCAGCAGTTTTTAACTCTTTGCTAGTCTATTTAATAAAATTGTATTTTCTCCGGAATATTTGACAAAGAGAAATGTTAAGCCTTTGAGTCTTAACTCAGATGGCCCCGTCTACATGAGACTTTCTGCTTCTTTAGTCTTCGATTCCCTCATGGCCGCCTCCTGCTGAGAGTCCATCACTCGCTCCCTGTATATGGAAGCGGGTCCACGCCCTGATGACACTGAGAAGGCTACAACTTCCGCATCGCTGCCGTGTCCCCCTCAGAGGCCCTCAGTAGCCCTGTGGCTGGGATCACCAGGCAGAACCAGCTGCTGTTTAGCACTGTAGGACCCAGAGCAATGTTAGGATTGGGTAGGGGTCATACATGGTCACCTGCTACCACACACAACACAGACATCTTGTGGATGCCGTGTAAAATCAGTTTGCTCAGTTGATGAACTGCTCTTCGGGACATGGGTCACATGGGGAGGGCAGGACATGGTTTTGATGGCAACAACTCCATAAAACGTCCGAAGAAAGAAAAGTATGATGCCTGGGATGAAGCTCTGTATCCTGACACCAGGCCACCAACTAAACCTGTTCCTGCCCCTGGAAATCCACCAGACCACACGGACTCCAAACTGCAGTCCAATGTAGTCACAGTCCACGCAACCAGAACTTAACCTCATCCCTTCTAGATCAGAGAACCCCGGGCTTTGAGATTTCATGGATCAAAAAAATTCCAAAAGGGAAGACAGGCTTTCAAATAAGGACATTACACAATATCTCCCATCATTTCATTCCGTAAAGACACGCTCATCCGACAACGGTAAACTACGACCAGATACGTGGACAGTGGGGCTGGGCGGCAGTGGGCGGCTGGGCCAGACGGACCTCCCAGCATTAGCACGCGTGAGATATTAAGGGATTCGCCAGAGAAGACCAAGTCGGCTTTTCAGAAGAAAAGAGATCTTTGAATTTGATCATGCTTGTATTTATGGCATGAATACCATCAAATATTTGTTCCCTAAGTCAAATATCAACTTCTACAATTTTAATTCATAATTTAGTTTTGGAAATATTCCCCAACTTTTGGGTGGTGATTTTGGTAGTTCTGAAGTAAATTTTATTATTTTTTAAAATATATTTTTATTGATTTCAGAGAGGAAGGGAGAGGGAGAGAGAGATAGAAACATCAACGATGAGACAGAATCATTGAGTGGCTTCCTCCTGCACGCCCCCTACTGGTAACTGAGCCCACAACCAGAGCATGTGTCCTTCAGTCTGCAGGCCTGCTGATGCTCTATCCACTGGGCAAAACCGGCTAGGGCCTGAAGTGAATTTTAAAGTAATATTTGGAGAATCAGACAATTCTATTCTGTTCCCCATATCATATATTTAAGGGTTAGTATGTAAGTCTCTATTGAGAAAAATTAGTTTAAAAACATTAGTGGAAAAACAGCAGAATTGGTGATTTTGGTTATATTTGAATGCATAGTTTTGAAATAAGAAATTCCTTAAAGGTATTACTGAAACAAGTACATTCTTTAAAAGTCACATTATAATTAAAAATAAAAATATAAGTTGATTTTTTCAGTTGAAATATTAATTTGCTAAACTTTCAGATTAACAGATGTTTCTCAGACAATTTAGAACTGGCAGTATAATAAATCTGATTTGTTATGGGTTTGATGTTTTAAAAGTCCTTCATTTTAAATATTTAAAAAGCATATTTATGTTTTAAGAGCTTGAGTAGATAGCTCTGAATTCTATGCGTTCTTTTTGTTGCCTTCTAAAACATTCCCATATTCCTTCTTATAATCAAATTTTAAGTAAAAACAAGTAAGACTGAATCTAAAGTTCAATTTCAATTAAACTGGGGTTACTTTGAAGAAAATCTGTAATTTTGAATTTCTCACGTTATATGGTAAACAAGAATGAACCACACTATAGGCAGACAGGGGTCATTTAACTCATATTTGTTGAGTATCCAGTCCTGTACATACTAAAAAAAAAATTGCTAGTGATAAAAGACAATTGTCCTGTCTGCCAGGATTATTCAGTTTTGATGAGAACGATGATAAGAATGACCTTTTTTAGTCCTTAGAAGTCCTGTGTGCACACCGGGCCATGGAGGAAGCAGGGAGGCCAGAGAAAACCAGAGAAGGTGCATTTGGACGGAGGTTGGAGAATGTGGTCGGGAGGAGAGCCGTGGGCGGGTCCAGCAAACCTGCCCAGCCCAGTGCTCACCCTTCTGCGGGCCTCAGTGTCGTCACCTGAGGAAGGCCAGCTTTGACCTGTCCCACGTGTAAGAGCACTTCCCATTCTAAAAGTTCTGTAACTCCCCCCCCCCTTTTTTTTATTAACCCTCACCCAAGGACCTTTTTTCCATTTATATTTAGAGAAAGTGGAAGAGATGGAGGGAGGGAGGGGGAGAGAGAGAGAAACATCAGTGTGGGAGAGACACATCAATTGGTTGCCCCCTCACCGGCCTGGAAGTGAACCTACAACCCAGGTATGTGCCCTTGACCAGGAATTGAACCCATGAACTTCAGTCCTCAGGCTGATGCTTCAACCACTGGTCACACTGGCCAGATTGTAACTCACTTCTGTTTTTTTTTTTTTAATTTCTTTATTGATTAAGGTATTACATATGTCTCCTTATCCCCCCATTAGTAACTCCCTTCTGATACTACTAGAGGCCTGGTGCACAAATTCGTGCACAGGTGGGGTCCCTCAGGGTGGCCTGTGGGGATCGGGCCCCAGCTCCCGCCCCCAGCCTTGTAGCCTTGCAGCCCTGCCTGGAACCCTGCCTTAGCTTAGTGCTGCCCCCTCAACTGCGGGGTGATCAATCAGGGCCGGTCCCCCCACCCAGCTCCCTCAACCCCTGGGAGCCAGGCGGCAGCCCTGCTCCCCGCTCCCCACCACCACCACTGGTCGCCATCTGAGGGGCGATTGGTGGGGTGATCGGGCCCCTGCTCACACCCATGTTGGCCTGGTGCCGCCTGTTCACCTGCTCCACCATCCCGCCATGGTCCCACTCTTATTGAGTCCCATAGGGGCCAGCAGCACCTCCACTGCCTCCCGCTGCCAGCATCATGTTGCTGACGCCCGCCATGTTCCGCGCCGCCCCCTGGTGGTCAGCGCACATCATAGCAAGTGGTCGAACTCCTGGTCGAGGGGACAATTTGGTTATTAGGCTTTTTTATATAGGAAATCAAATTGGTAAAGCAAGGTCGTTACAAATTTCTTTGAGAGCATTACATGAACACATTTCTAGAAACGAGAACTTCTAGGTGAGAACACATTATTAAAATCCTCACATTGTTTTGCAATCATCTCTTTAAGAAGGGTCAGATTCCTGAGGTTTTCTTCTGGAAGGACAGTCCCGTTGTGAATGGCTAGTTGGTTGACAAGCTTTGTGCTCAAAATGAATTGAACCAGGCAGAAGCTGTGGATAATCCTTTCAATTAGGAAAGTGTGAAAACAAAACAAAAGGCCTTTGAACACCTTTCGGTGTCTTCTGGGAAGAAAAGTCAGAACTGATCCTGGGCCAGGACCCCAAAAGCAGTGGGAAGTCAGTGAAAAGGTGGGAAGTGGGTTACTGTTTCCTCAGTGGAAACTAGAGAAGATGCCCGAACTTGAGAAACTTAAACCCGGCAGAGGTGCCAGCTCTCCAGAATGTCCCTGTCAAACAAGCCAGCGGCAGCGCCAGCACCGGGGGTGTTTCCAGACTAAAGGAAGGTGAGCGTGAACAGGGAGAGGATGAAGAATCAGGTCCATGCACACCTTCAGTTGTGAACAGCTCTGTTTACAGAGATGCATTAAGGAGTACAGAGCTTAAAGTTAGTGTCTGAGGGGCAATAAATGAAGTTATGTCTATTTAATGAAGGCATCGTTTCTTGTAAGGAGCTCGCAGTTGCTAGTCTGTGGGGTGGAGCAAACCTTAGACACACCTGCGGCTCTAGCAATGGGAGTGCTCCCTGGGCTTGCAGGTGACAAGGCCTGGGCTCCAGGTGACAAAGCCTGGAATTACAGGTGACAAGGCCTGGGCGTGCTGGTGACCTGCGCATCGTCCTGGGCAGGTGTCATGAATCCTTGGCATCTGTTTGGCCAGAGTTGACCAGAGACATGCTCGGAAGCACACGGCTGTGGAAATGGGAACTCCCACAGGGCCCTGTCCGAGCAGAGACTACGCATGGTCTACTGTGATGTCAACGTTAGCCAGGTGGGCAAATACCATGATACTGTGATCTAAATACAGAGGCAAGAAGCAAGGAGGGGCTGGGTGAGCCAGGCAGACAAGGGGTGAGGGACAGCCCCTGCCCGCCACTCGGAGCGTGGCTTCTCATCCCAGCCTCCGGCACCTGCTGGCTGTGTGCGTTCCCCATGGCAACAGCCCCAAGGCAGGGCCAAGCCTTACTTCTCATTCTGTTTCTCACACGCAGCTCGGTACCATGAACACTACAGCGGTTAAAGTTGGAAGAGTAGCTGCCCATGTGTTTGTGGGAGGAGGTTTGGAGGTTATGCTGAGGCTGATGCCGGGCGAACGGATGTGGGTGGTGACCGAGATGATGCATTTGCATGGCATGTCCAGTCAAAGGGACAGTTTCAGATGACAAGTAAGCGAACAAGGAAAATGACTCGAGAACACAGAGAGTTCAGACCATCAACACAGACTATGCATGTCCCAGCTACACTTCTACATGCACAATTTCTAGAACCTTACATAAGAAACTTCAGAATTTAAAGAATATTGTGCACATGTAAAGGTTTAGGAATTTAAGTCGGATGAGAGACATAAGTAAAGTCCTCATTCTGTGTCTCCCTCCTCTCTGCTTTGGTATTTTCCCTGGGGGACCACCAGTGTCCACAGCAGTGAAGTCCTGGGATTCCTCGGGGTCCTCAAGGAGGGATCCGTGGCTTCCCTTGATTGGCTGGCCCAGGACGGCCCCGCCTCCTGCTCTGACAATACAGCCGCTCTAGCCCTGAGCCGCTCCACTGGGATCAGGTCCCCAAGATCCTGGATCTCCTCCCTCCCAGGCCGCTCCCCACTCCTCAGGGGCCGGCCTCCCTGGGCTCTCAGCAGGGCTTCATCTGTCCCTGGCTCTCCCTGCCTTCCATCCAGGCCTCTCAACTAGAACTTGCTGACGGCCTTCACCAAACATGGACGCCCTTCTGCTCTTTGAAACTGGCTAATGTGAACTCTTTTCTTTTTGGCTCTTATTTTATTTTCTTTAAATAAAGTGATTTTTTTAACTTAAAATATTTTTTTAAATTACAGTTGACATTCAATACTATTTTGCATTGGTTTCAGGAGTACAGCATAGTGGTTAGACAGTCCTACACTCGATGAAGTGTTCCCCACTATTTCCGGTACCCAACTGGCCCATACATAGTGTTAGAGAGTGGAAATTTTTGAGCACTCCAGAGAGGCTGTGGACTATGCCCCAGATAGAGATGTCAAGTGCTGACACCAGGCCAGGCCTTGAGATAGAGTCTCATGGCCCCTTCCCAGTTGCACCTCACAAAATAGCCTTGCAAGATAGAACACTGTCAGCTTTCTAAAGAACAGGATAACCCTATAAATAACATGGTCATCAATAGCATGGCCCTGACATTATTTGGGAAAACTGTTTTGTCTTGGGTTGCTTACTCTGCAAAAACAGGATGTGGTTAATGTGTTTAAAAGTGGTCTTGCACAAAGGGTCGGGGCTGCTCTCTGAACTCCCTGCGTGGAGAGAGAACAGTCGCTGGCTAGCAATTAAAGGCTCCCTAAATTTTAATTTGGTCTGGACTCCAGTGGTTGTTTACTCGTGTTCGCTCCACAACACATAGTTGTGACAATATCATTGGCTATTCCCTGGTCTGTACTTTACATCCCAGGGACTACTCTATAGCTACCGACCTGTACTTCTCAGTCCCTCCACTCTCTCACCAGTCCCACCCTCCCTCTGGCCGCCTTCAGTCTGTTCTCTGCATCTACACAGACTCTTTCTTGTGTGCCCTTCCCTCACGCAGTGCTCCCAGGGAAAGGTCCCTGACGGACCTGCCTGCTGAAGTCGGCAAGGACGCAGATCCGTTCCTCCCAGGAGAACTGGGCCGAGGCAGGGAGGGGCTGTCCTTTCAATGGCAGTTCTTTTTGTTGTGAGAACACCTTCTTTTGTTTGTCAATGAAAGAAAACAAATTGGACAAATGGACAAGCATTTAATAAGCAACTACTAGGTACCAGGCACCACCCTGGACAGCTTTGAGTGTACAAGAGACTGAGAAAAACCTAACACCAAATAGATATTTTGAAGATGAAACCACCATTGAAACAGCACAGCAATTTCCATTGTCACTACATGTTGGTCAGGGGACACTGTAGCTTTTCAGTAGGCTTGAAAATTGGTGTCTGGAATAATCATTAGCAATAAGTAAAATCGGGATCAGCACCTTTTCACCACATAAAACATTTGCCATCGCCCTGTGTGTTTCAGAATTGTTCAAGCTACAGCATTATAACCAGAGTCCAGCAAAATGGGAGCAAAAGCCTTCCAGCCCCTGCAGATCTTCCGTGGAAATGGTCAAGGGATTTGTCTCATGTGGTTCCTTACACCAAATGCATATTAAGGCATAACGAGCTTTATTGATCTTATGAGCATTTAAAGTATATTTAGAAGTATATAGATAATGTTTTAAATATTTAGAAGTATATATTAATATTTAGAAGTATATAGGTAATGTTTAAATATTATATATTTAAGTATAATTAATATATACAATTAAATATTTAGAAGTATATTGATAATGTTTTCTTGAACTTTCACAATTTCCCCTATTTATAGGAAACCTAGACTCAATTTTGGATGTTTATATGTCTATATTCATTTTTCATGCACAACAGTAGCATCTTGGAGCCCTAAGGAATAGTGGAGGAAATATAGCTGCTAATGCCCATTACTAAGCACCATGGAGCTAGTTTCTGTAACTTAAGTCGAAGTCACATGTCTAGCTTTCTGGTGAACTGATGCTATGTCGAATCCTGATAAAATCATCCTGGTTTCTTAGCGTGACCTAGAGTGACCATGTGATTTATCACCCAAAGTAGGGAACTTGGATGGAAGACAAATGGGAAAGCACAAGGTCATAAATCAGGAAGGTCCCAGACACCAGGACAGATAGGCTGAGAGTTGGGGATTTGGCAGATCTAAAATTGAATCACAGCGTAACTCTCACTCCTTTTGCAGGTCAAACACATCACATGGGCTGTTTTAGAACCAGAATGTGGAGTAAGAAAACCCAACTCATGATGGCTGGGGAGTATTCATTAGATGAAAACATGTCCAGAACAGAGGCGTTTCAGAAATGAGGTCTAAGCAAAGATGAGGGGTGAGAAGAATTCTGATCAATGATTGCAGAGGTTATGGAAAGGAACTTTCCTGGGCTACGTCACTCTACAGCCACGTCAGTGTAGAGCTACAATCACCCTGTGACTGCTGAGGTAACCAGTGGCGGTTCTGAGCACACCCTGGCATAAACAGGAGTGCGGTCCTTATTTCTTTAACTCAAATAATGACCAGTGAAGTGATACAATCATGAAATATAGTATTCACTTGTCATGATATTAGAACAATGAACCTTATAATAGAGAAATGATTTCTAAGTTGTTAGGTATCAGATTGATTGCTTCAGTGTGTTAACTTTTTGTTTTCAATCCTCATCCGAGTACATTTCATTGATTTTTAGAAAAAGGGGGAGGGAGGGAGCAAGGGAGAGAAAGAGAGAGAAATTGATGTGAGAGGGAAACATTGATCAGTTGCCTCCAAATTGCTCCCTGACCAGGGATTGAACCTACAACCTAGGCATGGGCCCAGAGCGAGAATTGAACCCGCAACATTTTGGTGTATGGGACAACACTCAACCAACTGAGCCACACCCTCTAGGGCAACATGGTAACGTTTGATAACAAGAGTTTCCTTGGTAGAGAGATTTAAATGTCTCCCTTCCTCTTACAATTATAGTCCACGGTTGAATCCACTTGGAGAAACACATTGGCACCAAGTCGCCTTCCCCTGCAGATTCCCACAGGTCTTCACAGAGACTGGCCTCCTGGTGGGACACTCAGCCCTGGTGACCTTCAGGTCTCATGTCAGATACAATTAGAGGATTTGGGCCAAGATCCCAAGATGCTTTCTATACAAAGACTTGTTGAAGGTTCTCATTTCCGGAGATTCAGGGCAGGCAGACACATTCTCTACTCTTTTAAATGACCTCAATCAAGTAGAGCCACTCTGCTCTCCCAGGCTCTGTCCACAGAATTGGATGTCATAACTATTTTTCATATAGCATACAGCGTTTTATGAAATAATCATAATATCCAATAGTTATCTTAACAGTCTTCAATTGACATGGTCTGTAATGTATTTCAAATGACACATTTGCATATTCTGTTACGTATTCTTGACATGTTGAACTTTTTCAGACAAAATAACTTCAGGCACTGTCTTTATTACAAGGAGAGCTTTTGCTCCCTTCCCTTAAACTCAATGGTGCCCGAACCTGGAGCCTGAAGGACATTCCTACGTCTTGATAAAATTTCCCGTTTGCCTTCGAATTAGAATCCATTCAATGCCATGGATATTTTTATCTTCACAGCTTGTGCCTGAATATGAGCAATCTCATATTGTGGTTTCGTACATGTTATTAATCACATTACAACTATTAACTACATTGATGATATTAACTATATTAATGATAGTAACATTTATACTGTGCTTTCCCCATTACTTGGCCCTACTCTAAGTGAATTGAACAGTTTTACAAATTCCTATGCTCCATGATCTGTAGAGACTTGTAATCAATCATATGCAATAATTATGTATATCAAGAAAAGATTGAATATTATTAATTAATAAACTCTTTATAAACTAATACAAAGGGTGGGAGGTCTTGGAAGCAAGCAATCACTGTAAGAGGAGAACTGTGTCATGTTACTAGGAAGGACGTGGTGAGGAAATCTCCCCCAGAAAAATACACAAGAATGCCATGCATTCTCCCTGCCATTTTGTTAAGCTAATCCAATATTATTAAAATATGTATGTGTGCTATATATTTGTACACATAAATACATACATACACACATACATACACACACACACATATATATTTACAATTCAATTAAATATATTGGACATATATTCAAATAATGTATATTCATACAGTATATACTATTTCTACTAAATTGTTGCCAATGTTCCTCTTACAATTGTAAAACATTAGAATTAATGCTTTTCCTAACTCATTTGAAATTTGGAGTGCTGAAATACACTCTTTGAAGATACTTGTAAGTATCTACTCCATGTTCAGTAATGTGTGTCTGATTTTTCTTATGTTAATAATCCACCAGGCATGAGAAAAGCTCACCAGGGTCAGAGAAAAGGAATTAGAATCCTTGCACCAGGTGCTAAAACTGCCGTAGAGAAGATGGTGGTGTAGGTAAATGCAGTCAGTACTCACATCCTCCCACAACCTGATCAAAATTACAACAAAAATACAGAACAGCCATCATTCGGATCTGCCTGAAGTCTGGCTGAATGGAAGTTCTACAACTAGAGAAGCAAAGAATAAAGTACATCAAGACTGGTAGGAGGGGCGAGGGGCAACAACCACATGAGATGTTTTTTAATCGGGAGGAATATCTTGGCTGCAGAGGCCTCCTGTGAGGAGCAAGGGTCCCAGCCCCACACCAGGCCCCAGCCCAGGGTTCCAGTTCCTGGAAGAGATGTCCCCAAAACTTCTGGATGTAAAAGCCAGTGGGGCCTGTGACTGAGTGGCCCAGAGGCTGCTGGAGACCCAGTTCCTCTTAAAGGGCTGGTGCACGAACTTACTGGGACTACTCCCCCTGGGCTCCAGGGCTGGGGCAGCAGCTTGAAAGGATCCAAGGACATACAGGGAGGAACTGGAGTGTCTGGCACCAGGGCAAGAACTGGAGGGTCGCTTTCTCCCAGATAGGGGTGCTCTCAGAGGACATCGTTCCTGTGCTGAAACCTCCCCTGCCACAGAGATGACTGGCAAGTGCCATATCTAAGTCTCCATCAACCTGGCTCACACTATTTGCCCCACCCTGATGATTCCCTGAGGCCCCACCCCACCCAATTTGCAGCCCCACCCCAGCAGTTTGTAATGTCTTTTCCATATGAATGGCCTGTCCTGGCTCAGGCTTCAGACTTTTCCAAAATCTCTCAAACAAGCAGCAACTGGACTCAATGTGCCCCATACCTCTTGATAAGTGGTCCCATGCTCAGCACTAGCAGCAGCCTGCCTTGGGTCACAGTTTAGCATCTCTGGGGCACCTCTAAGCCCAATTCAAGTAGCATTCATCTGCAGATGGCTCTCTAGTTCCTTACAGGTGGCCCCAGGCAGGGGCTGACTTTGTACCTCCCAGGAAGCCCCAGAGCCAGTGTACCCAGTGGACAGCTTCAGACCACACCAGATTACAACTCTACACATCCATGAGTGACACATAAGGGGCAGACTTGGTGAGCACCAAAGCCCCACTGAAGCAAGTCTTGCTCCATAGGGGTACCTCCTGCACAGCAGCTCTTCCACGGTAGTTGCGTCAGGTCCTCACAGCCAATTGGCCTGGAGGTCAGTTCCTCCCAGTGACACCAACAGCCATCAAGTCTCAGCTACAACAAGACTGTGCTCATAGCCCACAAAGGGGTGCACCTAGATTTCCCAACTCAGGTGACTGGGGAAGCTGAGCCACTGGACCCTAATGGGCACCTCCTACACAAGGCCACTGTACCAATTCCAGGAGACATAGATGCTCTACCCAATACATAGAACAAAAACAGGGAAGCAGCCAAAATGTGGAGACAAAGAAACATGTCACAAATGAAAGAACACAAAAAATTCACAGAAAAAGAACTAAATGAATGGAAGCAAGCAAACTACTAGATACAGAGTTCAAAACAATGGTTATAAGGATACTCAACGATCTTAATGAGAGCTTCAGGGGACTTAGTGAGAATTTCAACAAAATGAAAAAGGACCAGTCAGAAATGAAGGATTCACTAACTGAAATGGAGAATAATTTACAGGGAATCAAGAGTAGAGTAGGGGATGCTGAGAACCAAATCAGAGATATGGAATATAAGGAAGCAAAAAACACCCAATTAGAAGAGCAAAAGGAAAAAGAATAGAAAAATATATGAAGATAGTGTACCAACATTCACATTATGGGGGTGCCAGAAGGAAATGAGAGAGGGCAAGATATTAAAAACCTATTTGAATAAATAATGACAGAAAACTTCCCCTATCTGGTGGAAAAAAATAAACTTACAAATCCAGGAAGAGCAGAGAATCTCAAACAAGAAGAACCCAAAGAGGCCCACTCTAAGACATATCGTAATTAAATTGCCAAAGTTTAAAGACAAAGAGAGAATCTTAAAAGCTGAAAGAGAAAAGCAATTAGTTACCTACAAGGGAATGCCCATACGACTCTCAGCTGATTTCTCACCAGAAGCTTTGCAGGCCAGAAGGGAGTGGCAAGAAATATTCAATGTGAAGAATAGTAAGTACCTACAACTAAGATTAATCTACCCAGCAAAGCTGTTAGAATTGAAAGTCAGATAAAAAGCTTCACAGATAAGAAAAACCTAAAGGAGTTCATCACCACCAAACCAGTATTACATGAAATGTTGAAGGGTATTCTTGAAGAAGAGGAAGAGGAAGAGGAAGAAGAAAAGATCAAAATCCTATATAATAAAAGACTATTATGCAAATAGACCGAATGGCGGAACAACCAAACAACCGAACAACCTGTCGCTATGACATGCACTGACCACCAGTGGACATTGTCTGTAGTGGGATGGTAGAACAGGTGAGTGGGGGTGCCAGAGCAAGGCGGGGCACTGGTCACTGTCATTGGGGTGAGCCTCTGGTGGTTATTGAAAATTCTTTGCTCCCACGTGCCACAGTCTGGCCCAGCACTCACACCTGCTGCTGGTGCCTGGCACTAGCCCCGATCGCTCGGCACCGTCAGTAGATGTGAGCGGTGGCTGCCGGCCTTGATTGCCCCTGAAGGCTTCTCCACCTCCCCCTGCTCCTGAGGGGCAATTGGGGCAGCAGCTGCTACTTGTACCCCCTGATGGCACTGAGTGATTGGGGCCAGCAGCAGCAGTGGGTGCGAGTGGAGCTGGTGCCTTCAGTGCATGGGAGTGGTGGCAGTGGGAGAAGGGCTACAGGAAGACAGGAGACTGGGGGCCACGGCGGGAGGGGCCAGGGGGAGCACCGAGGATGGGCCGAGACCTGCCCCTGTGCCCACCGCAGCCTCGTGGCCCACAGTGCCTTTCAAGGTGCACGAATTCATGCACTGGGCCCCTAGTATAAACAATAAAATGGCTATATGATCAACAATTGAATCTCAAAATCAAAATAAATGAACAAGGAATCTAATGAACAAAATGAACTGATGGATAAAATAGAACCAGAGGCATGGAAACATGGAACAGACTGAGGAATCTCAGAGGGAAGTGGGGAGGAGAATGTGGGAAGAGATTAACCAAAGATCTTGTATGCATATATGCATGACCTATGGACATAGACAATAGTGTGGTGAAGGCCCGGGGCAGGGTGGGAACTGGTGGAGAGGGGTACCAGGGGGAAAATGTGGACATCAGTACTACTCTCAACAATAAAGATTTGAAAAGAAGAGTCCTTGCACCAGCAATGATGACAAAGGCCTGTGGGCCCTGCAGTGAGAAGCAGTCCTCGGGCACCCTCTGCTGGCAGCATTGCAGCATTGCTTTCCTTCCTAATCAGCACGGAATGAATAAGACAGGTTTTCCCACACTTTTCCTTCATGGTTCATGACAGCAGTCGATGGGCTCAGGGACCTGGGGAAGTTTATGCTGCCCCCTTGGCGTCCCATGTTGCCTCCTAATCACTAATGAGAACTCGTCTTAATGACTGCACAGGGCCCACCTCCCCAGGTGCGTCCTGCTGAAGAGTCTAGAGCCACAACTGCCCTCCCAGGATGACTGGCTGTCGAAGGCCTTTTTTTCAAGCATTTAAACTGCTGGGAGCCATTGACACACCCCTCTGTGGTCCTGACTTTGACCCCAGCTGCCGAAAAGACACCTGCATAAAGAGACCAGGTGGAGACATGACTTAGGCCAACCCTTTGACACAGGTGCCACCTCCTCCTTCCCCAGATGACAGGCACAAAGCATGGACACCTCAGTGCGAAGCCCTCGTGCCTCTCCGGGTGTAATTCGAATGCCACGCTGGCAGTAAGTGCTTCCCCAGAGGCCTACGGTTTTAACACACGCCCCCAACACTTCTTGCCCCCTCACACTGTTCAGCAATTCTTCAACAACAGATACGTTACACACGCATCTTGTTTCTGGTCTGTCTCCGTCCACAGCAACAACTCATGTTCGCTGAAGCTGACTGAGAAACAAGGCTGTGTTTTCTTTCAATTCTTCTGAATTCACTAGAGAAGGGCAGCTCACGTGCCCCCCTGGGACCACTCGTTTCTCTGATGTTCAGGATGCCTCCGCTGACCGGCCTGTCTGTACTGGGCCAGGCTGAGAAACGGCCCCTCAGGCAGGGCGTCAGCGGGAGGCAGGGAAGGAGGCCACAGCTCATGGCCCTCCCACGGAAAACGGGGAGCGGGCGGGTCAGGACGCAGCGGCCGGCCTGACTTAGAGCACAGGGCCCCGCGGGCCGCTCCATCACTGAAACCTACTCCGTGCCCCACACTGGCTGCTGGAATGCTGGGGGTGGGCGTGGAGGGGCCTTGAACCCTGTAATGAGCTCCCCAAGCCAGCACACAGCGCCACGCCTACTTTCTGAAGGGCGAAGCCTCTGCCTTCTACTTTGGTTTTCAGATACGACACCCACCCCAGCTTCGCCTGAGACAAGGAGCAGCAAACAGCTACAAAGCCAGGCACAGTCCCAGCCTCGCAGGTGAACGGTGAGAAATAAGCGGTGAGCGTGTTTTTCTGCAAGGAGCAGAGGAGAGTCTCTTATTTTAAGTAGATGTGAAGACGCACTTTAATTCTGTCATACGTTTTTTCTTCTCATTTTAAGAGATGCATGTCACGCCACAGGACAGGTTTGATGGCAGTGAGGAGCCAACTCACCAGTCACCAACTGAACGCATCTCCTGGATGCTGGTCTGGGCTGTTCGCGAAGGCCGCTAGCCTCCACGCTGGCTGCGCGCAGGCGGCAGGCACAGGCTGACCCTCTTCTTGTTTTACCTGGAATCCCAGCCAGGCCCAGTGAGGGCAGCGGCCTCTCCAGAGCCATGGGGAATGGCTGGTCTGAGCGCCGCTGGGCTCACTGCTCTGCCTGTTGAATGTGTGACTGAGTCTCTATTAGTGACACTCAGTCAACATTAGTGATGGGCCGAATTCCTCCAGTACATGACATACGTCCTTTACCTACAAACCATATTCGCAGTTCACCTACTTACGGGAAAACCCTTTGGAAGTCGTTAGAGCGCTTATTCTGGCGGACGGCACCCACCGCCCTCCAGGATGTTCTCAGCGGGGGCGTGGCTGTGGCCTCCACCCAGTGCCAGCCCGCCTCACCCTGATGGTCTGCGACCCTCTGGCTGCAAAGCTGTGTGCTATGTTGTCACGCTCCTCTTCGCTGATGCCGAACGCCGAATAGCTAGAGGGCTGTCGGTGGAAGGCATGCCCACCCTCGGTGTGTCCACGGCATCCCACGCACCAGCAGCGTAGGGGCGATCGCCGTGGGCGCACTGGCTGCTGTCCTCTCGCAGGGCCCTTGCTGTTCTCATCACTCACCCACACCACCCCCGCTGCTGACACTTTATGACGCTCTCACCCGGTGACCCACCTACTCCGGGGACAGTCCCTGGTCCCTGGAGACAGATGGCTGGCACCTGCGCCCCTCAGTTTAATCTTACACACATTAGCGCTCAGTTACTCTGACCTGAGTGCTGAGCCCCCTGCACAGTCAGGCACGGACTTGACAACAATGTTTTCATGAGCCTTTGGAGACGTGTCGTCTCCAAGTCCGCGCTGTGAGAAGAGGGAGGACTAGACATGAAGTCGCTAGTGCAAACGACATGGGTTGGTTATCACCCATCATTGTGAGTGTCTGTGTGCTGTCACAGCCTCAGTGCCTTGAAAGCCTAGAAGATTCTGTGGTGAACAGCTAGATGGCTGCACACGGGCTGTGCTCCGAGCCGTGCAGAGTATAACCCCGGTACACGCTGGTCTTGGGCCAGCGCCGGCGCCGTGAAGCCTCTCTTGGTGTTTTCCTCTAGGAGTCTCATAGTTTCAGGTCTCACGTTTAAGTGTGATCCACTTTGAGTTCATTTAAAAATATATATATTTTTATTGATTTCAGAGAGGAAGGGAGAGGGAGAGACAGAAACATCAATGATGAGAGAGAATCATTGATCAGCTGCCTCCTCACGCCCCCTACTGGGGACCGAGTCCACAACCTGGGCCTGTGCCCTGGACCCGAATCAAACCCAGGACCCTTCAGTCTGCAGGCCAACGCTCTATCACTGAGCCAAGCCAGGTAAGGCTTGAGTTCATTTTTGTGTAAGGTGTGGACTAGGGTCTCATTCATGCTTCTGCAGGTGGGGACCCAGTCTTCCCAGCTGTTTGCTGAAGAGACTGTTTTTCCCAATTGTGTGTTCTCTGCACCCTTGGTGGAGATGAGTTGACTTACAGGTGTGGGTTTAGTTTGGGGTTCCCTGTTCTGAACCATTGGTCTATATGTCTGCCTTGCCGCCAGTTCTATACCCTTCGTATAAACTACCTAAAAGGAAACTAAGAAAGTTACCAGATTTACAATGTAGCAAAAAGGATAACATACATAGGAATAAACTTGTGAAAGAGTGAAAAACTTGTACACTAAAAACTACAAAACATTGAAAACATTGATGAAAGAAATTAAAGACACAAATAAATGAAAAGACCACCCGTGTTTATGCAATGGAAGATTTAATATTACTAAAATGCTCACAGTGCCCAAAGCAACCCACAGATCAAACGCTGTGCTGATTTAAATCCCAATGGCATTTGCTCAGTGTGGCTCTGTGGTTAAGCATCCACCTATGAACCAAGAGGTCACAGTTTGATTCCCAGTCAGGGCACATGCCTGGGTTGTGGGATGTGCAGGAAGCTGCTAGTCAATGATTCTATCTCATCATTGATGTTTCTCTCTCTCTCCCTCTCTGAAATCAATAAAAAATATATTTCTTAAAAATCCCAATGGCATTTTTTACAGAAATAGAAACTACAGCTCTAACACTCACTGGGACACCAAAGGGCCCCAATGAGCCAAAACAGCCTTGAGGAAGAAGAACCAGCTGAAGGCATCACACTTCCTTATTTCAAGGCACATTACGAAGCTGCAGTCATTAAAATTGTATGCACGTTTGCCCAAGCTGGTTTGGCTCAGTGGATAGAGCACAGGCCCTCGGACTGAAGGATCATGGTTCGAGTCCAGATCAAGGGCACACATTTGGGTTGCAGGCTCCAGTGGGGGCGCTTGCGGGAGGCAACCAGTGGGTGTTTCTCTCTGTGTGTCTCTCCTCCTCCCTTCCACTCTCTGAACGTCAATGGGAAAATACCCTTGGGTGAGGGTTAACATAAATAAATAAATAAAACCAGAATGCACTTTTCATTTTAGCTCTTAGTAATACAGACATTTACATCTTTCAATCTTCTCACACTATGCAAAGCTCCTTGGTTATGAAAAACGTGACCTCATGTGCAGGTTTTCTTCCCGTATTGTAGGTTTGACCCCCTGAGAATGCGGATGGATTTATTAAATGTTGATTGTTCCCTGATAGCACCCACTCTCTGCTCCCTCACTTGCAGTTCATTAAGGAACCTGGAGCAAGCAAGCACCGTCCCTGCGCCCCAGCTCTCCCGCTCCTGAGGTGGCCTGAGCTTCACTGAAGACAAATGCGGACGTGCAGGGGCCTTGTCATCCGTCTCCCCCCTTTCACCAGAGCACAGCAGGTCCTCCGATGGCCTCATTGCATTCCACATCTTCATTGTGACGCTGAGTCACAGCGAAGGAAACTGAGAAAGACCGACCTGAACCATAACAGGAACTCGAGACACACGACGCAGCAAGCAGGAAATGCACGCACGTCAGCGAGAGGCCATGAGAGAAAACTAACCGCTGTCTCTGAACTGTCAGCCTGGCCACTGCTGCGAATTCGACAAGACTCCTCTGCAGACCGTGGTGGGAAGGACCTAGTGACAGGGACGTTAGGAATGAGTGTATGGCCTCTGAGTGACCCACACAGGGACTTCACCCCGCCGTCCCCAGCGGAGGCCGCAGGCCCGGGTCTGAGCGGGGACTGTCCCCAGAGGCCGCAGGCCCGGGTCTGAGCGGGGACTGGGAGCCTCACAGGCTAGGAGCGGCAGCTTCCCAAAGGCCCCCCGGGTCAGAACAAATGGGGCTCTTGACCTGGGGAGAGGAGTCCTGCACGTTCAGATGTCAGAAGCCCTTGTTCCGTCATTCAATCCAGCCCAGAACTGGCAAGAATGACCTTCTTGCCGCAATGATTTGAAGGCATTCTGACATACCAGTAGTTAGGATAGCAAGTAAAGAACGAGGTGCCCCACGGATGGGACAGGCACCCACCTGAAGGGAGGGAACGGTACCAATTTCATTTGAATTCTCCCCGGAATAAGGCTTTGGGTGTGTGTGTGGGGGGGTCCTTCAGCATCACATGAAGCAGAGCCTGTCATCATTTCCTCTAGCACATTGCTCATCGAAGGCCGAGCCTGGTGTTCCCCAGTAAACACACTAACACGGAGACACATACACCAATGGAATGTCACTTGATGATATATCTGTGTACAACCCTCAACTATTTTACATAAATTAAAAACTTGTTTCAAACAAAGCTTGTATTAAATCAATCACTATGAAATAGAGTTCTGTTCTCAAGCAGTTACATATTTCTACTATTTCAGTGACTCTTCAGAATCATGAAAAACAATGTTCCTGAATTAATGAATATTTTTCAGCAATCTTGAATTTCATCGGAAATAATCCGCGGTTGGTTGTGAATGTTCATTGGACTAATTTTCGTTACTGTTGTCAAATGGAACCTACATGTTTCAGAGGAATATCCTAATAGATTAAACATTTTTAATGGATTTTCTTCGAAGAAAACTCAGAAAGTGGAAATGTGGGTCCAGAGCGCACTCTCGTGGCTGGAACATGGTAATACACCAGCAGGAGAGCAGGAGAGTCATTTTCTGTTCTCTGGACATTTCTGAATTTTACAGATGAATCCTTCGGAGGGTAATGCGAGGCAGAGTTAGCACAGTGCATCTGCCTGGCAGCGCCCCCTGGAGCCCCCTCTCCCCCCCCCCACACACACTGTGCGTCACGTTCCCGTCAGTGACTTCGTTCCCGCCCTCCCGTGTCCCCTGAGCTTGTGATGTGTCCCCAGAGGCACTGTCTGCAATCTGTGTTGTTCTCCTTGGAGCCAGTGGAGAATCCCCTCCCTGTGTTTCCCCAGAAGAACTGCCGCCCACGTCGGTGTGATCTCTACGCTAAGAGAATAGAGGTTGAATTTTGCTCACTGTTGGTGAGTTGTCACCGGGCTGTAGGAGACCTCAGGGGTACAGTGTTTCCCCAATACCAAACTGGGACTCATTAATGTCACCAACACATCTATCCTCATCGCTAACTTCCTACAGGGAGCGAGGAATGCCTTTAAAATGGATTTGGGGCCGGAATTACTATTCCACGTGGGGAACTGGCCCAAAGGAAGGTGTCATGCCTTCAGACTAATATCATGTAGTAACGGACTCATTAATTCTTTACCCAGTGAACAACCTGTTCCCACTGAAGATTTAAACAACGAAACAAAAGAAGGAATTGAACTGCCCCTCGTAGTTGAGAAGTGGAACGGAACTGACATTTGAAGACGGAGTAAAAGCAGCGCAGTTCTTCATTTGGGGCCACATCTACATTTCGGGGAGACTTGTTATTACCCATTGTTTGTGAGAACCGCGCATATTATCATCGTAACTGACTGAGTGAGCCATGAGCCTCTTGAATTTTTAAGCTTCTGTGATGTGTCCAATGCCTGAAAAAGAGATGAAATTCACTTCCATGGGAGAGACACAATGATTGGTTGCTTCTGCACATGCTCAGACCAGGGCTGGGGATCCAATCTGCACCCCAGGTACATGTCCTTGACCGGGAATCGAATCTGTGACCCTTAGGTGGGCAGGGTGATACTCTAACCACTGAGAAACACAGGCAGGGCAATGATTCTTGCTTTTTCACAAAATCTCAGATCTTACACCGATAACTCAATCTACTAAGAGTTTTTTCACACAGGTAACAACTGGAAACGTGGGTCTGTCTGTTATTCCAAATGGAAGTATTCCTGCTGCTGTTAGTCCCTTATGTCCTCACTAGAGGCCCGGTGCACAAAATTTGTGCACACAGGGGGTGTGTGTCTCTCAGCCTGGCCAGCACCCTCTCCAATCCGGGACCCCCCTGGGGTGGGATCGGGCCTAAATCAGCAGTCATATATCCCTCTCGCAATCCAGGACCACTGGCTCCTAACCACTCACCTTGCCTGCCTGCCTAATGCCCCTAACTGCTCCCCTGCCTGCCTGATTCCCCCTAACCGCCTCTGCCTGCCTGCCTGGTCACCCCTAACAGCCCTCCCCTGCCAGCCTGGTTGCCCTCAATGTGCATATGGCTGGGGTACCTCAGCCCAGCCTGTGCCTTCTCACAGTCCAGGAACCCTCAGAGGATGTCCTCGGGGGAGTGGGCCTAAGCCAACAGTCAGACATCCTTAGCTCTGCTATGGAGGGGGAAGAGGCTCCCGCCACTGCTGCTGTGCTTGCCATTTGTGAGCCCAGCTCAGGGCTTTTGGCTGAGTGGCACTCCCTCTGTGGGAGCGCACTGACCAGCAGGGGGAAGCTCCTGCATTGAGCTTCTGCCCCCTGGTGATGAGTGTGCATCATAACAACTGGTTGTTCCACCATTTGGTCAATTTGCATATTAGCCTTTTATTATATAGGATAGACCGTCCCTGACCCACAGGACGTGCTTATACCTTCCCTGTGGGACAGCCAGGAGGTCAGTGGCTCAGGTGTATTTCTATCTTTTAATCATATTTAAAAATACTTGAAATAATTTTTAGAGAGAGAGGAAAAGAGAGGGAGAGAGAGAAACATCAATGATGAGAGAGAATCATTGATTGGCTGCCTCCTGCACGCCCCCTACTGGGGATCAAGCCCACAACCCAGGCTTGTGCCCTGACTGGGAACTGAACGGCAGCCTTTTGGTGCCCGGGACAACGCCCAACCAACAGCCGCCGCAGCCACATCTCCTTCCCAGCCTTGTAAGATGCAATTGTATAGTTTAGCTTATTGGGACCAGCACCGGTTATCTCCATTGGACTGCTGTCTCCTCCAGTTACTCTGTGACCTCAGGTAACGCACTTGACCGCGCTGTGCATCTTCTTCTCTGGACTGGGCATAAGGAAGCACGAGGAGTGACTCGGCGACCACCGAAGGGCCAGTGGCTGGGCTCAGTGCCCTCTGTCACCACTGAGGTCAGCAGAGTGCCACACAAGCCTCCTGCCCCAACCTTGTGGGGACATTTAGGATAACTTCTTTCCTGAAGGAACCAATTTACAGCAAAAAGCTCGTGGACGTATGTTTTACAGAAAATATATCGTCTCTGTTTCTGGGCCGAAATTGACTTTTTTAATGGATTCGTCTTTAGTTCACATGAAAACAGAGGCTTTGGGGCGCTGACCGTGATTCCCCAAGACAAGCATCGCTCTGCTCATGTGAAACGCGTTAAACCGTCCGTTTGCTCGGTTGTTTTATGTTTCCCAGCATTGATTAGCGTCGTTACTCAAAGCAGCTCTCAGGGCCCGAATCTTTTCAAGAGCCTCGCACCCCACGAACGTGGAGCACAGCAAACACTCCGCAAACATCTTCAAAGGGGCGGGCGCACACAACCCATTTCCACGTCATTTTACTGCCGCGGCTGAGCTGTCTCTACGGGAAAACGCAAGCGACCCACACGCAGCGACCGTTCTGCTGGCCGCGCAGTGCGGCCGCGGATTCACACGCACATTTTAAAGGACACGCGCCCGCCCCGAGCGCACTGAAGACCGGCTGCCCGGCTCTGGCCCTCGTTCTCTCAAAGGACTTTTCGGTGATTTGTGTGATTCCCCCTTTCCACCAAACGCCACAAAGCAGTCCTGCCAAGTGCACAGCCTTGTGCGTTCCCAAAGTTGTGAGATTGTCATCATAGAAGAGAAGCAGCCACCTCACATGCAGGAACCCGGGGCCTCAGAGGAACCTGGTGCCTGCTGGGTTTTAGATGCCCGGACGCCCCCTGAGGCTCAGCGCTGGGACGAGTCTGCAGCCTGCCCACACCACGCCCCGCCCACACCACGCCCAGCCACGGACCCGCCCACACCACGCCCAGCCACGGACCTGCCCACACCACGCCCCGCCCACACCACGCCCAGCCATGGACCCGCCCACACCACGCCCAGCCACGGACCCGCCCACACCACGCCCAGCCACGGACCCGCCCACACCACGGCCAGACAGAGACCCGCCCACACCACTCCCAGCCATGGACCTGCCCACACCAGCCCAACCAGGGACCCACCCACACCAGCCCAACCAGGAGCCCGCCCACGCCACGCCTGTACAGAGACCCGCCCCCACCATGCCCAGACAGAGACCCGCCCACTCCACGCCCAGCCACGGACCCGCCCACACCATGCCCAGCCATGGACCCGCCCACACCAGCCCAACCAGGAGCCCGCCCACGCCACGCCTATACAGAGACCCGCCCCCACCATGCCCAGCCCCCTACCTGGCCAGCTTCCTTCCTCCTCCTCTGCAAAGGCTCCTTCCCCCTGACTTACCATTTTGCTAAGTCAGTATTTTGTTGGTTTTTCTCTAACCTGGAACATGAGATGTATTTCTGAGATTTAAAAATCAGTCTGAAGGTCTGAAGTTATATTTAATTACCATCCAGTGAAAATAGCTTCTACGCATGTTCCTAAAGTTACTGTCAAGTTACTGCAAGTTGTCTCTATCCTCTGGCCAGAGGATGACTTACGCAGCCCGTCTGTGAGAATGTAACACTTGCTTCTCTACCATATACCACTGCTTTTCAGGAGAAGGAGAGGCAAGGTAAGTGAAACAGAGGAAGAAGAGGAAGAAAGATTGGGAGACATGGGAAGGGATAAAAAAATGAGTCCGAAATGCTGTTTTAGTTTTACCGAGTTAGAAATTTAATAATAATCATTGCAGAACAACTAAAATGTAGCAGTTGTGTATACACTTCAGATTCATCATCATTAATCACACGCACGCGCATATGCACACACAGACACACACATAAACATATACATATACACATGCACACACACAGATATACAGACACACACATATACACACATACACACATATGTACATACATACACACATGCACATAATATACACACAGCCATGCACACATAAACATGCACACATATGCACAGACATATACAGACATGCACACAGACATGCACACAAATACACATACATGCAGACACACATACAGATACACAGATATACACACATACACATGTGCACAATGCACACACAAAAATATAAGACACACACACATACACACAGATATACATGCACACACACATACACAGGTAAACATACTCACATGCAGATACACACATGTACACACACAAACACACACAATACACAAATACACACAATACACACATTCATATTACACACATACATGTGCACACACATACACATATGCTCACAGACACTGACACACACAAATACACACATATACATACAAAATACACATATACACACACTCTACATATATACACACAGAACATAAATGCAGACATATACAGACATATGCAGACACATAGAGACACACAGATACATATGCACACCTGCACATGCACACATACACAGATAAGATATATATACATAGACACACATATGCACATGCACACATGCATGCATGTACACACAAATATACATGCATGCACATACACATGCATACAGACATACTACACACTTAAACACATACATACAAATACAACTGCACATTCAATACATAGTACACATGAATGCACACATACACATATACACACATACAATAGACAGATACACACATACACACATACAATACACACATACACAGACATACATAGACATACACAAGCATATGCAGATACACACAGAACACATACACAAATGTACACATGCACATATACACATGCATGCATATACACATGTGCAAGATTTACACACATAGATGTGCACTTACACACATACACATGTACACACATACTCATATATGCACATACACACTGACATACATATATACTCACAGTTCACACATACACACATATCTATAAATACACATACAATACACACATACACATATGTATACACACATGTAATTCACCCATATGCACACATAGACCTACATGAACATACACAATGCACATACACATAATATGACATACAAATACACACACATACACATGTGTACGCACACAGCACTCCCAGGAGAACATTATTTTCCCAATTTACAAAGTTTCACTGAGGTAAGATGCTGGTAGGTTGGGGCAGAATTAGGACTGGGCCCTGTGACTCCAGATCTCCCACGGCCCCGCACTCAGTGTCTCCCCCACACAGTGGCCTTGGACATGCGTGTGCTCAGTATGTTGCTCTTGACGGCTAGCTTCTTTATACTCTAGTTGGCATCATCACAAGACAGCGCCTATTCCCTGGGCGAGCACCCTTGGTCGGGTGAACATTTAGAAGCACACGACAGCCGTGGGATCACACGTGTGTGCGGTGCAAAGACCTCCACGTCCACAGAGAAACCGGGAACACTGGGCGCCCGCAGGGACATCGCAGTGAACATCCTCCAGCTAGATGATGGGGTGCAGACGGAGCATGACAGGCTCTCGGGCTAAGTCCTGTGCTGCTTACATGAAAGCAGCATAGACGCACACCCGCAGTCCTCCGCTCCCAGACCCAGGCCCACGGAAGTTAGGGGCGTTCTCAGCGCAGGGGGGGGGGGGGCGGCACGTGTGCAGGTGCATTTCCTGTGATGGAGGAGATGCATCCTGAGATCAGCTTCCCCCGAGGCTCTGTGACGGCAGCGGGAGCAGGCAGCAGGGTCTTACCGGGGCCTGGGTGCCCGTGAGAGCTGGCAGCCTGGGACAGAGCTGTGTGCCCGGAGAGAGGGGGTGTCCACAGCACGCGGGGGAGCTGGGGCGGGGCTCGTGCGGGCGCCGGCCCGGGGGGACCTGCAGGCTCTGCCGGCACGAGTGGCTCTGCTCCTGAGCAGCAGCCGCACATCCCAGCAGAGGGTCCACGTCAGCCGACCCGGCACCTGCTCAGCTTCTCAAGAGGGTCCGAAGGCAGGGCGGCTCTCCCCGTGGGCGACGCCGGGAGTGGGTGACGCCGGGAGTGGGTGACCCCGGGCTCTCCCCGTGGGCGACGCCGGGGGTGGGTGATGCTGGGAGTGGGTGACGCCGGGGGTGGGTGACGCCGGGGGTGGGTGATGCCGGGAGTGGGTGACGCCGGGGGTGGGTGATGCCGGGAGTGGGTGACGCCGGGGGTGGGTGATGCCGGGAGTGGGTGACGCCGGGGGTGGGTGACGCCGGGGGTGGGTGACGCCGGGGGTGGGAGTGGGTGACGCCGGGGGTGAGTGACGCCGGGGGTGAGTGATGCCGGGAGTGGGTGACGCCGGGGGTGGGTGATGCCGGGAGTGGGTGACGCCGGGGGTGGGTGACGCCGGGGGTGGGTGACGCCGGGGGTGGGAGTGGGTGACGCCGGGGGTGGGTGATGCCGGGAGTGGGTGACGCCGGGGGTGGGTGATGCCGGGAGTGGGTGACGCCGGGGATGGGTGACGCCGGGGGTGGGAGTGGGTGACGCCGGGGGTGGGTGATGCCAGGCTCTCCTAGTGGGTGATGCTGGGAGTGGGCGACGCCGGGAGTGGGCGATGCCGGGAGTGGGTGATGCCGGGAGTGGGTGATGCCGGGAGTGGGTGATGCCGGGAGTGGGTGATGCCGGGGGTGGGTGACGCCGGGAGTGGGTGATGCCAGGCTCTCCTAGTGGGCGACGCCGGGAGTGGGTGACGCCGGGAGTGGGCGACGCTGGGGGTGGGTGACGCCGGGAGTGGGAGTGGGTGACGCCCGGAGTGGGTGACGCCGGGCTCTCCCCGTGGGTGACGCCGGGAGTGGGTGACGCCGGGAGTGGGTGACGCCGGGCTCTCCCCGTGGGTGACGCCGGGAGTGGGTGACGCCGGGAGTGGGTGATGCCAGGCTCTCCCCGTGGGTGATGCCGGGCCCGGAGTCCCCGCTGCTCGGCGCAGGCCTTGGCAGGAGAAAGGACCGCCAGGGGCCCAGCGCCCACAGGGGACATCGGGTACAACAGAATCCAGGTTTGGAGCAAAAGGTCCGCAGTGATGCTGCGGCTACTGACATGGGCCCTGTCTGCCCCCGGGGAGGCCTGGCAGCCCCGCAGGGACGGGCATGGTGCGGGGGAGGCCGGCAGAGGGTAGGGCTGGGAGGAAGCTGGCGGTGCCGGGTGGGCGGTGGGCCGCGCGGGCGTCTCCGTGGGAGAAGCTGCAGAGACAGGCGTGAGAGTGGCCTGGGTGATGGTGTGGCAGCGCCTGCCGCCCGGCTTCGGGGGGGGGGGGGGGCTGTGGAACTGCTCTAGCCGGTGGGCGGCTCCGGTGGGCGGCTCCGGTGGGGCCTCTTCCTGGTCAGCAGGGAATGTGCATCAGTGAAGCTGCGTGGAGGCCACGCTCCGGGTGAGAACGCAGATGCGCTGCCTGAGGCTGGGCACAGGATGGAGCCAAGCCCAGGAGGACCCGCTTTACGGTGACCCACCTGCTCAGGGGCACGGGAAGCTGGGCTGGAGGGGGTGGAACAGGCATTGAGCAGGAGAGCAGCGTGAACAAAAGGGCCTACGATGGCGTGGAAGTCACCAGTTACCACCGGGTGGCAGCCGAGAGCTTCGCCCAGGCCCGCCGAGCCTGGATCCCTCTGTCACAGGCAGTAAGCACAGCCAGGGCGGCAGGCACAGCCAGGGCGGCAGGCACAGCCAGCACAGCCAGGGCAGCCAGCGCAGCCAGGGAGGCAGGCACAGCCAGAACAGCCAGGGCTGCAGGCACAGCCAGAACAGCCAGGGCGGCAGGCACAGCCAGGGCGGCAGGCATAGCCAGGGCAGCCAGCGCAGCCAGGGAGGCAGGCACAGCCAGAACAGCCAGGGCTGCAGGCACAGCCAGGGCGGCAGGCATAGCCAGCACAGCCAGGGCTGCAGGCACAGCCAGGGCGGCAGGCACAGCCAGGGAGGCAGGCACAGCCAGGGCTGCAGGCACAGCCAGGGCTGCAGGCACAGCCAGGGCGGCAGGCATAGCCAGGGCACCACTGAGAGGGACAGGGCGCCAACGTGAGTCTCCCTGGGAAACTACCCGAACGGGACCCACAGATCCCACTTGCGCTGAGGGGAAAGGAGGAGCAGGGCCTGCGGGGAAGCAGCCCCATGGCGCTCCACATCTCAGCCGCCTCCGCGGGCGGTGGTGATCTCCGTGTGGCAATGTATTTGGAGAAACAGCACAGCGCTTTGCAGAAATTCCCATCAGCCGCTGAGGGTTCTCACGGGAAGCGGGGAGCCCTGCCGGGGAGGCAGGCCAGGGAGGCCGGTGGCCCAGGGGACAGCTGCGCCCTCCACATCCCAGGCACCTGCGCCAGGGCTTCTCGGTGACCCGCTGCTTGTCCACACGCCCCTCCCCGTGCGCAGAGCCCGGGTGGACACCCAGCTGGCAAAGGCCTCCTGCCGCTGAGTTTGTTTTTCTGGTTTTCAGGGCTTAGGGGCAACCACAATAGAGCAAAACACTGGAGGAAGGAGGACCGGGACATGCACTTTTCTTTTTAAAAATATTTAATTTATTGATTTGAGAGAGGGAGGGACGGAAAGAGAGAGGTAGAGGGAGAGAGAGAGAGAGAGAGAGAGAGAGAGAGAGAGAGAGAGAGAGATTTGTTCTTCCAACTATTTCTGCACTCATTGGTTGATTCTTATATGTGCCCGGACTGGGGATCCAGCCCACCCCCTTGGCCTATGGGACAGCGCTGGACATGCGCTGTTTATGGTCAGAGGGTTGAGCACATCACTGAGCTGCTGTTTGGAGAAGGGCGCTCTACTTCACAGGAGGAGAAAGCGTGGAGGAGAGGTAGGTATGGTCTTTGTCCCTCAAGTCATGGCTCCATAAGGGACCGAGTTCCAGGTCCTGCTCTTACAAAAAAGCAGCCAATGACGGAGAACGCCAGGTGTGTGTGTGTGTGGGGGGGGTGACATGTTTAGGAAAAGCTGGGACAGAGGGGCTGGAGTGGGGCAGCCGGGGCTCAGGGAAGTATTTCTCAGGAGGGACACTCGCAGAGCCCAGGGGAGGGGGGTGACAGCGAGCCACACAGGGCAAATGTCCCGTCTGTCGGAGACGAGGGTACGAGGGTGCGTGGTGTGAAGTCTAGTTTCCACAATGAGGGTGGCATTGCTTTCAGCCAGAGGGGGGGTCACCTCTCCGCCCTCCCCCCTGGGCAGGTGGGTGCTGCTCCCCGGGCTCTGTGAGCCTCACCCCACAGCTGTGAACCATGTGAACTCACCGCAGGGAGTCCCTCCTCCCCCTGCCCGCTTTCCCCAGATCCTTCTGCTATTTTCTCAGCTCTCGTTCGGTGCTCAAAGCACAATGTCACCACCCTCCATCCATCCACCACTTCCCCCAGGCCTCAGCAGGCTCGTACTCTGTCCTAGGTTCCCTGCTGTGCACCGTGGACTTCAAGATGAACAGTATGGAGAGTCCTCTGAACATCAAGACCAGCCTTACCATGTGACCCAGCAACCCCTCTCCTGGGCACCTACCCCCCAAATTTGAAAACATTTATTCATAAAGATGTATGCACCCCTATGTTCATTGCAGCATCGAAAGGACACAACTGAAGTGTCTCTCAATAGGTGATTGGTAAAGAGGGGCTGCATATATACTGTGGAATACTACTCAGCCATCAGAGAGAATGGAATCCTGCCATTTGTGACAACCTGGATGGATCTGGGGAGTATTATGTTAAGTGAAATAAGTCAGACAGAGAAAGCCAGGAACCATATGATTTCACTCATGTGGGATATAAAACTGAAAGCAACAAACGAACAAAGAAGAAACACAAGCAAAAACTCGTAGACACAGACCACCGGCGAGGGACAATTGACTTTGTGTGGTGAGCACACAGTACAGCATTCAGAGGATGTGTCAGGGTTGTACACTGGAAACCTACACAGTCTCATGAACCAATGTCACCCCAATCCATGCAATTAAAAAACACAAAGTTCCAGGATCGGCCTAAAAGGGTTAGCCGTGGGGAAACAAATGAGTAATTGCACGAGACCGTGTTAGTTCCTCTCCGGTTATTCACAGCAGGAGCAGGGGTGGGGAAGGGGAACCCGGGCGCGAAAGGGCCTCCCCAGGGCCGGCCTTGGCGGTAACCTGTCCTGGCTGTGGCCGAGACCACACGCTGCCGGTGGAGCACGGTGTGCGCTGTAAGCTGTGAGCGGCCTCCGTGATCGGGGACCCTGCTGCGGGCACCTGCCTTGTTCTCTGACTACATCGTGGCCCCACCCAGCCGAGCGTGGAAGCTCCTGAGGGAAGACCCCAGCCAGGATTTCCCATAACTTTGCTGTAGACCTCACCGGAGCTCGCACAGTGCCTCTGGACCTGCCGCTGATTTCATCAGGTTCCTGGTGGTGACACAGCTCCCTGAGGGCGAGGACTCGGGAGGTCAGCTGCGGGACAGAGCACCTGAAGCTGGGACCTCACACCTGCCCCACACGCAGGCGCCTTCCCCACACTCACACCTGCTCCACATTCAGGTGCCTTCCCTACACTCACACCTGCTCCACAGACAGGCGCCTTCCCCACACTCACACCTGCTCCACATTCAGGTGCCTTCCCCACACTCACCCTGCCCCACACTCACACCTGCTCCACATTCAGGTGCCTTCCCCACACTCACCCTGCCCCACACTCACACCTGCCCCACACGCAGGCACCTTCCCCACACTCACACCTGCCCCACACTCACAACTTCCCCACACTCACCCTGCCCCACACTCACACCTGCCCACACTCACCCTGCCCCACACTCACCCTGCCCCACACTCACACCTGCCCCACACTCACCCTGCCCCACACTCACCCTGCCCCACACTCACACCTGCCCCACACTCACCCTGCCCCACACTCACACCTGCCCCACACTCACACCTTCCCCACACTCATCCTGCCCCACACTCACACCTGCCCCACACGCAGGCACCTTCCCCACACTCACACCTGCCCCACACTCACACCTTCCCCACACTCACCCTGCCCCACACTCACACCTGCCCACACTCACACCTGCCCTACACTCACACCTGCCCACACTCACACCTGCCCTACACTCACCCTGCCCCACACTCACCCGGCCCCACACTCACCCTGCCCCACACTCACACCTGCCCCACACTCACACCTGCCCCACACTCACACCTGTCCCACACTCACACCTGCCCTACACTCACACCTGCCCACACTCACACCTGCCCTACACTCACCCTGCCCCACACTCACCCGGCCCCACACTCACCCTGCCCCACACTCACACCTGCCCCACACTCACACCTGCCCCACACTCACACCTGTCCCACACTCACACCTGCTCCACACTCACACCTGTCCCACACTCACACCTGCTCCACACTCACACCTGCCCCACACGCAGGCGCCTTCCCACCGCCCTGCCTGCTGCGCATTTCTCACACCGGCGTCAGGCGCTGAGTGGCGGCCACGTGCGCCCCACCAGAAGTTTGCAGTCAAAGCAAACGGGGTTATGAAGGTGAGCCTTCCTCTCCCCTCTTTCCTCTTGGCTGCTCCTGGCTCTGTACTTGCTGGCTCCTCCAGGATGGGCTGTGGAGCCAGGAGACTCAGGCGGTGCGCTCCGGCGGAAAGAGAAGGGAGCTACGGGACCCTCCTGGGAGAGCATCTTGCTTCCAATACCACCCCCTCTACTATCCCGCCACAGGAGCAGACCTTTCTATTGAGTGAGGCAGAGCAGGGCGAGCTCCGCAGGCCAGCAGAGAGGGGACCGTCCCCAGATAACCAGCCGGTGGGCAGGAGCCGGAGCCCAGACCTGCAGGCCACACTCGCCTCGGCCCGGAGCGTCTGTGCAAAGGAGCACAGGCCGCAGCTCAGCCGTGAGGGGCTGCTCCACGGGTTAGAGATGACCGAGGCCAGTGGTCGGCAGACTCATTAGTCAACAGAGCCAAATATCAACAGCACAATGATTGAAATTTCTTTTGAGAGCCAAATTTTTTAAACTTAAACTTCTTCTAATGCCACTTCTTCAAAATAGACTCGCCCAGGCCGTGGTATTTTGTGGAAGAGCCACACCCAAGGGGCCAAAGAGCCACATGTGGCTCGCGAGTCGCAGTTTGCCAACCACGGACCTAGGTGAAGGGAGGATGCGCCCGCTCAGGGGACAGTGCACTGGTAAGTAAGGCTTATGCTGGCTGCTTTGTCTGTAGAGAAATAATATGGCCAATATTTAAGCAAACTAATCACACAATTCTCAATGAAGAGTTTCAGGAATAAATGAGTCAAATAGAGAGAGAGAACACTGCGATAGCTCACGGGTTAGGATATCACCCATCAATCCGGCGAAGATTGGCGACGTACAATTAGAGTGAAAACAGAAAGCGACCCCATCCTCAAATAAGATCAGGCCCTGAGAATTAATGGGGGTTAAAGAGGCAACGACAGAAGAAAAGCCATCTATATCCGGTGTCCCAAAATGTGGACACACTTTAACAGCGGATGGCTCAATTTTGAAGATGAAATGTATTTTAATAAACACTGCCTTTATAATTATTCAGGGTGTGCATACATTTTTTTTGGGACACCCTATATATTCTGCTAAACCCTGGGCCCATTTCTCACACCAGTTGCAACAAGGGGAACAGAGTGTTGTATTTGGAACAATTAATTTGAAGAAACAGCTTCTTTTTTGTTGTTGTTAATCCTCACCTGAGGGAATTTTTTCCATTGCTTTTCAGAAAGAGTGGAAGGCAGGGGGTGGGAAGGGAGGGGGAGGGAGGAGGAGGAGGAGGAGGAGGAGGGGAGAGAGAGAGAGAGAGAGAGAGAGAGAGAGAGAGAGAGAGAGAGAGAGAGAAAGAAAGATTGCTGTGAGATGCATAGACTGGTTGCCTCCTGTAGGCACCCTGACTGGGGGTAGGGAGTGGACTGTAATCCAGGTACATGCCCTTGACCAGGAATCAAACCCATGACTCTTCAGTGCCTGGACCAACACTCTAACCACTGAGCACACTGGCCAGGGTGGAAAGCTTCCTTTTTCAAGAAACACATATATTTACATGAATCAACCCAAAAGCAATGCATGATTAAAATACTTAAAACATTAGATTTCTTTCCTAGTTAGATATATCAAAGGAAGCAATTCCTTTTTATATCTCATAATTAAGAGCAAGTTCCATAGATATATATCTTAGGTTTTTAAAAAATGACATTTAACTGGTATTTAAATTGTGATATATTTACTGTGATTATTTGACTAACTTCTATGGGAGGAAGCAAGTTATTTTGAAATATAGTTTCTTGATTTACAAAATAAATACAAAGTGTCATCTGGAAACAATGCTACCACACTAAATCTTTCTCCTAGCCAAGACTGTGCATATGAATTATTCCAGCTACATGAGGTTCCCCCTGCTTATAGTCATAGTACATTTAAGACATTTTTAATGGTCAGTGGTACTTGATAATGAGGGATAATGGCAAGGTGAGTTGTTTAAAATATTTATTAATTGTGTCATCCAGGCCTATGATAAAATTTTATTTTTGCATATAAAGAAATTGGCTTAAGTTTCTATGTTTCTTGCTATAATGTCCTCAAACTACAAACCATCTTATCTGTAACTAGAGGCCCGGTGCACAGATTTGTGTACCGGTGGGGTCCCTCAGCCTGGCCTGTGCCTCTTGCAATCCGGGACCCCTCGGTGGATGTCAGGCTGAAACCAGCAGTCCAACATCCCCGAGGGATGTGGTAGTGTGCAAAGCAGCAGGAGGCCGGGGGAGGAGCCTGAGCCCAGGCCAGGCGCCGTGCTGCTCCCATTCATCCTGGCCCCGCTGTGCCTGCTGCCGCCGCAGCTCGGTAAGCTCAGTGAGTGGCGCTGCTGCTGTGGGAGCACACTGACCACCAGGGGGCAACTCCTGGATTGAGTGTCTTCCCCCTGGTAGTGAGTGTGTGTCATAGCCACTGGTTGATGGGTCCTTTGGTTGCTTAGGCGTTTATATAGAGAGATATTTTATTGAAATTAAAGGTTTGAACATAATTTATGTTACATTTTTGTTGCAGAATAATATTGAAAAATAGTATATGTAAAGTCCTCTTTTTAAACATTAACTATTGTTACTTACTTTATAGGTCAGGTATCTTAATTTATTCAACAAACACTAACAAGCTAATTTGAAGTGTGATCTTCACTGAGGACATTAAAATAAATGAAACCAGCTAATGGGCTTGCAATCAGGGCTTGGTATTTAGACATGTAGAAGTCATGTTCATGAAATAATGGGTGTGAAGACAGCAGAAGTCGAAAGAGCTCAGCCTTTTGGGGGAGGTCTGGGGAGACTCCCTGGAGGAGGTGGCCTCAGTTTTCCTTCCAACAGGAAAATACATGTTTGACTCAACAAAGAGTATGGAGGGTGGCATTCAGGGCACATAAGCTAGGAACCCAGGGAGGCATTACCACCAAGCAGTAGGTGTGACACAAAGGATGCTGAGGCAGCAGACACAGGCCAGCTGACAATCTGTATGCCACGCTCGGGACCGGGTGCCCCTGCAGGGATGGGGGCATGAAGGGCGCTTTGGAGCAGGGCAGGGCAGGGCAGGGCACACTTTTTACAAAGGGCCAGACAGTGTCTTAGCCTCCATGAGCCTCTGCTTCCTGCTGCCAAGGCTCGCGCCCACTGTTGAAGCACGAAGACCCCACTGACGTCAGGACGTAAGGGCGGTGGCTTGTTCCAGTAAGACTTTGTTCACTGACAGTGAAATCTGAACTTCATATCGTTTTCATGGGTCATGAAGTATTACTTCTAGTTAATATAAAATTAATGGTTTTATGGGTTGTAAAAAGTAGCCAGCAGTCGGATTCGGCTCCCAAGCTGCGTTTGCTCACGTGGTTTGGATCCGTCCCTCTGGCCAGATCTGTGGAGCTTGGATTTGAAGGAGATGAGATGGAGTCCTGACAATTCATCCAGAAGCATTTTCAGGCACTTGGTACAAGAGCTCTGTGAGCCCGAAAAGGCCATTGTTGTAGACATTCAGCAAAAGGCAGAAAACACCAGGAAGGTTTGGGCAATAAGTCAGTGGAATTTGGTATTTAAGAAATGAACCTCAGGGAGGAATCACAAAACTACACGGTCCTGGCGTGAATGCTGGGGAGATGGCGGTATCAGACTGTGCGGAGAATGAGGGGAAGGATTTGGGGCTGACGATGAGGGAGCTCCGAGACCCGGGAGAGCCCGAGATCAGCTTCTCCCGGCGACTCGCCAAGGCCCAGTTTCATGACTTTGGGAAATGTGGCTTTTAAATGTATGAACATAGTTCATGATCCTGGACAACCTGTGTTATTAAAAAAAATATTTCAGAGAAGCTAGCTTTTAAAATGGTTCACTTTCCTATTGAAGCTTATACTCAGTTCATGAACCTGTAGCCTCTTGTTTTCTATTTTCCTCTCATTTACTTTATATTGAATTATTTAAGCCTCACCCTGCTTCTTTAAGGAATTGTTTGCACATTTTTAAGTAAAGTAGAATGTTTCAGCTACTTGCTCCTCAATGTTATTTATAACAATATAAATATTCTTAATATAGAAATTGTTTGTAACAAATTATGTCCATTTTTATGTATAAATGGATTTCAATATAAAACAAGTGCCTGAAACATTTCATTTAGGACCAAAGAAAGAAAAACTGTTTTGTTTTACGATAATTAATTTAATAATTTATAAACTTTAAGTACATTTTTTTAAACTTCACAGATTATTTATTTATTTATTTATTTTTATGGAGAGTTTAATAAATCTTTATTGTTCAGATCATTACAATTGTTCCTCTTTTTCCCCCCCATAGCTCCCCTCCACCTGGTTCCCACCCCACCCTCTGCCCTTACCCCCCACCACTGTCCTCATCCATAGGTGTGTGATTTTCGTCCAGTCTCTTCCTGCACCCCCCACACCCCTTTCTCCCTGAGAATTGTCAGTCCACTCCCTTTTTAAGCCCCTGATTCTATTATATTCACCAGTTTATTCTGTTCATCAGATTTTTTTATTCACTTGATATTTAGATTCACTTGTTGATAGATATGTATTTGTTGTTCATACTTTTTACCTTTACCTTTTTCTTCTTCTTCCTCTTCTTAAAAAATACCTTTCAGCATTTCATATAATACTGGTTTGGCGGTGATGAACTCCTTTAGCTTTTTCTTATCTGTGAAGCTCTTTATCTGACCTTCAATTCTGAATGATAGCTTTGCTGGGTAGAGTAATCTTGGTTGTAGGTTCTTGCTATTCATCACTTTGAATATTTCTTGCCACTCCTGTCTGGCCTGCATAGTTTCTGTTGAGAAATAAGCTGACAATCATATAGGTGCTCCCTTGTAGGTAACTAACTGTTTTTCTCTTGCTGCTTTTAATATTCTCTCTTTTGCTCTTGGCATTTTAATGATGATGTGTCTTGGTGTGGTCCTCTTTGGATTCCTTTTGTTTGGGGTTCTCGGCGCTTCCTGGACTTGTAAGTCTATTTCTTTCACCAGGTTTTCTGTCATTATTTCTTCAAATAGGTTTTCAGTATCTTGCTCTCTGTCTTCTTCTGGCACCCCCATAATTCAGATGTTGGTACACTTGAAGTTGTCCCAGAGGCGAACTTACACTATCTTCATATTTTTGGATTCTTTTTTCTTTTTGCTTTTCCGGTTGGGTGTTTTTTACTTCTTTGTATTTCAAATCTTTGACTTGATTCTTGTGATCCTCTAGTCTGCTGTTGGATCTCTGTATATTATTTTTTATTTCAGTCAGTGTATGCTTAATTTCTAGTTGGTCCTTTTTCATATCCTTGAGGGTCTCACTAAATTTATTGGCCTTTTCTAGGAAATTCTTGAAAAACCTTAAACCGTGGTTTTGAACTCTATATCCAGTCGTTTGCTTTCCTCCATTTATTTCGTTTGTGACCTGTTTCTTTGTCTCTGCATTTTGGCTGCTTCCCTGAGTTGATAGAGTGGCTTTGTGTGCTAGGTGTCCTTTAGGGCCTAGTGGCTCAGCCTCCCCAGTTACCTGAGGTTGACACTCCTCATGAACCCCTTTGTGGGCTTTGTGCACAGTCTTGTTGTAGTTAAGCCTTGATTGTTGTTGGTATCACTGGGAGGAATTGACCTCCAGGCCAATTGGCTGTGAGGATCAGCTGTGTCTACACTGGGAGAACTTCTGTGCTGGAGACACCCTTATAAGACAAGACTTGAAAAAGCCTCTGTGCTCAGCTTGGATGGGGCGGAGTCTCAGGGCAGAGCAGATAGCAATGGCTTCCTGTCAGCTCTGCCTTAATAGGCCCCTGGGTCTCAGTGTCCCGCAGTAATTGATGCAAGCAACTCTGAGAGAAAGCCACCCTCGAGTTTCGCCCGCTGCCAGACAGTCCAGTTTCTCCCCGAATGAGTCTGGGTCCCCAGAGTCTCGCCCGGAATTGGAGTTCAGAGTCATTGGGAGCTTTTGTCTCCCTCCCAGTTAAGAAAGCCAGCCACAGACTCAGTCGCCAGCCCTCTCTGCATGTGCGAGCCTCGGTACCTTTGCCTTCCACAGTTCCTCTGAGTCTCAGTGTGATTTTCTCTTTCCTGACAGTCCAGTTTCTCCCTGTATGAGTCTGGGTCCCCAGAGTCTCGCCCAGAAATGGAGTTCAGAGCTTTCGGGAGCTTTTGTCTCCCTCCCGGTTGAGAAAGCCAGCTGTGCACTTAGTTGCCAGCCCTCTCTCTGCCTTCTGCAGCTCCTCTGAGTCTCAGTGTGCTTTTCTCTTTCCTTCTAGTTGTAGAATTCCCACTCAGCCAGCATTCCTGTGGTTCTGGATGATGTTCGTTTTGTCTTTTAGTTGTAGTTTTGAAATTGTTGTGCAAGGCAGCAGTTTAGGTGTTTACCTATGCCGCCATCTTGGTTTCTCTCTTTAAGTACATTATTAAATACAACATTATTATATTGCTCAAGATATCCTATCGTCTAGTTTATTGTAGATTGTACTGTGATGCTTTCCATCCCTGACAAAAAGTTAAGTTATTGAGAATAAACACTTCAGAGGTGTTTTTGTTTTGTAGGTATTGGGATTGATTGACAGATGATACTGAAAGGCTGGGAAATTAGAAGCCTGACCTATGAACTAAATGAGGACAGGGGTTTATACATGGATGTGAAGGATGCTAAGAGGACATGGTGAGATCTGTAGAAACCATAATGGAGCTGGTGTAGGAAGAGCTATAAGAGGCATTAAAACAGACACAAATGGTACCGTGACTAAGACAGGGAGGCACAGCCCAGGAAGATGAATAGAAACAGCAAGAGATGGTACATGTAATGTGTGTGTTCAATCTAGGAAAATGCAGCGAGGATAGATATGTGCTTAGGCGGCTATGAAGGAAGATGCTCATTTTGCAAAGGAAAAGTTACATTTCAAACCAAAGAAATCTAAGCAGTATTCCCCTACAGGCCTAAGGTAAAGGTGAAAAATCTATTCTGGCCTCCACTTGAAATGAATCAGCTTGGAGACAAAACATTAGACCTGATCCATGTACTGAGATTTACACTGGACACATAAAACCGCAAATGCCTGACATGTGGATGCTTGCCTTTTACCGTGTGCGTGACATTGGCCCTGAGAAGCCCCTGGCTACCTGTTAGTCAGTAGCCTAAGTGTGCACATCCTGTTTCATGCAAACCCCATCACGGGGTAAATGCATGAGGTTTGCACCTTTCCTGGAGAGAAGCCCATTGACAAGCTGCCAGGGATCTTCCCAAATGCTCTGCCCAGAGCACAGTCTCAGGGCCAGCCAGATCCTGCTTTTCAGGACTCTGCATTGGGGACTGAAGATTCAGGAGGAGGCTTAGCATCCGAGAGAACACAAGCCAAGAATCCTTAAGACAGAACACAGATAACACAAAACAGCCAAAAACTGAGCTTCAGAATCTATGAAAAATTAGGAGTTATGAGTGATCCAGATTCATGATGGAAAGATCAAATATATTGGGAAGAGAGTGAATTAGGTAGTTGGTAAAGTAAGAGATATAGAAAAAGAAAAGAATAAATTTGGACCCCTATTTCACACCATATACAAAAAATAACTCAAAATGGGGCAAAGATCAAAACGTCAGAACTAAAAGTATAAAACTCTTAGAAGAAAGCAGAGATATAAGTCTTTTTAATTTTGAATTAGGCAATATTTTTGTCAGATATGACATCTAAAGTGCAAGCAACCAAAGAAAAATAAATAAACTTGACTTCATCAAGATTTTTAAAAAGTATTTTAAAGGGCACCACTGGGAAAGTAAAAAGTCAACCCACAGAATGTGGAAAAACATGATACAAGTAAGCATTTTCCAAAGAGGACAGGCAAATGGCCAATAAGTGCATTAAAAGATGTCCAACATCATTAGCTAGCCAGCAGGGAAATGCAAATTAAAATAATATTGAGATGCCACTTCAATCTACTAAGATGGCTACCACCACAAGCAGACAATAATAAGTGTTGACATGGAATGAGGAGAATTTGGAACACATACATGGCTAGTGGGAATGCAATGGGGTGGCACTTTGGAACACAGTCTGGTAGTTCCTCCAGAAATTATACAAAGGAACCATTAAACTCGGCAATTTCATTCCTAAGTGTATACCCAAGAGCAATGAAAACCAATGTGCACACAGAAACTTGTACACCCACGTTCATAACAACATTATTCATAATAGCCAAATAGTAGAAAAACCCAAATTTAAGTCAACTGATGAATGCATAAATAAATTGACATGTATCCACATGCTATATCATGGATGAACCCTGAAAATATTATGCTAAGGGAAAGAAGTCAGTCACAAAGACCACATTTTGTATAAGTTCATTTATATGGAATATCCAGAATAGGCAAGTGCACAGAGATGGAAAGTAGAGGAGTGATTGCCCAGGAAGAAGGCTGCTAAAGGTCTGCCGAAGTCTCTTGCTGTGTGATGAGAATGCTTTAAAGCTGATTCTGGTGATAGTTGCACAACACTATGAATGCACTAAAATGGATTGAATTCTATACTTTACATGGATGAACTACATGGCATGTAATTATACCTCAAGTTCTGTCAGCAACAGCAAAACACTGGATTCTATCAGTTTCCTAATGACTTTTTTTTAACATTGCTTTCTCATGCTGTTTTATTTATTTATTTATTTTAAATATAGTTTTATTGATTTCAGAGAGGAAGAGAGAGGGAGAGATAGAAACATCAATGATGAGAGAGAACCATTGATTGGCTGCCTACTGGGAATTGAGCCTGCAACCTGGGCATGCACCCTTGATCGAAATCGAACCCAGGATTCTTCAGTCTGCAGGCCAACGCTCTATCCACTGAGTCAAACCAGCTAGGGCCCTAAAGACTTTTAATGTCCATAATTAATAGCACTATGCCTTTTCCCGTTTCCTTGACACAGACACCTGTCCACCCATTTCCTCCTCTTGCAATACAAGAATCACCCTGTTACCACAATTATTTGGTTAATGTTTGTCTCTAGTATATGAATCTAGAAAATGTCTGGAACCCAGATTTTGCAGCAGCGTGTGCAGGCAGCAGCCTGACTGCCTGAGCGAGTCACGGAGCTATGGCATGGCAGAGGGGCTGTAGGGATTGAAGGGAAAACCGCACACTCTGAGGAGCAGAGGCCAGCCTTCCTTTGGTGTCAACCGTGAATGCCCAACAGACATCTACAGGGTTGTCCACAGGAGGACTTGGTTCAAGTGGAGAGTTTATTATTGTTATTATTATGGAATTTCAAAATTTCATATTTCCAAAGTTACATAAGCCTTAAAGTGGAAATTTCCTTATAGTTATGTAATTTCAAAATCTTACTTGCTAAGAAAGAATCAATGTGTCCATATGTATTATAGACATCTTTCTGGACTTCATTCTTAACAAATTAAATGTTGAAAACTATAGAAGGGCTGAAGAAACTAGCCTGGGTTTCAATATTCATATTGTCAACAGCATCTTTCACTGAAAAATCAGTATCTAGACCATAAGTTCAATGATCTTCCTATAAAACACATTAATTCATTTAAAACAGTTTTTGTGTGTGTGTTTACAATGGGTGTTGTGCCCAGTTGTTTTCCTAGTACAAAATGGATATACCAACACACACAGACAAAACCCCCTGAAACACCCCATAGTGCTTGTTAGTGCCGTTCACTGTGAACTTCAAGCAGCATCTGTCTTTGTCTCTTTGGTGCTGGATTTACAGACCCTGACTCAGCCTTCTAGACCTGCCTGTTCAGGGTTGACCTGTGTCCTCCAAACACATATGTTTGATATGAAGGTATGCTAAGTCTGACTCCTAGTGCCCACGAATGGGACCCTGTTTGGAAATAGGGGCTTTGAAGATGTAATGAGGTTAAAATGAGGTCCTCAGAGTGAGCCCTAATCTGGTATCACTGGCGACCTGGTAAGAGGAGACAGACCCACACAGGGAGGCTGCTGTGGGACCTCAAGGCAGAGGCTGTTCGGGTGCATCTACACACCAGGCATCTCCAAGGACTGCCGCCTGTCCCCAGAACTCAGAGGATCCAACCTTGCACACACCTTGATTTCACACTTCTCACCTTCGGACCTGTGAGAAGGTAAACTTCTATTGTTCGCAGTCACCCAGTTTGCAGCCCAGGAAAGTAATGAAGTGCCCAAAGGTCATGTATCTGACATGCACAATAAATCCACCGTGGCCTCACCTTTCTTCCCAGGGCCCTATCTTACCTCGGGGCCCTGGGATTTACAGCTACACCATTTTAAAAACTATGGTATTAAAGGTAACACAGGAAAAGGTCTATTATATACTTATAATTTATGTGAGCATTTTCAAAAAACAAACTACTAAATACCAAACGTTTGTTCAGTGAATGATTTCTCTGTCCTTAGTATACAAATCATTTAAGATTCAGAGATGAATTTTTAATTATGTGGCATGGCCAAGAATACATATTTCCCCAAACAGATATATTCTGTAATCTCATAGCGAAGCAATCAGCCAATTCTGAAAAGAGAAAAATATCTCTTTCCCTTGGGAATGATGTGGGAAGGGTATCAGAGGAGCTGGTCCCTTGGGAATGATGTCTTGTAGATCACCACTTTTAAAGCATTCTATTCTGTTCATTGTCCATTGGGCTGGACGCCAGTGAGCCTCAGAGAGGCTGTGGTTTGCTCGCCTTCTACACTCAGCAACCTGCTAACGTACAGGACCCAGGAGGGTCTCTCATTCGGACACAACCGGGAGATGGCCATCATTGGTTAATTGGGTAATCCCCATTTTAAACAAAAAGACACAGGCAAAGATAACAGACAGAATACAAACTGATGACAATTCTAACAAGAGTGCTTATAAAATATTATGAGCTTAGTGAGGACACTTCAACTAACGCTAGCTGGGGGATTTCAGGAGAGTGTCGCGGACATTTTAGGAAGTTCTTGCAGAAGGAGGGTGAAGCCGTGAGGTGGACCACCTCATTTCCTGTGTAACACAGAGCGGTGGAGATAGCAGCTGCTCAGGGTATTTTGATTATAACTAAGGAAAAGCTCAGTGCTGTTTGAAGGTGTCCAGAGGTCCTGACTTCAGGGGGCAGACCACCAAAGGTCCTCTGGAGGAGCCGAGTCTGCTTTGTAAGATTTACAGAGATACTTTAAGAGACACTGAGATATTCATTTAAGAGATATTAAGATGACTTTGAAATTTTCAGATCAGTAGAGAAAATCAGTGTTCAATTGTATCTTGTTCAGCATACATTGCTCATTGGCATGGATGATGGTATTTTATATGTTCTGTTAAATCGATGACTAAGACATCATACTCTTGTTCTATCTAATAAAAGAGTAATATGCAAATTGACCATCACTCCAACACACAAGATGGCTGCCCCCATGTGGACACAAGATGGCTGCCACAAGATGGCCAGCCGGGGAGGGCAGTTGGGAGGGACCAGACCTGCAAGGGAGGGCAGTTGGGGGTGATCAAGTCTGCAGGGGAGGGCAGTTGGGGGGGACCCAGGCCTATAGGGGAGAGCAGTTGGGGGGGACCAAGACTGCAGGGGAGGGCAGTTAGGGGTGACCAGGCTGGCAGGGGAGCAGTTAGGCATCAATCAGGCTGGCAGGGGAGTGGTTAGGGGGTGATCAGGCTGGCAGGCAGAAGCGGTTAGGGGCAATCAGGAAGGCAGGCAGGCGAGCAGTTGGGAGCCAGCAGTCCTGGATTGTGAGAGGGATGTCCGACTGCCCATTTAGGCCCGATCCTACTGGTATTGGGCCTAAACGGGCAGTCGGACATCCCTCGAGGGGTCCCAGATTGGAGAAGGTGCAGGCTGGGCTGAGGGACACACCCCCATGCACGAATTTCGTGCACCAGGCCTCTAGTTACTTATAACCATGGAAGCAAGAGGGATAGTTCGGATATATCAACAGTGATCTTATGCAAGTCCCACATTTGTAACTGAATTGGGTACAAATAAGAAGCATCTGAACTTCTGCAGAGAACAGTGGTCTTGAGATCATTACTGCTTACTAGAGGCCTGGTGCATGGATTCATGCACCGGTGGGGTCTCTTGACATGGTCTGTGCCCTCTCGCAATTTGGGACCCCTTGGGGGATATCAGAGCCTACTGCATGGATTTGGCCCAATCCTTGCAGGCCAGGCCGAGGGACCCCACCAGTGCAAGAATCTGTGCACCGGGCCTCTAATATGCATATAAGATCTTTAGTTAATCTCTTCCTGCCCTCCCCACTTCCCTCTGAGATTCATCAGGTTGTTCCATGTTTCCATGCCTGTGCTTTGAGCAACTGTCTCCTATTCGTCACTGCATATCATAGCTACCAGTCAAATGATTGAATAGTCGGACACTTAGCATATTAGCCTTTTATATATATATAAAATAGCCTTTTATATATATATATAAAGCATGTGTATGAACTTCCCTTACTCAAAAAAACTATAGTTACAACCTCAAAAAAAGGATACACTTTTTATGAAAATAGATAATAATTGAGTCCTATGCCTCCCATATGAATTTTAAATTACCTCTTTGGTAATTTTCTCATTAAAGATATTAGAGACATCATATTACTATTTTTCATGCCAAAAAAGAGTTTCTAAGCTACTTTAAGTGTCTACTGTAGTATCAAATAATGTCTAGACTCTAAGAGACAATTGAGTTCACTGTCTAAAATGTTTGGTCAATTGGCCCTTTATAAACCTAGGGCTCTTTCTGCATATCAAGAGCTGTTCTTAGTGAAAACACGGTGTGTATCCCAGAACTCGAATTCTGTTAGAAGCCTATGATTTCTGTCACACCTTACCCCCTATTCTTTATGCTCATAATCTCAGTGGCACCCCAGCTGTGGAATCCACAGCATCCTTGACCAGCAGCCTCTGTCTCTGTGTCTGTTTCTGTTGCTGCCGCTCTCCATCTCTTTCCTTGTTCTGTCTCTCTCTGTCTCTTTCTTTGTTTCTGTCACTGCCTCTCTCCAGCTCTTTACTTGTCTCTGTCTCTCTCTGTCTCCTTCTTTGTCTCTGTCTATCTCTCTTCATCTCTTTCTTTGTTTCTCTCTATCTCTGTCTCTCTCTGGTCCCCAGCACTGGGTTAGCTATCAAGGGAAATAAGAAACAGGAGAGTAGCAAGACTGTGCATGAAAAGTCTGAATTTTCCCTGGAGACTGGCTATCTGTCGTGAGGATGTGGTATCCATTCATGATCATACATATGTGTTCTAGTCCTTAGGCTCCACATAATAAAAATTACAGTAGGAAGACAGCAAGACTAAGCATAACCATAGGAAATAGCAAACAAGGAGCCCCAGGTAAAAATCCAAAGGGCACAATTGGTACATAAAGTCAGAGCTGGAAAGACCTTAGAGACCATATAGTCTAATCTTATTTTTAGAGGTAAAGAGATTGAGACCCAGAGAAGCTGAAATCATACAATTTTATATGCACAAGGGTTTGTGACCATCCTTTGTGTATATGGTCTCCTTTGCTCTGTACAACCCTAGTGTGGTGGGTATTGTCACTACCAAATTGAAGGATTAAGAAGTACAAAACACTAATGGGGAAGTACCCAGCAGCATAGGGAGTATGGTCAATAATAAAAATCTAATAAAAGAGTAATATTCAAATTGACTGTCACTTCAACACACAAGATGGCCACCCCCATGTGGTCAAAGATGGCTGCGCCCATGTGGACTCAAGATGGCCAGCAGAGGAGGGCAGTTGGGGGTGACCAGGATGGTAAGGGAGGGCAGTTTGGGGTTACCGGGCCAGCAGGGGAGGGCATTTAGGGGCAATCAGGCTAGCAGGGGGAGCAGTTAGGCATCGATCAGGCTGGCAGGCAGAAGCGGTTAGGGGAAATCAGCCATCAGGGAGCCAACAGTCCTGGATTGTGAGAAGGATGTCGGGCCTAAATGGGCAGTCGGACATCCCTCGAGGGGTCCCAGATTGGAGAGGGTGCAGGCTGGGCTGACAAATTTCATGCACCGGGCCTCTAGTATTGTAATAACTGTGTATGATGGCAGGTGGTTACTAGACTGATCAGGGGACTGCTTCGTAAATTATATAGATGGCTAACCACTGTGCTACACACCTGAAATAATATAAAATAATACCAAATCTAAACTGTAATTAAAATAAAAACAAATAAACAGGAGGAGACTGAGGATTAAGTTATGGAGTGATTAAGTAATTCTCTGTAGATCACCCAGAAAATTAGGGGTAGAGTCAGGGTCCCACTACTGTCTCTGCTCCAGTGCCGGTGCTCATAGCCACCCTGCTCTACCGAAGGGATAGGGATAGTTGTAGGTCTCAGGAACCTCAGTCTGGCCTTTAAATACTCCATTTGTTACTCCTGAAATAAGATATTAATTTAATTATGTTTATTTGAAAGTTAAAGAATAAGATCCAAACAAATCCATCTGAAATTTGACTAGAAGGAGATGCTTTGCAAAGCAGCCCATGTGATAATGTGACTTGGGGACTAGTGCTGGAGCTCCCAGAATAGTTCTGGAGTTCAACTACAACTCCTTTCAATGGGGCGTGGCCAGTGATTCCCAAACATCCTGTAGCTAAACAGTTATCTGTTAGATGGAACAATGTTTATTTATTAGTGGACTATATTCTTGGGTGAAAATCAGAGAACGATGAAGGCAGAAATGACAAATGTAATAAAGAAAATATGACATTCAATTGTTTTTATGATGATGGAACATTTTATGAAAGTTATCATTTCTATTGTTTGTCCTCAGAAACCCAGTGTACTCAGTTCAACCTGAGTTATTAAACATTTTTCCTGTGTTTCAGTACTATTGTGGGAGAATATATCTTATTATAATCATCTACTTAATTTTGGTATGCATTAATTACCTTTGTTCAATAGTATTCAAAGGCCCACTTTCAATTAAGTATGTTATTAATAGCATTTGATGTTAATGGCAACAGATTCTGTGAGATTAAAATTCATAATTATTTATAGCAAAAAGTTCCCAGCATTTAAGGAAATTTAAATCAAACACTTCAGACATCATAAATAGACAGATCTGTATCAATTTACAAAACTTACCTGCTACAGAGGGGAAAAAGGAAGCAAAGGGAATACAAGCCTTAGTTATTTCTGAATAAACACTGTTATTTTTAAACAGAAACTTGCTATCTCTAAAACTTTTAAAGCAAAAAAAGGTCTTGTCCCAGTATATTTCCATTATAATATTTACTACATCTTCCTATGGCTTTTGCATATAATTGCTGGCCTCTGGGTATGGAAACCAACCAAGCTACAGGAATGTTCCTAGAAGACCAGAATTTTTGAAAATTGTGTTCTATAGGTCATCTATACTAATAATAGAGAAATATGCAAATTGTCTGGGACACCATCACAGTAACAGTAACGACTGAACAGCAGGCTGTGTGAGGCGACCAGGTCGGCAGTGGGGGTTAGTGAGGGACGACCAAACGACTGAACAGCAGGCTCTGTGGGGCAACTAGGCTGGCAGGAGGGGCAGCTGGGGGTGACCAGGCCAGCAGGGGGAGCAGTTAGGAGCAACCAGGCTGGCAGAGGGGGGGGGAGTTGGGGGTGACCAGGCAGGCAGGGAGGGCAGTAAGAGGTGACCAGGCTGGGGGGGCAGTTGGGGGCAACCAGGCCAGCAGGGGGTGTAGTTGGGGGTGACCAGGTCTGCGGAGGGGGGGGGGAGAGCAGCTAGGGGCAATCAGGCAGAGGTGGTTAGGGGCGATCAGGCAGGCAGGCAGGTGAGCAGTTAGGAGCCAGCAGTCCCGGATTGGAGAGGTTGCAGGCTAGGCTGAGGGGACCCTCCCACCCCATTCATGAATTTTGTGCACCAGGCCTCTAGTTTTTTTTTTTAAGTCTTTGATCCTGGTTTGATTCTTATCCTCCCAAAATGCACTGGTTTGCTGCATGTTTGGGCAATGAAATAAGATGAGCACAGGTACAAAAATAACAATTGAACAACCAAGAAGAAACAACCAATTGTGAAAATAGCATCAGGCACTCAATAAGTAAAAGCCACTGATATCATGTGAGTCAGTCGATAGCTGCTGTCTGTACACCGTGCAGACTCTTGACTAGAGGAATTCATAGTCTCCAGGTCACATCTAACACATTGGATCTGCAAGTTTCACTTTCCGCATCCTTTCCTCTTCCCCATCTCTGTCACACATCAAAGTCAGGCGCAAACCCTGGCCTCTGGAGTTCGCGATGCAGAAGCGCTGTGTGCGTGATAGTGTCAGCAGACCATGCTCTGTGTGTCACTCGTGTTTCTGTATGTCTTGTGAGAAGCACTAGCAAAACTGTCTTTGAACTATATTTTCAAAGATATTTGTATGACAAGCAACCTAGGAAGGGGGGATATCTTCTCCCTTTGGAGCACAGGAAAACATGGTTACTACTCATTGTAAAAGATTTGGGGTTCCCTATGCATGCTCATCATTCTTTCCTGTAATGCAACCCACCAGGCCTGCATGCACGCTCTCAGCCCACCTGCATACCCCTGAGATCCGGGGGCCAGGAGCACCAACTCACATCTGCCGATGTCCACTGCTCTTGGCTGTTATGGTGAGTAATAAAGTCCTTTGTCTCTAACCCAGGAGTCTTGGGCCTTCTGTTAACATTCGTGACACTGGTATTCTCCGACCCAAGAATCTTATTGCTCACGTTAGGTGGGCTCACTTGTCAGCATGCGAGTTTGGTAAAACCTTATGCTCCTCACAGGTCCTGAAAGCTCTCTCATGGAAATGTTATTTTAATATTATAGTAACTATTTCTCTTATATGTCATTCAAGAAAGTACTATTGTAGCCCAACCGATGTGGTTCAGTGGTTGAGCATCCATCTATGAACTAGGAGGTCACAGTTTGATTCTTGGTCAAGGCACATGCCCGGGTTGTGGGCTCAGTACCCAGGGAGGGACATGCAGGAGACAGCTGATCAATGATTCTCTCTCATCATTGATGTTTCTATCTCACTCCCTCTCCCTTCCTCTCTGAAATAAATAAAAATATATTTTTAAAAAAGTACTATTGTATATTGATTTCATAGCTCACTCCAATAGTTTTGGTGCATCTCTCTGTTCAAGGCTTCTAGACCTCCTGAAGGAGATAAGAATATAATTAAAATGCAGTTACTAATCTTATGGAATTTACTGTATCGAAAAAAAATCTAGCAAGGAACTAGATATATACATAAAAATCTATAATTAATAAGACAAGATAAATGTCAATGAGAGAGCTGTCGAATTATATAAGTGAAAAAAATACAATCCAGGAATCTGAAGATCAGAAGGAGCCTTTGAAGTAACATCATAATTTCTTCCAGATTTGATTGCAGAAATTCTTTGTTTATAATCAGCTTTCCTGACATGGTTATACCATCATTGGATAGAAATAGCCAAGGACACCAGTGAGAAAGCACTCACCACCTTCCAAAGCAGTCATTTCCATATTTGATAGTTCTGGGTGTACACATGTTATTTCTTGAATTAAAAACTGACTAAAAATGCATTCTATAATTTCACCTGCCCAAAGCTCTAACCCTCCTTTACACGAGCTTCCTTCAAATGTTCCCCATTCTCACCTCCACTGGGCTCCTGCTCAGACATTCACGCTCAGCATATGTCTCCCTGAGCTGCATTTACACGGAGGATCATTGAAGCCCAAAGCCAATTTCCATTCTCCTGTTAAATTTCGTCTCACTGCTTTCAACCCTGAAGTCCAGCCTGCTGAAATAATTTTGTATCTTGATTCTCTTTCAGGCTATAGAAGTCTACCAATTTTATGATCACAAGAAGTTACTGAATGAGGTTTATATGTTGAACCAGTCATTATCCATCAGTTTATTGTTTGTTACCTGAGGAAGATCAGCAAGGTCCAGGAAAAACTGACGTGCAAGACCTGTGCTCACCATTGAATGGTGCCCCCTCGGGTTTCATGTGATGTCCCCCTTGTTAGTTTTAGGAGGATAATACATTTAGTATTTGATCTGTCTCTGAAGAAATGAATTAAGACAACCGTGTGCTGTAAAATGCACAGAATAGGAAATAGACCTCACAGGGTTAAGTGTTACTTCCAATAATGTGAGACCACTGGCGCTAAAGAGCTTTCGTATGTCTTCCTCATGTCTCTAAATAATTGGATCCTCTCATTAGAACAAAATAAATTTATTATGTTCAATGTAGAGATAATAAGATATTCAATGTCTTTCCCACCAGCTATGTGATACAGAAACATTATATATGACTTTTTAATAATTTTATAAAACTGAGTGTCTGGGTTTATTTCACATTCATATGTTCTTTTCCCCCTTTTAGCATTCTTATTGTTCTAAAATTTGACACAGATGGTTAAGTTCAGTTGCCATCAGCCTTCTGGTTCTAACATGACTAGATATGATGAGCTGGATATGAATATATCAGAACTGGGCCTTTAGGCATGAATTATGATAATAAAATACAAGACTAGCTGTTTGAAAGTATTTTCCTGCTGTATCTGATGTTCCAAAATATATTCTCACAGTGAACTGTGTTCATTAATGCTTCACAAGCTATTATAATAAACTAGATACCCGGTGCACAAAATCTGTGCACTGGGTTGCGGGTGTCCCTCAGCCCATCCTGCACCCTCTCCAATCTGGGACCCCTTGGAGGATGTCCGACTGCCAGTTTAGGCCTGATTCCACAGGGACTGCTGGCTTCTAACCACTTGCCTGCCTGGCTGCCTGATAGCCCCCTAACCGCTCCCCTGCCAGCCTGATTGACACCTAACTGCTCACCTGTCGGCATGATTGACACCTAAATGCTTCCCTACTGGCCTGATCGCCCCCAACTGCCCTCCCCTGCAGGCCTGGTCATCCTCAACTGCCCTCCCCTGCAGGCCTGGTTGCCCACCCCTGCAGGCCTGGTTGCCCCCAACTGCCCTCCCCTGCCAACCATCTTGTGACAATGTGGAGGCGGCCATCTTGTGATGATGTGGGGGTGGCCATATTGTGGCAGCATATTGTAATGATGTGGGGGCAGCCATTTTGTGACAACATGGGGGCAGCCATCTTGTGGTGGCTATCTTGTGACAACATGGGGGCAGTCATCTTGTGATGACATGGGGCAACCATCTTGTGACAACGGGGGGGCAGCCATTTTTTGACTCAAGGGCATAAGGGTCAATTTGCATATTACCTCTTTATTATATAGGACAAGAGGCCCGGTGCATGAAATTCGTGCATTGGGGGGGGGGTTGTCCCTCAGCCCAGCCTGCACCCTATCCAATCTGAGACACCTTGGGGGATGTCTGACTGCCGGTTTAGGCCCTATTCCTGGCCTAAACCAGGAGTTGGACATCCCTCTCACAATCCAGGACTGCTGGCTCCTATCTGCTCGCCTGCCTGCCTGCCTGATTGCCCCTAACCGCTTCTGCCTGCCAGCTTGATCACCCCCTAACTGCTCCCCTGCCGGCCTGATTAACACCTAACTGCTCCCCTGCTGGGCCAATTGCCCCCAACTGCCTTCCTCTACTGGCCTGATCTTGCCCCCAACTGGCCTTTCCTGCTAGCCTGATCTCACCCCCAATTGCCCTCCCTAATGGCCTGATCTCTCCACCAACTGCCCTCCTCTGCAGGCCTGATTCCCCCCAACTGCCCTCTCCTGCTTCCCTGGTTGCCCCTAACTGCCCTTCCCTGCTGGCCTGATCTCACCCCCAACTGCCCTCCCCTGCAGGTCTGATCTCACCCCCAACAACCCTCCTCTGCCGGCCAATTTGGTTCTGATTGGTCGGTTTCTATGCCAGTCAGTGTCAAAAGCTCTGCCTCCTAGGCAGCCATTGGCTCCTCACAGTTGACCAAGATGTGGTTCTGATTGGTCAGTTTCTATGCCAGTCAGCATCAAAAGCTCTGCCTCCTAAGCAGCCATTGGCTCCTCACAGTTGACCCAGATTTGGTTCTGATTGGTCAGTTTCTATGCCAGTCAGCGTCTCTGGGCCTATTAACGGGGCCTCATCAGAAAGGCGGGGCTGATCAATAGCCCTGGTGGAGGCCTGGAGAGAAATGGAGGCATGGCTGCTGGTCAGGCTCAGAGAGAAAGAGACAGGCAAGTGCTAATCAACAGCTGCCACAGAGGCTACGGATCAGACCCTGCTTCTCTCTTCAGGCCTCTCTCCAGGCCTGATTTGCATCCCCCTCAGCAGTCAGTGCTGGGTCACCACACCTGCTGCCATAGCAGTCAGTGCTGGGTTGCCACAGCAACCCAGCGCTGATTGCAGGACTGACTTCTGGTTGATCGAGCCTCTGGTGGTGACAGACCCAGGGTTTTTATATATTAGGATTATGCACCTGTATGCAAAACATATGCTACTTCTAAGTTTGTGGTGTAATTAACCTCACCTAATAATACAAACAATAACTCAAGTTAATGTTTGTATTATTTTAGTTAATTAATATAACTTGATAACACAATATTAAAAACAAGAAAATGAAACCCAATGTCTGTAACTGGCATATTGGACAGGCTGCATCTAGCAGGACACAATTGATAAAAGGTTTCATTTTCTCCAAATCCAGGTATTCCATCTGGCCTTTGGGAATTGTTAGTCCCCTCGAAGGCTCTCCCTGGAATTTAGACATTGGTGGTTGGTTGCTGTCAATCATTAAAAAAGTGTCACCCTGGAGATGGGGGGTCCACACATAAAAGCCACCCTTAGTCATTAATCTCTAGTCCTAAATAATCAAACTTCCGCAGACACCCAGTTCAATCTCCTTGCCCCCCTCATCTTCAGCCCGAACTCTGGGTCTGGACCTCCAGGGGGAATGGAGTGTTTCTCAGTGGTTAGTGTCCCTGTGCCCTGCCTCTGATTTTCCAGGGTCAATGCCAAGGGATGGGCCGCTGTGAAGTCTCTGTCCTCGCTTTCCTGCTGTCCCGCTCCTTAGCACTGGCTGCCGGTCATGCTCTCCATGGTGATGTGTCTACAACACTGGCTTTTGAGGGCACATTTGTGGCTTCTGCAACCTACTCCCTGTGCTCAGGACTGCACGCCCCCATCTCGTGGGCGAGGTCAGCCTAAGGCACCTCTCACCCCGCCACTGTCCCAGGGGCACAGCTTCCTCTTCCTCAGCAGGTGACCTGTGCTCACAGTCCTGGTGCTCGCTGGGTCCCTCAGCTGCTGCAGACTCAGGCTACACCATGTCCCGGGAATGCAGATACAGGCCTCCTTCCTTAGCCTGCCTGTTCCCTGTAACTGCCCAGGCTTGTAACATGGAGGCCTGAGTCAGGTGCTGGTCTCTGTTCCTTAATTTAATGACCGAGATCGAGATCTCTCAGGAAATACCTTGCAGAGCGTTTCTCTCAAGCACCAGCTGGTCTGTGTGCTTCTATAGCTCAGCACTCATCAGTCACAGAGACCCAAGCTGCCAGACCCCGGAGCAGATCTCAGCATTGGAGGTGGGTCCCTTGGCTGAAAGGATGGAGCAGCAGTCGCCTCCCATATGTGTGCATGTGTGTTTGTGTGCATGTGCATGCACACAGCATGGGAAGGGAGTAGGAGAAGTGGGCATATGAAGTGACATATATTCTCCATGAAGCTGACAACTCTACTTCTGTGGTTTCTGCCACCATCCTGTTGAGTTTCTGGTCTCATCGTATATGTGGCTGGAAGAGAGTTAGAAACTGCTGTCATCTGTACTCGGTTATCAGGAACCTGCTGGCCATTCTTGTAGATTGTGGACTAGTTATAATCTGTTGCTCTCAGTTTTGGATTTTCAGCAATAATCTGAGACATCTAGGAAGTCCCACCCAACTGGTCCTTATGTTTCATTTACATTTACAAAATTTCAGTTAGTACCCATAGCACATGACCCATGATGCAGTGCTTAGCCTGGGAAGTCCTTACTTTTTGGAGTTTAATAATACAAGTTTAAATCAGGTTGGAAATGCTGCATATGGTTCCCTGGGAGGGGACAACTTCAAGTGTTACAGACCTCCCCACATGCTTATTTAGTGTTGTTCACCCAACCCAACATTTTTCTATGTGAACTATTGTATCTTATGGAACAAGTATCTCTGGAACACAATTTGGGGAACAGACTCTTAAAACCAACATTTAAAAGCCAGTATAAAGCATCCTGAAATTCAGTGGGCTCACTCTGAATAGAACAGACTGTAGGGTAAAGTCGGTCAGCATTGCCCTAGATGTCAGCAGCTCTTCAGGACCTACCTGTGGCTATCCCATCTCAAAGGAGCTTGCAACCTCAAGTAAAGGAGCTTGCAACCTCAAGTAAACCTAGAAATTAATACAAATCAGATACTCTAACGTTTAGCTGCAATGCTGTATTTCAGTGTCACCATCAGAATGAGTGAAGGAAGGGTCCCATTTTACTGTGTCTCTCTTCCGTAACCCTGCCTTCCATGGACAGGTCCCAGGACCAGCAAATGAAAACAAATGTGCAGTTAGCAGGGCTATTTGTGTCCTTTCCCCTCCAGCGCGAGTGCTGAGACTGGGGGAGTGTGCTGAAGTCACGGACTGTTGTGTGTAATGATACGTTCAGTAACAATCCATTTCCAGCCTTGGACAGCTGAGACACTGATGTCGCCCTTTCACCCAGACAGTGAACAAAATGAGTCATATAATTTTCCTAGTGTGATGTAGAGATCATAAAAACGCATTATGTGGCACCTAACAACGCTGGGTCACAGTACAAGAAAAGCATGCCTCTCTCGGAAGTCCAGGTTACCATCAGCCAGGAGATGTTCTTTAAAAATAAGAATACGAGATTTGCTTCTAGCCCTAGGGCCACACAGAAACCTTCAATGGACAGTGTTTCAAAGAAAAGAAAGCACTATGCACTATGATTTTCCAGCTCAACTTTAGCAGATTAGCTTAAGACTAAGCATTTAAATACTACTCGCTAATCTAGGGTTAATAATTATCAGTAATTCACATGATAGTTTCATTATTCGTCCATTGCACTTCAATGATGGCAGGCTTCCTAACTGTCTAAGTACTTGGAACTTAAGGCCTTATTTAGGGTGTCAGTAAGGAGACAGAGTTAAGAGTTTAGGCTGTGGACATGGCAGACCTGGATTCAAATCTCTGCTGTGTGACCTTGGGCAAGGTAATCACAAATTCCCCTAAGTTGCAGAGTTCTCACATGAAAACGGTAATCATATACCTCCCCAGGTTCTTTGAAGCTTAAATACAGGGTAGTTTTCCACAAGGCTAGTCCTCTCTGGCATCAGGAAACATCCTAAACATCAAATTCCCTAAGTGATTCCTCCACAGTCCAGTGGTTCTCAACCTTTTTAATGCCGTGACCCTTTAATACAGTTCCTCATGTTGTGGTGACCCCAACCATAAAATTATTTTCATTGCTACTTCATAACTGTAATTTTGCTACTGTTATGCATCGTAATGTAAATATCTGTGTTTTCCGATGGTCTTAGGCAACCCCTAACGGTTCTCAACCTGTGGGTCGCGACCCACAGGTTGAGAACCGCTGTTGTAGAGCCTAAGACTGCTGTTGTAGAGCCTAAGACCATCAGAAAACACAGATATTTACATTACGATGCATAACAGTAGCAAAATTACAGTTAGGAAGTAGAAATGAAAATAATGTTATGGTTGGGGTCACCACAACATGAGGAACTGTATTAAAGGGTCGCGGCATTAAAAAGGTTGAGAACCACTGCCACACCTTTCCACTCTCCACATCTAATGCAGCTCAGCGTTCAGCACCACGGACAGCAAGCACCTGGTTTCCTACCTGCCTCTTATTCAGTTGGTATCTACCTCAAAGACAGGACCCCTTCCTATTTCTCCTTTGTCTCCAGTGTGTAGCCAAGTACTCAGTGCGCTTGGCATATAGGGTAATGTAAAAACAAAAAGCATTTAGGAATAATTCAAGTGTCAACGCAAACCACATTTACATGTATTTTGCTTATTTTCATAATAATCTTAGATTAAAGTATATTTAAATGAGGTGTAAAATGTTCATCCAATAAATATTTTATATTACAATGTGGACATGAATAACAATAATGGCTGAATATATGCATATATGTTTATATGTGTATGTGTGTGCTTATACATATATATGTACACATATTATATACACATATTAACTGTATTCCAGTAATAATCAATGCATATTTTTATTATTACTACTGTTATTCAATAACATGAACTAATAATGTTGACAATATTCATTAACAAGTACTTATTGAGCTGATGCAATGACTTTAGAATGCACACAGTACTGAATTAGACTTTTTCCCAGGGGGATTTTCTCCCAAATTAGACAAAAGACCAGACACAAACACAGAGAATGAAGGTTAATGCATTCAGGGAATGGCATCACGGCATATACTTCAACACCTGATACTGAAGAGCAAAGTGAGGGGTTCTAAATTGCACAATGCAATTTCATCACCATTATCGAAAATACCTACATCAATGGAAGGACTCAAGCTCATATTCTGAGGGAATGTGGACCAGAATGTCTCAAGTCAGGGAAGGACCAAATGTAGCAATCACTGGGCAGCCAGCTCTGCAGAAACAGGTGGAATCACCTTAGACTCTGACTAACACCGCACAGAACAGAGGTGCTCATGGAAAGCTGTTCGTAGAAAGCTTTAAGGCGAAGGACAAAGTCATCCGCTAGTATCTCCTGCAGGATCCTAAGAAGGTATGAGCAGATGGAAGGGAGCTGGGTGTTAGTGGCTCTATTATCTCTACACGATTGTTATTGTCTTTATTTTCAACTCACAAATCATAGTTCTTTACTACAAGCTTATTCCAGTTTCTTTTGCTTTTGTACATCTCAGGTGATCACAAAATGACATTATTTTCTGGAAAAAGAAACTTGAAAGAAAACACACTAGATGATTCATAACTTTAAAACATAATAACAAATAATCAAAAGTTATTGAATCCCTATTGAATTAAATATATTTAATCATTAAATATACTTATTAAATATTAAATACCTGAAGATATTAAAGAAAGGTAAAACTTGTGAATGTGACACACTTGTTTTTATAAATTACTCTGTGTTCTGCCATATAATCTGTTCTGATATCTAGATTTTTCCAATTAAAAATATATCAATTTTGTGGGCTAGAAAAGTCAATGCAATGCGGGGGGGAAAGGGGATATATGTAATAATTTCAACAATAAAGATGAAAAAAACATAAAAAGCCAAAACCCCAAAATATATCAATTTTTATCAAATACATGGGTAAGCTACACTTTGCAATCATGGGTTATATTTAGGCTCTAAACCTTTCCAGCTGAATAATTTCACCATTTATAAGCTTCTGTTTTTTTGAATTTTCAAAAATAACTTACATCATCATTTACTGCAAGGATTTAATAATGCAAGATGTTTTAGCCTCCAAGCAATGCCTGGCATATACTATGCCTCAAAAATGTTAGTTTTTTTTTTAATGTTCAGCATCTTTATTTTTTCCCCCTCTCTTTAAAAAATCTTTATTGTTGAAAGTATTACATATGCCCCATTTGTCCCCCCCCCCATTGACTTCCTCTAGCCCACCTCAATCCACCCAGGCCTACTGTCTGTGTCTATAAGTTATGCATATATGCATGTAAGTTCTTTCTACCCACCCTCCCCCACCTTCCCTCTGAGGTTTCACAGTCTGTTCGATGCTTCTGTGTCTCTGGATCTATTTTGTTCATTATATAACACGTCTGAGTGAGATCATGTGATACTTATCTTTCTCTGACTGGCTTATTTGACTTAACATAATGCTCTCCAGGTCCATTCATGCTGTTGCAAATGGTAAGAGCGCTTTCTTTTTTACAGCTGCATAGTATTCCATGGTGTAAATATACCACAGCTTTTTTATCCACTCATCTACTGATGGACACTTGTGCTGTTTCCAAATCTGAGCTATTATAAATTGTGCTGCTATGAACATAGAGGTGCATATATTATTTCTGACTGGTGTATCTGATCTCTTAGGATATATTCCTAGAAGTGGGATTACTGGGTCAAATGGCAGTTCCATTTTTAGTTTTTTGAGGAAACTCCTTACTGTTTTCTACAGAAGCTCTACCAGTCTGCATTCCCACCAGCAGTGCACTAGGGTTCCTTTTCTCCATATCCTTGCCAGCACTTGTCATTTTTGATTTGTTGATGATAGCCATTCTGACCAGTGAGAGGTGATACCTCATTTTCATTTTGATTTGCATCTCTCTGATGATTAGTGACTTAGAGCATTTTTTCATATGTCTCTTGGCCTTCTATATTTCCATTTTTGAGAAGGGTCTATTTAGGTCCTTTGCCCACTTTTTAGTTGAATTGTTTGTCTTTCTTTTGTTAAGTTGTATGAGTTCCCTATTTATTTTGGAGATGAATCCCTTATCAAATGTAACATTGGCAAATTTGTTCTCCCATGTAATGGGTTCTCTTGCCATTTTGTTGATGGTTTTCTTTGCTGTGCAGAAAGTTTTATTTTGATGTAGTCCCATTTGTTTATTTTCTCCTTAGTTTCCTTTGTCCTTGGAGATGTATCAGTAAACATATTGTTATGGGAAATGGACATATTCTTAGAAAAATACAATATTCTAAAACGCAATTAGGAAGAATCAGAAAACCTGAATAGGCTGATAAGTACTGATGAAATTGAAGTAAAAATAATAATAATAAAACTTTTAGCAAACAAAATCCCTGGTCTGGATGGCTTCACAGGGGTGTTTTACCAAACATTTAAAGAACTAACACCTACCCTTCTTAAACTATTTCAAAAAATTTAAGAGGAAGGAACACTTCCAAGTTCTTTCTATGCAGCCAGCATCACCCTAATTCTGAACCCAAAAAAGGACACTACAAAGAAAGAGAATTACAGGCTGATATCCTTGATGAACATAGATGCTAAAATCTTCAACAAAATATTAGTAAATCGGATCCAGCAATGCTCTAAAAAATAAGTTTTTAATTTTTTAGGTATGTTTCTTTTACTCTTCCAGACATATAATACAATTATAAATGATTGTAAGATCTAAAAGTAGATAGAAATAAAGTTTAGTGCATACAGATGCAGCTTTCATCAATTATTTGTATTACTCATATTCAGGAATTCAACAATTAATTGGGAAAACCTTCAAACTCGACAGTCTGGAAGCACTCTTAACCTAGTCGGTCACAAGCCTGGAGTCAGTAAGTTCACGGGTAAACTGAAGGGCCAACAGTACATTTTATTTTATGGAAACAGCATTGTTACTTGTCAGAAGATGAAGAAAATGTTGGATTAATTTTTACCAGGAAAATAGAAGGAGGGGACAAGGAAGTCAAAGAGCAAATCAGTGTCATCAGTCTCTCTTACTAGGCAGCACTGTCTGTGAGATATGTGTAGAGAGATAGAGTCAGGAAATGAGACAAGAATGCCATCGATTATAACTAGAGGCCCAGTGCATGAGATTCGTGCACGGTGGGGCTGGGGGTGTCCCTCAGGCCAGCCTGCACCCTCTCCAATCTGGGACCCCTCGAGGGATGTCTGACTGCCTGTTTAGGCCCAATCCCAGTAGGATCAGGCCTAAATGGGCAGTCGGACATCCCTTTCACAATCCAGGACTGCTGGCTCCCAACTGCTCGCCTGCCTGCCTTCCTGATTGCCCCTAACCGCTTCTGCCTGCCAGCCTGATCACCCCCTAACCAATCCCCTGCCAGCCTGATTGATGCCTAACTACTCCCCTGCCAGTCTGATTGCCCCTAACTGCCCTCCCCTGCAGGCCTGGTCACCCCTAACTGCCCTCCCCTGCAGGCCTGGTCACCCCTAACTGCCCTCCTCTTCAGGCCTGGTTACCCCTAACTGTCCTCCCCTGCAGGCCTGGTCCCCCACAACTGCTCTCCCATGCAGGCCTGGGTCCCACCCAACTGCCCTTCCCTGCAGGCCTGGTCACCCCCAAATTCCCTCTTCTGCCAGCCTGGTCACCCCTAACTGCCCTCCCCTGTGGGCTTGATTGCCCCCAACTTCCCTCCCTTGCAGGCCTGGTCCCTCTGAACTGCCCTCCCTTGCAGGCCTGGGCCCTCCCAACTGCCCTCCCCTGCTGGCCATCTTGTGGGTGGCCATCTTATGTCCACATGGGGGAAGGATCTTTGACCACATGGGGGCAGCCATATTGTGTGTTGGAGTGATGGTCAATCTGCATATTATTCTTTTATTAGATAGGATAGAGGCCTGGTGCAGGGGTGGGGGCCAGCTGGTTTGCCCTGAAGGGTGTCCTGGATCAGGATTGGGGTTCCCTTGGAGCGTGGGGCAGCCTGAGCAAGGGGCCTGTGCAAACCACCAGGCACGCCCCCTGGCGACCCAAGCGGAGGCCCTGGTATCTATTACCTTCTACAATTGAAACTTTGTAGCCTGGAGCGAACCAAACCTCCTGCTCGCTCCGGCAGCCATTTCTGTTGGGGTTAATTCACCTTCTATAATTGAAACTTTGTAGCCTGGAGTGGAGGCCTGGGCCGGCCAGGGCAGATGGAAAGCTTGGCTTCCTCCGTTGCCAGGGGCAACCCTGGCCTGCTCTCTCCAGCTCTGTGGCTGCCACCATTTCTGTTTGGATTTGTTTATGCTAATTAGACCAGACGTCCTTCCAGATGAAGCTGGGGCTGCGAGGGAAGCCCTGATCCTGGGTGCCTGCTGGTGGCCTGAAGGAAGCCAGTGCTGGCAGCCAGGGGAAGGAAGGCCTACTCTTGCATGAACTTTGTGTATCGGGCCTCTAATTTAGGAATAAAGGAGATTTAAATCAGTGTCTCAGAGTATCCCAAACTATATGTGGTTTTTAGGCTATAAAAACTGTGCCTTTAATATTGGTTATTATGATGAGACACAAATCTATGGCATATTTTATGAACTCAAAGACATTTGTAGGTAAATGCCATGATAAATTCTGCACTACACCAGCCGTTGTAAACCAAGCCAGCTTGGAGGGGCTGGGACACGCTCATGATCAGCTGCTCTGCTGACGGTAAGGGAGAATGGGGGCACTTTTTCAGTCACATGCAGAGGAGGGAAAGGGCACCAGCCTAATGGACCATTTCCAACATGACATGACTGTTCAGGGAACGAAGATGACACGTGAACAAAGCCCGAGGTCCAGTCACTGTAACAGAAGCTATCATTGCGGTGAAAGCACTCCTCAACATCTGCTGGTCAAGTTAACCAGCTGTAAACTCTGAAAGTCACCACGGGGATGAACTTCTGGTTAAACATATGTGAACACCATATTCATTGGCACTTTCTTCGCCACTGAGGAAGGACCAGAGAAACTGAAAGCTATAGGCCGGGAACCACAGGAGTTCGTGGAACTCTCTGCTTAATGTTCTGCACTAAGGTAAGGATCAGTCATGTACAGAGACCTCGTATCCTCATTTTCTGTAATTACAGATGTTTTCAATAGAGGCCCAGTTACTGTTAATATCAACCTGGAAATGTACTTGATTTGATTGCTCTTTAGACCATTTCAAGAACACAAATGACCTTATATAATAACATGTATCATAATTAACGATCTCATATAATAACATGTACCATAATCAATCTGCTCCAGAATTGTCCTCTCTCTATGGATTGAAATAGAAAACTAACTCTTCCTCCACGTTGTTCATAAAAAGTCCTTTGTCCATGGAATAATCCATGGAGACCTTTGTCAGAGTTATGGACAAATATTTGTAAAATACTTGGCTGAATGTGTGCCAGACACGATCATAAGCATTTTATACAGATTATTCCATTTGATACTATTAATATCCTATTAAGTGAACTATTAATACCTTCATTTTACAAAAGGGAAACTGAGGCTTAGAGAATCCAAGTGACTTAATCAAGGAAAATGTGTCGCAGGTCTTGGAGCTGAAACCTAAGGATGTATCATTACGGTGACTGTAAGCGCCAGAGCTAACGGCCACTGAGCACCGCTGCGCCCCGCCTCCGCAGACCCCCGAGTTACCAGCCAACGCGGCCTCACAGCTCTGCGCCCGTGTGTGCTGGGCGCATTTTGCCGCCTCTGGGCACCCACAAGTGACAGCGCTCGTGTCCAGCGGGCTCTGCAGGCCCAGCAGACAAGACGGAATCACAGTAACGGTGGACACGGCGAAGCTGAGGTTTCAGAAAGCAGTGATGTGGCGCTTTTCAAACATCTCCCCAGGTCTTGGCCGCTCCCATGGAGAGGTGCGGTCCGCGTCACTCCCTGGGCGTTTGGACTGAGCAGGTCACCAAGAGAAAGAGCAGAAATGACACTGTGGGACTTCGAAGTCCTAGAAAACAATGGCTTGGAGTCCTGGCCCCTGGAGGAAAGCCAGGCTGCGGGGAGCCACACCACACAGGACGCCTGTGGGAACAGCTCGTCCCCCTTCTCCCAGGTTAGGCTCCAGACCTGTGACTGAGCCAAGGTTCCAGGGGCTCCGGGGTCCAGTCTCCCACTCAAGGCCCCAGACCTTGGGGACCAGAGACAAGACCCCCGCCCTGCCCTTTTGAATACTGACCAGGAGATCTGAGCGTAATGACATGGTTGTCTTGTCCTGACAAAGTTGGGGAAATTGTTCTGCAGATGGAACGCTTTTCATAACTGTAACGATAGTCACAATGAGAAGATGCACCTGAGCTAACCTGCCACAGTGCACGTTCTGTAGCTGAAATGAGGGGGTTGCCAGAAAGAACTTTTAGCATAAATATAGGCCATAAAATACCTCTGCTATTAATTAATATGTCAGTTATGGATTTCAAGCACTCAGTAAATGAATGAGTGGAATGAAGGTAAAATTATTTAAGTCTCTGCTGTTGGTTGTGGCTGCTGATGAAAGGGAGGAGCGTGCTAAGTGTAAAATACACACCAGCGTTGGAAAACTTAGTATGAAAAAGATTTAAAGAAATCTCATTAAAATTTTACATTGATTAATATTTTGGATATTACCTCATAGTTTTTATATTGATTACATGGCTACAATGATAATATTTTGGGTAGTGGTTAACTAGAATATATTACAAAGTAATTTCATCTTTTTCTTTTTTACTTATTTTTGTTAGTTTGACTCCTAGAAAATTTAAATTTAACTGTAGTTCACATGGTGTCCCTGTTGGACAGAACTGGATGAAACTATTATTCTTTCTTAAAAATTATTATATATTTAATAGTGGAAAACAGAACCTTATTAATAATTCTCATTTTGTCACAAATTTCTCCAATTCTGAAAAGCAAGAGGACTGAGTTTAGTTTTCCAATGATTTCTGTCACCCAAGTCGGTGATGTATGAATTCTAATGGCTTGTCATTCCAAGACAAGGGGGAAAAGACTTGGTGTTAGAAACTCTCAGTAAAGCTACCACTGTCCCATTAGACACTGAACTTACTGGTTTGTGGCACTAGCTAAGGTTCTGAGTGTTTTAAATTCTCTTCTCATTTTCACACTAAAACACAATGTAGCAAACCCTTTCGCAGAGTTTCTTTATTTTCTCACTAACTTTAAATGTATTTCCTCTTATGAATACAATTTATTTGACACCTCTAGATTTGACACCTCTTGAAGCAGAGACCAAAGTGATAAAAATGTAATAACTAAAATCATCTTTAAACCAAGGCTCAGTATCTTGGGAAGTGTTTAAAAGGGGGAGGGATCTATATAAACATTTCCAAAGTAGGAAGATTTAGTTTTATTTGGTAAAGTCCGTGGCTTTCCTTTGGAAGGTTGGAATGGCTGTGCCCACCCAGGTGAGCCTCCCACCTGCTGAACCGCAGCGCCCGCTCAGGACACGGCTTCCCGCAGCACCGGCCGCTCTTCCCCGGGCGCCGCTGGCCCTGTGCCCCCGGGGACTCCACGCCCCTCAGGCTGCAGGCCCTGCCCCAGCCTCACCTGCAGGCCTGGCCCTTAGCCCTTCCTGCTGGGCTCCTCCCATCCGCCTCCGCCCCCGGAGGGCACCCTGCAGGCCAGGGGACAGTGTCAGCCTCCGAGCCCCGGGGTTGGCTGTGTCCTCCCGGGAAGCGTGTCCTAGTGCCCCGCGCAGCTGCCGGCCTGCTGGTCTGGTGGCCCCGCGGCTCCCGGAGGCCTGGCGGCGGCCAGGTGGCCGCTGTGGGCAGCACCTCCAGCCGGCGCAGCAGAAGCTCAGAGGGCAGCAGTGGCCGTGGGGGACTGGGGACCGGAGGTGGGAGCACCAGGGTAGGCTTGGGGGGCCCTGGGGTCTGACTGAGTTGGGGGCTCCTGCCACGAACTGAAAGGCCCCAGGAGCCCGGCGGTGGCATGGGCCGTGAAGAGAACAGCCTGTTTCCTGCCGCTGAGGCCACAGCTGCAGCCACCGTTAACCGCTGCCCAAAATATTATCAAAATATCCCTCCCTGCGCCAGCAGCACATACATAGGTTCCCAAAGGCGAAATGCTGGGAGCAGGGCTGCGTTCCTCTGCGATTCACAGGCACACAGCGGAGCAGAGAGCACGTGCAGCTCCCACGGCGCCTGGGGCAGGTGCCGCTGTCCACCCCAAGACCGTCTCAGCCTCCAGCCACGCTGCCTGGGGCGTGGCACCCCTGTCAACCCGAGGAGCGAACATGGAGCCTGAAGACGCACAGATTCGGTCACAAAAACACAGGCATCTGCCATCATCCAGCCCCTGAATGTCCACAGTCGCAGGCAAAATACAGGCGGCCGTTTCTCTAAGTCCACCACGTGTTCTCATGTAACCTGAGGTTACACGTAAATATCTAACCGTGGAGCAGAATTTAGTCCTAGTAATCAAACACAGCTTTAAAAGGTCCTCCCTATGCTTAGGGCTTCTTTATAGTGTCCATGACAACTGAAGTTCAGGAATGTTTTGTTTATATGTCTAGGTGGTTAAAGGAGAAGCTGACACAACGTCACAGGAACATAAAGGAACGCTGTTCACTTTCACAGTCTAAACTATAGCGTTGTAAGGTGTCTTTGTTTTCAACCAACAAGTGCATGACTGACAGAAAAAGAAACCGATAGCCCTCACAGGGGGTCATTTTCTGCTGAACCTGTGACTCTGACACTTCACTTTTTCATACTAAAAGTTGGACCTAAATAGACACTTCTCCACCGTGACATATGAAAAAATGCTCAAAGGCACTGATCATCAGCGAGATGCAAATTAAAACAGCAATGAGGTATCACCTCACACCTGTCAGAATGGCTACTATCAACAAATCAACAAACAATAAGTGCTGGTGAGGTTGTGGAGAAAAGGGAACCCTCGTGCACTGCTGGTGGGAATGCAGACTGGTGCAGTTACTGTGGAAAACAGTATGGAGTTTCCTCAAAATATTAAAAATGGAACTGCCATTTGACCCAGTGATTCCACTTCTAGGAATATATCCTAAGAGACCTGAAACACCAAACAGAAAGAATATATGCGCCCTTATGTTTATAGCAGCACATTTACAATAGCTAAGATCTGGAAACAGCCCAAGTGCCCATCAGCAGATGAGTGGCTAAAAAAGCTGTGGTACATCTATACCATGGAATACTATGCAGCAGTAACAAAGAAGGATCTCTTATCCTTTGCAACAGCATGGAGGGACCTGGAGAGCATTGTGCTAAGTGACATAAGCCAGCCAGAGAAAGACAAGTATCACATGATCTCACTCATATGTGGAATCTAATGAACAAAATAAACTGAAGAACAAAATAGATCCAGGGACATAGAAGCATGGAACAGAGTGCAGAATCTCAGAGGGAAGGCGGGGGGGGGGGGGGGGGGGGGGGGCGGGGGGGGGGGGAGAAATGGACCAAAGCACTTGTATGCATCTATGAGTAACCATGGACACAGACAATAGTGTGGTGAAGGCCTGGGGCGGGGAGGGGGATGTGGGGGTGGGCTAGAAGGGGACAACGAGGGGAAAAGGGGACACCTGTAATTCTTTCAACAATAAAATTTAAAATATTAACTATTCTTTCTTCATGAAGGACCTGTTGTAAGAGAAACAATGCTTTGACTGCAAACGAGTGGCAGTGGAAGAGAGTGGCTCCTACTGCGGTTTGATGCCACGGCTTGGGTTTGTGCAAAGGCGGCCGCAGCTGTATTCATCGTTGCCTTTTTACCATCAGTGTGAGTGCAACACACCGAGAAAGACATACCATGTTATTAATTACGAAGGAAAACGTTTGGACCTTACAGGCCACACCCATCCCTGCAAAGGCCCATGGACCACTGTTGGAGAACACTGGACTACGACACGAGTAAACAGTAACCTTTTATAATTTATGCCCAAACAATCTTCTTGTGTAATTACGGGAGGGCGTGACGGAACCACGCCCAGCATTTCCATTTCTAAAGATCGCAGGGGACCCAAGCGGGGCTGCCTCGGCCACCTGTCCGCCCCCTGGATGTGCGGCCTGGGAATCCTCTCCCCCCGAAGGGCCGTTAAGGGGGAAGGGGATGTCCACGTCTGGGTCCTGGGCACGCAGGTGCCTGGGCATTAAGCAGGAGCTTTTGCTGCCTCAGAAGACAAGCCCCAAATGACCCTCCATTGCCTGGGCGGTCCTCCTGATTCTCAGAAGGGGGAACACTTTCCACGCTGCACCAGCCAATTACTGACCTGCGTTGATGCCCAGACATGTGAGTAAACGGTTTCCTGGGATAATTCACTCTCAACCCAAACTGAAGCGGAACAATCGTCGCCCTTCTGGGATTCTACAGATGGAAGCAAGTCGTTCAAACTACCTTTAGTTACACTTTTAAAAATGAGCTCTCACTGCTTCCTGTAAGGGAATGCATTTCAAATACATCATCTTATGCTTATATTTGATTATAAACAAACCAATAGACATGTTTTTAGTTTTGACTTACAAACAAGCAACAGACATATGCGAGATTTTAATGGGAGATTAACTAGGAGATTCAGAGGCACTAAAATAAATAGAATAGACTTCTAATCTCTGCTGCAGAATACAAATGTCATGCTATTATTTTAGAACATAGCAATTTTTCCCCTTTTTAATTCGCAAATTAGAGCCTTCTGCATCATCAAGGGAGTGAAATGAAAGCAAAACAAGTTAGAGGTCTGGTTGAGGGGTCTTTTCTATTTTGCTGAAAGTAAATGATGCCTCTGAAGAGTATGCGGCTTGACATTCTGATATCTGTTCAAAAGCTATTCAGCTGGCGAGGGATCCGCCAGGGGCTGATGGTGCCAGAGAGCTGATGGAGATTGTACTTGAAGTAAATGATACAGACTAAACCCAGGAGTAGATATCTGCGCCAGAATCCCTCCAAGATCGCGGGTATCTGTGGATTTTGCCTCTGAAGTTTCTCCGGCTGCAAGTCACTTGAGTATTCTGGTTCCCAGCCTCTTCCGGGGACCCAGGCACATTCCTGAGTCCTCACAGAGGCAGGAGCTCTGCTGGCTGCATCGCCTCCCTCGTCCTCAGCTCTCCGCACCCCGAGGCTGGAGCCAGTGTGTGGCAGCTCCCTCCCCGTGTGTGTGTCTAAAGCTCAGGTCTGTACCAGGTCTGCACGCCTGTTCCTTTAGATGGAACCTTGGTGCGTGGGGACGATGCTCTAACCAACTGAGCTGCCAGCCAGGTAGAAAACTCAGTCTTCAGGATTGAATTCCGTTTCTAATTCAGGAACAGACCTATTGGTTTTTGTTTGTTTTGTTTTGTTTTGTTTTGTATCCATTGTCCCCACCCTGCCCTGCCTACCACTTTTTGATAGTGTGGGTTTTTGGGCATTTGTCATTTTTTGGTTTCCAATATAGCAGCACATCAGCAGGATATGATTTTCAAATGTTCTTGTTGCAGAAGGACTTTCTGTAAAAAGGCGAAGAATGAAGGCTACGGCATGGAAGGCAGGAAATGTACTATGCCAGTCATCATTCTTTCTCTTAAAGACCCCAGACGGCTCGCCGTCTAATGGGCCTGTGGAAAGACACACACGGCACTATTCCATTAGGGATGCATCGCAGAAGCCAAATGACTGCACTTCTGCCCGACCCAACTCAGATGAATCACTTTTGTGTCCAATGGACTAAGGCACAAGGCAATTAATCCTTCCCACCTTCGGTGACTGGAGGAGGATGGGATAAAGGAAAGGAGAAAACCAACCATTCGGGGCTGTTCTATTTGGTCTGTGTCAATTATTTTATTGAGTCATGATAATCCTGTGAGGTGGGTGACGTGACCCACATTTACAGAGAGGGTACTGAGGCAGCTCAGAAAGGTGCTGAAGGGCCCAAGACTCCAGTGAACAGCCAAGTTAAAATCTGATGTCAGTAAAGTGAGGGAAGGGTTAAAAGCTGCTGGGAGTGATGGGAGGGAAGGGTTAAGACCTGCTGGGAGCAATGGGAGGGAAGGGTTAAAAGCTGCTGGGAGTGATGTGAAGGAAGGGTTGAGACCTGCTGGGAGTGATGGGAGGGAAGGGTTAAGACCTGCTGAGAGTGATGGGAGGGAAGGGTTAAGACCTGCTGGGAGTAAGGGGGGTCTGCCCTCTGGCTGCCTGAGGCTGGAAACCAAGGCCCCTCACCAGCAGCTTTAGGGGGGCTCAGTGCTAACTTGTCCTGAGTTCTGTTTCAGCTGCTCTCTGAGGTCCTCAGGGAGTTACAATCGGCCTGGTTCATGCTGGGGAGCCTGGAATATCTGCTCCAGCAAATGGCTTTTCCTGCCAGACATTCCTGGACCTGCTCACCTTGACCTTACCTGTCCCATTTGAGTGCAGGACAGAGGACTCCTGCCCTGGCCCAGCCTCCATGGAGGGGTCAGACACACTCAGTGGGTGTTAGGAGCTCTCTGCTGCGGGGACACCTACTATCTCAGGGTTAGGTGGTCAGTGTGCACACTGCCCATCGCAGACCAGCAGCTGCTTCTCCACAGGAGGGCATTATCTGCAGATCAGGCCTCTGGATGGACCAAAAGCTGGATGGACCACAGAGGCTCCACCCAGTCTGTGCCACGGACACCTCAGGTGTTGTTACCAGACCTGCTGGGTCTGCCGCTCAAGATTGTCAGTTTCCTGTGTGTCCAACAAGGACGTACATTCCAAGATTCAGAGACCCAGCCTTCACCCAAGGCCCTAACTTTCCACAGAACTTGCTGAGGCTGAATTCAACCAGCTTTGCAATACAGCAACCCGCACAATGGAATTTGTGTTTGATTTCAGCAATATTAACCCTGCAGCTAGGGGAAGTGAGAGCTTAGTTCAGGCTGCTATGGAAGTTCTCTGATTCTCAGATAGTGGGTGACGTTGAGAGTTAACAGGCCTGAGCTTGTCATTTTCTCTTGGTCCCTCACATGCACTCAGGGAAGACTCCACCCCACACCAGTTCTCCTAGTCCTCCTCGCTGTTCTAGGGGCCAAGTGCTACCTGGGAGCTCAAGCTACCTGCTCCAGGGGCCCTTCATTGCCATCAACTACAGGCCCTCATCCACACATTAATTCCATGTGCTTGTGTGTAGGGAGCAGCTATAGGGTTAAGCCTCAGACTGACCTATTGGCAAAGCCACAAACAAGTCCCAACTTAGAGGGCACAGCCCTCTTAGCATAATTAACCTTGACCTTATGAGCCCACTAGATCCTATCTGGGTAGCTGATGGGCTGTGGGAGGTGCAGCAAGTGCTGCCAAACAAGTGAAACTCACAAGAACATTGTAACTATGGTGACCACTACCTTGTTTACCTCTGACTATAAAATAAAGGCTCAGCTTGCCCTCTGGATCTCTCTCTGTGGCATCAGCCAGGCACGGGAGATCCACCTAGACCCAGCTTATTCTCTTTGTCTGTCTTTTCTAAATCCTTCGCCGCCGCCCCTCAGGCTCGCCGAACTCTTGGTTGTGCTGGCCCGGCACATGTGGCACCCAACTCAGGGCCTGAGTTCAGGGGAACTGCAGTTGTCAGGTGAAAGGACGCTCCAGTGAAGCACATGCAGAAAGCAAAAAGGAAGGTAAGGAGTGAAGTTTAGTACTAGCTAGGTGCAAAACATGGGAAATTCAGGATCGCAGGATGTATCCATGCTTAAGGCTATGCTCCAAGCATGGGGCTGTTGTGTGAGGTATCAACAGCTTTTCGATTTGTTGGATTTTGTAAGTAAAACCTGCCCATGGTTTCCTGGGGGAAGGAAAGGTAAATGTAGAGACAGGGGAGAAGGTAGGAAAGCAACTTAGAGATCATTATATAGCTGAAGGTCCAAGGAGAATTACTTTCTCTACTTTCAGTCTGTGGTCCCTGATTTGGGACTGCCTAGAGCCCACTCCTGAAAGGGAATGGATGAATGTGGCAGGGGAACTCAGACGGATAGAGGAAGGTTACCAGAGGCTTAATATTATCGCAAAGGCTCGTCTCTCACCTGGAGACTACTTATTATGGAAGTATTATATTCGTGTCTGTGCTGACATTGGACAGCCCACGTTCGGGGAATAGTATTAGCTGCTGCATTAAAGGAGATGTTACTCACTGGTCAGCAGAAAAAGAAAGGGGGCTGCTTTAACTGTGGCAAACTAGGACATTTTGCTAAAGACTGCAATGCTAGAAATGGAAGTCAAAGGGCTACAGGGAGTGGGAACAAGCAGCTGGACTATGTTCAGGATGCAGGAGAGGAAAGCACTGGGTAAATGAATGCCTCTCCAAGACTGATGTTGATGATAATCTAATGCCCCCTAGGCAGGGAAACTTTAAGTGGGGCCAGCCCCAGACCCACCAGACAGTAGGATCCTTATCCTTGACCCCACTGCAGCCTTTCCAGCCTGCTCAGTAAACCTTTATCATGCCACCCTGGGAAGCACAGGATTGGCAAGCTCTCCCTGGGGTGATAGATCAGGACTCAGGCAATAGCAGAAAAAGCCAATCCTACTCTTAAAAAGCAATTATAAAAAAAAGGGAGGGGGAGAATGTTATGTGTTAAAGTTTTTAAATTACAATGCAGAGAGTTGTACAGCGGCCAAAAGGCATTAGGCCTCCTGTACAATAGCCTCTGCGGGGTTAGCCCGATGGAAGGATGCACAAACCAGACAAGAGTTTTACCAGATTCAGTAATGATGTGGGGAAGAGGTTGTGTTTGTATCTTTCCAGAAGGAGCAGATCAGCCAATTTGGGTGCCAGAGCGTTACGCGCGTCACCACAATGGACCCAGAGAAGCTCCTTGTCCCATCGTTCAAAAGACTGAGAGTTGCCCTGATGACAGCAAAGCAAAAAAAAGAAGAAACGAAGGCTATGCAAGAGACCGAGGTGCCAACATGGGGTCAGCTGAAGAAGTTAACAACTGAGGCCCAGCAGATGGCAGAAAAGCAAGAAGTGGAAGCTACTCCCTCAACCATGTTTCTGGCCATGCTAGCATTGGTTAGCTGCCAGTCTTCTGCAAACTCTTTCACAGCCAAATCCGAGGACTCTTGAATAAATCAGCAAAAGAAACTTTCATTTAGTAGGAAAATGTTACCGTAGTTTGATTTCTCTCTTATTGCTGTGTTGCATTGGCATTGTTTTGTTAATAGCCATGTCTGGGTTTTGCATTGGCATTGTTTTGTTATTGTTTTAATAGCCAGAGTTTTGTTCTTGATGTCCAAGTTTTAAAATGTCAACATGTCTGTAGTTTGGGTTTTGCATTGGCATTGTTTGCTATTGTTTTAATAGTCAGAGCTTTGTCCTTGATGTTTAAGTTTTACTTTCATTATAGTAGCTTAAAAATGAAAGAAGGGTGAGATGCAGGGAGCGGACATAGGGTTAAGCCTCAGACTGACCTGTTGGCAAAGCCACAAACAAGTCCCAGCTTAGAGGGCACAGCCCTCTTAGCATAATTAAGCTTGACCTTATGACGCCCCCTTTTTCCTATCTGGGTAGCTGATGGGCTGTGGGAGGTGCAGCAAGTGCTGCCAAAACAAGTGAGTTCTTGGGCATTCTAAAAACTCCTGATCCGCATGTTGAATGCTAACTTCCAGAAAAATTTTAGAACAGATCATTAGTAAGTAGATCTTTTTCAACCCTTTGTAATCCCTTATAATGCATAGTGTTTTGAAAGTTTATGTAACTTTTTCATATATGGCATAATCTTATTTAATCATAGAAATTATCTCCAGAAACTACCAAGAGTTTAGGAAGACTAAGTGATACTAAAATAAATATTTCCCATTTTGATACGAGAAATGGTCTATAATTTAAAAGCTTCAGAAATTGAAAATCTTAATTTTTGGAAGGTATTTTATGAACGTTTCTCTTCTAGCCAAATAGGCCACATTAAAGAAATGTGACTACATAAATATCTAGTTTATCAGAATTATGTCTTGAAATTATGCTCTCAAATAGTATTAGTTAATTAATCTATTTTTTTTCATCATTTACATATATAACTTATATAGTCATGGAGAGATTTTTTTAGAATATATCTTAATATTTTTCCATTTATTGGTCACCAGAAGGTAGAGATGCAAGTCTGGGCGAGGCTGCTAGTATATTAGAACATAGGATAAAAATGTTAAGAGAATTTTATAAGAAGAAATTATAAAACAAAACTAACAAAACAAATGTCAGCATGAACAGAGTGTGAAAGGGCCCTTGCCTACACAGTATTTTGCATGAATGAGATCTTCATATTTTTTTATAGAAAAATCCTTTTGAGGTAAAATGAAAGCATTGCTCAGTAGGCATCCAGAAGATGCGGGTCACATTCACAGAAATATGAGGAAGTGTAGATTGAGAGTTGGGCCCCACGTAAACCTTCCTTCTAGCTCTCTGACAGTAATTGAAAAAGCCCTTGTACATTTAAACTCCCACTGTTTGCAACAGTTACCAACACTTTAGGGAGGATTGCTGCAAAGAGAAGCAGGAAGACAATAAAAGGTCTAGAAATCATCCATAGGAAAAATGCTGTAAGGACAGGGGCTGTTTAGCTGAGAGAATAAAAAATAAGACTTTCATGGGACGGCGATGGCAGTGGAAGTATCTGAATAGGTATTTTGTAGATAAAATGTCAGGCTTCTGGAACAATGCATATGGTGCATGTAAGACAAGAGTAAACATTACAAAATACAGACTTAATCTTAGTCTAAGGCTCAGTCCCAACAGTCATCATGCGTGGAAGTGCTCAAGGGAAGTGTGATCACCACTGGTGACAGGTGTCCTGCAGGCAGGTTCTGACTGAGCACCAGTGGGCTGGGCGGCCTGGTGTCCACTCGCTCAGATCCATCATCCTGAGCATAACAGCGCCCACTCAAAGGAGATTTATATCAACAGACCACTGAGAAAGGCAGAGCTATTTGACCTATATTTTTGGACTGCTTTCCCCATCAATTCTATTGATCTAAGCGCTGGGATTGATAGACCAAACACGGGTAGGTTGTGGAATTAAATCTGAGCGGATGATAGCGATAGGGTAATCTACAATCCAACCAGAGAGGTTCTTCTTTTGATTGTATAGGCATACAATGTCTGTCCAGGGACCTTACAAATCCATGTTCACGACATGTGAATACCTAGGGCCTTCTAAATTCAGACTGGTCTCTGTTTATATTGTTAAAATTATAACCCTCAAATATCAAAATAAAAAAAAACAATTAAACATAACATTTAGCAATTAAACATATACTATAATAAAGTGTATCTCCTAAATATAGTACATAGCATCATGTTATTAAAATTAGCAACAGATTCATAATGCCATAAGCTGCAAAGGTGAAATAACAGAGAGGCAGCCCTTTAAAACAGTATCTTTAACCACAGATTAAAGGGAAAATATGGTTTATTGCTAGGGAAGCAATTTCCCACACATAAAAACAACCAAGAAAAGATCTAAGTTTACAACAGTGCAGTGGTGGCTGGGAATTAGAAAGAAGTTGCCCAATTTGATCACTCAGGGTTTGCTTACATGAAAGTCCCTAAATCTGTCCCAACTGCTGGTGTTTCTAAGCTAAAGCTCAGAGTTTTCCCTGAGCTGTCCTGGGACCTGAACTTGCATCTCTGCACAGAACTGTTCCAAGAGTGAGGGTGATCATAGAAAAGCTCTCCTCTCTATGTGCTCAACAACTGGTTCCAAGATACCAAATTAGAGAACAAATAATTATTTGTGATCATATATAACTAGGAGCCCAGCACGCAATTCGAAACCGCACTGCGCCGCCCACCCTCGAGTCACCGGTCCGGCCATGCCTCACTCCTCGGGCCCCGCAACAGCCGCGGCCACTGCCAGTCCAGCCCTGCATCCCTCTCTGGTCCTTGAAGCAGCCACGACCGCTGCTGATCAGGCCCTTCCCCCAGCGCAGGGGCGTGGAGGCCCCTGCCACCCCGCCCCCAATGGTGCGCATGCAACCTCCTTCTCTCTGGTCTACCAGTTAAAGAGTCCCAGTTAATTAGCATATTTCTCTATTATATATATAAACTAGAGGCCTGGTGCACAAAATTCGTGCATGGGAGGGGGTGTCCCTCAGCCCAGCCTGCACTCTCTCCAACCTGGGACCCCTCGAGGGATGTCCGACTGCCCATTTAGGCCCGATCCTAATGGGCAGTTGGACATCCCTCTCACAATCCAGGACTGCTGGCTCCCAACTGCTCGCCTGCTTGCCTTCCTGATTGCCCCTAACCACTCCCCTGCCAGCCTGTTTTCCCCTAACTGCCCTCCCCTGCAGGCCTGGTCCCCCCCAACTGCTCTCCCCTGCAGGCCTGGGTCCCCCCCAACTGCCCTTCCCTGCAGGCACGGTCGCCCCCAACTTCCCTCCTCTGCCAGCCTGGTCACCCCTAACTGCCCTCCCCTGCAGGCCTGGTCCCTCCCAACTGCCCTCCCCTGCTGGCCATCTTGTGGCAGCCATCTTGTGTCCACATGGGGGCAGCCATCTTGTGTGTTGGAGTGATGATCAATTTGCATATTACTCTTTTATTAGATAGGATTATTTTCCATTTCCAAGATCAGTTTCCACAAGATTATACTTGTAGTTTATATTTTCAGGGACCCGAGTTTGTTAACCTTTTGCACTCGGATGTCGAGTGTGACTCGACATGGTTAGCATTCGAATAAAGGAATCCAGTGCAAAGGGTTAATATGTAATCGTGTGGAGATGCTGGATGTGATGAGGATTATGGGAACTGTGGGGCAAGAAGAGGATTTCTGACTTTTATCAACCAGGACCCATCCCTGTCCCCAAGCCTTCCACATGGTTATGTGATCGGTGGAAAATTTGTGGATAAAGGGATCCATTCACCATTCTTATGTTTTCTCCAATAAAGACAATCTCTTTCTGCTCCTCTTTTGGAAGATGGCATCTCCTGGGGCCGACTCAGCCAGGATGGGAGACAGGCATGACCCTGACACAGTCCTGCTGAGGAGGGTCCTCTCCTGGCCCAGGGCCTCGGAGAAAGTGACAGAGGAGCGGGGGCAGCAGTTTCTGAAGCAAGGACACAGTCTGACTCAGACGCCCAGGGCTGCTCACAGCAAAACCATTACTCCCGTTTTATAGAGGAGGAAACTGAGGCTGCGATGAAGAAATTGTGATCACATACACTCACATCCCATTGGCGTGCACACCAAGTTAAATGGCCAAGTTAAATGTCAAAGATTTACATATGGAAGATTCACAACCATGTGGAATAACAGGCTACCATTTGAAAAAAAGAATTTGAACAAGCCCCTGGAAAGTTTGGAGTCATTTCAGGTGTGTTCCAAGTGAATTTCAGCCCTGGCTGGTGTTGTTCAGTGGTTAGAGTGTCGGCCTGTGCACCAAATGGTCTCGGGTTCAATTCCCAGTGCAGGTTCAATCCCCAGTCATGGTCAAAGCGAGTGAGGGAGGCAACTGATTGATGTGTCTCTCTCACATCAATGTTTCTCTCTCTCTCTCCTTCCCTCCCTTCCTACCTTCCACACTCTTTAAAAATCAATGGGAAAAAATATCTTCAGGTGTGGATTCTAAGCTTCAACTATAAATGTGAATAATAATCTCTGGCAGATAAGCCATCCGGTAACTTACACTTCTAAAGAAGGCCTCCTTAGCCGTGGGCCTTCCGGACATGAAATCAGAGAACGACTGTGGGGAGAAGCCTGAGAGGCCTGGTGGAAAGAGTTCATAGATACAGGCCTCAGCCATCCTTCAAAGTGCCTGAGTGCTTTGCTCATAACCTAACCAAGGTAGTTCCCTTAGCAATTAGCTTTGCAAAGAAACATGAGATGAGGCGTAATTTGTACGTATGCTAATTTTCATCTACATGAGCTGTTACCTTGAGATGTTCTTTAGGTATTCATATTTAGCTAGTTCTAATGAGTGACTATAATTAAAATTTTAGATTAACTGCTATTCGTTAACTTTGGTATTTTCAATGAGAGGTTTTCATAGTCTTTTTTTGTACCACAACTATTTATTGAAGAAAAATGCAATGGGCAGCATGCAACCCTAAATTCTGCTATTGTTGGGTGCCTGGCTTAAGAAGGATTAGATTTCTGGCGACTGGCATTCATTGATGCAATGCCTGATCTACTGTAGGTATTGGACAAAGACTTAGTAAAGAAAAAGAGCAGAATCTTCTGAAAGATACAATAAAACTTCTAAGACTTTGGAGTTTCCTAATTGCACTCAGTCTAAAAGATGATTACTCTGCTGCACAGGCACAAACCCAGCAGAGAGGAGAAAGCACCCATCTGATAATTAGAGATAGACACGCAGGGAAAGAGAACAGCTAACTGGTCAAGCCAAGAGCGCCGAACGTACCAGTTCTCAGACGGACTTGAAACCCTCTCCTGGAACGTCCCTCCCAGCAGATAAGCAGGTGACAGGCATCTGTGCCTAACTTATCCTCTCTTCTTGACCTGGAAATTAGGCCTCCAGTCTCAGCTACCACCACACATGATTTAGCCTGTCTTTATTACCCTGAGACATCATCTTTACGAATTTAGAAGAGGTGAGGTTCTCAGAAGAGAATTCTCTGTAAAGAGGAGCATTAGGTTTTAGGGCAAGAAAAACATTGCTACAAATAGTAATCACAATTAAGAAATGGAAAAAGCAGTGAATGAATGAATGAATGGATGAATGGATGGATGGAGGATGGTGGCTTCCTATGTAAAAACATCACTATAACCTTGCTATGGTTTCTCCACTGTCCTATTGCTCCTTCAGAAGCTGGTAGGTGTCTACAGAATGACCCACAGACTTAGGCAATTTCTACCTTCTGGTGCCATCATTACTATTATTTGTCATGTTGCTGTTTAGTATCCATTTCTCCCACTTTTGGTAACTGCTGCTTTTGAGAAATTATCTCTTCTATTGTTCATAGCAAGGGAGGAATTCACTTAAGTGCATTGGCCTTTTCTACCAACAGGTAGACAGGGAATCCAAGCTTAGCATTTGGACACTGTCCTTATAAACCTAATCGTGCATGAAAATGACAATTTAAAATGTGTCTTCATGAGTCTAGGAAGGACGTTTTAGAGCCGGGAGTCACTCTGGACTCATTGTTTTCCACGTGTGGTTCTCCAGTCTTCTCATGGACGCTGTGAACTCTCACACAACCTTTCAATACATTCTGCTTGCTTAGATTAGCCAGAGTTAGGATCTGTTTCTGGAAACTTAAAAACACAAAAACAAACAAACAAAAACACACACCCTACTGCATTGCTTGTGTGTGATTGGAGCTCAGAGCTGTCACTCATGATGCCTCTACAGCTCCCTTGGAATTTGTCACCCAACCCTCGACACCTCCCAGCAGCTTCCTTTCCCCCATGTCCAGCCCCTTCAAAGCTGACACGTCTGATCTCCCTACTCTCGCCTGAGTCCATCTGTTGTAAATACTAGACCATAGCCTGGTCACATCCTGAGATGTAACCTGAGCCCTGTATCTGAAATAAGTCATCACTGTATTTAACAGTATTTTCATTTTTATGCCAGATCTTCGCCATGTACTCTTCCTTTGCTAATCAGATACTAATTTTTCCATCCTATCATGGCACTTCTAATGCTCCCATGACTAACAAAAATAATAAATAGCTCTCTTTAATAAGCTAAAGCCACAATCATTTATATGAAAAATGAATCAGCATGAGATGCAAATTTAATTTCACCACAAATAGGTATTTTCTGAAATAGCAAAGGCTATGTTGATGTCTTCAAATGTAAAAAAAGAAAGAAAAGAAAGAAAGACAAGAAGGCTCTTATTTCTGCTTTTCAGATCATCCTGAGTTGTATTTGTGGTTGTATAGGATGTTGAACAAAATTCCTGCTTGCTTCTTATGAAAATTCCACTCCCAATTCTGTAAGTACAATTACTTCCTGTATGTCGTCACACTGTGCCTTTCATGGTTTCAAAATAACCCTTATAGTAAAATTCATAAATGGGCTACAAAAAACACTTCATTCATCGACCTGCTAACATAATGATAAAAATACTATTTTATTATTTTCCCCAAATAAACAGAAAATATTGCTCAATAATTTCCACATAAAAAAGGTTAGATGAAGAACCATGCAGATGAATGAAAAATGCTACTTGGGGCCTCGAACAATGAATATTCAATTATTTTCCAGGAAACAATTGGATGATGATGACATGAAAATGTGAGTGATGTTTCCTGTGCTCTGATTGCGTTGTTTGCAGCGGGGCTCCCCCCAGCCCCAGCTCAGGGCCGAGGGCGGCTGGTGGCCTGCAGGGAGGAGGACACGTGTCCGGAGCCGCTGAGCCCGCAGCATCGCACAGGGCAATCCGCGGGGCTGGGGGCAGTGACGGGGCGGGCCCGCTGAGAGGTACACGCTCGGAAACCCCATCCATGCCGCCTAATTACTCCACGAGAGAACTTCCACTCCAGCGACCAGAAACTTGACGCTCAGATTTCAGTGTACACAGATCGACATAAACCAGAGAAAAGAACACTGGGAAAGCTGGGAAATAAATCAAAGCCACAGAAATGAGTGCAGCTAACAGGCATAGCAACTCCCACCCCAAAAGAAAGCTTTAAAAACTATTCTCAACTGTAGCACAAGAGATGCTGTCATCTTCCATAACCCAAAGAAAGTCTGTAAACGAAACCACCAGGCCAGTTCGCAAGTTGACCCCTCACCTCTTAAATGTCAGTTTTGTGAGTCCTTGCACAAGGAACGTCAGTCTCGATGAATCAGAAAGTCAGCTGGAGGAAGGGAAAAGGGCGGGGGGCGGGGGCAGTGCGTGTTCCCAGAGAAAGGCTTGGATCACAAGGGGAACGTGGCCAGGGACACAGGTGCTTTGCCTGGATCCCTTTCCAGATAGAAATTTCATTGCTTGAATTCCTGGATCCAATGGTACTTGGAAGAACAATTTAAAGTGATCGGACCAAGAATTGGGCTTGTTTACTCACTAATTACTCAGGCGTTCCACTGACCAGCCTGCAGAGGCCAGAGGGACGAGGAGGCTGTGGACTGCCGCTCGAGCTCGGCAGGAGGGAGCATCATGGGACACGTGCGGGCCCCAGCTGTGCAGGAGGCGGGCTGTGGGGGGAGCATCACGGGACACGTGCGGGCCCCAGCTGTGCAGGAAGGAGGCTGTCTGGAAGAGCCAACCTGGCCTGAGGGGCACAACATCTGGCTGCGCAGGCAGCCCGGGGAGGCAGGAGGGAGGATGGACTGGACCTGGGCCAGCAGGTCTTCCTTCAGCAGGAGCGGGTCTGCACCCGCGTGAATGTCAGTGTTCTCGGAGTCCCCACCAGGACGCTCCTACCCTTTATTGCTGTTGCTACAACAAATAAAAGGATGGCCTTTAAGGGATTCTAAATCTCATCAGGAGACATTTCTGGATTTCAAACAAAAAAACATCCTCTCATCTGTCTGTCACTAGGTTAGCTGCTGTTATTAGACATCACAATTCATATAAAATTAAAACGCAGCTTTGTCGAGAGCAGCATCTCAGCCACTCGGGGAACATCTCGAAGGGGAGTGGGTTATGGACTCAGCACTCGAACCCTCGCTCTCTCTAGATGTCCATTTACCCCCCACAGACGCTGCCCCGCGCACTGCGCCTCAGAGAACACTGACAGAGGGGGCCGCTCGAGAACCCCGGCTGGCCATGGCATAGTTCGCTCTCTTTGCGAGTTTGAGAATATCTGTGCTTTGAAAATAGTTTTTGTAACAAGTATAACTCTAAAGCAAAAGCAAAATTCTTACAAGCCCTTGCTGAGTTAGATTATATTCGTTACACTTAAAAACATAAGGGCGTGAAACCAGCTGTGCATGGGTCATGAAATTAGGTACAGACCTCTCTGCTTAAACATGGAACTGAAACGGACATAACTAAAACGTAAAAGCAGAATCCGAGGAAGTCCCTGTCTGTGTGCCGATGTAACGTGCCCAGGAGACCACCCCGGCGGACAGGGCAGCTGCGCTCAGCGGGCCGGGAGGGCTCCTGGCCGCGGTCAGCGCTCCAGCCCCAGGCCGGGCCGGCAGCACTGGGCGGCCGCGCTTGTAAAGCTGCTGCAGGTCCTCCCTCCCGGCCGGTGGCTTAGGTCTCCTAACTCAACTTCACCCAAATGGACGGATGGCCTACGGGTCGGCCTTTGTTCCTTTCCCAGGGGGCCGGGAAAGCACAGCTGGGACATCTGGCGCCGACACCCCAAGGGCAAACTTCCGCCCGAGGCTGTGACAGGCCGTCTGGAAGGTGGTCACTCCTACAGTCAGGTCATGCACGCATCATTCTTGTCCACATATGCTAACAAATATGTTAACATGATCACCGGGGGGCGTGAGCTCGAAGAACATATGTACTTGTGATGTAAAGTGATCACAGTTATGTAAGAAGTGCGATGCCCTTTCACTCCTGTCCTTTCTGTCCACCCGGTGACGCCGTGGCTCTGGGTGCACCCACGCCCGTCCAGTCACGGAGACAAGCACCTGGGCCAGCACAGGCGCCGGAAAGCACTGCTCACGTCGGGAGCCACTCCCGGGATGACATAGAAACCGTCCACGCGGAGCTCGTGATTCTTAAACAAAACCAATGGCTTTCCAGCGCCCAGCGCACTGAGCATGTCTGTTCCCACAGATGCCCACAGCTGACATCAGGGGACAAACCACAGAAAAAGCAGTGTTCTGTATTGAATGAGCGTATTTTTCCAGAACAGCCTCCTGCTTGCCCCTGGGAGCTGTGAAACATGAGGCTTTCTATTGTGATTTGCTGCCGATGATCCGTTTAGAGTGAGACGCTTTCCTAGAGGCTCGACAATGAGTTCAGTCAGATTTCTCAGACGCTGTTAGTCGCTGACCCCAGAATACCAGGGGCTTCCAGGTATCCCCCACTCGTGTGCTCTGCCGTGGCCGCCGTGGCCTGTTTCAGGCTGTGGCCAGGTGCTCGGTGCTCACACCTCCACAGGGTGCGGTCTTCTCAGACTCAGGTTCAGGGTGCCGACCCAGCACCCACTGTTGTCCTAACAGAGTCAGGAGCGGAAGCAGCAACGGCAAAGCCTGGAGCCCAGGTCCAGCTTCTCCTTGGCAGCACAGGGTCCTGTCCACTCGTGTGTTAGTCAAATCCAGTGTCGTTCGCCGCCCTGACCTCAGGGTGGCGGACTCTGCTCACGGAGCATCGGCGACAATGTGCAAGGAGTCAACACTCGAGGCCGATGTTGCAAAAATGACCACCATCAATGATGTGTTTGGGAAGTGACCACACAACCCAGACTGTGGGGTCCCCCGGCCGGCAGGGCGGGGCGGGGCTCTGCCTGTGGAGTCAGGCAGCCCTGCGAAGACTCCAGCTCGGGCCCTAGCATGCTGAGTCTGGACGAATGCTCTCTGCCTCAGTTTCCTCACTGGAAAAGTAAACTAATAGCATTTGGCTCCTAGTTTTATTCTACTATTAAGTGGGGTCCTTCGTGTGAAACTATTGCATATCTTTTCAGAAGTCTGCAGCTTCCTGTACATTAACAGCTTCCCATCACCCTCATCCATCATCCTGCACCTCACACCACTTGGCTGTGACTCCGGGAAGGGGAGCCAATGTGCACCTTCAATAGTCGTTCTTAATACTATTTTGCATCAATCACTCTTGTCCTTAATCAGTCAAATGACCTTTTCTGTTTTTATCATTCGTCACAGTGTTCCTGCGAATGTATGTGGTCTGAGAGCAATTAATCTGGGAAGTGGACGCAGGCATTCGCAAAAACACCTGCTGCGGGGACAAGCCCGGGGAGCAGGTCCACGCGGGCTGACTCTGGTCTGCTCCTGACTGCTCACACAGCGAGGTGTCCCAAACAGTGACAGTCTGTACCAGCCTGGACATGATCTTCCTGTCTCTCCTGGTTATATCATTTCAGTCTCCACTGTCAGCCAGTGGCTTGACTACTATGAAAAGAATGTTATAGAGGCTACAAAGTTCCTCACATACTCAGAAGAGGGTCTGCACGTTGAACATGGGCCTTTTTCCAGAAGAAAAGAAGCCAGATTCCAGAAGCTAAACTTATTTCCAAAACATTAAAAGAAACCTTAGACATACTCTTAAATAAGATTTTCCAACCCAAACCTTAGTAGTATTTTTTATTCATTCAAATAGAATTGTACACTTGATAGCTATATGATTTTATTAACCAATGTCATCCCAATAATTTTAATAAAAAGGAAAAAAAAAAGTTCATTGGTGAGGAAAATGGTTCCTCGACTGGACTTATCCCAGGCAGTGAAGCGGGGAGAGTCCCTGTGAGTCTGTGCCTGGGGCAGCCTAGTGCGGTCCTCGGCCCGAGAAGCGTCCCGCCAATGAGCGTGCGCACCTGGCCGGGCGCCCCTTCGGAAGGCGCTGCCCCGTCAGACAGAGACAAGCCCGTGTTGTCCTGGAAACCACTGTTCACAGGAGGAGGAAACGTGAAGGCGTGACCACGGGTGATGGTGGGGGGGGTAAGCGTGTTGTACAGGGTTTGGGCCCAGAGACAGCACACAGAGGCACCACATGGTATAGACTCAAAATTATCCCTGAAAAACTCCTAACTAGACCAAAAACATAGCACTCACATTATGAAAACTGCTCCGTGGCCAGACTCCTTATTTTTTGGAAGAAACAATTTACCAAGAATTCTGTGTAGGCCTACAGAATGCTTTCCACACTTAGCTTCATATACATGGCGTGAAGTAGGATTACTCCTCCCGGGGTGATGCCTGTGGTCTCTGGTTTGAAAAGGCGCTGGTGACGTGGAGTGGAAATGACTGAGGTTTGGTTTGTGATTAGGAAATGGAAAACGTTGTAACAGGTGCTGGCGAAAACTGCCTCTGAGGTGATGGGCCTACTGCCTACCGCAACTACTGGTCTAGGATCTCTTTGGCATCTGATTGACACAAATAGTGACTGGAATATAATTTGCAGTACTTTATATTTTGGCTTCTTTGGACTGTGTTTATTTGTAAATGGTCATTGCATAGACAAACACACCTGATAACTGGGTTGGCAATATTTATACTCATGTGCAATAGAAACACTGGCCGATAATTAGCACCATCACTTTGATATTGTTTTCTGTTGAAAAGATGCACACTCGCAGTGGATGAACACAATCTGGCTGAAAATCCAAACACAATGAATCGTTAGAAATTGCAATAACTCGTTACATTCCGTGTTTTTTCACTGTGTGATGGTCTAATTAAGTTAAGATAAAAAATACCGAGATGATTTCAGCTAATGATAAAATATTGTTGCCTACAAACATGAAGAAATGTCTTTCAGCCATCATTACTTAATTTTGCAGGGAATTTTGTTATTATAAGAACCACTATTGCATCATGATAATCAAGTTTCTAACAGAAACCTATTAAGTTTTAATTCAGTAAGAGAATTAAAGGAATATGAGAAAATAAAACTCTATTAAGAATGTTATTGTCACATTAATTCTTTGCTTTAAAAGTTGTTTTCGAGTCTAATTTGGTATTCTAAAGTATTTTAAAATAGTTGTGAGTATGGAAAGTTGACACATCTCACAGCAAATGTTTGTACAATAGTTCCTTTTTCTGCCTTTGCCACTTTGCAGTGCTAAGCTAATCTATATATATAAAAGGCTAAGTGACCGACCACCCGTCTGACTGACTGACTGACCGACTGGCCCGTACATATGATGTGCACTGGCAATTTAAAAATCAACATTGACTTGTACATGCACGATACATATAAAGCTCTCGCTGGTGCCAGTCACATGCGTGTTTTAATTTTATAATACTATGTTATGTATACTATTTTCACATGTAATTTTTTGCAGTAATGTAATTACTACACAAATCTTTCTTCTAATTAATTTCTTTTCAATGTGCATGAATCCGTGCACCAGGCCACTAGAAGTATATAAACATCTCCTAACAAGATACACATATAAAAAGGGAGATATGCAGCAAAGGTCAAGGACATTAATTTTCTTAAAAGTCCCCTGTCACCCTGACCAGTGTTGCTCAGTGGATAGAGCGTCGGGCTGTGGACTGATGGGTCCAGGGTTCGATTCTGGTCGAGGGCATGTACCTTGGTTGTGGGCTTGATCCCCAATAGGGGACATGCAGGAGGCAGCTGATCAGTGTTTCTAACTCTCTATCCCTCTCCCTTCCTCTCTGTAAAAAATTAATAAAAATATATATATTTTAAAAAGTTGCTGTCACCTATAGCTTGATTTTACTTGGATTTATGCTCCAATTTTTATTAAATCCTCATTCATTTTTTTCTAGGCACAGGAAACAACTAATTTTCATGGTGTTCTAAATACCTCCAGAAAAGGTTAGAGTTTATGGAATGATTTAGTAAATGATATTTGGGGAACTTCCACGGTTTAGTTTTGTTATTTTGACCTTGAAACAACTTAAGGTGCAGTGCTCAGTCCCCACGGTGTCCCTCCCTCCGGGGTAGTGTGATGCGGTGGTGACATCTGTGAGGGCCCACCCTCCACAATGGTACCTCCCTGGCCTCCCGCCACACTGGGTGACAGGAATGCCGTCTTTTTCTTATCAAGTTATTTAAGATTTGATTGATGTGAACTTGAAATTGTTTAAAATTTGGCCCTGGCTGGTGTTTCTCAGTGGGTTGGGCATCGTCTGTGCACTAAAAGGTCCTTGGTTTGATTCCCAGTCAGGGCACAAGTCTGGGTTGCAGGTTCAATTCCCAGTAGGGAGTGTGCAGGAAGCAGCTGATTGATGGTTCACCATCACAATGATCTTTCTCTCCCTCTCTCTCTCTCTCTCTCTCTCTCTCTCTCTCTCTCTCAAATAAATACAAAATCTTTAAAAAATTTGTATATTAACATTTAATTTTTAAGAAATAATGTCATAGGATTTTTCCTTCATGCAGCCCATTTATATATGTACCTGTGTGTACATGTGTGTGTATTTGTGGGTGTGCATGTGCATGCATGTGCATGTATCTCTGTGTGTGTGGACTTTTTTGTCTGTCCTGCCCTTTGACCCCAACATCTTTAAGCACTTTGTTGACTGGCCACTTCTCTGTTATCACTCTGTCTTATGTTGAAGACTTTAACTAACATAACTTGCATATTTTAAATGCTACTTCCATATAAAGATGTGATGGAAACATTTATTTTATTTTATTTTTTTGTTAATCCTCACCCATGGATATTTTTCCCATTGATTTTTTAGAGAGAGTAGAAAAGAGAGAGGGAGGGAGGGAGAGAGAGAGAGAGAGAGCAAGAGAGAGAGAGAGAGAGAGAGAGAGAGAGAGAGAGAGAGAGAGGTGAGAGTGTGAGAGAGACACATCACCTTGTGATGGAATTATTTAAAATGGGAGGCTGGTGCACACCCTGCTGCATGAAGCTGCAGCGAGATGCCAGTGGTGTGGATAGGAAGAGGGAAGTGGGTCTGATTAGGATGCAAAGTCAAAACAAAGGTCCCAAATCAGAGTGCCCGGCTAGGGCAGGAGCCAAGATCGCAAGACCAAGTAGCGAGGAGAGGAGCCGCGATGCCAGGACAGGAGTGTCTGCTTAGCTTTAAGTGGTACTGCTCTCTGGGGGTCCGGCAGTTCGCTTTGTCTTGTAAGAAGGGGATGCGTCTACAGAGGAGGCCATGCCGGGAGACAGAGGCACCAGTTAATCCCCCACAATGCCTCTCTTCACACAGCGACTGCTGTGTCCCCATTGTGCAAACAGATACACCTCCCTGTAGCTTGCTGATAGGTAAACCTTTTAAAGTTCTAAATTTACTTGGAAGTATAGCCACTTTGTGTCTGTTTTCCTAGAATGTTGCTGAAACCCGTTGGGCTTTGGAGTGATTTTCACACTCGTTTTTCTCACAATATTTCCCCATTTTCTATGTTCAATAACCAAGTTGTAAAACTTCCTCTCTTGAAAGTCTCTGCCAGTTACTCCTCCTGTATTCATCACTCTGCTTTGAACTTGTCAAAAGGTTCTGAAATTGCTATATCCTCTTGTTCTGTAGGCTCCAGAAAATGTGAGGACTTGCACAACCAGGGCAATGTTTTATTCCCCTTGTGGTTGGCGTTCACAGCAGAGCTGAAAATAAGTGAATGACTAAGTGGCTTCTTTACATTCACACAATGGCTATCTTGGTCCAGCCACAGGAGGCATGCCATGAGTTACGTCCATCTTCACTCAGCAGGGCGCAGCAGCCTAGGAGCTGGGAACACAACCACGAACACTCCAGACCTGGCTCTCCATCCTCACACATCCCACTATCTTTCCTTTTAAAATTTGTTCTTATATTTCTTGGGGAGACGTTGGTTAATAAGATTACATACGTTTCAAGTGCACCATTCCAAGGTACATCATCTGTACATCGCCTTGAATGCCCACCACCCAAAGTCAAATCTGTTGCCATATATTTGACCCACTTTACCCTTGATTACCTCCCCCGACCCCCTTCCCTCTGGTGAGGACATCTCTACGGTAATCTATGTCTGTGAATTTCTGTTTGTTTGTTTTTCTTCTTGGTTCATTTGTTGCTTTCAGTTTTATATCCCACATGTGAGTGAGAGCATATGGTTCTTAACTTTTTCTGTCTGACTTACTTTGCTTAGCTTACTTTTCTCCATGTCCATCCATGCTGTCACAGATGGCAGCATTTCATCTTTTTCTTATGGCTGAGTAGTATTCCATAGTATATATGTACCACGTCTTTATCCAATTACCTATTGTAGGGCACTTCGGTTGTTTCCATGTCTTGGCTACTGTGAATAATGCTGCAGTAAACATAGGGGTGCATATATCTTTGCAAATAAATGCTTCTCTCTATAATCATCCTTCCTTGTTCTGCAATCTTTTCACTTACTATCTTTAAGTACTTCTCTGTAACATCCACTTACGGATTTTCTTTCCTTATAGCTCTTTCTTGCTCAAGCTATTCCTCTTAACTAGAATGCACTTACCTATCAGCTCTACCAAGTCATTAGCTATTTAACATTTGAACTCAAAAGTCACCTTTTAGAGAGGAAAACACTTCCCGAATTTACCAACTTCTTTCTTAATTTATACTATGTTCATCAGGCACATACATGTTAAGTAATCTATTCATCCCAAGACCATACCCTGGTCTGGACCTAAATGATACTGAGGTAGAAACTGTCATAGTATTTCCATCTTTCAACCAGAAACCACTGTGCTTATCAATAAATCATTTTTAAAATAACCTTATTAATTGAAATAATGAAAAGTTATATTTTTAAAAAATCGTGATGTTTCTGTAATAATTGTTTTAAAATGCTGATTTCATGTAACATCTGTATTCTTCTCAAGATTTTACCTGGTAGAAACCTAAATTTCAAAAGGAAAACAAAAATGTAGGAAATTACAATAAATAAAATAAATTTAATTTTAATAAAATTCCTATGTTAATAAAGACTAGGCATTTGCCCTGGCATGTATTTCTTAGTGGTTAGAGGGTTGACTACATACTGAAGGGTCGAGGGTTTGATTCCTGGGCAAGGGCATGGACCTGAGTTTCAGGTTTGATCCTTGACCCAGATATGGGTGAGTGTAGAAGGCAACCAGCTATGCCTTTCTCACATCAATTTCTCTCTCTCTCTCTCTCTCTCTCTCTCTCTCTCTCTCTCTCTCTTCCCTCCCTACTTCCCTCCCTCCTTTCCATTCTCTCTAAAAAATCAGTGGAAAAAATATCCTCTGGTGAGGATTAACAAACAAACAAACCACCAGTCATTCTAGGGAAAACTGCCATATTTTTATTTCTAGGAAACTAGCTCAAAGTACCCCATGTAAAATATGAAAGGATGTATCACAAGGCTATGTACTGAAGCATTACTTGTAATAGGAAAAGACTGGGGAAACTCAAATGCCCATGCAAGAGGTCTGAGTGAATAAACTACAGTACATGGAACATCTACATGATAGAGTACTATGCAGCTGTAAAAAATAACATGACTATCTGAGACATTTGGAATTGTTACCAGAATAGACTATTAAGTACAAATAAAATATGGATACAAGTAATTTTAGTATGTCATCATTTATCTACAATTGAGGGTATATAGTTAGACAGATATGATTGTAGATGAAAGATGAATAGCTAGAAAACCAAGATGGTGGCATAGGTAAACACCTAAACTGCCGCCTTGTACAACAATATCAAAACTACAACTAAAAGACAAAATGGACACCACTCAGAACCACAGGAAAGCTGGCTGAGTGGAAATTCTACAACTAGAAGGAAAGAGGAAAGCACATTGAGACTCAGCGGAGCTGCAAAAGGCTGAGGTACGGAGGTGCGCAAGCACGTGGAGAGGATGGGCGGCTGAATGCACAGGCGGCTGAGTGCACAGCTGGCTTTCTAAAGCGGGAGGGAGACAGAAGCTCCGACTGTGCTGAACTCCAGTTCCGGGAGAGTTTCTGGGAACCCAGTTTCATTCGGGGCGAAACTGGACTGTCAGGAAAAGAGAAAGCACACTGAGACTCAGAGGAGCAGCAGAGGCAGAGGTCCGGAGGCAGGCGTGCACAGAGAGGACAGGTGGCTGAGTGCACAAGCAGCTGAGTGCGCAGCTGGCTTTCTAAAGAGGGTGGGAGACAGAAGCTCCCAACTGTGTTGAACTACAGTTCCGGGTGAGTTTCTGGGAACGCAGACTCATTCGGGGAGAAACTGGACTGTCTGGCAGCGGGCGAAACTCGAGGGCGGCTTTCTCTCAGAGGTGCTTACGGTGATTACCAAGGGACACTGAGACCCAGGGCCCTCATAGGGCAGGGCTGATGGGAAGCCAAGGCTGTCTGTTCCACCCTGAGACTCCGCCCCATCCAAGCTGAGCACAGAGGCTTTTGCAATTTTGCAAGTCTTGTCTCATAAGGGTGTCTCCAGCACAGAAGTTCTCCCGGCATAGACACAGCTGATCCTAACAGCCAATTGGCCTGGAGGTCAAATCCGCCCAGGGATACCAACAACAATCAAGACTTAACTACAACAAGGCTGTACACACAGTCCACAAAGGGGTACACCAAGAGTGTCCACCTCAGGTAACTGGGGAGGCTGAGCCACTGGGCCATATAGGACACCTAGCACACAAAGGTACTCTACCAACTCAGGGAAGCAGCCAAAGTGCGGAGACAAAGAAACAGATCACAAACGAAAGAAATGGAGAAAAGCAAATGACTGGATATAGAGTTCAAAACCACGGTTATAAGGTTTTTCAAGAATTTCCTAGAAAAGGCCAATAAATTTAGCGAGACCCTAGAGGATATGAAAAAGGACCAACTAGAAATTAAACATACACTGACTGAAATAAAAAATATTATACAGAGACCTAACAGCAGACTAGAGGAATGCAAGAATCAAGTAAAAGATTTGAAATACAAAGAAGCAAAAAAACACTCAACTGGAAAAGCAAAATTAAAAACGAATCCAAAAAGTCAAAGATAGTGTAAGAAGCCTCTGGGACAACTTTAAGCGTACCAACATCAGAATTATGGGGGTGCCAGAAGAAGAGAGAGAGCAAGATACTGAAAACCTATTTGAAGAAATAATGACTGAAAACTTCCCCCACCTGGTGAAAGAAATAGACTTACAAGCCCAGGAAGCACACAGAACCCCAAACAAAAGGAATCCAAAGAGGACCACACCAAGATACATCATAATTAAAATGCCAAGAGCAAAAGACAAAGAAAGAATAATAAAAGCAGCAAGAGAAAAACGGTTAATTACCTACAAGGGAGCACCCATACGATTGTCAGCTGATTTCTCAACAGAAACTATGCAGGCCAGATGGGAGTGGCAAGAAATATTCAAAGTGATGAATAGCAAGAAACTACAACCAAGATTACTCTACCCATCAAAGCTATCATTCAGAATTGAAGGTCAGATAAAGAGCTTCACAGATAAGAAAAAGCTAAAGGAGTTCATCACCGCCAAACCAGTATTATATGAAATGCTAAAGGGTATTCTTTAAGAAGAGGAAGAAGAAGAAAAAGGTAAAGATAAAAATTATGAACAACAAATACATATCTATTAACAAGTGAATCTAAAAATCAAGTGAATAAAAAATCTGATGAACAGAATAAACTGGTGAATATAATAGAAACAGGGGCAGAGAAAGGGAGTGGGCTGACAATTCTCAGGGGGAAAGGGGTGTGGGGGTGCAGGAAGAGACTGGACAAAAATTGTACACCTATGGATGAGGACAGTGGGAGGGGGGTAAGTAAGGGCAGAGGGTGGGGTGGGAACCGGGTGGAGGGGAGCTATGGGGGGAAAAAAGAGGAACAATTGTAATAATCTGAACAATAAAGATTTATTAAATTAAAAAAAAAGAAAGATGAATAGCTAAATCTAGATACATAAGAAGTAACTAGCTATTTTTAACAAAATTATATATGGGGGCAGAGAGCATTGGTTGGAGGGGATAGAGATAAAAACTAAACTACTTTGAATGTATCTTGTTTTTAATTTGATTTAGCATCTGTACATATTGTACATAGTTGTAAAACAAAATAAGTTTAAGAAAAGCAAATGGAAGGCTTTCCTTCTTTTTTAAGGCTGCCTGATATTCCACTTTATATACATCACATCTTCTTTATCCATTCATCTATCACTGATATCCAGTCGTTTCAGCAGTCATTCAGCAAATAATGCTGCAATGAACATGGGCATGCAAATATCTTGGAATTCTGACTTTAATTCTTTTTAATAAATATCCAGGAGTGGGATCCCTGGACTGTATAGTAGATCTATTTTTAATTTTTTGAGGTTATAGTGGCTGCATCATTTTTCATTCTCACAATCAGTCTACAAGGGTTCCAATTTCTCCACATCCTCACCAACAATCAATCTCTCTCTCCTTTTCTCTTTCTTTTAGAATTGTCACATTAATGGTTATGAGTTGATAACTCATTGTGGTTTTTATCTGTATTTGTCTGAAGATGAGGGATGTTGAGCACTTTTCTGTACACCTGCTGGCCATTTTCATGGCTTCTTTGGAGAAAGGTCTATTCAATTTACATGACCATTTTTAAATTGGATTTTTTTTTATTTTGCTATTGAGTTGTAGGAAATTCTTATATGTTTTAGACAGTAACTCCTCAGATAGATAGATGGTTTGCAAATATTTTCTGCCATTTCAGTAGGTTGCCTTTCACCTCTGTTGACTGTTTCCTCTGCTGTACAGAAGTTTCTAGTTTGATGGAGATGGATCTTGAAGGTATTATGATAAGTTAAATAAGCCTGAGGCAAGGGACAAATATTGCATGATTCCACTTATGTGAAGTATCTAAAATAGTGAGACCTACAGAAGCAGAGAGTGGAATAGGGGTTGCCAGGGCCCAGGGCTGGGGAAAGGGGAATTGGTGCTCAGTGGGAATAAAGTCTTTTACACAAAGTGAATGCGTCCTAGAGATCTGCTGTACAACACAGTACGTACAGTTAGCAATACTGTGCTGTGCACTTGTTGAGAAAATAGATCTTGTTAAGTGTTCTTGCTACAAGAATAACACCCATAAAACAAAACAATCCTAAATAATAAAAGGCTAATATGCAAATCAACCAAAAGGTGGAACAACCGGTCACTATGACACACACTGACCACCAGGGGTCAGATGCTCAATGCAGGAGTTGCCCCCTGGTGGTCAGTGCGCTCCCCCGTGAGAGCCAGAAGCCTCTGAAGCACCACTAAGGACCCCTCGGGGGATGTCTGACTGCAGGCCGGCAGTCGGACATCCCCCGAGGGTTCCCAGACTGCGAGAGGGCACAGGCCGGGCTGAGGGAACCCTCCACACCCCCAGTGCATGAATGTCATGCACCGGGCATCTAGTAAATAAATAAAACCACAAGGAACATGAGTACATTTTTGGAGGTGATGGATAATGACATCTTGTTGTGGTAATGGTATCATGTATATACCCATATCCCCAAATTCATGATGATGTATATATTAAATGCATGCAATATTTATATCAATTATGCTTCAATAAAGCTAAAAAAATGCAATCCCTAATCATCAAGCACAACTGTATGTCTACTTAGTGACATAACCTCACAGAGAAGAACCCCTCCCAGGGATTTTCTGAGATTCACACGTGTATTATTGGATGATCCTATAAGTAACTATAAGGTATAGTTGAGAAGAGAGATTTCTGACAATGTTGAAGGGAAATGTAGATGTAAGATTGATGAGGTTAAATTCCGGTAGTCCTGATTGTTAATAGATTGTGTGTGTGCCTGTTTGTGTGTGTGTGTGTGTGTGTGTGTGTGTGTGTGTGTGTGTGCGTGTCTTCTAGCTCTGACTACTGAAGCAACTGAGAAGCAATAACAAATTCAGTAGCACCCAGAATGTTAGATCTAAATAATATTTCCCACTAAGTGGTCCAGAGCTCTTTGGAGAATGGGCTAATTTCCAGTATGAGACCAGAAGTTATGTTTCTGTAACATTTTGTCATATCAGAAAAGGCATCTATCAAAGACTATTAGAGTTCTATCAAACCAACCTAGGCAGCAGCTTTAATATGGTGTCACAATGCAAATTCAGGATAATTTGATCATTAATCAAAATTATAAGTGCAAGGGGTAGAAACATAATACTATCGTTAATTCTTAAACTCAAAAATTCTAAAGGTTTTTTAAAGCACATTTTAAATATTTAGTGAAGGCTAAGGAACAACTTTATGAACATTAGTATAAAAGGAAAGAATACATGTTATCCTCTTTTTTCTACACAGTAATAACTTAGGGTAGCCACATACATGATGAAAGAAGTATCTCTTTTTAGAATAATTACAGCTAATAAACAAATAAAAAATGATAGAAATAGATAACCACTTTCAGTAGCTATTAGGAGAGAAAACCAACCATGTACCTTCTGATGGATCACATATGAAGGGGCCTTTAAAAAGTCCACCTGAATGTGATTAGGCCTCTAGACATCACCAGCCATCTTCCAAGAATATAAGGAAGAGAGAAGCACAGCATGTAATCACCAATAGCAGGACCTGTGAAACTTTACAGGTCAAATGATGTAGTTCTTTCAGTAGATAATTCCAGGGGAGATGGGGAATCTATAAGGAGAGCCTATGAATTAAGAGAATTTAGGGACATATCGACAAATCTCAACCTTTTTACCTTATTTGAATTCCAATTAAAATAAATTAATTTTAAATTAAAATATAAGAGAGGGAATTGTTGAAAACAGGGAATTACTACTAGATGGATATTTTTAAAAAATATATATTTTATTGATTTTTTTACAGAGAGGAAGAGAGAGGGATAGAGAGTTAGAAACATCTATGAGAGAGAAACATCGATCAGCTGCCTCTTGCACACCCCCTACTGGGGATGTGCCCGCAACCAAGGTACATGCCCTTGACCGGAATCGAACTTGGGACCCTTGAGTCCGCAGGCCAACGCTCTATCCACTGAGCCAAACCGGTTAGGGCTACTAGATGGATATTAAGGAATTGTAGCAATTATATTTGGTGAGATCATGATATTGTGGTTATGTTTTCTTTAAAAATTCATGGTTTTTATATTTAGAATAAAATATTTGCAGACTATCAAGGACTTGCTTCAAAATAATTCAGGGAGTAGCAAGGAAATGACTGAGGTATAGAAAAAAGCAATATGCTTGTTGGTTGCTAATTGCTAAGATGGGACATGTATGTATCTAGTTCATTATATTATTCTCTTTACTTTTGTACATGCCTGAAAATCTCCAAAATACAAGGTTAAGAAATGAAGCAAAATACAGGCAAAATTAAAATTCATTACAATTATAACACAAAAGGTATATTTTCTCTATTGATATTTGTTTTTGTTTAATTATTCTGTAATCTTATCTTTATTATTTTTTTCTACTCTGTTTGGTTTTGGTCACTAATTTTTCCATAACTTCATGGATGAAGACTTAAATAATTAATTTTCAGCTTTTCATGTTTTCTAAAAAAGCACTTAATTTTTGATACTGAACACAGCTTTTACTTCATCCCACAAGTTCTAACACCTCATACATTCAGAATACATTAGTTGATAAGTATTTTCTAATTCATATTGATATTTCTTCTTTGATCTATTGGTTATTTCAAAGTTTGTTACTGAATTTATACTTTTTAATTTATTTTTGCTTAATTGCACTGTAAGTAGAGAATAATTTAATTAAAACATACCGAGACCTCTGTTATAGCTCTGTATATGGTCAATTTCATATTGTCCATATGCAGTTGGTAAGCAGCCCATGCATTTGGCTGTTCTTCTTAGCTGACTTCTTATGTGTTCAACAAGCAATAACTGCTAATTTAATTTATCTGCTGTTATCATTGATTTTTATATTCATTTCCATCAGTTATTAAGAGAAGTGATTTTGATTATGGATTCATATTATCTTTTGTTATTTTAATTTTGCTTTATATATTTGAAGGAATAATATTTGGTAAAGACACATTTGAAATTATTGCATCTTTCTAATGAATTTATCCTTTTATTAGTATGATGTATCTCTCTCCATTAATTATTTTTGTCTTAAGGTAAAACAGTGTCTAATCTTAATATAGTCAAACTCTCTTCCTTTCTATTAATGTTTTCATAGTGTATCATTTTTCATCCACTTTAATTTCAGTGATTCTGTGTCTGAATATTTAAAGCATGCTTGTGAGCAACATAAGATCTTTTAAAAATATAGTCTGATAGCCTTCGTCTTTTACTTGTAATAATCTATTCACATGTAATTATGATATACTTGAATTTATATCTACAAGTTTGCTATTTTTTCTATAGATTGCATGTTATTTTTTCTTGCTTTTTGAGATCATTTTTCTTTTATTGTTTAGTATTTTCTATTCTACTAGCTTGTGAGTTATACGGATGTTTACTGTTCTTGTGCTGTTACTCTAGAGATTGCAACAGATATCCATGATTTATTAATTTAATGTATATTACCCTTCTACTATTTTCTTGAAATCCTACGTGCATAGCACACTTGTGGGATGAAGTAAAAGCTGTGCTTAGAATCAAAGAATAAAATGCCTTTATAGAAAACACGAAAAACTGAAAATTAATTATCTAAGTCTTCATCCATGAAGTTATAGAAAGAGTAGCAAACAAAATCAAACAGAGTAGAAAAAAATAATAAAGATGAAATTACTGATTAATGAAACAAAAAGAAATATGTGATAGAGAAAATACACAAAGCCCTAGTTCAGTTATTTGAATAAATTATTAAACTGACTGAAGAAGAAAGAGTTAACTAAAAAATTACCAACATTATGATTAGCAAATAGATATCACTTAAAGGTCCTGATGATAATAAAATATGAGAATACTATGAACAGCTTTAAGTCCATACACTTGAAAATATATATCAAATTAGCATACTCCTTGGAAAACTTCTCTTTCTAAAGCTAGCACAAGGATAATTTTTAAAAAATATGAATAGTCTTATGATTATTAAAACAACTGAATCTCTATTAAAGATATTTCCACTGGCTCAAATGACATCATTGATGAATTCTCCAAATATCTATGAAAGAAATAATATCAATCATACATTAACTTCCAGAGAACAGGAAAAGAAGGAATAATTAGTTTGTTTTATGAGGCCAGCATGTCCTCAACAGCAAAACTGGTAAGGATATAAAGACATAAGGACAAATAAAAATGCCAGGCCAATCTCTAGATCTCTATTGTGAACATAGAGGTAAAAAAAAAAGATAACTTTATGACTATGTTGTGTTGATTCCAGGAGTGTGAAATTGATGTAACATTCAAAGATCAATTGTAGTTCTTTACATGAACAGAAAAACGGAAAAAAAAATCAAATATTCATTTCTATATATACAGGAGAAGTATTGAATAAAATTCAGTAAAATTAAATTACAAAAATAAAATCCTGTGGCAAATGATAATAGCAAAATATTGACAGATTTCTCATGTAACAAGAAAAACATATCTGCAACCACTACAGCTCTTCAGTATTACTTCAGAGGTACTAGCCAAGTGACAAGGCAAGAAATGCATACACATTGAAAGATGAGAAATAAAACTGTCATTATTTCCAAGATATGTGGTTGTACACATGAAATATCAAAAGAAAACAAACAAACAAACAAAAAACACACACAAACAAACCAAAAGAACCACCCACCAACCAAAAACAAAAAACACACATAGTGGGGTGAAGGCCTAGGGAGGGGAAGGCCTGGGAAGGCGGCGGGAGTGGGGTGCAGGGGGTCAATGGGAGAAAAAGGGGACATCTGTAATACTTTCAACAATAAAGATAAATTAAAAAACACAGCCACAACTGGTTTGGCTCGGTGGATAGAGCGTCGGCCTGCGGACTGAAGGGTCCCAGGTTCGATTCCGGTCAAGGGCATGTACCTTGGTTGCGGGCACATCCCAGGTAGGAGGTGTGCAGGAGGCAGTTGGTCAATGTTTCTCTCTCATTGATGTTCCTAACTCTCTTCCCTCTCCCTTACTCTTTGTAAAAAATCAATAAAATATATTAAAAAGCAAACAAACAAACAAACAAAAACAGAGAGTAAACTGTGAGAATTAATAAGTGAATTTAGAAAAATCTGTGAATATATTAATAAATATACCAGTGATGATCAATTAGAAAACGAATGTAAAAAACAGTGCATTTATTGTTTTATCAGTACTATTTATAGTATATCTATTGCATATCTGAAATTATGTAGATAAATTTATATTAAATAAAATTATATATAATAACATATAACATATGTGCTATCATATATATAGGTACATATAAACATATACATTTTATATATATAGTAGGTGTTCAAAATGAGTCTTCCCAAAATGTGCCACACCCTAGAATGTAGTTTATTTTGAGCTGAAGACAATTGAGGCCTAAAGATTCAAGAAGAGCTTTTTTCCTCCCCTTAACTGCCTAAAAGAATTTAGAGAAAGGGCTTAGTCCTGGAAGATCACCGTCAGCAGAGATAACTGCCAGGATTAGGGGGTAGAAGGAGCGGGGTGACTGGTGGGGCTTGGAGAACAGGGCCTTCTTGAGTCTCATTGTCCGCACCGCGTGGGGAACCTGTTTCCCCACCTCTGTGGGAGCTGCCTTCCGCCCCTTTGATGGCCCAGCCCTTCCTCTCCTCCTTGTTCCGAATGGCAAGTAAGCCGCCACTGCCTGCCTACCTGTGCGCGCTCATCTTCTTATAGAGTCCAAGTATGTACACAATTAACACCTTTTCTGTTAATCAGTCTTAAGTTAATTTGGTTATTAGCCCCTCCAAGGAACCTGAAAGGGTAGAGAAAAGTATTTCCTCCCCAACAATATAATAAGTATATGTATAAGTATAAGTATATGCCACCTGTTCTATGTCCAAACTGACATTTCCAGCCAGTGAGGAACGCATCGTTTCCTCCAAAAATAGAGCTGGTTGATATTCAGATGGAAATAAGTGCATTTATTCAATAACATGCACCATATAAAAATCTCAATTCCAGAGATATTAAAATCTAAAGTAAATGGTAAAACAGACAAAAATACCCCTAGAAGAAAACATAAAAGGATGTCTTCATGACCAAAGAGTAAGTAGAAATTTCTTCACCAGGACAGAACAAGCTCGAACCGTGATGGGTATGAGGGTCTGGGGGACCTGCAGCCGCAGTCTCCTCAAGTCCGAAGACATCAAAGCCCAGGAAGGGTGAATTCTTGTGCCGGCCCAGTCCTCCGGGAGCCGACCACCAGGGGCAGGACTCCAGGTTTCTGCCTTCTTGTTCAGAAGGTATAGAGAACATCACACAGCAGCGTTAACGGGATGTGGAGTGCGACTCCCTTTGATCTTTATAGCACTTCATAAGGCCCGGGCAGCGTTGTAGGAACTTTACATACATGGATGCATTTAATTTTCACAACTTTATGATTATCTCCATTTTGCAGATAAGAAAACAGCATGGAGACCTTTATGCAGCAAAAAGTACAAAGCTAGGATTCTAGCATAAGAAGCCTGAGTCCAGAGCCTGCACTCTTAGCCACCAACTTTCACAAACTTTTGACAAAAATGTCAACTGTCTTTTCCACTTTGTAGTATATGTTATATCATATGTGCATATTTTAAAAATATATTTTATTTATTTTTAGAAAGAGGGTAAGTGAGAGGCAGAGAGAAACTTCAATGTGAAAGCAGAACAGCGATCAGCTGCCTCCTGTACGCCCCCCATCCCCCACCCACCCTGGGGATCAAGCCTGCAACCCAGCCATGTGCCCTGAGCCAGAATCAAATCCATAACCTTTTGGTTTACAGGACGACACTCAACCAACTGAGCCACACAGGCCAGGGCTCATATGTGCATATTATGATATCACTAGTAGCCCGTTTGCACGAAGATTCGTGCAATAGACCTTCATTCACCTGGCTGCCTGCACCAGTTTTCTGCGGGCACCAGGGACCCAGGCCTTGGCTGTGGCCACCGCCTTCTGCCTTTTTCAGGGTCGGGGCTTGGCCCCAGGCGGTGGCCTTGGGCTCCACGGCACTCAACATCCCTGCTAAGGATCGCAGGAGCCGACCCCCAGTGGTTTCCTGCGATCCGTGCAGGCTGCCCACTGGTGCCCAAGGCCGGGAAAGCCTCCACCCCAGGCTTTCCTGGCCTTGGGCTCGCCGCACCCAGCGTCCCTGCTACCGATCACAGGAGCCGACCCCCAGTGGTTTCCTGGGATCGGTGCAGGCTCCCCGCTGGTGCCCAAGGCCCGGAAAGCCTCCCCCGGAACCCCCGGGAGGGGCGGGAGGGGCCGGGCCACGCCCCCCCTGGTGGCCGATCACCTCCGGGACCCCCGGGAGGGGCGGGAGGGGCCCGGACACGCCACCCTAGGTGGCCGATCGCCCCAGGCACGCCCGGGAGCAGCTGCATGTGCCCGGCCATGCCCCCCCCCCCCCGGATGCCGATCGCCCCAGGCACCCCAGGGAGTGGCGGCATGTGCCCGGCCACGCCCCCCCGGGGTGCCGATCGCCCCAGGCACCCCCTGGAGCAGCGGCATGGGCCCGGCCACGCCCCCCCCGGGGTGCCGATCGCCCCAGGCACCCCCCGGAGCGGCAGCCTGGGCCCGGCCACTGGGCACCGCCATCTTGATCTTCTCAACGGCGGATATGCCACCCGGAGTCCCGCCCCCAGCCTCCTGCCGGCCCAATTGTGGGCATAGCGGAGGTGCGGTCAATTTGCATGTTTCTCTATTATAAGGTAAGATGCTTTATCTTGTATTTGCAAATCCCATTTGCATGTTATTTTGTGTATACATGTTCTACTCCACAATTGGGATGTTTTCCAAGGGAAGCCATCTCTTTTATTATATTGTACTAGAGGCCTGAAGCATGAAATTTGTGCAAGAGTAGGCCTTCCTTCCCCCGGCTGCCGGCACCGGCTTCCCCTGGCACCCGGGACCCGGGCTTCTCTCGCAGCCCCGGCTTCGTCTGGAAGATCATCTGGTCTAATTAGCATATTATGCTTTTATTATTATAGATTATTTTACCTTGATTTTGGTGGGGCTTTGTTTTTCTATGCGCCTTCAGTGCTTAGCACGTTTTGGCAAGCATCTAACACATTTCCACACCCAGGGTTAAAATAATAAATGTTCCTATTAGTACAGTTTCCTGAAATTGGTTCCCAAGTGACTTTTGGACATTTTGTCACAGGATTAAAGGTAACTTGAGGCGCTGTGTTTTATACAGCATCACGTCGGCCTGTTCTAGGGCTGAGTTAGAGCAAGTTAGAGCTAATAAGGCCTTCTAAAGGTTGCTGGGGAGCTTCCAGTGACGTGAAGAAATGGCTCAAGGACGTATCTGCCTCCTCTGCTTCTGCTAATTTAGGTTCAGCCACCGAGTCCAATAACCAATTTCAGAGGCGCCAAGAAGGCCCCAGGCTCTCATCACACATGGGGACATGCATCTCCTTGGCTGATAGGCGTCAGTCCCCCGACTCACTCGATCATGGAAGTTTGCTAGTTAGCATCTGTTTACAGCCTAGTGAGGGGCTCTGTTTAATCACAGAAAACCGGAGATGTGTCCTGAGTTCTGAAGGCCTCCTTTCTGAGAGCAGCGGGAAAGGGTGAGCATGGGAGGCAATGGGGCGTCTCCAGCCGCCCCCAGAGAGGACACGTGTGCTTTGGAGAGTAGAATTGAGGGTAATTTACAGTAATTTTTAAAAATATTAGAAGGAAGTTCCAAGACTGCTATCTTCATGAAAACATGATCGCTTTAACGTTATAGGATTCCTTCTCTGAGCCTCGGGAAGGGTACGGGAGGGGGCATGCGTGGACTGTGTGTTGAAAGACAGCTCTGGGTGCACAAGGTGGCTGAGGCTCAAAACGCACTTGAAAGCCATCCTCCTGGGCGCTGGATGGACGGTGCGGGCGCCAGTCTCCTTCACCTTTGCCCTTTGGCACATGGCACATGCCCTCCCACCCCCTCCTGCCAGGGCGCTGCCATCACTCCGTCCTGAGCAGGACTAGGATGACCCCCAGACTCACTTTAAAACCGCTCTCTGCTCAGCACGCTCCTTCCTCCGAGTCCACGCAGTGACATTAATGCGACGCTCCATCCCGCGCCCCTTTCCTCAGCCAGCCTCAGTTTGGAAATGACCGGACCTGTGGGCAGCTTCGAGGTTTCAGGGCCAGGGCAGGCCGCCCACTCCGCAGAGGAACGGGCGAGGCTGGAGTAAAGTTACTTAGTAAGTGGCCAGGGCCCCGGGCACCGCGACCCCTGCCCCTTGACTGCAGGAAGCCAGTGCCCAGGGAGGGTGCCCTGCAGGGCTGAGCGCTGGTGCTGCTGAGGGACAGAGGCCCGGGCGGCTCGCCCGCCTCCTCACCCCTGCTCTGAGGTGCCCCCAGCCCTCCTGTTCACATTCCTGCCAGAGAGCAGCCGCCTGGCCTTCTTCGTCCTGTAAAATCTCCACAAATGTATTCTTTTTGTTTAAAATCCAAAGCTGCTTTGCTCATCTCTGCCGTCGTTCATGACCTACGGTGTGCTTGTGAATTGCTTTTTCCTCTGTTAACCTGGTCTGATGTCAGTGTTATCACTGGTCCAGCCACAGGCACAGGGCGGGCAGAGGGGGCGTCCCCCTTCCCCACAGAGCAGGGTGTGTTTTTATAGGTAAGCTACTTGTTAGTGTTGGGTTCCTCTGCTATTAAAAACTGATTTCTTAAGTTTATAAACTGCCATTTGCAAGCCTCGTAACAGTGATAGAGAGCAAGGGCGTGACCCAGGTTGGGGTTCAGGAAGTCAAGGGTTTGTGTGGGCATTTGAAGCTGAGATAGCTGTAGCTCTCCGGGAGAAGATGTGTAACCAGTTCCATATACTAATATCATCTGGTCAGCAGTTAGGGACTCACTGATGAATTCAATGCATTTTTTCCCTCATGTAAAAATAGATCAATTTTTACTTTTAATCTATATATTAATTACAAAATATCTTCTAAATATTTTCACTTTACTTCAGATTGTATTCTTCTCCTTTCTTTCAGAAAGCTACATATCCCTTGGACATTAGGCATAATTCTGACCACTGCACACGGTTCAACAGGCACCAATCCTGACTCGATAAGAAAGAGTGGGTTCTAGTCCTTTTCAGTCCTGAGAATTTACCTCCTCTTGCTATTTTTCTATCCCTTCTTCCCAAAAAGTAAACACAGAAAATGAGAAAAATACGTGAGCCCCTAACAACAAGTAGTGTGAGCATTGGATGAAGCGGGCTCTGTAATAAGTCTGACACGTCCAGTGGCGGGAAGTGGCCTCACAGGGTCAGCTGCTCATAACCTTCTCCTGGCAGGTCACCGGGCCCAGAGCTTCTGGCTGAAAGGTCTGCGACAAGTCCTGTCCCCGCTCCTGTGCGCCCAGCTCACCCGCCGGGCAGCGCCAGGGGCCCCCTCCTTTCAGAACCTCGGGCGTCACCTCCCTCAAGGAAACAGTCCCCTTAGCTCCCCGGACCTGGCTTTCTCCACCTTCGTGGCATCTTCCTCACGTGCCCCCTTCATTCCAAATGTATAAAACCCCGCACAGCTTCACTCCCCAGAGCATCCCAGTCGCCTCCCAGCACCATCCTCAGTTTGCGCCAATGAACTCCTAGAATCACTCTTTACAGGTGGGACCTTCTTGCATCAGCCGGCACATGTTTTATTGTTTTTGCAAAACAGTGTCTCCTGGAAGACAGACACCGCTTCAAATCAGATCCCTTAAACCCGTGGTCGGCACACTGCGGCTCGCGAGCCACACGCGGCTCTTTGGCCCTCTGAGTGTGGCTCTTGCACAAAATACCACGGCCTGGGCGAGTCTATTTTGAAGAAGTGGTGTTAGAAGAAGTTTAAGTTTAAAAAATTTGGCTCTCAAAAGAAATCTCAATTGTTGTACTGTTGATATTTGGCTCTGTGGACTAATGAGTTTGCCGACCACTGACTTAAACTCACAGCCTCGTTCCCATTTGCCGCCTCTGTTAGGATTGCTGGTGGTAACAAGTCTCACAAAGCAACTCGATCCCAGGTTTAAAGGTGTGTAAAGAAAACAAGATACATACATCTAAAACAATATGAGGACAAAGAAGCCACTGTAAGTGTTAGATAGAGAAGCACTGTCAGGGGTTAAATAGGAGCGAGACGGTACCCCGAGCTGGCTCTCACACACGCAGCCCACACCCGTGCGGAGAGGAGACAGCGGAGCATGCAGCCGGGCACCTACCGAGGGGCTGGCCCGCGATGATCCTGGCGTTCTCCCCGGCCACCGCCGCTCTCGCATGCCGCTCGCTCATGTACTGCACAAATGCATAGCCTTTGTGAACCGAGCATCCAACGATCTTCCCGTACTTGGAAAAAATGGCTTCGATGTCCACTTTCTTGACAATGGCTGTGTTCAGGTTGCCGATGAACACCCGGGAGTTGATGGACTTGGGGTCGTTCTTATTGGTGACGTTGCTGGTCTGTGTTTTGCCAGTCATGGTTGGGGCACGGTGTTTTAATCCTGAAACAAAAGTGAAAACAAAAAACAATTAAAAGGTAAATAGGTGGAGTGGACATCACTGGCTTTGAGCAGTTTTCCAATAATGAACCAGGTAATCCCAAATCCCTAAGTATGACTTGTTTTTGAGAAGAAAATTTAGTAGGGTACACTGCATCGCATTGCAGAAAGGCGGGAGAAAAATACTTATTATCACTTAGCACAGAGTTAGAAATGAGCTCCTGATTTCTTTTTCTACAGTTGAGCCCTGTATAATGACTAAGCCTTTGTATTTTTAAGTCCATCAATTTTTTTAGAAGCAAGTTTGAGGAAGAAGACACCTTATTTTATCAACAACAAAAAAGTCCAGCGCAGCTATGATGGAAATAGGAATGTGACCTCCATTCATTGTTGAGAACATGCATTTTTATCTCTACATTTTTTATAACAGGTAGACATATTGTTTATTTCAGACTCAGAACTCTTCTATCGGAAACTAGCGATCCATGCCATTAAATGCTGCAGGAAAGGGAAAAAGGCATTTAAAATAAAAAAATTCAATAGAAAACTCAATATCAAGAAAACATAAAGAAATGAACCAGAATGAATTCTGTATATCCTCTTTAATTGAACCAATATCACATGTCAGTTCCCACCCCCGGACCCTCAAAAAACAATTTGCCTGCGTAGCTAGTTTTCATCAGTGATCAGCAAATTAGTGGACTGGGTAATCTGTTGAAATTTCTCCTCTCAACCTCATTTTTAATTCATTTAACGAATGGCTCCTATGTTGCCTAAATACAGCTAGTCTTTCCAAAAACTGTTTTGTGAGCCTGGCATAGTGTTTACTTGTGCTTAATTAAGCTCAGTGAAACTTTTATTCCTAAGTACTCCAGCACTGCAGCATTGCTTTCCAGCTTTGCAAATTCATTCATTCATTCATTCATTCATTCATTCATCCATCCATTCAGCAGTATTTATTAAGCACCTATTTTTAACTGCCTGATATTCCCTCCTAAAGTGCCTGTCAACTTAAAGAAACCAATATAGTGAAACTGAAGTTCCACAAGGACACAGAACCTGACATTGACAATCATTGCTGACCATTAGCTAATTGATACATTTTATCAGTAACAAATATATTTGTATCTGAACAATCTCTTTTACAGTCTCACAGTTAGAAAAATAATTAAAGTGCCTCATTTAAAAAATAATTTTAAATGACATTTCTCATTTGAGCATTAAAGTTGGAAGTGTTAAGGGCATTCGAATTGAATCTGCTAGAAAACTTACTTTCACTGAAACCAGCCACCTATGAGATCAGGAGCAACTGGGTAACATAAAAATGTTTCCAATAATGGAAACATTAATACAGCTCCGGTGATTAAATTTTTACTAAATATCGGACCATCGACATTACATATGTCTCCTTATAATGAAGGTGAACATCATAAACAGCCATTCACACAACAATGAAGAGAGTGACGTCATTTAAATAAGGACTCATTGCAGCCTTGCCTTGTTCTAGCTTAGCTACATTGAAGAGGTTTCTTTATGAGTTATTCGAAGCAGTCACGGTTAGGATCGAAAGGATAAAAAGCTGATCATTTGTTTAAAATTCTGTAATCTGAGCTATTGCATATCTTTAGACAAATGCTCTGAGAACCAACTGAAACAAGAAAAATCAAGGTGCGTATATGTAATGTAGCATTTACTTCTTCATGTACCCTAGTACACTTTAATCACACTGAGGGAGCAAATTAGACTAAAAGGCCCATTTTGGGGCTCTAGATGGATAGATGGCTACCTTTCTTACCCCTCCAGGCCAACATCAGTAATATAATCCACAGAACTAAGATTTTGGTTTTGCTCTTATGTGGTATTGTTGGAAATGTTGTAGAGTATTTCCAAAAATATCACAACTTGTATGGCTAGCATTTAATTTCCTGGACAGGGATGAGTTGGTTAAGGTGCAAACACAAGGACTATTAGATTAGGTCCAATCCATGGTCTGAGAACCCAGTGTTCGTCTTGGACAATGACCTGCATCAGATCTAATATGAGGGCACAGCTGTACTCTCAATTCTTACTGTGAGAGTCACTGTACCCGGGGGTCTGTGGGCCGCGCTCCTAGAGAGAAGAGAGCTGTGCAGAAAAGACATCGGAGACCGTCTCAGCAGCCCCCGAATTGGTGCTGATGCCTGAGGTATGTGCAAGGGTGACTGCCTGAGGCTGGCTACAGGTACTGCAAAGCTGTGAGCTGACGGGTTCCGACCCACAGAGGCCAAGGACCATTCAAGTTCCCAGCAGCAGCAGTGGCGAGTCCAAGTCAGTTCCTGGTGCACAAAGTTAGACGCTGCAGGGCCAGGCCTCGCTAAGGACGATAAAGGTCCCCACAGTGAAAGGCACTCAGGGAGGCCCCCTAACGAAATTCAAAAACAAGCGTCAAGATGATCACACTACACCCAAAGCATCTCAATGTCTACCCGAGCAAAGCACAACACTTCTTAAAAAATGTAAACCAGAAATAATTTGGCTCTTTATGTACGTTTTTGGTCCCCAGAACTTACGAACGATATGATGGTATTAGATATAATTCAGAAAAATACCAAATAAAAATTTCAAGTAGCTGCCATCTGAGGAATAATTTACAAGTGCGTTTTCATTATGGGAATATCAGACTGAGATGATGAATGCTTGGTAAAATAAAAAAAAATGTGTTTTGAATAAATATAGCTTTTTTCTTTGTGTTTGAGATTCCCACCCTTGAATCTAAAAGATATAATTATGAAATAAAGGCAAGGTTAAAATGGGCTTTGGAGAAAAATTAACAGGGCAGTATATTCTACCCTTCCTTCTCTTAATTTAAGCAGTCATGAATTTCTGAGTTAAATTTTAGATTCACTCAGACACTCCTACTGAACAAAGAATGAGCAACAAAAATAACAATAACAACAGTGAGAAATGCCCAGGTGTTCAAAAAGTCAACCAACAATATAATGCACTAGAAGCCTAGTGCACAAAAATCATGCCCGGGTAGGGTCCCTAGGCCTGGTTGGTGATCAGGGATGATCTGTGGGGTGACCAGTGGGGAAATCTGGGGGCCCCCGCTGGCACTCGCTTTGGCCAGCCTGGTGCTGCCCGCTCGCCGGCCCTGCCCCCTGCTGCCACCGTTGGTCACCTCCCTCTGTGGGGAGACCAGTGGGGCGATTGGAGGGTCCCCACTGGCATACGCTTTGGCTGGCCTGGGGCCTGCGGGCTGGCAGCAGCTCCTGCACTGAGCATCTGCCCCCTGGTGGTCAGTGTGCATCATAGCGATCGGTTGTTCCACCGGTCATTCCACTGTTCGGTTGATTTGCGTATTAGGCTTTTATTATATAGGATACTATATTCTAGAACCTGATAAAATGTTAAAGGAATAAAAATGAATAAAATAGAACAGTTTGTACCCTAAATGTTATCACCTGAGGTCTGCAGCCAGCAATCACATAAATGCTATAATATAAGGCACAATCTGGCAAATTCTGCGAAATATACAGCACTGTAATTTCTGAAAAAATAGAATGTTTATATCCACTTGAGGAGACCAGATAACACTTCTTAAACAGATGATATTTAAATTAGTCTTTAAAATATATTGTAAGAATTCAATTGCCATACTGTAAATTTCTCAGTGTGCTCAAAAGGACAGTTTTTCTAATATTTTAAACTCATCTAATTGTACTTGAATAAATTTTTTTAATAAAACAAGTTGATATAATATTTGCTTAGAATCATAATTAGTAAAAAAAGGGGAAAACTGTCCTGCAATAAACAAATGCATGTAAGTATCTCTTCTTAGATAAAATAAACCAAAGGAACATAAAAAAAAGTCTGAATTTATTCTTAAGAAAACCATCTACAATTTAGAAAGATAGAACTTATATCTACCCAAGCAGTGACAATTCTTCAAGAGATCTTATGCATCATAAACATTATTTTGTAAAAAAAATCTCCTGATGCCATTTTTCATGGGAAGTCACCAAGTATATTTGGTATAGAATAAAAATGAATATTGCAGTTAAGATGAAGATTCAATCTTAAGCCTCAAACTGCTTCCTAAAGTAAGCCAAATTTAGAATATGGATACATGAGAGGTAATACATACACAGAAGGAAGGAAAACAAAAACACAATGTAGGGCAACTGAAGACAATCTATACTAATAAAAGGGTAATATGCAAATTAGTCAGGATGCCCTCACAGTAACATCTGAACTGCAGGCTGTGTGGAGCAACAAGGCTGGCAGAGGGGGTTAGTGAGGGACGACCAAACAACTGAACAGCAGGCTGCATGGTGCGACCAGGCCGACAGGGGGGTTAGTGAGGGATGACCAAACAACTGAGCAAGAGGCTGTGTGGGGTGACCAGGCCACCAGGGGGGCAGTTGGTGGCAACCAGGCTGGCAGAGGAGGACAGTGAGGGGCAACCAGGCCAGCAGGGGGGAGCAGTTGGGAGTGACCAGGCCAGCAGGGGCGGGCATTTGGAGGCAGTTGGAGGTGACCAGGACAGCAGGGGGGGCAGTGAGGGGCGACCAGGCCAGTGGGGGGGGACAGTTGGGGGCAACCAGGCCAGCAGGGGGGGCAGTTGGGAGTGACCAGGCCGGCAGGGGGGGCAGTAAGGGGCAACCAAGCCAGCGGGGGGGGTGTGGGCAGTTAGGGGTGATCAGGCCAGGAGGCAGAGGCAGTTAGCGGTGATCAGACTGGCAGGGGGGCAGTTAGGGGCAATCAGGCAGGCAGGCAGGTGAGCAGTTAGGAGCCAGCGGTCCTGGATTGTGAAAGGGATGTCTGACTCCTGGTTTAGGCCCAATCTCCGGGATCAGGCCTAAACCGGAGTCAGACATCCACCGAGGGGTTCCAGATTGTAGAGGGTGCAGGCTGGGCTGAGGGGACCCCCCCCCCGTGCACGAATTTCATGCACAGGGCCTCTAGTTACTATTAAAATGCCATATTTTCTCTGCCATTTCTTTCTAGTTTGTAGGAAAAAAGTTGTAAATTATAAAAAATAAAAGTAATTATAATCTACATACCAAGTACCACTACCTATCATTTGAACACCCATTTTATTTTGTTCTGAAATAATCTTATTGGATATAACTTAGTGGCATCAGAATAAAACTATGGCATTGCTTTCTTCATTCTCTTGTTGAGCATTTAGCTTGTTTTCAATTTTTTCAGATTGCAAAAGTATCCCCGATGAACATTTTAACAAACCTGTGAGGATACATCCCCAGTCCTGAAATTCCTTTGGGGAAACCCTCTCGTTTAACTAAGGATCATCAGCTATTTCCCAGGAAGCTCCAACCCTTCCAATCCCACCAGCAGAGGGGGTTTCAGCAAACACCGGGTGGTTGTGGCTCCTCCCTAATGTACATTCAGTGCTTTCTGATCCATCCGGTTGAATAGGAGAGATGGGCAGACCTTAAACTCAATGGGAGAGGGAGGCTGGGATCTGCAATCCTGAGTAGAATCTGTTTACGAGGTCAGCCAGGCTGGTGGTAATAACAGAAACAGCACAATTCCCTTGTATTCAGAGAAAAATGAATTTGTGTTGGGAGCTTCCCAGGCATAGCTCCAAAGTCATTATTATTTAAAAGTGTAATAAAAGCGATTCTAGTTTCCTTTGTTAAATGCACTTTGCTACATCTACAGATTCTATTTTAATATGTTGGGGTGTTACAACAGTATGTGGCCAATGTTTATTAAAAATGTAATGGTTGATTAAAAAGAAATTAAAAACAGCATATTAGAATTATTGCCTTTCTGCAGTCTTTCTGTCTCGAAATTCAGTTACTACAACTATAAATAACATACAGAGCAAAGGTGAAAGTTATTACACATAAAGTTCTTGAAAATATATGAATCAAATCATTCTTTATACGTTTATATGCAGCTCAGACACTGAGTATAGGGTTGCGGTAACAGCACCAACAACCTAAAACCTAAATTTCCATTTTCTTTTTAAATTAACTAACTCATTTGTATGTAAAAAAAAGTAAAGGTATAAAATAATTTGCTATAAATAAGGACCCACTGATAATAAAGCAACATGATAAATTTTACAGAAAATTGATTATATATGAGTGATTTTAGAAAGAAAAGTGATTTAAAATACCACTTCATAGGATGCAGAGAGATTTAAAAATTAGAGAAATGATAGTATTTTATTCAATAGCTCCAGGTAGAACATAAATGTCAAATAAAATTAGTTGAACAACAGAAAAATAAAATTACTATATAAAAATATGAATATCATTCATTTTGTAAAGCAAACAATGCTAGCTAAAATGTCTTAAAAATAGTGGTTAATAGAATCATTAGCTACAAAGAAATAAGTATTTTCTATCAGAAGATTAAGATTACATCTTTGAAGAGCAAAAGTACATAAATATAAATACATAGGTATAGACAATGGAACAACTATGGTGACAAAATGTTAATGATTTTGTATTGATTATCATAAACATAAAATTGAAAATCAATGGATATTGGTCAGTCAACATTTCAAACTTAATTAAGAATTTGAGCCATTAATAAATTTTTGTGTTAAAATCACTTTGGAAAATGTAAATTAGTAAATGAAATTTTGTAAACAAGGAGTAATGATATGTGTTAAAACACTCTTAGGAAATGTTTAACGATGAGCTGCAGATCCAAGCCACTATCTGGCAAAGGGTTATGGTATCCAAGGGACCACCACCTGAGTTTGTGAGGGTCAGACACATCCATGTAAAAATTGTGACCAATCTGGAAGATGCTGCTACAGTCCAAGCTTCGAGAGTAAAGAAAAAAACAAATGATCAGAAAAAAACAAATGGTAACAAAACTAGAGGCCCAGTGCATGAAAATTCATGCACTGGAGAGGGAGGGTCCCTGAGCCCGGCCAGCCTCCTCTCACAGTCTGCAAGCCCTCAGGGGATGTCCTACTGATGGCTTAGGCCCACTCCCCATGGGAGGTGACCAGCAGATCAGGGAAAGGTGTGGCCCCCATTACCCCACTGCTGCTGCTGCCACTGCTGGGGCTCACGGCTGCCTGAGCCCACTGCTGCCTGAGCCCCAGCCCTCGCAGCCACTGAGCCGCTGTAGCTTTGACCAGAAGGGCGTCTGGTCTAATTAGCATATTACCCTTTTATTAGTATAGATATCCCAGCCTGAGTGACTTCAACAGTGACAGTTACTTCTTAAAGTTCTGGAGGCTGAATGTCCACCATCGAGGTGCCACCCGATAGAGTTCCTGGGAAAGCTTTCTTCTGGCTTGCAGATGGCCTCCTTCTCATCGTGTCCTTCAGGCATTATCAGGAGAGAGAGAGACAGAGCCTGGGCCTCTCTTCCTTTCTTCTGAGGACACTGATGTCATCCTGGGAGGCGCCACCCTCCCATGACCTCAGCTAACCCCAATTACTTCCTGGAGACCCTTCTTCAAATAATGCCACTACGGGAGTTAGGGACTCAACATGTACACTTCGAGGGGACCTAACGTGGTCCACAAGCCCAGATCCTCCTCCTGGGTTTGGAGTTTGGGGGCATGAAAGGAGCTTCCCTTGAGCCCTTAGACGCTGGGACTGATCTGATATCTATTCCATCCAGATCCTGTAACCATTGTCTGATCACTAAGTTCAATTCAAAAGGTTTAAAAATGACATTGTTTCAAATAAGGAATAACAATCAACTTTAAATTAAAAACGAGAAGATTCTAAGAGATAAAGACATATGGTGGTAAAACTCAAAAGAGAACTTCATGGGATGATCCTAAAGTATACTTATAGAATGTGAGCAAACTGATATAATCCTAGGAAACTTACTGAATGTGAAATTCTTAAAAGCTTTTTCCTTTGCAAAATAGAATGGTGAGTCACAGGTTGTCCTAAGATGCCGACTGTAATTATGCTTCCAAGATAACTTTCCACTGGTCAACATGACTCAGAAGAAGATTGTTTTGAGCTATACAGAGCAGTCAAATCAACAAAAAATAGACTCTTCCTACTTGACGTGGGGAGATTTGTTAATCAGGTTACTTCCCTCTTGCATCTTGGGAAATGGAACAATTAAGGCATGTGCTTCCTCTGAGGCATTGGAGACACTGTGGTTGGTGCTCTCAGGGGTTGGGCACTGAGGGCAGACACAATCCTGTGGCGCTGACTGCACTGGGACTGTGACTTAGCAGAGGCCCTGGACAACGGGGCAACGTTACCTTGGGCTGTGATTGGCCAGGTACACCCTGCAGATACCAAAACCTATTGGGAAAGATCCCTTCTTGGGCTGGGACCATCATCAGAATGAGGCAGGAACAAGTAGTCTGTGCCATCTCATCCTTCACCACCTGATCCTGTGTGTGTATATATCTTACCTAATATTAGACAAATATGTAAATTGACTGTACCTCCATGACACCCACAGCCAATCAGGAGTGAGTATGCAAATTAACCCAACAAAGATGGCAGGCCTGTGGGCAGCTTGCATGCTTGCAGGCACGGAGTGGCTGGGGGTGGGGCAAGACGCTGGCCTCGTCGCTTGGGCAACAAGGTCCGATGGTTTGCTCGCTGTATCTGCCTCCCAGGAGCACACCTGAGCCAGTGGCTCCTACATGCGGTTCCAAGCACTGAGGAGCAGTCAGACCCCAGGGCCACCATCTCTGCTGAGAACCAGAAGGCCACTGCCCCGAGGCCCAGGTGAGAGCACAGCTCTGCCTCCTGCTTTTCAGACCCACCAGGACACAGGAACAGAGCCCGGCATTCACGGTCTCTCTGGAATCAGTCTCCCAGGGCAGATGAGCGGGCTGGAGATGCCTCGGGCTCCATGCCTTCCAGCAGGTGGGGAAGAGGCAGCTCGGCTCCTCCTCCTCTCCCCTCTCCCCTCCCTTTCTAACCAGGGGCCTCACTGGGAACTTAACTTTCTTTGTTAAACAAGGAAATACTGGACAATGATTGTCCGACCTCTGCGAACCCAGTGAGAGAACACATCTGGGGCCGGGGTGCCCCCATCGGCCCAGGATACCTTTCTTCCCATGGAAGATGGACAGATGCTCAGAGAACTCTGGAACAGCAGGGATCTGCTGAGCAGTTCCCAGGCATCCAGTAACCAGTCTTCCTGTGAAGAGGTTATGGAAGAAGGGTGTCTCTCTGCCGCAGGCACTCCTGGCCAACCCCTCTGACAGCCCCAACGGTGAGGTTTTGCACGGAAACCACAACACAGGACGAGACCTGCATTTCCTCACCATTGAGCTCTCTGAGAAACTAAGAGAGAGGCTTCCAAAGCTGTGACTGTGAGCGCTTCATGCAAACCCACACGACTGCCTCCCCAGCCAGCACCCGGCGCCTGCTATCACCCATGGGTCTTCCATGTTCCGTTCACCCAAACCTTTGACAGCACACCTCCATCGCTGTGAGCTTAAGGGACCGTGATGGAAGAAGGCACCATGACTGCTCCGGGATGCAACAGTGGGGCGACTCAGGGCACAGAGAACTGGCTGCATTCCCAATGCCCAGATCTGGTTACTACACGGGATTGAGGCTCCGACTCCCCAGGCCGTGCCTTCCCCGTAAACTACGCACAGCCCCGACGTGCACTGCACTGCCGGACCACACTGAACAGATGCATGAGACCCCCCAGCCAGGAACGAGCCAGTCTCAGGCAGCTGGTCATGAACTGGCCACTGCAGGGATGGCCCTGCTGGCCTCCCCACACTCAATTGCCTGCCGAGGTCCTGATTCTACAGTTTGGTTCACTCATCTTCCTCCCCAGCCCCCTCTAGAGACCCGAACTTACATATATATAATCATCTGAAGAAAGAATGATTCAAACAATTCCAAATTTAGCAAAATATAGTAAAAAATATAAACCCACAGATCAAAGAAGCTCAGTGAATAGCAAGCACAGGACATAAAGAAAGCTACATCAAGACACATAAAAATCACATTGCTCAACACCAATGATGAAAACAAAAATCTTTTAAGTAGTCAGAAGAAAAGAGACACATTATACACAGGAATAAACATAAGGATTACAAAAGATTTCTCATCAGAAACAGTGTAAGGGAGAAGATAGTAGAGCAACATCATTAAAGTACTCACAAGAGGAAAAATCCTATCAATTTATAATTCTAGACTGAGTGAAAGTATTTTTAAAAATAGTTAAAATATATTTTTCATATATAAAAGATTGAATTTTTTTTATCACCAGCAGATTTGTAGTGCAAGAAATGTTAAAAGAAGTCCTGCAAGCAGAAATAAAATTTTGCCAGAAAGAAATAATGATCTATGCCAAGAAATGGGAAACACCAAAGACAGTAAATGCATAGGAAGAAATATAATAAAAGTTTCTTATTATTTAAATATATTTAAAGACAATTAATTATTTAAACAAATAATAATGTAATGTCAGTTTTATAACATCTGTGAAAGTAAAATACATGACAACAATAGCACAAAGATTGCCCGGGATAAATGAAATTTTGTTACAGTGAAGTTTCTATACAAGATGTGAAGTGGTATAATATCCATTTGAAGATAGACCCTGACAAGTTAAAATCCTATATAATCCTATATAATAAAGAGCTAATATGCAAATAGTCATCATGCTGTCATGCCATCACGCCATAACGGCTCAGACACTCAACACTGGGGAGAGAGGAATGGGGACCAGTCAGGCTGCAGCCCAGGAGAGGAATAAGCCACCTACACCAGGGTCCCGGGTGTCAACAGCTGCACCTGCACCTGTGGCCCAGGAGAGGGACAAGCTGCACACCCTGTGGTCCTGGGCGAAGCCACCCATCTATGGTCCCATGTGGCTGAGGCCGGCATGGGTGAAGCTGGCCCTGGTGCCTGTGGCTGGGCAGAGGGAGGGAAGCCCAGGTCCTGGGTGTGGGGTGAGGCGGAGGCAGTTAGGGGCAATCAGGCCAGCAGGGGAGCAGTTAGGGGTGATCAGGCAGGCAGGAAGAGGTGGTTAGGGGCAATCAGGCAGGCAGGCAGAGGCAGTTAGCGGCAATCAGGCAGGCAGGCCGGTGAGTGCTTAGGAGCCAGTGGTCCCAGATTGCGAGAGGGATGTCCCACTGCCGGTTTAGGGATCAGGCCTAAACTGGCAGTTGGACATCCCCGAAGGGGTCCCTGATTGGAGAGAGTGCAGGCTGGGCTGAGGTAACCCCCCTCCGTGCATGAATTTCATGCACCGGGCCACTAGTATATATATATAATTTTTTATTTTATTATTGACTAGAGGCCTGGTGCATGAAAATTCATGCACTGGAGGGGGGGCGTCCCTCAGCCTGGCCTGCCCTATCTCATAGTCCAGGAGCCCTCAGGGGAGGGAGGCGACCCAGAAATCAGGGGAAGGCGATGCCCCCATCACACCTCTGCTGCTGCCACTGATGGCAGCTCAAGCCTCAGCCAGCCCTGGTTACCTGTGCCTCAGGCCAGCCCTGGGCGGCTGGGGGGCTGAGGAGACTGGGGGACTCTGGAGGCAGGCGTGCGGAGTGGCCAGGCCTGCCTGGGGGTTGGCCGGCCTTGCCACGCCTGCTGCCCTGGCGGGGCTGAGGGGACTGGGATCCGCCATCTTTGATGGTGTGACAGTCAATTAGCATATTATCTCCTTATTGGCTGTGGGTGCCTCCATTTTTGAGGGCGTGGCAGCAATAAACATATTCCTTCCTTATTGGCTGTAGGTGCCACCATCTTGGAAGGCGTGGCAGCAATTAGCATATTCCCTCTTTATTAGATAGGATTTCAGAGCACGAGAGAGAGGGAGAAAGGGATAGAAACATCAATGATGAGAGAGAACCATTGATGGGCTGCCTCCTGCATGTCCCACACTGGGGATTGAGCCTGCAACCCAGGCATGTGCCCTGACCGGGAATTGAACCATGACCTCCTGGTTCATAGGTGATGCTCAACCACTGAGCCATGCTGGTCAGGCTGATATTTCTGTTTTTAATGCCTGTTGTAAACATCACTAAAAGGAGCTCCATTTAGGATATTTGAATTTTAAAAGGCAGTCTATAAATTATTAAAATGATCTCAAAAGCAGTTCTGCAACTTTATATTTAACAAGCATGGCACACTTATCCTGCCTGCCATTAATTTAAGTGCTTATTAAATATTCATTCACTTACAGTAGTATGAAAAGAGTTCCCCTTTTTTCCTTAATTTCCTGTGGGATTGGGAATATTTACAGAAATGTGTTCCAAGTCACTTACAGAAGACAGCACCCCCGAGTGCCCAGCGATCTTCACTGAAAAACTGCCATGTGACCCCAAAGGGAGCGGGTGAAAGCTGCGAGACCTTGGTTCTATGAAGAGAGGGTGTCCTGGGAACGCTGGAGACTGTGCCTCAGAGATTATAAGATCCATCCACTGACCAGCTCCAACTCGTTTCCCTGAAATTCTATAACATGAAGCAGAAAGCTCTAACTTTGCATTCATCTCCTCTGTGAGCCACACAGATAGTGGAACCAGGGGTTCAGGTTAATGAAGTTTAATAAGGTGACAGGAGAGTCAGAGCACAGTCATCACCACACTCACTTCTTTTTTTCCTTTGCATTTACCAGTGGTGTTTACTGTAATATTTAGGCTAAAGGTGATGGTTGCTAAAGTAAAACCCTGACGTAGGAATCATTTCTATTCCGGGGGGGAAGTTCCATCCAAACGTTTCATCTGGGGGGAAGGGAGAGGAGGTAAAACTGTAAGTGCATTAGGAAACCAAAATTACATTGTTTAATTTGGCCATTTAGAACTTCCATAAAGTACACCAAAACCCTCTCTTGTCAGATAGGTACAGAGACAATGTATTCAAGTCACAGCTTCTGCTTCATCTGTCGTGTGAGTAGGACTGCCCAGGCCTCCTGGGCCCTGCCAGCTCTTCCCAGAAACGTGGTCTACCCCCAGATGTGCTAAGGCATGAGATCATTTTGAGGTCTATTTTTGTTCTGTCAACTCTCCCATCCCTTGTAAAGAATGTGCTAAATAAACGTAAACATTTAAAAAATGTATCTTTATTGTTGAAAGTATTACAGATGCCCCCCTCCCCATATCGACCCCAGCCCCTTGCCCACCCTCCCAGGCCTTCAGTGCACTGTGGCCAGGACACTCCCTCTAACTGAGGCCGCGAGGCCAGCCATGGAGGAGCGTGCAGAGGATTATTTGCTGTGTTCACCAGTGGCCTCCAGGGAACTCACTCTGGCCTCCACATTCCTCTACTGAATAAAATGCTTGTCCCCAAAGTTAAACGCTCAGGTCGCTTAGAGCTAAACTGCAGGAGGCAAAGCTGTGGTGCCCACAGGGAAGTCCTCTCACTCCCAGCGAAGGGTCCCCTCCACTCTGGTCTTCTTTGTTCCAGCTGTCAGTCAGGGCTGGTCCCCAGGAGGTCTGTTCGGGCCACTGAGTGGTTTCAGGAGGCTACTGAACTGTCTGCAGAGGTGAGCAACCTTCAGGCATTATCCACACGGCTTTGAGAAGCCCTACAGTCAAAGGTCTTAAAATCACACAGCCATGCCCTGGAAGACATGTCCTCTCCTATCTTACCTAATAATAGACAAACATGTAAATTGACTATACCTCCGCCACACCACCAGCCAATCAGGAGTGATATGCAAATTAACCCAACAAAGATGGTGGTTAATTTGCATACACAGGCGCCCAGTGATGGGGCAGGCAGGATGCTTGCGCCATGGCAACGACGCAGGTGTTCTGTCCCACCCCCAGTCTCTCAGGGCCTCTGGGCAGCATGGGAAGGCGTGGCTGGAGCAGAAAGAGGTGGCTCCAGGGCCTGAGCAGAAAGGAGCTGGGCCAGAGTGGAAAGGTGGTGCCAGCCACCAGGGAAAGGAAAGCCCATTCTAGCACGAATCTTTGTGCATCGGGCTTCTAGTAATGTATGTAAGTGCCCCATGGGGAGGGGGAGGGGGATGGGCAGTGCTGAATGTCTTGTCACACACTGGGATGTCCGGGGTTGTATTAAGTAGCAATAAAAATGATATAGTGAAAATGTCTATTGTATGTCTGGATCAGATAAAAGTCCTATTTGGCAATTCCTCAAGCTCCACCCATGAACGAAGATGCATGCTATAAAGGAGCGCATCTGCAATCCGTGTATTGCTAACAACGGACTCAGAACACAGAACATAGCTTCCTTTTGGTGGAACATAGCCTATCTCTGTTGACACAATAGGCTATGATGATATCCAAGACTTCCTAATTCTCCCCGCCCCTTTGCTATGGAAGTCAGAATCTCCACAAAAGATGAGAAAACTCAGACAATGGAGAAATGTCAAATTATGGGTGCCCCTTTCTGAATAAGAGTAATGTGGTTATTATTAATGCTCACCCTTAAGTTAAGATTTGTTATACGATCTTACCCCAGAAATAACAGTACGGACAGGGTTGACTGTAGGTGTGAGATAACGATGCCACTAAAGTGTGTAAATTCACTGGGCACCTGTGGCCTCCACAGACGTGGAGGCCTTCACAGTGGCATCTCCGGCAGGACCCGTCAGACTTGGGGAGGAAGCTCCCGTGGTTTCCAGAATGCTGTCCTTCCGTTAGACCCCGGATCCCGCCTCGGCTCTGCCCATTTCTGGATCAGTCACTGAGCAGCTGCTTAAGCTCTCGGTTACTCAGTTTCCTATCTGCACTTTAGGAAATTGCTGATGTATGACAGTTAAGAGGCTTAAATGAGATGCAGCAAAGCACCAACCTCTGTATTTGGTGCAGGAACTGTTAGTGTCGCTATTACTCGGGGTCACGGAGAGGTTAGAAGTGCTGTCCCCACTGGTTTTCTTCGGGAAGATTACAGTTATCTCCTTGCAGGCACATGGAGATGATCCCAGGGTCTCAGGCAGCTCTCTGGTAACCTGATAACCTCTGCGCTGGATCTGGACACTGATTCCTGCTGTTACAGCAGGTTCTTCCCAGAGCGCTTTGCAGGGCTTGCTGGAGATAGGACACAGCATCTGTAATGCTATATGGGAGGTCTTTGTAACTGGTTAGTAGGATTCTTGTGAGCCAACCAGAGAGATTTTAATGAGCAGGTGTCAGATCACAGCCATGGCTGATACTTCTTATCCTGACCCATGAGCGACTGGGATTCTCCAGGCATCTTGCCTTTGATATTCTGACCCAGCCCTTGAGCGTCACTGGTGTGTGCGTTGTAAGAAGCAATGGTACAGAAGCCAGGTGTCTGACTCGCCACGTACACTCTCAGAAATGTCCCTCATGCTTTATGCTTCTTCTCTGAGTCTGGATTTTGCAAGCAGAGGCTGTAGTGTCGTCGGGCCTGCGGGATGGGGCGGAGCTAAGTCACTTGCTCTGCACATTCACCCCCTCGGGGACAGTGGTGGCCGGGGCTCCTTGTGAACATTTGTGTTATAGATGTCTCTCACAATCTGACACACCAGTACCGACGATGCTGAGATCGCTGCTATGGATCATGAGGGGTCTTGGGGCGGCACCCGGGAAGGGGCGATACCAGACATCGGCCAATCGATGCAGGCGCTGTGTTCATTCAGGAACATGTGGATGGCTCCTCGCTGAGACAGAGCGTATTCACGTGGTAAACTGCCCAGGTGCTGGTGGAAATGGCTTATAAGTTACAAATGTCCGCACTGACCCTCCTGGCAGGATGTACTCAGAACAGATCTGGGTCTCAGGGTGACATGAAACCTGCATGGACAGCCAGAGGGACTGTCCTGGCAGCCAGGCCAGGGTCCAGCCGGACGTGCCACTGGGGACTCGGTCACAGGGCCGCTCGCACCCAGAAGAGCAGGGTGGGGTTGAGCCCTCTGGTCAGCAGCCTGTCTTGCAGTTCAAGTCCTTTATCCTTTTTTCCCATTAAAGAGGCTCTTACCCTTCACTTGGTTTACTGACGTCACTTGCTTCATAGGGTTGTTACCCCAGGGTTTCAAAATGAACGTCACGTGTAACTTCGCAGAGCATGTTATTATTTAACACTAGCGTCCCCGTTGCAGGAAAAATCCTGCAATAGAGTTTCCTGATGCACTCTACCCCGCCCTGCCTGCTCTCCTCCCTTGTCCCCCACCCCGCCTTCTCCGCCAGCCCCCCTGCTTTTGTCCCTTCTCCACCAGCCCACTCTCCTTCCTTCTCCCCCGGCCCCGCCTCCGCTCCTCCCTTCTTCCCCGGCCCCACCTGCTCAACTTCCTTCTCCCCCGGCCCCGCCTCCGCTCCTCCCTTCTCCTCACCCTGGCTTGCTTGCTTCTCTGCAGCTTTGCTCCTTTCTGCAGCTCTTGGCTTCTTTCTATGCTGTCTTGATATGCCATCTTTGTTGGGGTAATTTGCATATTCATCCTGATTGGTTGGTAGGCGTGACTTGGCTGGTGGGCGTGGCTTGGGCATAGTGAAGGTGCAGTCAATTTGCATATCTGTCTATTATTAGGTAGGATGTTTGAAAGGGCAGTGCTGAGCTAGCCCATGGAACTCCAAACATGGGCAACACAGTAGCCTCTCCAGGGTAGCGCTTCATTTCCGATGTCTGAATCCTGGTCAAGGAGTTATGTACCACGTGGCAAGCAGGGGTAAACTGCATTTCCATTTGAATTTTATAGATCATGTCAGGAAACATGTAGGAACAAAGTGAGCTCTGTATGGCCTATATCTCTCCTTTAGACTTCTCTTATTTGCATTATTTTTCTTACTAAGTTAAATGCAGGGATAACACTTATTATACCTCATATGTATGCATGGATGTAGTATAGTTGTTTTTGTCCCTCATCACCATTTACCCCCTCTATGCCCTCTTTCACCTCCATACCCTCCCACCAAATTTTTTATTGATTTTTTTTTAGAGAGAGGAAGGCAGAAGAAAAGAAAGAAACATCAGTGTGGAAACATCTATTGGCTGCCCCCTGCATGACCCCTCCTGGGGATCCAGTCAACAACCAAGCCTAATATGCAAAAAAAGCCCAATATGCAAAGTGTCCCCTCGGGAGTTGGACCGACAGGGTGTTCGATCGCTTGCTATGATGTGTGCTGACCCCCAGGGGGTGCCACAGAACGAAGGGAGGCCCTGGCAGGCGGCCAGCAGCCAGCAGCTTCTAGGGACCCTACTGTGCATGAATTTCATGCATTGGGCCTCTAGTTTTGACATAATACAAGACTTTGTACATTGGTAAATCCATTGTTTTCAAGAATGGTAGGATGAATTTTACTGGGAGTCAAAGTTTCCAACAGAAGCAGAGATTCTGTGGGAGGAGAAGACCTTTATGATTTGCTAAAATTTGCAACAGGCTCTGCCATGGCTCATGGGCAAAAATAAGTGTTTCCCTGTTGTGTCAATAAAAAATTTATATATATATATCCTATATAATAAAAGGCTAATATGCAAATTGACTGAACGGCAGAATGACTGGTCGCTATGATGTGTACTGACCACCAGGGGGCAGACACTCAATGCAAGAGCTGCCCCCTGGTGGTCAGTATGCTCCCACAGCAGGAACACCGCTCAGCCAGAAGCTGGGCTCATGGCTGTCAAGCGCAGCGGCAGCGGTGGGAGCCTCTCCTGCCTCCGGGCTGGGCTCATGGCTGTCAAGCACAGTGGCAGCGCTAAGGACCCCTCAGGGGATATCCACCTGCTGGCTTAGGCTGGGGAGCGAGCCTAAGCCGGCAGGGGGACATTCCCTGAGGGTTCCCGGACTGTGAGAGGGTGGAGGCCAGGTTGAAGGAATACCCCCTCCCCCAGTGAACAAATGTTGTGCACCGAGCCTCTAGTAAATATATAAATATATATAATAAATATATATAGTAGATATAATTTAAAATTATATATAAATATAACAACACCTTATATATAAACATATATATAATTTGACTATTTATATATCACTATGTAATTTGAATATTTATATACAAATATATATTATTTGAATATTTGAATATATATACAATTTGAATATATACACATATCCTATATAATAAAAGTCCTGCAACCATTACGGCGGAATGACCAGAACGACCAATGACCAGACGTCCAGCTGATAGCTATGGCATGCACTGACCCAGACCTTGCTGTCGGCGCCGTGACAGCCCCAAATCCCATTCACCTTACTTTCAAATATTTCACAAATTTTCTTTAATCTCTGACACTTCTATTATAAAAAAAGGGTGAATAACTATATTAAAATATTTCTTCTAATTAATTCCCTTTCAATGTGCATGAATTCATGCACTGGGCCACTAGTGTATATATAAAATTTGTCCTCTACATGCAAAGAGAGGGATCACTGTCATTCCCTGGCATGACCAGTCATCTAAATCAAACAGAAGAGCCTACATAAATTAACTCCATATGTAAATTAACTCCATTTGTAAATTACATAGGTTAACTCACAGAGATTATCATACTTCTGGAAAGGACAGAAGCACCATTTTAAGAAGCAGAGAGAGGAAAGAAATTCTGCTGGCTACTGTTGTTAGTGGTACAATTTTCAACCTTTCACAATCCCTGTGAACAGTGTTGAAAAGAATATATGCTCAGCACAGCATTAGGGACAGGCTTTCCATATTTGGAATGGATCTCATTATTTTAAAATGGTGTATAAAAACACTTCTCTCTAAGAAAACATTTTAGCACCCACAGTGCACAACAGATTCAGATAAAAAGAAGAGCTATTTAAAAAATGGGCAGGATTGCTTTCCTCCGTTTATAATAAAAAAGCTACTATTTTACTAAAGTATACTTAGAAATAATATCTCTCACTATGGAGCTATTGTTTAGTGAATAGCTGTGGAGTTTATTCGGTGAAATAAAACTGAGTGTTGCGTAGGGTCATAAACACAAAAAGTAATGACCTCAATAGTGCAAAGACTTATACAGAAAATCATAGGTTGTTGCAACTACCTAAGTAGGCTTTATAGGCTTAAGCATCCGGAAGCCAGAATGATTTTTGAAAGAGTGCTAACACGTTCTTACCCTCTGTTTATTCTGCTGGCATTGATTGTAGTGTTATCTGATTATCTCTAAGTTTCCATAAAACACTTTACATATAACAGCCACTAAGGGGGCCATCTGCCAGAACTCTCAGCCTTTCCAAGGACTTCCTCCTCTATAGTAACACCAGCTGTAGCTCACACTTGTAGCCCACACCTGTAGCCCCTGCCTGCAGCCCCTGCCTGTAGGCCCCACCTGTAGCCTCTGCCTGTAGCCCCCATTGTAGCCCCTGCCTATAGCCCCCACTGTAGCCCCCGCCTATAGCCCACACCTGTAGCCCACACCTATAGCCCACAGCTGTAGCTCACACCTGTAGCCCACATCTATAGCCCACATCTGTAGCCCACACCTGTAGCCCACAGCTGTAGCCCACACCTGTAGCCCACACCTATAACCCACACCTGTAGCCCCCTCTTGTAGCCCACACCTATAGCCCACACCTTAGCCCACACCTGTATCCCACACCAGTAGCCCACACCTGTAGTCTATTATCCACACCCAAAACAAATGTTAGATTTCTGGTTGAGGACACTGTCTCCTGTCAGTTCTCCCGAGCAGTTGCCAATAGCTGTGCCTTGCTGGGCTCCAACACTTGTCAAAGTTTGTTCTAGATAATTCATAAGTTGTCACTGAACTCAAAATCCCTGCAAGCAAGGCAGCATCATTTACGTTGCACAGACCAACAAGATGCTGCCCACTGGGGAAGCTGGTCCGAGATGACAGTGAAACAGCGTAGTCTGGACTTGGACCAAGGTCTGCTCATCGCATCCCATCGCCCGCTGGTGCCTCGGGCTATAGCAGAACTCCCTTCAACATTTTGATGCTGGGGGATCTGCCAAGGAGCGGAACCCCTCAAATGCACCTAATCTCGTTCCTTCTCATCCTGGAACAATCCCTCCTTCAAAGCATTGATGTGCCAGCATCGCCGTGGTGACCTGTCCATCAGAAGATGGGTCTGTCCAGATGGTCTCTCCATAAACTGTAGCAGACAACACACTGTATTGATTTTAGGAATGTCTCTCTTTACAACCAAATACTTTTTATGATAGAATATATCTGTAATCAACATACTAGGTATATTTTTTTTCTAAAGTAATTAGGCAAGCAGATGTATAAGTAGAAAATATTTTTAGAATCCTCAAATTAGTTACTTAAGAGATAGTCATTATCATGTTCATGGATATTTACCCTACTTGAAAAATCTAGTTATAATTAATTCTTGAATTCTATAAAGTATGTGTACCCAAGTTGAATAGATTTGTTTGAACTGCTTTACTATTAGAATTTTTATGATGTGCCATGAGCCAGGAATAACAGCAATAGCAGTCAACAGAATCACAAGGCAAAATGCTTAGTCCTTGCATTCTTGATTTCCTCCAAGCAGAATGGGTTCTACTTTTTATAGGATAAAACCCCAGCACAAGTTTTTCAAAACTTTGCAAAACCCAGCTTTAAACGATATATTACAGATAATTTGCACAGTCTTACCATATAGTACTATTTTAATAAATTCTAATGGCCATCATATCTGTCACGCTGAAGTTATTTTCAAAAGTTTTTATTTAAATTGTTTTGAATTTGTACAGCCATCGGAAGGTCACAAAAGGCTTACCTGTTATTGTTTTGAGTTGTGTAGTGACCTGGGAAGTAGAGGGACTCCTCACAGGTGCTGTTTGCACAGACAGCACCATCCTTTCCTCCAAGGTCGAATGATACTGACCCTGCAGTTACAGGCTGAGAACCGGGCCAGCCGGCACCCAACTCAGCACTTATATGATCCCACATGCCTCTTTGTGATGCAATTAGTATAAATCTTTGCATTTATCAATCCTGCTTATCTTCGTCAAGGCTGAGAGGACTTGGGAAGTGTTTACCGTGTTCATAAATTAGAGGATCTTATGTCCTCAAGGTGTGCGAACAAGAACATTCCATGGCATGAAGATTCTGTTGTGAGGGATGGTAATCTAAAAACTCTGTCTCCTATAGAAACAGCACTAGGAGATCTGTCCATGGGTCTAACACACTCCCATTAATGTTTTTTTCTGAATCACTTCCCTTTCCAACCCAAGCAACAGGAGGACACTACTCTAATGCATCAAATTAACAAGTGGATTTAAATTTTCGGTGCAGACAAGAGAGTCTTAGAAATGTCAGTCATTCATCTATGGTCAGGTGTCCACTCATGAAACGTGTCCTTAATTTTCCTCCTCAAGAAAGGATCCGCGCTGTACGCAGGCTGCCAGAGCAAAACGCTGCACTTCCACATTGTACCTAATAATTACTCTACACTAGAAACTCAAGCCAATGGCTTGTCATCATCTACAGACTGTCCCAAGTCAGCGGCCAGAGCTCACCTCTGCCAATGCAGAGAGAGACCTCGGTGCCAAGCGCCTGCCCGCCACCAGCAGGAACAACAAACCTCCGCTAGCTGCAGCCTCTGGGCCTTCCCTCCTGTGTCCCAGAGCACCGAAGAGGCCAACAAAAGCCCATGCGCTCAGTGAGACTCGACAATCCTTCCTTGATGGCAGATTGCTATCCTCTGTACTTCGGTAGGCCTTTCTTTTTCCCCTGATTGCAAGATCCTACAGATGCCGCAGCCTGCACTTCCACCTGGCAGCCAGGGAGTCTCTCAGGCAGCCCATTTCTGCACATCGCCCCCTAGGGAACGGCACATCTGGGGAACCATAATTACATTCTGTACCTGATAATTAAAGAATTAATCAGAATAACACGAGTCACGCGCGGACCAGTGATACCTGTACCTTCTGATCTTAGAATTATTCCGAATTTAATTCCACGCACCTGCTGTCAACACAGATCAATCAAAGCAAAATCTCACCTGCAAGTAATTCTATTTCTATGTCTGACAGGTAAATAGGCTTTGGGGACAGTGTGCTAGTAATTGTAGAATGTCTCTGTTTTTCTTTTGGAAAAGGAGGCGGGGCAGGGGAAGTAGGAAAAGTGGGGAACAATGCAAAACGCACCATCATGACTTTAGATGGTCAATGAAAAAAACCCAGCTCATGAGTATGTTCTAGACGTTTTTGTCAAATAGAGTGGTTTGCAGCTAAATACCAGCTAGATGACAGCTTTTCTCTGGTTACACAAATATGGACAATTTTTGGTTAAATTGAGTGCTGCTTTGTGACGAGTTTCAGATGTAGAAATTTATATTATCATTATTACCTTTAGGAGAGAAAAAAATGTTGGGTATCATGAAAATTTAAAGAGCCCATTGATTTAGGCTGACAGTATTCAATCTAAAAATGATATTTCCCCCAGGTAAAATTTTACTTGTATTCTAGCTCAACTAAACTACTTAAAAGTCACACACAGTATGGGTAGCTTATAGATGTAGATTAATTTTTATCTGCTGAATAATCTAAACCACATTTTGGGATAAAATACAAAGTAACTGGAAATTAGTCTACTGTGACCTAATATATTATTTTACTTAAATTTCAAAACCATCTTTAATCCTAATGAGATTTAGAAAAATGAAATACTTACCTTTCTTTTCACAAGAAAAATCATTATTTCATTTAGCATAACTAAATATATTTCCAAACATAAAAAATCTAACCTAATACTTGACAAAACAGTTTCATTATTAGTGTTTTAGAAAAAAATAATTAGAATTATAAACTTTGTAATAATTAATGACAGAACTATAATTTGGAAAAATCCAATTTTCTATTTAATTACTTTAGAGAGATGGAAGCAATAACAGAATACTGAAAGCATAGAACCTGGAATTGGGCAGCCTTGGTTTGAATGGCACCATTTCCTCTGAGCTGTATGGCTTTGAGAAAGTTATTTAATTCCCTTCATCTTCATTTGCCCTACCTGTAAAACCAGAACAATGCTACCACTTTTCTCACAGGCTGGGATGGAGACCAAGGCAATTATTTCAATAGCTAGGTACACAGTAAACACTGAAAATATCAGTGACAGCATACTGATCTAGTTGGAACAGTTGGTGATTAAGGAAAAGTCGTGATGGTGGGTGGAAACAGTCAAGAAGCTCAGCGAACAGCACCACCCCAGTGTCATGATTACCAGTGTTAACTCTGTCACTGCTGCCACTGAACTTGCAATTACGAATTCAGGTCACAGTATGCTAACAAATTCTCGTAAGATACACACAAAAGAAAAACAAATTTCAACACATAATGATAGTTACACCTGAGTAAAAATGACAGTACGTGTGTAAATAAAAATAGCCACCATATACATACATACATACATACATACATACATCTATACTAAAAAGGTAATATGCTAATTAGAGTGGTCATCTTCCAGACAAAGCTGCAGCGGCTGTGAAGAGCTGAGGCTCAGGCTGGCAGTGGCAGCAGCAGCAGGGTAATAGGGGTGGTGCCTTCCCCTGATCCGCCAGGTTGCCTCCCGAAGAGGGAGGTCAGACTAGGGTCCTAGGCATAGGCAGTTAGGGGCAATCAGGACAGCAAGGTAGAGGCAATCAGGCTGGCAGGCAGAGGGGTTAGGGGCGATCAGGCAGGCAGGCGAGAGGTTAGGAGCCAGCGGTCCCAGTTTGCGAGAGGGATGTCCAACTGCTGGTTAGGAAACAGCAGTCCCGGATTGCGAGAGGGATGTCTGACGGCCGGTTTAGGCCCGATCCCACAGGGGTCCCAGATTGGAGAGGGTGCAGGCCGGGCTGAGGAACCCCCCTCCCTGCACGAATTTCGTGCACTGGGCCTCTAGTATATAGAAACCGGCAGTTGGATATCCCTCTCACAATCCAGGACCGTGGCTCCTAACTGCTCACTTGCCTGCCTGCCTGCCTGATTGCCCCAACTGCTCCCCCTGCCAGCCTGATCACCCCTAACCACCTCTGCCTGCCAGCCTGATCACTCCTAACTGCCCCCCCCCCCCCCGGCCAGCCTGGTCTCCCCCAGCTCTCCCCCCCCCCCACCAGCCTGCTCACCCCCAACTGCCACCCTTGCCAGCCTGGTTTCTCACAACTGCTCCCCCAACCAGCCTGGTTGCCCCCAATTGCCCCCCCACTGGCCTGGTCGCCTCCAACTGCCCCCCCTCCATCCTGGTTGCTCCTCACTGCCCCCCCCTGCCAGCCTGGTGGCCCCACACTGCTGCCCCTGCCAGCCTGGTCACCCCTCACTGCCACCTCTGTCAGCCTGTTTGCCCCCAACTGCCACCCCTGCCGGCCTGGTTGCCCCTCACTGTTTCCCCCTGCCGGCCTGGTCGCCCCTCACTGTCCCCCCCTGCCGGCCTGGTCGCCCCTCACTGTCCCCCTCTGCTTGCCTGGTCAACCCTCACTACCACCCCCTGCCAGCCTGGTTGCCCCACACAGCCTGCTGGTCAGTCGTTTGGTCATCCCTCGCTAACCCCCCTGCCGGCCTGGTCACCCCACACAGCCTGCTGTTCAATTGTTACTGTGAGGGCGTTATGACCAATTTGCATATTACCCTTCTATTAGTATAGATATATATGAATGCCCCATGTACAATGGATTCTGCCTACATTTTTATGAATCTTATCCATTTAATCCTACCACCTAGTAATAATTATTAAAAATTAAACAAATTTCCCTTATAGCTTTTTATTTCTTCTATTTTAAGGTTACCACATTAAAACTATTCCAATGATATTCAATTTTAGATGGTTTTTGTTTGTTTTTCCACCAAAAACCTATGGTGGTACCAACTTTTCCATTCCCACAAGAGCATTACATGTTATTATATGCTTAATATTAATTAAAAGTTTAATCTTAAAACACCATTTACTGAACAATGGCTTTTATCTAAGGGTGTGCAACCCTCTGTATTCTTATAGACATAGAGGTCATGCTAACTACTGGCTGCCCAGTTGTGTGTGCATATGGTTGCTCTGCTCACCATATTCCCTTTCTAATAGCACACACACACGTCACCATCTAAGCTTAAGAGGAGAACTCCTAAAGCACTTGTCATTTGCCAAATTGTTGAAAAAAATGGCTGTTTTGATCGGATTGCTATAAAACTATAAATTAATTTGGAAAAATAATCTACATCTTTACAATAGTCAGTCAATCTTGCTTTCTAGAAACATGGATGATAGATTTTCATTTGCTTAAAACTTTAAAAGCAGTTCTTGAGTAAGATTCTAATATATTTTTAAAATATAGATGAACAGGTGCTGAACCTGAAACCTGGCTGTACTAAAGACCTGCCTAAGGAGTTTTTGTTTTGTTTTGTTTTGTTTTGTTTTTAATGATACCTGAGAGTCATCCCCAAAGATTTTGATTTTATGAGAGAGAATAAAAACAGACACAGATCAATATAATCTAACTTTCTTGAACATTCTTTCCAGTGATTTTTCAGTTTGTATATTGGTTTTTATGTGGCCTGCAAGAAATAATTATTCTGAAAAGTATTATGTTTTATTATATTGACCATGGCCTTCCAGGATAATGTTAAATGGAAATATTTTCATAATTTTAATTGAAATATCACCAAAGTTTCACCAATTTATAGAGAATTTTGTTGGCTAATAAAGGACATGTGTGTATGTGTGTATGTTAAGACACGAGTCATTATTCTAGTGTCCTAGAACATCCATGAAGAAAGTTAAACTGGATGTGCAATGACATCTGCAGGACAAAGGGTATTTTTTAAATGTTATCTAACTTTGGAGAGCAAGATAAAGACATAACTGCCCCAATTTAAAGGGCTTCAGGAAATAGTATATTAAAATTTGAATACTGGCTTTCAACTAACCTCCTGGTGCAGTGCAGTGTTTTGTAAACACTAACACTTCCTGCATGCCCCCCCACCACACACACACAGGGTGCATTCAGTGACTACAATACATATTCCATACATGAGTGGCATTATATGTGATGACCTATATGCTACCTTCAAGGTTATTTACATGAATCTCAAAAGCACGGGAAGAAATGATCTGATCAAGTTTGACAGCCAGAATTGAAGGTTATTGTTTGATATCATCTTGTCATTCTAAATAATTATAATATATGTGAGGTAGGTTGCATTTTCTCAATTTAGTCCTGTCAACAATATTAATTTTTTGACAGAACTAATTATTTTGAGAATCAAAGTCTGCTCAGCGGGAACAGAAATGGCACTTGTACACGCAAACCCGGCTCCCCGGCCACACCGCTGAGCACCAGCATCACATTCAGTTTCCATTAGCAAAGCCAGTCATTGTTTTAATATAATTACACAGCGTTGTAAAATGTCCTTTTTTTATGAAAAGCAATTAATTTTCACTTAGTAACATTGTGGATGCCAAGAATTTAGAAGTGACTTCTCAGAATGTAGTTTTTCCTACAGATATCGGTATTAACCCCCAAATCTGTATTAGATTAGAGACAAGGAAAAAAAATGAGCATAAAGCCCTCAATTTTAATTGCCTTCATTAATACCACAATAATTTTGAATATTCCCATTAATGTCAGGACATCAATAGAAAAAGCACTTTTTTAGTTCCAAAGCTACATAGTTCATTAAAATATATGTAGAGAAATGAAATAAGCATGTGTGTGTTTTCATCAGATCTGATTACATACTGATTGTAGATGCTCTAAGTTATTCAGCCTTGATTATCAGTAAAGTTCACTAGATGTCTCGAGAAAAGGCCAGGAAAAGATTGTAAAATAAACATGGCAGCTCCCCAAGACACTGAAAAGCAACCATTTGCAACGTTTTGAAAATTAAGTTTTTTAAGTCATCATATTTCAGTTTTACAGAAAGTTGTTTTACGTATTCAGTACGTGGTGATAAATGTATAAAGTTCATATCATCCTGAGTGTAGGAAAAGAGAAATTAGTTACACATCGTCTTATCTATACTCTCCTCATATCAGGAGTGGCTGTTTCTCAAGAAATGCCAATGGGCTTTATAATCCTTCAATGAAGTCCAAGGTTAGATCTTTTTCCTGGAAATGTGAGGAAATACTGCTTTCTTCTGGATTGGCATTGTCTGCCTGCGAACTTCTAAAATCACACACCTGGTGCCCCCTCCACAGCAGGTCTCTGCTGTCTGTGTTCAATGCTTAGAATACACAACTGCTTACTGCTTGAAAGGTGGTAGCATGGGTAAATAAATTTTAAATAAAACAATAATTCTCCAATCTTAGTAGTGATTTTCAATGTCTTCCTTTTTTTTTTCTTGTTTCTTTTTTCTTTATTGAGGTACTAGAGGCCCAGTGCACAAAGTTTGTGCACGGGAGGGTGGGGGTGGGAGGGGGGCGGGGTTGTCCCTCAGCCCGGCCTGCACCCTTTCATAATCCAGGACCACTGGCTTCTAACCGCTAGCCTGCCTGCCTGATTGCCCCTAACCAATCTGCCTGCCTGCCTGGTTGCCCCTAACCACTTCTGCCTTGGCCCCTGCCATGGCGGCTTCATCCCAAAGGTTGTCTGGAAGGACGTCCAGAATGACATCCGGAAGGTTGTTCAGCTGTCTGGTCTAATTAGCATATTATGCTTTTATTATTATAGATAACTGATAAATAAAGATAGAATATATTTAAGGTGTACAACTTGGCATTTTGATATGTGTATACTTTGTGATTCTCACTTATACTTGGAATCTTAAATAGTCATGCTCATAGAAGCAGAGTGGAAGGGAGGTTGCCAGAGGCTGGAGGGAGGGGAAGGGAGAGATGCTGGTCAGTGGGTACGAAGTTTCAGCTATGAGGATGAGTAAGTTCTGAAGAGAGAAAGAAGAGCATGGCAACTATAGTTAACAGCATTGTGTTTATACTTGGGATTTGCTAAGCTCCTCAAGAGTGGCAGGATGGTAACTATGTGAGGTGATGCATATGTTAAATTTCTTGATTGTGGCGATCATTTTGTTTAAGATTTGCTAATAAACCTCACAATTTACTAACATTTCCCCTAAATCAGTATTCTTTTGGAATTATATAAAGATTTAGGGGAAATGTTAATAAATTAAAGGAGAGATTAAAAAATTATTATAAGCTCCTTCACCACAGTGTAGCTACTGAAGAAAGCTGGCTGCATGTTCTTCATATTATATTTCTAGCTTTTACTCATAAGTGTTCACACAATAATACTAATACAATTTTGCCTAATAAAGCATGCATTAGTTTGCATGAAAGAAGAAAAACATTAGCAAAAATCCTTTTATCTCCTGAATAAATAATAGTTCATTGATGATAGATAGGTAAAAGGGAAAAAAGCTATGCATATAATTAGATAATTTTTGGCCTTGTTCTTAAGGAATTATATAAAGTTTTTCCTGTCCTCTTAGGAAATATAACAATTCTACTTTCTTAGTGTTGTGGCTGTGCTTTTCTTTCACATCTTTGTATGTAACAGTCTGTTGAAAATATCATCATCCCTGTTCCTCTTAAAATAATATATAGGTTTCCTCAGATTTTTGAAAGTTTGCAAAAGTTTTCAAAATTTCGCTTTTACAAAAGCCCGATTTTCTCTAACTGAAAAAAAATCCATAGGATATTTTGCTTTTATAAAAACAATAACAAAACAAAAAATGAAAGTCGTACTCAGTGTTTGTTTTACAGCGAGCAAAAAAAGCCTAAGAGAGCTGATAAGGGTGAGAGTTAATGCAAAACTGCATGTAATTAACTGTTTCTGCTGTGGCAGATGAAATGAACACACACACACATGCACTGAATTTGGGGTCTGGGAATGCTAAAAAATTATTTCATGTGAATTCTGGAATGCCATTTCGGCTTTTGAACAGTTTTCTAGGAACACTCTACTTTTGGATAACCGAGTATTGGACGGAAGCTTTGATGATGCAACTTAAGTGGACAGCAGTTTCAGCATTTCATACTTTCCTCACGCGAGGGCAGGAGTGCTGTTGCTGGGCACCCGCACACAGGAGCTCAGGAGTGCGTCTTGCCGTCAGACACCGAGCACTTCAGTTGAGGTGCTGTGTCAGCACCCTCTGGGACATCCACTAGCAGCTGCACTGAGGTGTTTTAGTCAAAGTCAGTCATTAATGGAATTATGAATCATGGATATTATTCCACCCAATCACAGAAAATGACACTGAATATGAAAGGAAGGACTTGATGCTGCTCATAAAGTAGCTAGAATTTTGAAGAGCTAATCATATAATGGATATAATCTCCTAGGGTGATGATACTCTGTCCACAAGATGCGAACTCAAGAGCTTCTTCCTGTGGAGCACACAACTCCTTCACGAATCTCTAATGTATAAATCTGGCTGTTACATGATACTAGCCTCTACAGGGCACATGAAAATCACATGTCTCTTGATTAATAATTACAACGAAGGCATGGGAGATTTCTTCAAGAGTCAAAAGTAAAAGTAAACTTAAAAATCATTCATTTCCTTTTCTGAAATTGTATGCTATGGAGGAAGAAAACATTGCTAATAATCTGTGCATTGGTAACCCTACATATGCGAGAGTTTAGTCTATTTTGAAAGGGTAGAAGGTTAATGCCTTTACCCAACCTCCACTCTTTCCACTCTACACATACGTACAAGTCAGGAAGGAGGCGTTAAAAGGGTGAGTCAATTCTGAGCCAGCTGATAAGCCACTGTTACTAGCAGCCCCCCGGGGAACGGTACAAAAGCAGGCTTGGCTCCCTGATTTGTGGATCTTAGTGAGGAAGTTGATTCAGGCCTTACATGGGTCCTGCCGGTTCCCTCTGCCCTGTGCTGCCTCCACATACATGTTGAGCACTCACATGAGTGCTCACAGGGGCAAGTTCCTATACCCTGCTGCAGTACATGCCAGTTCTCTACCCACTGCCACGGGGCAGTAGGCTCCCGGGATCTGGACGCAGGTCCTAATGGGTGTTCAGAAGTCCCATCTTAGACCACGAGCCAAAGTGGAATCATGCCCCACTTTTCCCCAGAGCTTTGACTTTGAATCCTGAGCACTCAGCAGCTATTGAGAAGGCATACCTGGGTTCTTTCCCGTTTTCTTCATGTGCTTAGCTCCTTTGGGAATTCCAATGGGAGTGAAAGGAAGACTTCTTTCCTTTTCTCTTCTTTTCTCCTCTTCTCTTTTCTCTCTCTCTCTCTTTGTTTGTTTGTTTATTTATTTATTTTGTTTCAAGGCCATAATACTATGGGAAAAAATATCAAAACTGTCCTAACACTACACTGATTGCTTATAATAAATGCTAAAAAGCAGGAAAAGTTTGAAGATGAAACTGCAATTACATTACTTTGTATGTGATTGGAGCTTGAAGTGTTCTTGGAAGTCTAGGTCAGGTCTGGATGTGTGTGTGTGTGTGTTATATACTTAAATATATGTATTGTATATATATTTAGATACACATTTACAGATATTTATATATAAGAATATACTCATTTTTTCATGGATATAGATAATCTAATACTTCCTTAGGAGGGTTCATTCTGAGAATGATAATTATATCTTGACATGAATTAAGCATATACTAAATAGCTTCATTTGCTTGGTTAGATAATTGTGCAAATCAACTAAGTCATGGTGGTGAGTTGATTATTATTAAACCAACAATCAACCCAGAAAGGACAAGATCCTGTCAATCTGTCCAGCTTCCTTTTCAAGGTGGTTCTACAGCATTCCAGATGCAGCCATCCAGCCCAAATGGAACACCTGCTGCTACTACCACCTGGTCTGAAAACTCTGGACTGACTATTATAGTTCGTATATACCCAGTCCTTCACTACCTTGCTTGTTTTCATAGAAAAGAGATTAGGGTCTCAGTGGTTCAATAGTAGCTATCGTGATGACTAAACCTGAAATAAATAACACAATAAAAACAATGAATTCAACCTAGTTTTCTTGTTTTGTTGCTATTAATAATCTCACTAACTGAAATAAGCAGAAGTAAACTCAGAGAAGTTCATGACATTTTAGAAAGCATAGAGCTCGTGAGTGGTGGCGTGGTCTGTTTATATATCTTCAAAGTCAATTTTCTTTCCTCTAAAAATACTTGATAGTAACTAGTAATTGGCAACCCAATGGCTTCCCATCTCTGCTTCTGAAGATGCCTTATGTTTGTTTCCATTCCTACTGTTGAAGAGAGCTGAAGGTTACAGAGAGAAGAGGAATGTGAAGTTTTGCTTGATTTTTTTTAAGTTTCTAAAAAGTAAGACAATAAAAAGATGAGTGCCTAAAGTTTTCAGAGTGAAGATAAGTAGAAATAATAGCTCAATGAAATAGTTAAAACAACTTCCAAATGCCATCTACTTTGTGTGCGTGAATTAGTGACCTGTTCCTAAAAGCATCCATATGCCATATAAATGTGAAAAATTGTAAAATAGTATATTTTTGTTTTAAGGTACATTTCTTTAAAATATTATTGTTTGATGTATATTTTCAAAATATAAAGAATAGTGAGTGCTAAATACAGAAAATATTTTTTAAATCAAGAGAACCTTTAATAAGTGAACACAAAATCAAAATGACACTTTCAAATTGATATCTTAACATATTTTACACTCCTCTGCAGTGTTCCAGTCACCCCAGGGACTGTGTATTACGTTAGGGACATCTACCCAAGTCCTGGGAAATAGGCACCCTTTGCTAATTCACAGGTCGGGTTAATAACAAAGATCTGTTCCTAGAGGAAGAGCTGGGTCTTCATTGCATACATCAAGGATGAATGTATGCCGTCTCCACTCTAAGCACGTGCTCTGGTGTGGAAAATACTAATCGGGCCCCTCTGACAGCTTGGAATCTATTGAGGGGCAAATAGAACCATAAATACAAATGTAACTATAACACAAACAACTCTATTATGTGACTGCCTTATTAGAGACATCCACGCAGAGATATAATGTGTACCCATTGGTATATTATGGGTATTCATAGCAAGAAAATCACCATGTGTAGGGTATCCAATGCGCTTTATGGAGATAGAGCAATTTGAATGGTGAGTTTGGAGAAAGGGTTTCAACAGATTAAAGAAACATGAGTGGCTTCATGGAATATTCCATTTGATGACTGCCCTACATTCATAAAAATGGGGAGCAACTAAAGAAATAAATTGAGGTCAGACTTGTGATTTTTCAGTGCTAGCAAGAGGGTTTAACTGTAACTCAGAGAACAAGGGGAATGGATTGAAATTTTTGTTTGCTTTTGGAGTACAGATCTCACATTACACCTACATATTTGCAACAATATTTTGTAATCTGATCTTGCACAGCTCTGCTGTGGTTATGCAATTGGATTATAGCTGTAAGCCAGGCTTCAGAGTGGTTGCTTCCAAGGTCAGGGGCATTTTTCCAAGGTTGGAATGGAAAGTTATCTCTCATTATACATAATTTATCTTTAAAATATGTTTTTATTGATTTGAGAGAGAGAAAGGGAGAGGGATAGAGAGAGAGAGGAACATTGATGAGAGAGGAACATTGATCAGCTGCCTCCTGTGCACCCCCAAGCTGGCAACCTGGGCATGTGCCCTGACTGGGAATTGAACTTGTGACTTCTTGGTTCACAGGTTGATGCTCAACCACTAAGCTGCATGGGCCGGGCTATTTTTATTTTTTTTAAACTAAGCGTCTGTATATCTTTTGCAATAAAAGAAGCAAAAGGGGTGAAGCCTTATTACAATATACAATGTATATTTGAATATCACATGATCTCACTCATTTGTGGAATATAATGAAAACATAAACTGATGAACAAAAATAGAACCAGAGTCACAGAAGCATTGAACAAACTGTCCAACCTGTGAGGGAAGTCGGCGGGTGAGGGGGTAAGAGATCAACCAAAGGACTTGTATGCATGCATATAAGCATAACCAATCGACACAGACAGGGGTCAGGGTGAGGGTAAGTGCTGGGGGATGGGGGCGGCTGGGGAGAGGTCAATGGGGGGGGGGGGAGGAGATTTATGTAATACCTTAAATATAAATAATTTAAAAAAAAAGAATGAGGCTCTGGGAATAATGTCCAGATAATCTCTTCTTATTGCCACCTACAATTCCTTCAAATGCTCTTACCAGGAGATTCCAGAGCCCTCTGTGCTTGTGCCTATCAATTAATAAAATATATATTATGCTGGGCAGTAACTCGCTACTTGTCAGGTTCTCCAACTGGGCTGCACACTCCTGACTGACTTGTGTGTTGTATGTTTGACTCCCAAGCACTTTGCCACAAGCACTTACTGCCCCATAAATGTTTACTGACTCTAGGATATGAATGTCAGACACTAAAGTATTGAGAACTTCACTGATGAAATTTCAAATCTAAACATAAACGGTCATGTTAGAACTAAGTTCCTTTTTCAGAGACTTAATACCCTAGCCTTCATTGGATATCCTTCTTGGTAGCATCAGTAAAACATGAGTTTCTGAACGGGGTTCCAGACTTCCTAAAATAAGGCATGAGAAGGAATAGATAGATAATTTCTATAATAACACAAAAGCTACAGAAAACAAGGACAAAAGCCAATAGTTGCTCGCACTGCTTAAGCTTACACGGTAAAGATGGACGTTAACATTTATTTATACTCGTGTTTGACAGGAGTTTTCCTATCAGACTTTGTATAGAGAGCTTGGATATACAAACAATAGAACTCTGTGCTATATACATACAGGCAGCAAGTGGAAACAGTGAGTACATACTGGACATTTGTTAAACAAATATATCTTCTCACTCAGCCTGTACATGCCTTCCTTTATTTTGATAATTGGGCTTATTATCAGTGTTCTGCTCCAAATTACTGAAGTCATTCTTCTTAAATGCTTTGGTGGTGTTGTACACAAAAAATCAGATGGTATTTACAATTACACTTCTTATTAATACCATTTAAAAAATGTACTAGGATAGCTTGTGAGGGAGGTGCTCAATATTATTCTATATAATATAAGGCTAATATGCAAATAAACAGAACAGCAGAACAACCGAACAACTGGTTGCTATGATGTGCACTGACCACCGGGGGGCGTGCACAGAACATGGTGGGTGTTGGCCACAGCGGGATGGTGGAGCAGGTGAGCAGGGGCACCAGACCAAGGCAGGGCACCTGTCACTGTCATCAGGGCAAGCCTCTGGTGATTACTGAAAATTCTTTGCTCCTGCATGCCGTGGTCCTGCCCGGCGCTCCCATCTGCTGCCAGTGCTGGCCTCACTCGCACCTGCTGCCGGTGCCAGGTGCTGGCCCTGATCGCTCATCACTGTTTGTGGGTGCGAGCAGCAGCTGCCAGCTCCGATCACCCCTGAGGGCTTCTCCACCTTCCCCTGCTCCTGAGGGGCGATCGGGGCAACAGCTGCTGCTCGCACCCACTGCTGGCGCTGGTCCCAATCACTCTGCACCATCAGCAGGTGCAAGGGGGGGCCGGCCCCCTCAGCGTGTGGGAGCAGTGGTGGCAGGAGCGGGGCTGCTGGCAGACAGGGGACCGGGGCTGTGGTGGGAGGAGCTGGGCAGGGGCGAGGAGGATGGGCCGAGACCCGCCCCAGTGCCCACTGCAGCCTCGCGGCCGACAGTTCCTTTCAAGGGGCACGAATTCGTACACTGGGCCCCTAGTTTTAGAAACAAGAAGCTGTTGCCCATGTCTTGCCAAGGTGGGCCCAGTGTGACCTTGGAAATGTCCTTTATCCGACTCACTCATGGGCCTTCTCACGGATGGGAGTGCCTGGCAAGTATCATCGTTCTGAGAACAGGGACAGGGGAAAATTGACCTTCTGTGTCTGACCAAAGCTGCTCCAACTGGTTGTCTTTGGAAATGAAATATTTTAAAGGAGGAAACAGGTCATTTTAAAGAGTCCAAGGAGCCTCCTGAGAAGAAAGGGAGCAGAGCTCAGAGGCCCGGAGAAGAGGGAAGTTCTATTCTCAGGGGCAGCTGGTGGCGGTGAGCCGGGGCAGCCGTAGGAGCCAGGAACCCTCTGGGGTGCTTTCTGGGCTCTCCAACTACCCATCTGTGTGTGTTTTAGACCAAGAACGCCACTGAGTCCAGAGAGGCCCACAGGGTGAGGAGGCCTAAAATACCTGACTTTAAGCTTTTACAAAATGGATCGGTGATAACTCATGCAATTAATTGGACGAGTACAATATTCAACCATATTTCTACCACTGAACCTGTGAAGCAGGCGATATGACTTATGCTGAGGGGGAAGGAGAACATTTGTTACAATCATTTCCAGATATGAAGTATTTGTACCATGAAAATATCTGTCTCTACAAAGCGAAGTTATAAATCATCTCATGAGAAGTTATTTCGTGTTACTCTACCTCGTACGGATGCTAACACTTCAATCATTCTTTCTCCATAAATGCTATTTTCGCTCCAATATTAATGCAAACACAGAGTCACTATTTCATAGTCTCATGTCTGGGATATAAACATTTTTCATAGGTTGACTTCCCAGTCAAGCTGGAAAACACCATTGCCTCAGTAACCCTTTCCTCCCGAAGTAAATCGCTCACTGCACATACCCTGCCAGACCAAGCCCTTCGCGTCTCTCATTAACAAGTGCAATAGAGAAACTCATTACAGAATAAACCCGAGCACCTGATTCTTTGTATAAAATGTAATAAGTAAAATGTTTGCAACCATTTTTTCTGTAACAGGTCAGATAGTAAAAATGTTAGGCTTACAGGCCATTTGGTATCTGTTTTTCTAAAATTATTTTTATTGTTGATATCTGTTTTAATGACTCAGTTTTACCCCAAAGCTTCAAAGCAGCCACAGACAACATGTAAGCGAATAGGCTGGGCTTTATTCCAATAAACTTGACTTATAAACACTGGTGGCAGGCCAAGTGTGACCTGTGGGCCATAGTTTGTTGACTCCTGCCTTATATTAGTTGATGAGGGAATAATTTCACACTTTAAAGGACTTTCTCCATTAAACCACCATGGGTCCAGAGTGTGTGTATTATATATCAAACATTCAGCAAAACAGAAGTGCACTGAAGCAGAATGTGGTTTCTGTCATTGTATCTAAAGAATTCCGATAAATAAATATTTATCTAGTTTCCTTATTATCCGATGACCCAGTCGCCTCCCAGGGTTAGAGCGGTCGGCACAGCCCGCCAGAGTACTGGCAGTTCTAACCAGTGTCCATGGAAAATCCTTTCCCAAAAATATTCTTTGTTGGTTTAATTTTAAACAATTGCTTTGGTTATTTTTAAATTTTAATGCTTTATTTGTAAGTTTCTAATTGTCCTGTTTTATTACTTAAAAGAAAAAAACACATGGCAACAAAAGCAAAAATAAACAAGTGAGACTATAGCAAACTAAAAAGGAAACCATCAACAAATGAAAAGGCAACCTACGAATAGGAGAAGATATGTGAAAATCATGTAACTGGTATGGGGTTAATATTCAAAATATATAAAAGACTCCTACAACTCAACAGAAAAAAATCTCATTAACAATGGACAAAGTTCTGAATAGACTTTTTATTTTTTCAAAGAATATAGGGGTGGAGGCAGGCTGGAAGAGGTCAATGGGGGGAAGGGATATATGTAATAACTTTCAACAAGAAAGATTTTTTAAAAAAGAAGACATAGGAATGGCTAACAGGTACATAAAAAGGTGCTCGACATCACTCATCATCAGGGAAATGCTAATCAACATAAAAACCACAGTGAGATCCCACCTCACATTGCTTAGAATGGCTGTTAACAAAAAGACAAGAGCTAACAAGTGTTGATTAATTAGAATGTAGAGCAAAGAGAACCCTACCTCCCTCACCTCACCCCACTCCCCCTACCCCCTCGGCACTGCTGCTGGGAAGTGAATTAGTGCAGCCACTACGGAAACTATGCGGTTCCTAAAAAATTAAATAAAACTACCGTGTGATCCAGCAATTCCACTCTGGGTATTTATCTGAAGGACATGAAATCACTATCTCAAAACATATCTGCATCCCATGTTCATTTCAGCATTATTTACAATAACCACGACAGGAACAATGTAAGTGTGCACCCGCGAATGTATAAAGAAGATGTGGCATATATACACAATGAACTATCATTCAGCCATAAAAAGAGAGAAATGCTGCCATTTGCAACAACATGAAAGGACCTTGAGGGCATTATGTTCAGTGAAATCAGTCAGATGGAGACAGACAAATACTATATAATCTTACTTATATGTAGGGTCTTAAAAAAATGAACTAATAGATACAGAGTAAAAAACACTCACACATGGAAGGCTGCCATAGAAGGTGGTGGTGGGGGCGGGTGTGATACATGAAACGGGGAAGGTGGTCAAAAAAGAAAAAAAGAAAAACCATTGTGTTCTACATGGACATTAATTCAGAAACTTCATTATTCAGTCAGTGCATGAAACATGTCCCAGCATCCCTTTCAAGAGTCAGTGAGGGACGTGCTGGGTCATGGAACCCACGGGAGGCTCAGTTGTGGTCCCTCACATCCCTGCACTTACAGCAGGTTAGATGCAAACAGGAATGAGGCTGGGATCACAAAGAGGCAGAAACCAGATCTGTCACTTCATGTCTATCATTGGATGTAATTACTGGATATCTTTTATATTTGAAAAATTTAGAGTTTATTATGCATTTCTTTCAAATTTAGTCTGATGTTAAAAATTTTTTTCTAAGTTGGTGTATATGTCTTTTTTCATGTGAAAGAAAGTTTTTGAAATCAAAACTAATAAAACATGTTCAACAACTATATTGTCTACTGACCTGAATACACAAATAAATTAATTTGGACAGAGTCACTGACAATTTACAAATTAAAGCTGGAAACAGAATGTTACTAATTATTGGTGCAACCACTAAAATGTAGGTGGAAAATCTTCTCTTTAAAAAAATGTAATAATATAATTTAGAAGTATTAAGCATCATGTTTTGCTTTTTTGTACTAAACAATTGTTTTATGTTTAAAAATTCTTATATTTACTAGCATGAATATGTATACAAAGTTCAATATAAGGAAATTTTCCTTGGCTTTCTTTTCTGGCTATTAGGATTGTTTCATTTAATGATTGTCACTAAACATACTTTGTGTGCAGAAGGGGGTCTGATCCACTCCACTGCATGTGTCTAATCTACTAGACACAAGGCTGCCGTACTCCATCATGTGGAGAGTCAGGGGCAGATCATAGGGGCGGGCCCACAAACTGTTGTCAGAATTTTGACTGTTACTCAGAAATAAACAAACAAAAAAGCTTTTTTTCCCTTTTAAATTAGAGGAGAGACATAACATAACTTACATGACAAAATCACCACTCTGGTCTTTCTTGAGAATATATCGTAAGAGATTAGAGAGAGCATGTGTGGAAGCATGAATCCTGCCTCCCAGGCTCCTGAAAAACACAGGCGAGACGAGACTGTGCCAGGACAAGATTGACCTGAGTAGAACGTGCGAGAGCAGGCTGCCTTCTGGATTCATTTTGAAGGTGAATCTATTTTAGTTTCTGGAGGATTTTGGATTTGAGAGGAGGGAAAAGAATAAGTCAATAAAAAAAAACCCCAAGGTTTTTGCCCCAAATAACTGTAAGAATAGAATTGTCATCAACTGGGGTGATGAAGGCTGTCAAAGAACAGGTTTGGTGAGAAGACCAGGAATTTCAAATTTGGGTTCTTGAGTATATGTCTATTCACCCCTCCCCCCACCCCAAGTTGTGATGTCGAGTAGGTAGTTTAATATAGAACTTCAGAGTTTGGGAGAGAAGTCAGGTTGGACAAAGATGTGATGGTTTCTAGGATACAGAGGGACATGGAATTCGTGGGCCCTCATGAGATCACCAAGGCCTGGAGATACAGAAGCAAGGATGGGTTCCTCAGCGCTCTCCATCAGCAAGTTAGCAATGAGGATAACTGAGCTAAGGTCCTGGGCAGAAGTGCAGTGGACTAGGATGTGTGGGCAGCGGTTTGAAAACATCTCTGCAAGAACGATAAGATATTGCCTGAAAACAAGTCAGTACTAGGTTTGGAATATAATTAGGACTCACTAATAGCCATTGTGAGTCATAACTATACTGCTATCCTATTTTGAGATATACTTCGATTGATGGGTCCATCCAATTCGCACATCATTGAGTAAGCTAGTTAAAAAACGAGTTCACCATGCTCCAAAAAACACTTCCATATCACTTTAAATTAATGCTGATAATCAGATTTGAATTGGTTTTGCAATTCTGGTCCTTTTTAATGAATCAATATGCTGTGGACTGTTGTCAAATAAAAGAAATATTACATCTACAAAAACAACAATGGAAATCATTTGCGTTAACACTACCGATCGGCAGGCGAGTTCTTCCCCGTGAAAGCTGTGTCGTTACTCCTGTGGAAGGACTGCCCCCACACGGCTGCAGCCGAGGACTCAGCCCCTGCACAGGCCTGGCGTTCACACTCCCTGCCTTTGTCTACGTCCTTCCTGCCTGGTGGGACGTAGAACCCCTTGATGGGTTCTTCCTTCTCTGACCACATCCAGAATGATCCACGCCCTCTTCAGTTACCCTAGCAAGCATGTCAAACTCGCGGCCTGTGGGCCGCATGCCTGGTTTATTTGGCCCGTGTTAGCCTTTGAGTTTGACATGCTTGCCCTACAGCATTTTAAATACACCCACAGGAGGCTGCCGGGACGCTTGCTGGGTTGTACTCTATTTCATTGTCTTTATACTTATTTTTGCCGTTAAGAACTCAAGAGGATTGAAACCTCGTCTGTCCTTACTGGGGTTTCTTAGCAGCTAGCCTCATCCCGGCAGAGCAGGTGCCCAATACATAGTTCTTAAGTGAATGCGTTCATTGAATAACCATTTTTTCTTGATTTCTAAGGTGCTATCTATTTCAAGAAAACCTGCCAACTCCATGACAGTATCTTGGGAAAGAAAGCTGCATTAAGCATGTACCAATTTAAAAACATATCTCAATTCAGAAACATTAAAATGGAACAGCGAGTTACACCGCCAAATTGATGTAACTCAGTGATGTCTATCCACAAGGAGACCTAGCCTGCAAAACAGGAAGAGAAAACATAAAATGAATAAATGAAAGAACATAGGAAATATTTCAAAATAAAACTGTATATTCTGCCTCAGAAAATGATATTGCACTTAAAATCGGCAGGCTTTTGTTCAGAAACGACTTTCAATTCCAATCCAGACTGTCTTGTCTCTTAACGACTTTGTAAGAATATAACAGCTCCTAGGTCTGTTCTTTCCTGATGATAACTGCCCTCCCAATTAATCATCTCTTCTCCCGTCAGCGCACCCCATTTCCGGCCCTCGAGTTGATGATGTCCCTCCTTGGTTGCACAGAGGCCAAATTAACCTTAAGGACAATGGCACATGATTTAAATGACCCACAATCATCCGTGTTATTATTACATAGAGAGCAGATGACTGTTAAGGTGACGTTGAAATTTTCAGAGTGTTAGCATCCTAAGGAAGTAAAATCAGCTCCAGCATCATGGCCTGAAGGGCCGCACGCGCTCAGGGGTCTGTGATGACGTCAGAGTCTGCACTGCAGCCCAGCTACACTCCGCATCTCAAGGAGGAGAGGAGAGAAGTTGCGTTCCCACTCCAGGGTTTGAGGACCTGATGTCCAGTCTCCAAGGGAAAATGTTTCAGCTCTATCTTTCCAGACTATTAGCAGCTGTTGTCTAGGCATGAAATTGGAGGAAACTAACACCGCATTTATAGGTGACATGGAAATTTACCATTAGAAATTGCAAGAAATAATTTTGCCTTTATTTTAAATGCAATTCTCCATGAACACCGAATTTATGTTAATTTCATTCTAATTCCCTGTTTTCATATTTTCAGGGTCTTTAAAAATTACCCTCTACAGGAAAGAATCACCGAATTATTAGCTCTTATATAAGGAGGTTTATGTAGACACAACACAGGAAAGTAATTTCAAGTATAATTCTTATATTAGGTGTCTTACGATCTAGGCACCAAATCAAAAGTGCGATGATTTTTCACTGTGTGTCTACCTAGGGCTTTGTTTTATCAACAGTGAACCTTCAGTGGACCTTCAAGGGCGTTGTTATTTCTGATAAAAGTGAGAATACCATTACAGCTCTGCCCTGCACACCAAATCACCCGGTTCTAATGCAGTTCTTGTAGGGACGAGGGCATGCGCGGCGGTCATCTTGTGTCTGTAAGAATGGAGGTGAAACGGATGCACAGCTCCCTGTCGCTCCTTTAAAAACACAAGCCAGCGCTGTGGACGCTCCTGAGCCACATGCACCTGACACGCAGCTATGGGTGTGCGTGCTGTGCTCTGGTGGGCTCTCTCCGAGAGCATTTCCAGAAATGGAGTGCAGGCAGTGGCAGGCTGATGGGGATTTCCGAGGTTGTGAACTGTGGAATGGAGTTTAAAAGCTACTTGCCAGTAAGTACAGATAAACAGCTTAATTGTGAAACAGTAAAACAAAAGAAAACAAAATTACCCTTGGAGCATAAGTGACCACACAAAGAAGTCACAAACAAAATAAAACTGATGGTGCTGAGTGTTCATTATAACCAGGCCAGCAAGGCACTGGGACTTCAGATCACAGGATTCAAGGATCGAAGGTGGACACAACCTTTAGGCAGGGTATCTTTTCAAAGATGCTCTCTAATGTGGATTACTACCTGTGTCCTCATCCGGAACACAAGGAAAAGAGGTGTCTTCCTCTGTTCTCAATAATCTGCTTCTGCTTACTGCTTTTTAATTTTCTGTTTTTGTCAGGTACTAAACTATAAGCATATGACAACTGAAGAAAACCCACTCTGGAATAAACTTACCAATTTTCCTTATAGAGTTTTGGACATGTCTACAGAACAATATTAGACACAGGTCCCTTTTAAATGTTCAGGTTTTTGTTTTCTTAATTAGGTATTATTCATATACATTAAAATTAGCACATACATATGTAATGTTATGAGGATTGACAATTGTATACATTTACACAAGATACAGGGCATTTTCACCACCCAGAATATTCTCTTGTCTTTTTTTGTGTTTTAATGGAAACCTCCAAGGGCCTAGATTGTGCCCAGTGTCTGGACTGTCAGTGGGGGAGTGGAGCTCCTTCATGGGGTACGTCCTAAACAACCCAGGGCGACCAGACGCTGGTCCTTCCGACCTTTGCTGAATTTCAGCCAACATTAAATGTTTGTCTCTTCTGGACAGAGAAGAACAAAGCAGTTTGAGAAGACCACTGCCCTTTTGAATCATAGGAATTTTTTTACTTAATGGGTCATCTTGGTATTAATATATTCACAGCAAATGTTTTAAGTTGTAGAGTCAAACTTCATTTTGGCTAACGCTCAAGAATTACTTTAAGTTTAAAAGAAATAAAATAGAGATTATCTGAGGATATATAATTGTATATGTAGTTGTATATATAATTGTATAAATAGTTCCAATTTCAAACATTAAGCAATTGAACTCATAAAGTAGTGCCAAAATTAGATTCTTAAATTTTTTCTTTAAGAAAGTAAGCATATTTGTGCTTAGAACCTCACAATTTGCAAATTAGGGCCCAATATGAAAATCATGTACATCTCTTCTCTTTTCAATTCCCAGTCAAGCCCTACTTCTGGACTCAGGAAATAATCTTTTTAACTTCTAATTCCAAAAATCAGATTTACTTTTCTAGGTCATCATACAAGTGGAATGTGACATGAACTCTTTTGTGTCTAGCTTCTTATGCTTTGCATGATTCTGTAAAATTTATCCATGTGAGTACATGTTATCGGTGGTTTCTTTTTTTATGGTCAAATATTCTGTTGTATGAATATATCACATCTGTTTTTATCTATTCACTTTTTTACACCCATTCTCTTCTAGATGGATATTTGAATTGTTTCCAGGTTTTTATTATTAAAATAGGACTTCTGTGAACACTGATGAAGGTACGTTTTTGATAAAATTCAAAATGAGAAGAGAGGGGAACTTCCTCAATCTCATAAAGGGTACATTTGAACCTACAGTATACATCATACAAAATGGTAATATATTAGCCCTCATTCCCCCAAGAGAAGGATCTAGAAAAATATATCTGATATTGACATTTCTATTTCAACACTGAAATCACTAGCCAATGTAATACTCTAAGAAAAACAAATCAGAAGCATAAAGATTAGAAAGCAAGAAGTGTAATTTAATTAGCATGGACTCTGCCCCCCATCTAGGTCAAAACACCCCTGGGACAGGCTCCTGGACCCTCACCATGAACCTTTACTTACTGACAATTTTCCATGCGGTCTGTTCCAAATGCTGTATGTCGTTCCCCTCCCCATCTCTGTCTCAGACTGTGAGATGCATGAAGTCAGGGCTGCATCCACTTTCATCCACCGTTACCTCTGACACATATTAATAATAACTCACATTTCTATTGAATGAATGCCTGCTATCACTGTAATTTTTTGAACTCTTAAGTGGTTGTATAGTTCACCTTGTATCATGTAGTCACCTTAGCGCCAAATTGCAAGTTTTCTGTCCTGTAATTCCTTTGACTAAGCAGTGAGTGCTGTTAGATGTCATGGGTTCAACCTAGAACATGCCAAACTATGGTGCTTTCTTGAAAGTTTTCATGCGTTAATGCAACAGTCTGGATCCGCTACCAAGTCCTGAGGCAAGAGTCCCCTAAGTAGGTTTAAAAACCAACCCTAGAGACCGTAACCCTAGAGACTTTCAATAATTTCTCTAGCCACTGCACACAAAATAATATCTTTTTTACTAAGAACTTCTTTGAACACTAATTGTCTAATTCACCAGCTAACAATTTATCACAATTCACAATCCTCATAAGAGAAAATAAATGATCTTTCCCCCACTTTAGTGAATGTCTAAACACACTTTTCTATGTCTCTGACCCTTATATAAGTTTTATATGCGACACTTTTCTAATCTGCCTAACCTTGTTTTATACATTTCTAAACATCTTTAAAAAGCAGCTACCTTTAAATGAGTGATTTTTTTTCTATTCCCTTATTTCAAAGAAATACACAGCAGAGTACAGTGTATATCACACTCACCACACAAAACTTAGTCTGAGCGAATAAGGACACTTCTAAAATTCCAAGGTTTCTGAGCAAAAGCACTGGCAGGAGTACATTTGCTGAGAGGTCGTCTCCCAATGCCAGGAGCCTGGGCTTGTCACCTTCAGGCAAAATCAGGATAAAGTCTGAGATCACACTACAATTCCAAAGGTATTTCCTGGGCAGGAGCTACAGAGCCTGAAATTCGATGGAGGGAATTACTCCACACCGACAATGCTTCCCACAGCTATCAGATATGCTTTGGTGTCACGCAGTTGGGGCAGGGAGAGGGGCTAGCCCATTTTCTGGTTATAACAATAGCTTATAAGCAATTAACACCCACTTCTAGTAGGGAAAAGTAGTTAGACATTGACATTTAAATTTCTGATTACTTTTCCCTAAAAGATTCTTACTACTTTTATTAAAAACATTATTTACTTATTTATTTATTACTCAAGCAGTTCCAAAGATTTCCAAAAATTGGGGCAAATAAAAAAAGAAAAAAAAAACCTTTTACAGGCAGAAGCATGGAACTGCTGAAGGGGAAGGCTGCACTGCTTTAGCCTTTCTACTTTGAAATAATCGTTAGTCGACACTTCATTTCACTATAAACCTCCGCTTCTTTCCCGTTCTAAATGTAGTAAAGACGTTGCCTTTAGTGGTGAAACTGGCACTAAATCAATGATTGAAACAGCAAAGAAACCCGCCATCTTTCACTCCATTCCCTACCTCTCAGCAAAGAGACTGATGGTTATGTTACTTGATGCCTCAGCAACCATAACTCTCTGAGTCAGTAGTCACTTTAAATAATAGAAACAAAAATTTCATATTAATAAACCAAATTCCATTTCATTATTTGAAGCGGAGGTTTTTAAAATCATCCTTATTATACTTAACATTATTTATAATACTATGCTTAATTATATTTATAACTAGAGGCCTGGTGCACGAAATTCCTGCATGGGTAGGGTCCCTGGGCCTGGCCAGCGATCAGGGCTGATCTGTGGGGTGATCAGTGGGGCAATCAGGGGGCCCCCCGCTGGCACCTGCCTTGGTCGGCCTGGTGCCACCCGCTCGCAGTTTCCTGAAGAAAACACTGTGGAGCTGTTAGAAGAACAAAGGGGAGATTTTGGAAAAGTAAGACTACGTTAAAACATAGTTTTCATCCTCTTCAAGCTCTGAACAGCGGTCAGCCTGATTTCACTGAGAGTTCTACATGCACCTCTTCCTTTTGGAGTCGAGGGCGCACTCCAGGAACCCATGTCCACAGACGGGTGCTCCCCCACCCGGGCTGCCTGTGCTCCCTTCTCACTGTGTCCAACCCCACTCCCCGGCCTTTCTCTATGTGCTTCACCAATTCCCGTCAAATGGACCAGGTCCCCAAACACTGCACTTTTCATCACCTCTCAGTTCTCAGAGTTCTCTTTCGTGGGATTTTCTCCCAAACCTACCATTCCTCCAGCCCCATCACAGCCACCCACATCTCCCCAGGGAAATCAATGGCTTGCTCTCCTGAACTCCTTTGAATATAAATAAGGCTTACATGTAAAGTATGTCTTCATCTTCCTTCTGCCCTCAGACATCGTTTTATTTTATTTTTTTAGAGAGAGTGCAAGGGGAGGAGGAGGAGGAAGAGGAGAGAGAAAGAGAGAGAAAGAGAGAGAGAGAGCGAGAGAGAGCGAGAGAGAGAAACATTGATGTGAGAGAGACATATCAATTGGTAACCACCCACATATGTCCCAACCAGGGCTGTAGATCAAACCTGCAACCCAGGTATGTGCCAGGGCTTATTTTTATAAAATTTTGTGCCCTTATCTCCCTCAAAAGCAAACATGAAAGGGAGCACTCCTTACACATACAGAAAGGGAGGACCATATTGGTTTTGAAGACTGAGTACCTGATGAATGAATGAATGAATGAATGAATGATCAAATGAAAAAATGAAATGGAAAAAGCTATTTTTAAGTCATATGTGAATGCTTGGCTACTGGATAGCAAGAAGCAGGTGAAAAATTAGCCAAACTGGGGTAAACTATGATGATATTTGTATAAAAAATAAAGATTGAAGTACCAATCAAGAAAGACTGTTTCTACAGAGAAGTTTGCCATGGTGTCTAATGACAAATACAGCCTCTGCTTTCTATGGTTAAGTCGTGTCCACCTTTGTAATTCAATTTACTGCCACGACTACCAGATTTATCTCCTTCAGGAAACAAATACTCCAGAGTGGTTTTTACGCACCAAGTAAATACCCCAATAACTTTCACCATTTTGTTCCCATGAGTCCCTTGAGAAGGGTGCGCATCTCCACTGTTTGGACACAGCCTGATGCTCCTAAAGCTTAAGAACTTCTCCAAGGTCACAGTCGGGACATATGCCGTCCAGGCTGCATCGTACAAATGAAGTTTACTAAAAAATGCTTATTTGTTTAATTCCTTAGAATTTTGGCCGTTTTACAATCCTACATGTCCTAATTTATGTGACCTTGGGGAGGCTAGGGAATGTCTAATCCTGTTACTATTTTTCGTCTTTCCTTAAAAAAAATCTCAAATCAAAAACTTTACTAAAAAAAAAAAATCCATATTCCCATGTTTATGCTTATAGCAATAATTTTGTAATAGACTAATTCCATAGATTTTGTATGGGTGTAGTGTAACTTGATTTTCTATGTAACAAACCATTGGAAATTTAACACTTAATTTTGAAAAGACAGCATTCTTCTGATAGGAAGCCCCTGAGTTTATCCGTTTTACTTGCCTGATATTACAAGAAAGTGTCAGCGGTGGGCGCTGCACCCAAAGGCTCTTTCTGCTGCTGCATCACTGGGGCTGGGTGGAGGGAAAGGAAGGGGCAGGAAGGAGGCATCTGCATTTCCGGGGGAGCCTCCTAACTGATGGCAATTAGCAACCAAAGCTTCACAGGCTGCCAAGCCCAGTTCATTGTAATTCACGGCTGTGTAATCATCCTTCTAGCATCTAATTATGCACAAGGACTGGTGAATGAGGAACAAACAAGAAAAGGATGGAATAACTTCCTGACTTAGAGAGGGGCTCTGGAGCAGGCTGGCATTCCTGTGGTCTTGAGGCGGGCTACTGGGGGGCCACTCTGGGAGTCCCTGGGAAAACACAAAGGCATTCACACCCAGCTGCCCCCTGCCAGGCCCACAGGCTCCAGCGTCAGAAATCGTCAGCTGCCAGCAGATTTCATGTTGAAGTGTGCAATTACTTTAATTTTATACCTTTCTTGTTCAGCTCAGAAAGGCTTTTTTTTGGAAACAGGAAAATAAAAAACCTACGCAATCAATCACAAGTGGCCTTTCAATCCCACACATTTCAAGAAAACCACCTCCTATAGGGCTGCAAACATTACAAAGTTAGATTTCTTGAAAACTATGCCGCTGGAAATTCACTTTTCACTGGAAAGAAATAAATCATGGTGCAAGGCTTAAGAGAAATATTAAAAATGTTCTTGTCTATATTCTATGCTAATAGATGTATATCTTCATTCAGTGGAGTAATTTAACAATATTTTATTTGATAAAAGCAATAATTTTAATTTTGTTTTAAAGTAGATTAACTGGACTTTAATACAATTTAAAAAATCTCTTCTTCATAGATGAATCCACAGGAACAAACCACTGAGGGGTAGGGCAGTATGGATGAGTCTCAAAGAATACTGGTGACAGTGAAGGGAGGCGTGGCCAGTGTGACCCTATTTGCATAGCATCCTGCAACAGGCAGATCACAGAGGGCCCACTGTGTGCTGAGGGAAGGAGACTGCACTCTGGGACATGAGCACAGAATGCCATGCACAGGTGATGTATTATGACATCATGCACTTGAAGCTTACATAGTCTTATTAGCTAATGTCACTGTGGTAAACGTAATAAAAACGGTAGGAACACAAAGGAGTTTGGTGGTTGCTAGGGGTGCACTGGGAAGAGGCAGGTGGGGACATGTGGGTGACGGAGTTGGTCTACCGTGGAGATCATGCAAGGTAGGTCATGCAGACCTAACTACATGGCCTGATAAAACTATGAGACCAGCACACTGGAAAGGGTGGTTCTTACTGTCTGTAAGTTACTCCTCAGGGAACCGACTTAAATTTTATTTTCAAAGATGTCCTCACAGTAATTCCTCAAAACTCACCAGAAGATAGATTGGGAAAGAACTGTTATCGTCATTATTTTACACAGAAGTAAACTGTGTAAAGTTAAATTACTTGCTTGAGGACAATCAGCCAATATGCACCTACCCCTAATGCCGGCCTCCCAGTGCCAAGTCCAGCTTTTTTCCTCATATAAGCACACTGCCTCTTCATGTACTTTATTCTGCGCCCCCCCCTACATTCCCTCAAGGCACATCAGAGTGAGATTTTCCATACTCACCAAACAGTATTGAATATGACCACCAGGCACATGCTAATTTCATAATGAGTTTAATATAATGGTGCATTATGCCATTTTGGCAGTAAAGGTACCAATGACTTAAGGCTCAAATAATAGAGGATGCTGCCTAGGCCACAGAAAGTAAATAGACTACTGTGCATTATACAAAGCAGATGACTTCTGGAGCAATAGTTTTCCTCTGAGTGAAGAATTCTTTGAGAGGAGCACAGACAAATGAAACGGCACCTGATCATTTCTGTGAATATCACATTCGGGGTGTTTGAAAGAACAGGAAAGCATTACAGTGAGAGATGGCAGGTCCTCTGACAGATACCAAAGTAAATGCTACAGAAGAGGAAATAGATGTTTGTATATTGCCAAGAGAATGGAACCACAATCGTGTCATTTTAGATCAGATATGGGGCTAAGTTGTATTAGAGGGTGTGCACTATGTGTTGAATGGATGAATGAATTACAACTTGGGTTATCTACCACAGTGACATGTTGCTTCATGGCATGGTGCTCTACTCCTTCAAGAGGAGAGCCTCAGGAATGCCACAGGGAGACTCCTCCATTAGACGGGTGGCTGGAAAAATATGGAAGATTTCTTCCCAAAGGCTGGTGTTGTAAGGAGGAAAATTGGAGTAGAGAGTAGAAATGAGGTTGGAGCTGTGCAATTTGTGAATGAGATTAGAAAGTCAGCAAATAAAATTGAAAAAAAATCTTTTTCATGAAGGCTTTTTCAACAAATAATGCTGGAATAACTGAACATCCATTTGCAAAAAATAAACCTAGACACAGACTTTACATATCTCATAAAAAATTAACCCAAATCACAGAGCTGAATGAAAAATGCAAAACTATAACACTCCTAGAAAATCACATGGTTGAAACTCTGGTGACCTTAGGTTTGGTGTTGACTTCCTAGATACCAACCTAATAACATAATTCATGAAAGAAAACAAATGGGTTGGAAGTCATTAAAATAAAACTTCTGCTCAGGGACACTCTCAGAGAATGGAATGAGTCACAAACAGAGATAAAGTTTTATATATATATATATATATATATATATATATATATATATATATATATATATACATACATACACACACACACACATATACACACTAGAGGCCCAGTGCACGAAATTCATGTAACACTAGGCCCTCACAGCCCTGGCTTCATCCGGAATGTCATCCAGATGGTCGTTCTGCTGTTTGGCTGTTTGGTCGATTTGCATATTATGTTTTTATTATTATACTAGAGACCTGGTGCACAAATTCATGCATGGGTGGGGTCCCTCTGGGTGGCCTGCAGGGATTGGGCCAAAACCCACAGTCCAATGCTGCCTGCAGCTCCTACCTGCCGCTCCTGTTCATCCCGGCCCCACTGTGCCTGCCATGGGCTCGCATCCAATCAGTCCCAATCAGGAGAGTCTGGTGCTTCCGCAGCAGCACCCACCAGCCATGAGCCCTGTGACTGGTGCCCTCCCAAGGGGAGTGGCCTGCAGGATCAGGCTGAAATCAGCTCTCCAACATCCCCCAAGAGGTCCTGGATTGCGAGAGGGTGCAGGCCAAGCTAAGAGAGCCCACCAGTGCGTGATTGGGCTGGGGAGGGACCGAGGGAGGGCTCCAGGGAATGTCCAGTCCATCTCGCTCAGTCCTGATTGGCCAGACCCCAGCAGCAAGGTAACCTACCAGTAGAGCATCTGCCCCCTAGTGGTCAATGCACATCATAGCGAGCAGTTGAGCAGCCTTAGCATATCATTATAATATTATGCTTTGATTGGTTGTTCAGTTGTTCTGCCGTTCAGTCTATTTGCATATTACCCTTTTATTATATAGCATATATATATATATATATATATATATATATATATATATAGAGAGAGAGAGAGAGAGAGAGAGGTAATATGCTAATTTATCCGTTACAGTGTCCCAGTCATGACCAGTCTGTGGACGGGGATGGGGGCGGGGACTTCCACCCCAAGCGCTAACGTCATGCTGCCTGCGTGCATCCCTGCCCAGCGCTGAGGTGAAGCTGCCTGCCTGTATCCCTGGCTGGGGAATTGACAATGCCTGCGTGTGTCCCCGTTCAATGCTGACATGATGCTGCGGGGGGTGGGAGGCTGTGCTTGACGGGGGACCTCAGGCCACACCGCCCGCCCAGCGGGTCTTGACTAGTGACCTCAGGCCATGCCCCCCACCCTGGCACTGAACCGGGAAATATCAGGCTGCTCCCCCTGCCCCAGCGCCAGGCCGGGAGACCTGGCGGAGCTTGATGGGGGATCTGGGGCTGTGCCCCCCACCTGGAGGGGCTTGACGGGGGTGGGGCCGGCCGGGTCTGGGTCTCACCCAATGGGGATGGGGCCAGCTAGGTCTGGGTCTCCTGTGTTTTCTAAGTGCATGCGGGTGGTTGGCGGGGACTTGACTCTAGGTCCCACGGCGTGCCCCGGCCTCTGACAGGAGGGAGATTTAATATACATTTTACTAATTTTCTTTAATCTCTGACACTTCTATTATAGAGAAAGGGCAAATAGCAATATTAAAATATTTCTTCTATTTAATTCCCTTTTAATGTGCACAAATTTCATGCACCAGGCCACTAGTGTGTGTGTGTGTGTGTGTGTGTATATATATATATATATATATATATATCTGAGAAAGAACTGGTATCCAAAATACAAGAAAGCCCATGTAACTCAACAATAAGAAAACAGTTTTAAAAACAGGCAAAATATCTGAATCGCCACCTCGCCAAGAAGAAATACAGATCACAAGTAGGACTATGCGCAGCTGCTCAGCACCCCAGGTGGACAGGGGATTGCAAACTGAACACCGGTGAGACACTACTGTGCAGCCATTCGAGTGGCCAACATCCAAGGCACCGGCAGCATCACAGGCTTGTGTGGAAGTGGAGCGCAGGAACTGCCATTCACTGCGAGTGGGAGCAGAAACAGTGCTGCGTTTGAGCAAAAGCATTATCAGGGCTGTGGAAACAGTTCACGTGATGCCGTGACAGTGCACTCCTGTCATCATGCGTTTGTCAGAACTCACAGGTGCACAACCTAAACAGTGCACCCTAGCAAACTGTGGACTTTAGGGGATAATAATATATCAATATTGGTTCATCAATTGTAACAAATGTACTCACTCTAACGCAAGATGTGAATAGTGGACATGGAGGTGGAGTAGATATATAACCTTAGTGCTTAGGAGATTAACAAAGTTTCTGATAACATTCAAATAAAGTATATTTCAAAAAATAAAAACTGAATCACAATAGATGCATAAAATATAAACCCTAAAAAAATTATTTGTGCCATGAATTAATCTAACATCTCTTTTTGACCTCTTTCACAACTATACATTTAATAGATTTGTGAATTATCAAGTTAAAAAATACAGTGGTATTGTCGATTTTACTTTACAATTTTAATAAAATCCCTAGCTTCTGCCTGAATTCAAGATTTTGCAAGACACTACTTATAGAATATGTTCATTTATCTGAAATGCTTTTTTAATGTAAGCTATTTCTTTATTGTCAATTATGCTGAAGATGTAAAAGAGAACCACCATTTATTTTGTGAATTAGAGGCCCGGTGCATGCATTCGTGCACCTGTGGGGTCCCTCGGCCTGGCCTGCAGGATAGGGACGAAACTGGCTCTCTGACATCCCCCAAGGGGTCCTGGATTGTGAGAGGATTCAGGCCAGGCTGAGGGTCCCACGGGTGCATGATTGGGGCGGGGAGGGACCGCAGGAGGGCTCCAGGGTGGGTCCAGTCCATCTCGCCCAGTCCCGATCAGCCGGACTCCAGCAGCAAGCTAACCTACTGGTTGGAGCATCTGCCCTCTTGTGGTCAGTGCACATCATGGCGACTGGTCAAATGGTTGAATGGTCAGGATACTTAGCATATTAGGCTTTTATTATACAGGATTAGGTGGGCCTTCTCAAAATCTATACTATTCTTTATTAGATTTCTCTTGGAGACTCATTCTTTCAATATTCTTTTAATTTATATCAGTGAATATATTTTGTTTATGATACCAAATGAAAGTTCTTAGCAGGTACATCTGCCCAAAGACTGGTCTTTTATTCAAATGGAAGATGTTATAGAAGTGCCCACATTCATCTTTATTAAATTTTATTGCAAACTATCTAAAACATGGCTTCCATGTTTGTAAGAATAGATCAGGGATTATCTAAAAGTGTGTGTGTTTTTTTAAAAATACTTTCCCTTTAATAATAAAATTCATGGTACACTGGTCCAATTTACCAAAATGTAAATAATGCCCGTACACTGAGATGTATTCAAACTACACTTTAAGAACAAGAAGAGAATAAAATTGCTTGCAATCAAAACCCACCACCAGTTATATCCACTATTGATATTTTAAGGGATGCTATCTTATAATTTTCCTACTCCTGTATCATATTGGAGTTACATAATACTCTTTCCTAAGATTTTCTCTCCTGTCCCAGGCTCATTATTTAAATAGCAAATGATTTCCAAATGAAGGCCTAGGGCAGAAAGCAGGGGCAGGCATATATAATACTTTCAGCAATAAAGATTTGAAAAAATTAAAAATATGAAATTTTACAATAACTTTTATTCTTGTTACATCAATAAATTGAGTATTTTAAGTTGTCAAATGGTAATAATACATTCTTACAATTTAAAAGTCATAAAGAAAAGATATGCGATGAAATGGCTATGAAAGTTGCTTTCCCATTTCTGTCCCCCTGCAAATTCTCTTCTCAGCAGTAACTAATGCTATTATTTTCTGGTAAATTATCTGAAAATAATTTAAACATACACATGTGAAGTCACGTAGGAACTGTCTTTCTTTTTATATGGATGGCCTTCTGCCTCACACTCTGCTATGAACCTTGTGTTTCTTTTCAAGTTAACAATGTATCCTGGGGACCCTTTCACGTCTGTAAGGGGTTTTCACATTAGTTTCCACAACTATAATATCCCACTCCATGGATGCCCCACACTGTGCCCAGGCAGTTCCCCACGGATGGGCACTTAACTCTAACAAGCAACAAAGTAACTGTGCGTTCTTTATGTTGCATGTGAATAAATACATCTGGAGGTCAAGTTTGCAGAAATGAAATTCCCGATTGAATGGCATTTGCATTTAAAATTGATGGACAGGGACAAGTTGCTTCCATAAAGGGTCTACCAATTTAGACTTCCACAGATATTTTGATTTGTCATAATTCACTTAAGCCCTCATCTGTTAGTGCACTTCTGAGCTGTTTGAAATCATTTGCTATTACTTACGAGACTCTAAGGAACATCCTAGTGATAATATTTGTGCCACCCTAAATTAATTGGTGGTGAATAAATCCTAGAAGTGAAAATAATGAGCTTCTCCAAGACTTGATTGTTTATTTTCATTGTGCTCTTTTATAAAATTACTAGTGGCCCGGTGCATGAAATTCGTGCACGGAGGGGGGTTTCCTCAGCTCAGCCTGCATCCTCTCCAATTGGGGACCTCTTGAGGGATGTTCGACTGCCGATTACAAGTGGGACATCCCCCTTGTAATCTGGGACCGCTGGATCCTAACTACTCACCTGCCTGCCTGCCAGATGCCCCTAACTGCCTCTGCCTGCCTGCCTGATTGCCTCTAACCTCTCTGCCTGCCTCCCTGATCACCCCTAACTGCTTCTGCCTGCTGCCTGATAGCCCCTAACTTCCCTCCCCTGCTGGCCTGATCTGGCCCCCAACTGCCCTCCCCTGCTGGCCTGGTTGCCCAAAACTGACCTACCCTGCTGGCCTGATCTCGCCCCCAATGGCCCTCCCTTGCTGGCCTGATCTTGCCTCCAACTGCCATTCCCTGCCAGCCTGATTGCCCCTAAATGCCTCTGCCTGCCTGATCACCCCTAACTGCCTTCCCCTGCTGGCCTGATCTCGCCCCCAACTGCCCTCCTCTGCCGGCCAATTTGGTTCTGATTGGTCAGTTTCTATGCCAGTCAGTGTCAAAAGCTCCACCTCCTAGGCAGCCATTGGCTCCTCACAGTTCACCCAGATTTGGTTCTGATTGGTCAGTTTCTATGCCAGTCAGCATCAAAAGCTCCATTTCCTAGACAGCCATTGGCTCTTCACAGTTGACCAAGATTTGGTTCTGATTGGTCAGTTTCTATGCCAGTCAACGTCTCTGGGCCTATCAATGGGGCCTGATCAGAAAGGCAGGAATGATCAGCAGCCTTGGTTGAGGCCTGGAGAGAAATAGAGGTGCGGCAGCTGGCCCAGCCCAGAGAGAAAGAGAGAGGCAAGTGCTGATCAACAACTGCCACACAGGCAACAGATCAGACACTGCTTCTCTCTTCAGGCCTCTCTCCGGGCCTGATTTGCAGCCCCCTCAGCAGTCAGTGCTGGGTCACCATGCCTGCAGCCGCAGTAGTCAGTGCTGGGTTGCCACAGTAACCCAGCACTGACTGCAGGACTGACTTCTGGTTGGTTGAGCCTCCAGTCATGACAGACCCAGGGTTTTTATATATTAGGATATCATTGTTTCTAGTAGTTTTTCAGATGAATCTCTTGGACTTTTCAAGAATTTCTCTAACTTTAGAATTTTAAGCTCCAATATTCTACATTTTCAACACACTCCCTGTGTTGAAACCTTTCCAAGGTTCTCATAGCCTTGTTTCTTCTGCATGTGTCTGAACTCCGCAGCTTTAAATGTCTAATGTTGATTCTGCTCCATCCTATCCCCACTCCTGTATCCAGTCAGGACCCCAGGGTTCATCACTTGGGCTGCTCTCCAACCTCCTTCACTCCGTTCCTCTTCCTGTATTTCAGGTCCACCACACCACCTAGATTTGTGTGCAGGGGGCACGTCTAGTCGCTTCCCCATGAGTTCTCTGTCCCATTTTCCCACAGGTGATATTTAAGTCTTTGACCACCACTACCCCTCCCCTTCCTCACTCACAGGGACGATCTCAGCAATTTATTTACAGAGAAAACAGATGCCATCAGAGGGTGCTCTCCAGGCTCCCCTGCCCTGAGTCACCAGCACCTTTGTCTCAGTCCCTCCAGTGACAAGGTTGTGAGGGGGACACTGCCCTCTGCTTGCCCTCACTCAATGACTCCCCACTGCTTTTAGGGTGAACTCCTTAACTTAAGCTACGTGCCTGTGGGGTTTGAGCCCTCATTTTCACGTGTCTTCACTTCCACTCACTCATAGCTTATTCTCCCAGCCAGTCACTGATTGCCAGGCTGACTTCATCTCCTCACCACTGGTTCGGAACGCATGACCCTTTCCCTCTCTTCACCTAGTTACGCCTCCTACTTTTTCAGGACTCCACTCAGATGCAACATTTTCTAAAACATTTTCCTAGACCCTCAGTCTTGGTTATGGGTCCCTTGGTTAGGGGTCCCTTAGTTAAGGGTCCCTTCATTAGGGGTCCCTTCATTAGGTGTCCCTTTGTTAGGTGTCCCTTGGTTAGGTGTCTCAGGACCCTTTCGTAGACACCACATATAATCACCGTATGGAGACTTTATCCCATAAAAGTTTACATGCAAAGTGGAAACATGTCAATATGTTATAAGCCATTTATAACATATTGACTTGAATTGTTTTGGCTTATTATCTGTGTTGTTGTTTTTTTTACCTCTTACTCTTACCACATCTCAACAATTTCTAATATCAGATCTTTCGATTTGAAAACAATCCAATTAACTTATCATTCTTTATGTTATACATCATACTTCTGATCACTTATAAACTTAAGGTAGCATTATAAAGACTAGTAGTTTCCAACTTTGACCCACTTTTCCTTTTTTATATCATTGTGAAACATATTTTATGTTTTAAAGCTGTTTTCCTCAAAAGAAACTGTAATGGAGCACCTCTATGTTAGGAGGAAGCATATAACAGTGTCATGCAAACACAAATTTGAAAAGAGAAATGAATTACTGTTTTAAGGTTGAAGATTCAGTACAATAAAAAAATAAACATAGTAATAAATTTAGATATAGCATAGAAATTTAGCAGCATCCTTTGGAATGAGAGGTGAAAGCCACTTTGAGTCACGGTCAGAAAGCTAGAATTGTACTTTTGTGACCTCATGGTCTTACCTGTAGGGAAACCTCTGCAACTCTCTGTACTTGAGCAGGACATGAAAAGGCAGGGTTCTACACTTATATCCCCCCTGGCATTTAAACAGCAAATATGGCAATTGCCACATGCAAGAAACTATTGGAGAAAAGAACAGTTGAAGTCAATTATTTCAAACTATCCAAATGTTATTTCCCCACAAATGAAAGGAATCAGTTGAGGTTAACCAAATATTAATTTATTTGGCTGTAAAATGTATTTTTGAGCCCATACCTAAGGTCTTTTGTACTATTTACAATTCAACAGTTTTAAAAAATACTTATAGAGGATCTGCTATGTGCCAAACACTAAGCTTGGCACGGGGGTTGAAAGCATAAATAAGAGAGAGTTTGCTATTTTGTCAGCATGTAATTCAGAAGATAGTGACCTAAATGAGCGCAATACAACATGGTAAGTGGCCATAATATAAGAAAGCAAGAGTTCTAGAAACACCAGGAAGGTCATCTACCCTTGTCTGACTTAAGAGTGAGTTCAGAAGGAAGAGTAATTCGTTAGTTCAAGGTGAGAAGAACGGAGAGAGGCACGTGAGATAATGGAGAAGATTAAAAGAGCAACATCTGGTGACCACAGCACTGGAACCCAGCCACGGTCCTGGTATTCTGAGCACATTTAACAAGGACACTAAACCAGGCCTACCGTTAGCCATCACTCATTAATTCCTGAGTGCCAGGAACCGAGATACATACTTTACCCAACTAACTATGCTACTCACAGGAAGGTGAGATGATAGACAGACAGATGGATGGACAGACAGACAGACAGATCTGAGAGGTGAGTTAAGCAACTTCTCAGCAACAGCACAAATGCACGCATCAATTACATTTTAAAAGTAAAAATCTGAGCACAGCATTAAGCCTTTTGCCTTGTTAGTTGCCATTCAAAATCTCAAAATATAAGCCCTTGGTCATTATTACTAAGTTTCAATCAATGATTTAAAAGAGAATGCTGACACCGCCAAGGCTCTTTTTTATAAGATTTATTTAAAAAAAAAACATTTTTTAAAAATTGAGTAACGAGTAAATTATGAAAGAATTATAATTGCACTTTGGCATAGAATAGTTATTCTAAACAATAAAGGGATGGGTGGCCCTGGCTAGGTAGCTCAGCTTGCAGAGTGTTGTCCCAGCACTCCAACGTTGCAGGTTCGGTCCCTGGTCAGGGCACATAAAGAATCAGCCGAGGAATGCACAAATAAGTGGGACAACAAATCTCTCTCTCTCTCTCTCTCTCTCTCTCTCCTTTTCTATCTCTAAAAAGCAATAAAAAGAAAACTTTAAAAAATAAAGGAATGGGATTAATCTATAGATAAAAAGACATTAGGAATAAGAAGTAGTTGAGTGATTCACAGCTGGGCAATGAGACAAGACCAGGCACAGAATATAAGGAAATGCACTAAATGCACGCAAGCTGCAAAGTTCTGTAAAGCTACAAGGATGCCACCCCACAGCACACTCACCACGTGATTCAGGTCTTGTGAAGAATGTTTCTAAACATGGAAATGTTAATGCATCTGTTGTCTGGCACAATGTAAAATAACACATTATAAATAGTGAGACTTCAGGACACTTGGTAAAGAGTGAAATGGCTACAAGATTAAAGTTAACTTAAGAAAGGAAAATGCTATCAATGAAAGCAAATATGAAAGCCACTCCTGGCCACCAAGGAGCATGAAAAATTTAAACGTATATTCCAATGTGTATATTATCCAAAGGTGGGTTTAGAAAAGCAGTGTCAGATGACATCATGTACCATCCCTTTTCTGTTCTATGAGTCATTGCTACATCATTTAGGAATGGGGAAAAACAGCTTTGGTTAGCACAGAGCAAATACAACTTCCAAACCTAGATTTTATTCATCTTTAGGATGACTATTGCAAAGAAAACTAAGATTCTAGAAGTGCCATATTGTACTTGGCTATGAAAAGAGAATAAAATAAGAACTTTCAGGTAAACATTTGCATTGTCAGTATAAAAATAAAAGAAATTCTTAACTTTAGATTAGTCCTTTTTTTTATGATAGTTTTATAAACTCTATATATAACAGAGAGATGTATGAATGGTCAAAGCAACTCCTAAAACTGAGCATCTATGGAGAACAACTATGCTAATTCATCACAATATGTAACCTAATATCTTTGTCAGAGTCAAATGCCTAAACCAGTGGTTCTCAACCTTTCTAATGCCGCGACCCTTTAATACAGTTCCTCATGTTATGGTGACCCCGAACCATAAAATTATTTTCGTTGCTACTTCATAACTGTAATTTTGCTACTGTTATGCATCGTAATGTAAATATCTGTGTTTTCCGATGGTCTTAGGCGACTCTGCTAGTGGTTCTCAACCTGTGGGTCACGACCCACAGATTGAGAACCGCTGCTGTAGAGCCTAAGACCATTGGAAAACACAGATATTTACATTACGATTTATTAACAGTAGCAAAATTACAGTTATGAAGTAGCAACAAAAATAATTTTATGGTTGGGGGTCACCACAACATGAGGAACTGTATTAAAGGGTCGCGGCATTAGAAAGGTTGAGAACCACTGGCCTAAACAATAGAGAATCGCCCTTTAAAAACTTTTTTGAGTACTGTAACTATACTAGTAGTTCTTCTAAAATGAATTAATGCAGATCAAATATTTCTATGATTCTAAGTTAACACAATGCAGGATGTTAATAATATGATTTTCTCTAAGAATCTCAGTCACCTGTAGTTGGTGTTATTTTATTCATTTGATTATTCCCAGTGCCTGGCTCATAGTAGGGGTGCAATAAATATTTATTGAATTAATGATATTCAGAGCATGCACAATAAGCAATAAGCCATTCATTCAGTGTGCTCTTTGGAACGAGGTCACTAATTCAGAACAAGGTTACACCTTCAAAGCTGTAATCGGGAAATGCCCAGGGTCAGTATTGTGATTGTGCCCCTGAGGAGCTGTCTGAGCTTAGGAAAGCAGCATAACCCACTAAACTACATGAAGTCCATATGGATACTGTCTTACCTGAGGCAATAAACGTAAAGGGTTCAGAACAGGCATTAGATTGGAACTTGTACTGAAAAACGTCTGAGAATTTGCAATAGTCCAATCTCTGAGCCAGACACAGGGAATAAGCCGTCACACAGTCTCTGTCTCAAGGGGACAAAATGGTCAGAGAGACACCTGTATTTTGGAGCTGTCTACATTTTGCTCAAAAACAGAGAGCAGAGACATCCAACCTAGACTGAGAGAGGAGAGAAGGTCTGCAGAGCTGACTGGAAGGGATGCGTAAGGGGGGATAGCTATCAAAGTCGAGGTTGAGGGCTGAGGTTGGGGTTCGGGCACCAAGAAGTAGCACAGAGGGACGCTGGCTAGGCCTGAGATGCCACTGACAGATGTTAAGCAATGAGATCAGTTTAGTTGAGCGTGTGTAAACTGTCACATAAATTGTTTGGGGGGCAAATAAATGTCTATGCTCACAAGATGTCTATGCTCACTAGATGCTCACTATATGTCTATGACAATAAAACAGATGTGGAGATTTATGTGGAAACTTAAATTTATAGCTCTTAAAAGCAAGAGAGCGAATAACTGAACTAACTTACTAAAGTTTAAGAAAATAAACAAATATAATGAAGCCTTTGACATTTGATTATCGTGTTTTTTTGCGACCAATTTCATTTTCTTTTAGGTTTAGGTTAAATCTAGTTCTTTTGTATTTAAATCCTACATGGAATTATTCTTTGATATAGAGGAAAATGGTTCAGAATCCTATAAAACACTGGGTTTTAGCCACAAATACCAAAACCTGAGCAACTCGGGGAACTACTTTGAGCACCAGCAATACTTGTAGAAGATGGCTAAATCGCACATTTATTCCATTTGGACTTGTTGGTCCTGACTCTGATGGAAAATGGAGACATTTTCTCTCCTGGGACACTCATTTCCCTGTGGGAAGAAATAATCCCATTTTTCTGGTTTCACATTGCGCAGTGAAGACCTTATCTTTTATACCAGACTCCAGGTGCGCCTCAGCCAGTTCTCACAGCTTCACTAGGGAAGGGAGGGTCAACAGGAAAAAAGCACCTGCTGGTTGAAGGGGCGGTAGCAGGAACAACCAGGGTGTACTGATAAACTCAGCCCGAGATTTTCTCACGTAACAGACCTCCGCTTGAGGGTGGCTCCCAGACTCTGCACAAGCCTGCCTCGTCTTTGTCTCCCTTTGCAGGGGGCCTTTTGCACCACACTCCCTATCCTCATCCCAGCGCAATCCCTCGGAGACAGGCTGTTTCCCTCATAGGAACTCCTATGTATTGCTTTCGCCTTTCTGAAGCTGTGGAACCTACTAGTTTCTAGCCCAGAGTGAACCCCGTTGGACACAACAGTTGGCTTTGATTCCTTCATAACAATACAGATTTCCCAAGTGCCTCCCAGGTGCCTGGCACTGTGTGGGAACAGGGATTCAGAAATGAGCCAGTCCCTTCTCCACAAAAGCTGTGACTCCATTCGGGGAGAGGGGGATGGGGGGAAAGGTGCCTGGCACTGGATGTTAAGAAGAGCTGCCTGGGTGCTAGGAGGACATTTCTCCCATCTCTGCCTCTTGTTGTTTGTTTGTTTTAATTGATTTTTAGAGAGAGACAGAGAGAGGAGAGAGAGAGAGAGAGAGAGAGAGAGAGAGAGAGAGAGAGAGAGAGAAGAGAGACACAGAAAGAGAGAGAGAGAGAGAGAGAGAGAGGAGAGAGAGAGAGAGAGAGAGAGAGAGAGAGAGAGAGATTTGTTGTTCCACCTATCTGTGGATTGATCCTCCCTTGGCTGATTCTTGTATGTGTCCTGCCTGACCCAGCGTAGAACCTGCAACCTTGGCGGCTGGGGACGATGCTCTAAGTGACTGAGCTGCCGGGCCAGGACGCAGCCTCTTGTTTGGACAGTGTATAATGAGAAGTGTTCATCCGTCTCTCTCATTAGAGTCTAACCTCTGTGGGCACAGACTCTGGCCCGCTCTCCTTTATATGGCTTACCCCTAAAGTGCATACTTGGTCTCTAGCTTGAAAAACTCAGCGGGACAATAAATAAATTCTAGCATAAGATGGTGCTTCCTCACCACTCACCACACTCCCCCCTCCCTCTCGGCACTTCCCACAGAGCGTGTTAGCAGTGGCTCAATGGCCAGTCTGGGTTTAGGAAACTGGTAATAAACATCCCTTGATGTTGAACTTTTAAACAGCCAAGAACTCCAATTGTATATGTATTTGTACACACAAACAACACGAACACATTGACATGTGTGTACCTATATGTGTGCATGTATAAAACAATACCTACTCATGTAATGTAATATAATATCACATTTCAAAAAATTGAGTAGAATTCGTAGCAGTCAGAGCATCACATTCTATGACGGTCTACGTAGACAATGTGGGATCCTCACTGCACCTGTTATAGGCAGCGCATCAAATAAGATAAAGGTGATCCCACAGAGCCAGTGCATAAGGCCAGGAAATGGACTAAATTTTGCTCCATGGAAAAATGTCCAATAATCTATATCTTAATTACAGACATATACATATACAGAAGTACAAAGAAGAATTTTTTTCTTTCTCTTAGATATTTTAATACAATGATCTATATAATTTTATATATAGAAAAATAAAGGTCAAAATAAAGTGGAGAAAAATACATAAAAATTTCAACACCCAATCCAATAATGTCTGAAAACAATGCAATTGTTAGAGCTGTGACAAGATTCCTTCAACTCTTGACAACCATTTCTGCTGGGTAAGATTATAATGGAAATCCAAGGTCTATATAGTATCTTCTAAGAAGTTCTATTAACAGCTGATTCACTTATCAGCACACCATGTCTAGACTGATAACACATGTTTTCTTTATTTATTTTCTACTGTGAAAGAAGAACCAAAATAATTTAATAATATAGACAAAAAGATATCGGGCTTTATAATCTTGGCCAAACTCTAACCACATGTGACTTTTACCTCTGACTTGTTGCTGATGCATTTATTCACTTCCACACGGGTGTGTTTGCTCTAAGTCAGTGGTCAGCAAACTCATTAGTCAACAGAGCCAAATATCAACAGTACAATGATTGAAACTTCTTTTGAGAGCCAAATTTTTTAAACTTAAACTTCTTCTAACGCCACTTCTTCAAAATAGACTTGCCCAGGCCATGGTATTTTGTGGAAGAGCCACACTCAAGGGGCCAAAGAGCCGCATGTGGCTCGCGAGCCGCCGTTTGCTGACCAAGGCTCTCGGACAATCAGTATTAAGGTGAGTAGTGAGGAATGAACCACAACCCTACAGACAGTCAGGGGCCCAGAGGGGCGGCACAGCTTCTGTCCGAGCTCTTGTTAGTAACTGGGGAAAAGCAGCGTCAACAACCAGCCACTGTCACCGGAGCAAAGTTGGAAAGGTCACTGTGATGCTTTGACAGTTAGACAGAATGCCTTATGGGTAAAGCACTTTTTAAAGAGCATCTGCAGGAAAAGGGAGATTTTCACCTCCCTATGCGTGGGAACCATTTCTTCAATGGTCAGGGATCACATATTTCAGGGGCGACTGTTGGCGAACAAGGGCACAGACTCCGTCTGTAATAAACACAGCCTGGCATTTGCTGAAATAACAGTCAGGGATGCCCTTTGGAATATTGATCCGGCTACAAGGACAGTACAGCAAGAACACACCAGGGCACTCTGCAATTCTATTACCGTAATCAACAAAGTACCATGTAGAAAGCCGGAGTGACAGTTAGGCCAAATATTCTTTGTTTGGAGACGCTAGCTAAAATCTCTTAGCTGAAGCAAATGGGTCTGGTGATGGCCACTAATATTATAAACACTCATTTTCTTATATTGAGGGGGGAGGAAACCAAATACTTAATGAGACTTTTACAATTTGTTATCTTGAGCATTTTGTTGCTCCCTCTCATTGTGAAAGCGACCCAGTTTTCTTTGCATCCATCACAACGCCACCACTTTTCTATCGCTACTCAGAATCCATTATTCCAAAGGTAAATAAGGCGTATCTTTAAATCAAATCTTCACTCATAATGTCACTCAACCTTTTGGCAAATCTGTCCACAGAATTAACCCCGATTTATTTAGCATACCATAATATCAACTTCCTCTCCCTGACTTACTTTCTTACCACTATCTTAAACTAAAAAATAAGTGTTTCTGAAAAATGACAAATACGTTAAGGCAATAGCCACTATCCCATGACAAACCCAGCAAGGTAGCTGGGACACTGGGGGGCTTTAGTGGACTCAAGAGGGCTGTTCCAGGGACAAAATGTACCCATAGCAATGCAACTCTCCTTTCTTAGCCCAGAATCAACCAGATCTGCTCAGATAGGAATAGGAGACGACACAGAACCTTCCTCAGTCTGACAGCAAGTCGCTTGCTGGCAGCGCAGCGGCAGGGCTGGGGCCGGCAGTGTATCCAGCTGGCTCCTCCCGGCTGTGAGAAAAGCCGCCCAGACTTCACAGAGCAGGGCTGCAGGAGGAGTGGACAGACAGGAAGGTGGATGATCAGCCGCTCGGTGTCTCTCTCGAACATGAAATTCCGCAGCTGTTAACTTGAGTCACTTGATAGACTCTTTTCAGAAGTTTAACCCTTTTTGCCCACAAAAAAAAATTGGAAAAAAATAATCATAATGAAACAGGACTAACATGTTATTTTCCTGCACTTTTAAAGTTAAATAAAATTTCAGAAAGGGCCAAACTTTTGCATGAAATGCATGTGGGGGAGGGAAAAGCAAGGATTTTTGCTCTTCGGTAAGTCTTCAAAAAAGCAATTTAAAACTGAGGAAAGGAGAAAGATGTTATCTGAATGGTAAGTATTGTGAAAATTGGGCTGTGAAAATTAAAACACTAGTTTGTGCCAGAGCCATAAATTACTAAACTAATTATCCAGTCACGGCGTAAGGGAATCATTCAGAGGGGTAATTAGCAATCAGACATGACGAGTCCCGCTACCGTGGCGCGTCATTCTGCATTTAGCTCTCGGGAGCCGGGCGCGCTTCCCTGCCCTTCTCAGAGCCGGCGGCCAGCCCAGCCCATCACGCCCAGGAGCTGGGTTCTCTGAGGGCCCCTGGCCCGGGGCTCCCTGTTCCCCAGGCCCTTGGAAAGCCATCACTTCTTAGTCATCACTCCTTAATAAAATGTAAACTGCGCCTCAACCAAATTATGCATTTTCTGGAGTAATACCTGAAGTTTTACTTATATGTATACATTAACATACTTCTAGCATTTTCCATATGTATTTTACACAGACATGCAAACTCATCCTTTCACTCTTTTTTTCCCCCCACTGAACGCCTTGTACAAGTTCAGACAGGAGCCTGTGTCCTGAGGCATCCGAATGAGCAGACTTGGTCCCTGTGTCCAGGCTCAGAGTCTCCTGAATAGGGCAGCGGCGGAGGTGGTAGGTACTTGAATGTTTGCACTGCAATGTGGCAAAAGCAAGAATGAGGCGAGTAGGAGGGAGTGCATGTCCACACCACACCCTACATCACTTCCCTCGCGCCTCCTCCTCCTATGAGCAGAGCCAAGGGATTAGATGGAAGAATAATATTAATAATGCAAATCAGATAGGGGAGAGAGTAGATTCTGGAGGAAAGTCAGTTCATTTTTAAAATTCAGTTGAGATTTATTAAACATCCACTTTATGTAAATGCAGCTACAAAGGCTGATGCTCTGAGAAATCCCGAGGTGGAGAGGCCAGGGGACCAAATTTGGACCCGAGAACGAAGCATAGAACCCCTAACGCAGCAAATCCCTTGCTGGGCCCCTGCTTGAGCCAAAGAGCATGGAGGGCATTCACCCTGGACCACAGAACACGACTCTGAAGAGGGCGAAGTGGTGCAGCGAGCTGCGCAGGCAGTGCTCAAGGGTCAGGTGCTTTTCCTTTCTCAAATCCGCCAGGAACGGGACGCCCCTTCCCCCCTGCTCAGGGGTGCCCAGTGCCGCAGAGCATCCTGGGAGAGGATGCACATGCCGCCATCCTACTCTGGCCTGAACTGAACAGCAATTGATAAAAGCAGATGCGTACATCTTAGGACAGGCAGAGTCCTGCTCTGTGTGGACTTACTATTTATTTATTTTTAAACTTATCTTTATTGTTGAAAGTATTACAGATTTCCCCCTTTTCCCTCTGTTGATCCCCTCCACCCCCATCCCCTCACCTCTGGCCTTTTCCTCCTATTCTGTGTCCATGGGTTATGCATTGATGGGTAGAAGTTCTTTGGGTGGATAATCTCCCTCTCCTGCTCTATCACCTCTGAGATCTGTCCATCTGTTCCAGGCTTCCATGTCTCTGGATCTATTTTGTCCGTCAGTTTATTTTGTTCATGAGAGTCCACATATAAGTGAGATTATATACATTTATAAACACAAATTAAAATAAAATATTGGTATTTTTTTAAAAATGGAAGAATTATCAGAAAAAATAGTAATATTAAATGATTAGATAATTTTATATGTAATATTATTTAAAAACTACTAAAGGAGCATAGATAGATGATGTTATTTGGCCTCAACATTTTTTTTAAATCATTGGTTTTGTCACAAGAGGGAGCCCATGTTTTCCAATGAATGCAAACACATTCTTAGTAACTGAAATAAAGGAAAGTTGACGCTGACTATATATGAAGCTGTGAATTTTATAGTGTAATCCACTACTGATAAGAAAACATAAGTTAGTATTAAATATCAGCTGTCACCTCCCTCTATTTCAGTGTATCTGGCTGGAAGAGGAAAAGGCATTTTCAAATGATTCATTTCCCAAACAGAACTAGAACTATGATATGAAGGAAGCAAAGACACATGCATTAGAATACAGTCAATATATTGATCTACTAACATGCTACTAAGAAAAGAGCAGAGGCTAGTGTCTTCTGCTTCATAATTATGTACTAAATATTCTTCTATCTTCAATCTGTCGGAACAGCTGTTGGGTGGATAAAAACACAAGGAAAAACTGATTATAAAGTCATGGAACTTCCTGGAAAAGCAAGGTTTCCCACATCTATTACAGAGGTACATTTGTCTATCTTTGGGAGAATTGATGAGATAAAGGCACTTAGAAATGGCATTTGGTAACGGTTAATAAAAGGCGGTTTCCTTCTGTCTTTTGAGTAAACATTACAGAAACATCTCTAGTAATAAATATTTCCAAGTCTCGTTCATAAAGACACACCCTTTCCTGATGTGTAATTCCTCTTCCACCCCCAACTTCCCACTCCACCCCTCTCCTGAGTAACCCCAGCTTTGTTCAGGGGGAGCGTCTATGGACCACTCCAAGTCTTCCACTCAACCAAACAACGCCTATACATTGCGCAATAAAGACAAGCGACAAAAACAAATTCGGTTTTCAGCCGTTACAGTGCCTTCCTGGCCTTTCTGAAGGTTTTTTTGTTTTGTTTTTTTACATGTCTATCAGAATATTTATTTATTTATTTATTTAAAATGTCTTTATTGATTAAGGTATCACATATTTGTCCTCATCCCTCCATTCCCATCCCAAACCCCTCCCCACGCATGCCCCCACCCCCCTGTTGTTCATGACCACTGGTTAGGCTCATATGCATGCACACAAGTCCTTTGGTTGATCTCTCCTCCTTATCCCCACCCTCCCCTACCTTCCCTCTGAGGTCCAACAGTCTGATCTATGCTTCCTTGTCTCCGGGTCTGTTCTTGTTCATCAGTCTATGTTGTTCATCATTTCCCCTAGATGAGTGAGATCATGTGCTACTAGAAATACACTTATAAGAACCGAAAATGAGACAAGCAATAATGGTTATGCTGAAAGGCCAATTAATCAGTCTGTAGTGAGTTTCTTTCTGGTCCAACAGTTCTTTTGAGTCCCAATTTCAATGTCAAACAGTTCCTTATGTGTACATGTCAGCAATGATATTTCAGTTCTGGATGGTGGACAAACGGTGATAATGCAGGTCCGACCCTCTCTGGTTTGGTCCTGAGCAACCTGCAGTGACACACAGCTGCTGACTGCTAGTATGGCAAGGCATCCTCAGCGTCTTCCATCTCTGGAATGCTTCTCTTCTGTCTTCATGGCTGGAGTAGTCCTGTCAATTCCTCTCTGTTGCAGGAATCCACATGGTCTCGGAGTTGTTTTCAACTGAAGTTTTTGATGCTGTTTCCTCCTCACACTGGTCTCGCCTGTCTGATCAATCCTGTGTCCTCCATGGTCTCTCCTAGAATGACTGGTTATGGCCAGGGTTCCACCGGGGACACCTTTGCTCCACTGTGTCCATGTCTCTGGAAGTCCTATCTTCTTTCCTGGCTTCACAGCGGCCTCTGGCTGAGGTGGGGATAATGGGCCTATCCAGTGTGCAAATCTAACCATTTCTCTTTTCTTCTGAAAATCCTCGTGCTCTCCTCCTACCTAGACAGAGGTCAGCCTGGGAGGCTGACAATGTGTCCCTTAGGCTGGCTCCCATAGGGCTGGCCATGCAATGCTTTATTTTCTATTTTAGTTAGTTATCTGCAAAAGGAAATATACAATAAAACACAAGTTCCACTCCTCTAGCTTCTGTCAGAAAACTGAGAAAATGGAAACATTAGGTCCTCAGCCATCAGCAATGAGGCAAAGTACACAGTACGAGGCGCCCACCACCTGCATACAGCCCGGGCATCACTGCCCTCCTCTCCCTAGCCCCTGGCTCCTCTGGGCTTCCCGCCTCTCCATCTCGGGCGCCTGGGTGAGGAGGGCGAGCTCTCCCTCAGTTCCGTGTCCCCGGCGCTCCACAGGGGCGAGGCCAGAGAGAATGGTCCTTGCGGGAGGAATAAGGGAGGGATAAGCAAAGCCCCGCACAGGCTGAGATGCCGAGGAAAACAGGCTCTGCAGGCAGATTTAAATGGGAGCCTTAATCAGACCCAGGCTGCGAGCTGCCTGCCTGGGACACAGCCCCTGGCTCAGGAGGAGCCCCACTCGAGGTCCCTCACCCGTGGGTGGCCTGGGCCTCGCAGGATGCAGGCTCACGGCTTCCTTCTATCCGCACCCGGACAGCATGGCCAGACGCTGCACACGCAGAAGTTTACAAAGTAAAGCCACGTACGGGAGTAAGGAACGCGAACGCATTCCACAGCTTTCCTGCTTTCCTTCCTTCTCCCGTCTCCAGCTGCTGCCTCTGTCTAGGCGTTCAGGGACGCCCCGTCGGATTAAAAGGTGCGTGTGGAGCAAGCATTCCGCTTTTCCCGCAGTTTCACTCTAAGTTAGGACCGTCAGCTTGTTTTCAGATGTGGTCAGGAGCGTGCAGCTGGCTCCGGAAGTCCGGCCCAGCGGGGGTCTTCAGAGCCCGGAAGGCGCATTGTGTCTGGGGCCTCGGGAAGGGACAGCCGAGAGGGACGGCTGCGGGGTGCGAGGACCAGGCACCGCGTGGGGCCCGCGGTCACAGTGAAGCCACTGTCCCCACGGCCCCGCGCTGGTGGGAGACCCGGGGGCGCTGGTGGGAGACCCCGTGGGGCGCTGGTGGGAGACCCCGTGGGGCGCTGGTGGGAGACCCCGTGGGGCGCTGGTGGGAGATCCACGAGGCGCTGGTGGGAGACCCCGTGGGGCGCTGGTGGGAGACCCCGTGGGGCGCTGGTGGGAGACCCCGTGGGGCGCTGGTGGGAGACCCCGTGGGGCGCTGGTGGGAGATCCACGAGGCGCTGGTGGGAGACCCCGTGGGGCGCTGGTGGGAGATCCACGAGGTGCTGGTGGGAGATCCACGAGGCGCTGGTGGGAGACCCGGGGGCGCTGGTGGGAGATCCACGAGGCGCTGGTGGGAGACCCCGTGGGGCGCTGGTGGGAGATCCACGGGGCGCTGGTGGGAGACCCCGCGGGGCGCTGGTGGGAAACCCGCGGGGCGCTGGCAGGGAGCTGAGCTCCAGCACAAGACGAGGAAGCAGCAGAAAACCCTTCTTTTTTAATAAAAAATTTATTAATTTTTATAGTTGAATAAGTCATATAGGCAAGAACTTGCCACGGTAAGGTGGCACGGAGCTAAGGTGTCTGTGGTTCTCTCTTCTCGGTTCTCTATCCCGCAGCTCAGCGTCCGCGGCCCCAGAGCGGGTCCATCCGGCCCGTGTTTAGGGAAGAGCTCAACCCGCAAAAGAAGAAACGTTATCGCAGCTCAAAACTACAGGCGACTGGGGTCTCCGGCCTGGTCTTTCCAAGCTCTCTTCAGCCCTGTCCTCATCTCATCGGCGGTGACCAATGACCCCCGCTGCCCTCCCGCGGCTGGACGGACCCCATACGCTGTGGCCTGCGCTCAGGGTCCCACGCAGAAACCCTGATCCATTGTGAGCAACGTGAAGACGGGCCGTTTCTTATGAAATGTTGAATCTTCAGATATCACACAGCACCTTGTGAAATGCCTAGAAAATGAAACTGGCCAAAGTTCTTTCCCCTGAATGTGTGAAGTAAAGCAGAAAATGGGAAACGCTCTTTGTAAGAAAATGTGCACATGTGTAATTCCATGTCCTTTTGAAGTCTGTTTTCTACTGTGATACACTTGAAGCGATATTATCCTGCACCAGGAATATATATACTGCACAAATATTGGGATTGCAAAACGCAAAATTGTACAACTACTTCAAATAATCTTTTTCTTAGACTCTTAAACACCTACCACACCACCCGGTATTCCCACTCCTGGAGATTTAACCAAAATAAATGGGAAACAATGGTCAGTGAAACCTGTCCAAAGATATATATAGTGGCTTTGTTCAGAATCTCCCCA